>NW_027361731.1:26473500-27182000 GCF_039654945.1 Dendrobates tinctorius
CATCCAGGGGTTAAGAGCACTCTGGAACTGGTATCGCGTCGTTTTTGGTGGCCTAAAATCCGGCAGGATGTGGCCTCATATGTGGCTGCCTGTAACACGTGCGCACGGGCCAAGACTCCTCGTTCCCGTCCCGCTGGTAGCTTGCAGCCTCTCGGGGTGCCCAGTAAGCCATGGACTGAGATTTCCATGGATTTTATTACTGACTTGCCCGCCTCGGCAGGGAACTCGGTCATTTTGGTAATTGTTGATAGGTTCTCCAAAATGTCACATTTTGTTGCTTTACCGTCTTTGCCCAATGCTAAGACTCTTGCTCAGATATTTATTCGCGAGGTGGTCAGACTTCATGGTGTCCCGTCTGACATTGTGTCTGATCGAGGTACGCAGTTTGTGGCAAAGTTTTGGAGAGCTTTTTGTTCTCGCCTTGGAATCAAATTATCTCATTCATCGGCTTTCCACCCTCAGTCGAATGGACAGACTGAGCGGATGAACCAAAACCTGGAGCAATACTTGCGCTGCTTTATTTCCGACAATCAGGAAGAGTGGTCAGCGTTTCTTCCTCTGGCAGAGTTCGCAATAAACAACCATTGCCAGGAATCGTCTGGGGAATCTCCTTTTTTTTGTGTGTATGGTCAACATCCTCAATTTTGCACCTTGCGTCAGGGGTGCTCAGTTAGCGTCCCTGAGGAGGACCAGTTGGGAGCTCAATTGTCGTCTGTTTGGAGGAGAGTCAAGCAGCGTTTGTTGAAGGTGGGTTCCAGGTACAAATGGGTGGCTGACTGCAGACATGTGCCAGGTCCGGACCTGTGTGTGGGTGATTGGGTGTGGTTATCTACTAGGAACATTAAGCTCAAGATACCGTCACTTAAGTTGGGTCCCAGGTTCATTGGCCCATTTAGAATCTCCGCAGTGATCAACCCCGTGGCATTTCGTTTGGAGTTGCCGGCTGTGTATAAGATTCATAATGTATTTCACAAAGCATTGCTAAAGAAGGTCGTGGGTTTGGTGGATGGTTCCCCCGGGCCACCACCTCCCGTCTTGGTGGATGGCGCGTTGGAATTTGAGGTGTCCAAAGTGGTGGACTCTAGGGTTGTGCGTCGCACTCTACAGTACCTGGTCCACTGGCGTGGCTATGGTCCTGAGGAGAGGACATGGGTGCCGGCCTCTGACATTCATGCTGATCGACTGGTTACTATGTTCCATCGTCGCCATCCGGACAAGCCAGGTCCTCGACATGGTGAGGTTCCGGAGGTCCCTCGTAGAAGGCGGGGTACTGTCATGTCGGACACTGTTCACACCAGGGTGTCCGGCAGACAGCGGTAATACCCTGTTGGGTATTCTGTTCCAGTCGGGATAGGGTTAACCAGGTTGTCATGCTGGCTGAGGGCTGGGCCACGCCCTAGGTCTTTAAATAGTTCGTCCTGACTATGGGCGTCGCCGACTATAGCTTTAGCCTAGTGCTAGCAATACCGGTCAGCAGTGGTGGTGTTGGAGCGTCTGATATCTGGTGCAGTATATCCCTCAGTGGTTCTTTCTCCAATCTGTTATATATATATTTGGTTGCCCTTGCACATTATTGTATTCCCTTGTGTATTTACTGTGTGGTGTTTTCTTTTACCCCTGTCCATACGTATTTGTGGGGTCTGGTGTCTGGTCCCCTCACTGGGTGGAGGGAGGTGGGTTCAGCTTAGGGCTGGACAGGAGACAGGGACAGGGTGGAGGCTCAGGCAGGCACACCTTCAGTGTAAACCCTGGGTAGAGGGACAGACAGGGTTCCCCTAGTCTGAGGGACATCACAGGGGTCCCGGGGTTCTTGCCTAAAGTAACCTAGGCATTCCATGACACCATGTTGGCCAAACATTATACTGGTTGAGTCTTGAAGAAGCAGAATGTGACTGAGGTTGAACATAACCAGGTAAGCCATGTTGGCCAAACACTCTACTTGTTGAGCCTTGAAGAAGCAGAATGTGACTGAGGTTGAACATAACCAGGTAAGCTATGTTGGCCAAACACTCTACTGGTTGAGTCTTGAAGAAGCAGAATGTGACTGAGATTGAACATAACGAGGTAAGCCATGCTGGCCAAACACTCTACTGGTTGAGTCTTGAAGAAGCAGAATGTGAATGAGATTGAACATAACCAGGTAAGGCATGTTGGCCAAACACTCTACTGGTTGAGTCTTGAAGAAGCAGAATGTGACTGAGATTGAACATAACCAGGTAAGCCATGCTGGCCAAACACTCTACTGGTTGAGTCTTGAAGAAGCAGAATGTGACTGAGACTGAACATAACCAGGTAAGCCATGTTGGCCAAACACTCTACTAGTTGAGCCTTGAAGAAGCAGAATGTGACTGAGGTTGAACATAACCAGGTAAGCCATGTTGGCCAAACACTCTACTAGTTGAGCCTTGAAGAAGCAGAATGTGACTGAGGTTGAACATAACCAGGTAAGCCATGTTGGCCAAACACTCTACTGGTTGAGTCTTGAAGAAGCAGAATGTGACTGAGATTGAACATACGAGGTAAGCCATGCTGGCCAAACACTCTACTGGTTGAGTCTTGAAGAAGCAGAATGTGACTGAGATTGAACATAACCAGGTAAGCCATGTTGGCCAAACACTCTACTGGTTAAGCTTTGAAAAAGGAATTGACAACACAAAAAGCTGAAAAATCCAAACAAAATCATACCTTTAATCATGTAAAACAATAAATATACATTATTAACCCAGCTGGGGTTCAGGACAGTGTAGGACACACTGCAAATCAACTGAAACAACCACAAATGAAGTGCAATGCAAAAAAGTCCAAAGGTAGTACTAGTATAGCAAAAGTGAAAAAACTTTATTTAGGACAGACAGGTAGGCAGCAAAACAGGCTAAAAAGTGACAAACAATGTCTGTAAAAATAGCAGTGGGGCAGTGGGAGATAGCTCCAAAGGTTTATAATATCACAATTGTATGAAAAAACCTATATACATGGCCAACAGATATTAATAAAGGAGTTATATAAGGTGCATACAGTAATGACCCTGATCGATTACACTAGGGCCCATGTAAAACCATGACGAATGTATTGAGACAAATAAATGGTGACTAACAGGCTGTTTTATAAATTATGGTCAAATAGACCAGCATTATGCAACAAATAAATATATAAATGGTATCAGACTGTAGATCAAGGGAGATTATCAGTGGTCTTGTATGTCTTCCATTTTCTAATTATTGCTCCCACAGTTGATTTCTTCACTCCAAGCTGGTTGGCTATTGCAGATTCAGTCTTCCCAGCCTGGTGCAGGGCTACAATTTTGTTTCTGGTGTCCTTTGACAGCTCTTTGGTCTTCACCATAGTGGAGTTTGGAGTCAGACTGTTTGAGGGTGTGCACAGGTGTCTTTTTATACTGATAACAAGTTTAAACAGGTGCCATTACTACAGGTAATGAGTGGAGGAAAGAGGAGACTCTTAAAGAAGAAGTTACAGGTCTGTGAGAGCCAGAAATCTTGATTGCTTGTTTCTGACCAAATACTTATTTTCCACCATAATATGCAAATAAAATGAAAAAAAAACAGACAATGTGATTTTCGGGATTTTTTTTTCTCAGTTTGTCTCCCATAGTTGAGGTCTACCTATGATGTAAATTACAGACGCCTCTCATCTTTTTAAGTGGTGGAACTTGCACTATTGCTGACTGACTAAATACTTTTTTTCCCCACTGTATATATAGAGGGGAGTCTAAATGCTTCAGCATAGTTGTAGTGATGGCACTTGATGCGTCCGGTCTTGATAGAAGATACTGGACTATCCAATATCACCACATGTTCAATAATCAGCAGAACTACGGAAAATATTGTCACTGAAAATAAAATACATATAATTAAAATACAAAAAAACGAAAACATAACAGAATTGATGTCACACACGATATAGAGCAACCGGTGAGCAATTTAAAGAAATGGAGCAAATGAAAGACATTCATTAAGGCCACACGGTTGTGTAGTCTTAAGTTGCCAAATCCATCTGGCCTCGAGTCTAGCCAGTCTCTTGGCCAATTGGCCACCCCAGATATTAATCCTCAGGGCATCGATGCCACGCACCTTTAAAAGGGTAGCATCACTATTGTGGAAATTCATAAAATGACATGGTATAGTCTTAAGGGTGGCTGCGTCCGTCTGACCACTGGCCACCTGAATACCCAGAACGTGTTCTCTTATTCGGACTTTTAATTGACGTGTGATCATTCCTACTGTCAGGAACACCGCACTGAACTTGCTCACTGAGCCAGTGCGTGTGTCCTGAGTAAAGCGAACTGTGCTCAAAGATACCTGTGGAGCGGGCAGCAGCCGAGTAGATGCGTACTTCAGAACAGCAGGACCTGAAGCACGTGACTGCTAGGGGCGTGGCCAAAACTCCAGAGAGCTAGGAGCTGCAAGAGAACTCCTAGCAGGGTAACTGCGAGACAAAGTTACCAAGGGGCATAGACAGGGAGAATAGTCAGGACGTAGCCAATGAGTCATACACAGAGATAGCTGCAAGGTACAAGAGGGGCGAGCAGAGAGTAGTCAGATCACAGGCAATGCGTCATACACAGAGAGGGTAGCGCAGTACAGAATCAACAGGCAAACTCACAACGGGGAACAGAACCGGGTCAGAACCATATAAGCAAGCTATAACAAGGCACAGGCACACAGAGGTCAGCACACTCGGCCAAAGGCAAAAGTATAACTGGCAGGGATTGGAGTTTCCCAGGGGTTTAAGAAGCTCTCCCAGAACCAAAAGAGGCCACAATCATTAACCCCAGGTGTGCAGGTCAAAACCTGCACTGAGCTCCAGACATTAACCCCTGACGTGCAGCTCAAAAACCTGCACTGGGATCATGACACCTACATAGATTAACCCACAGGGGCAGGTAGCATAATAGACAACGTATCTGGTCGTGCAAGTGATATGCTGTCTAGTTTTGAAAGTCTTGCTACCATCCGAAATAGTAAAAGAATCACAACGGAACACATTGGGGGCACCCACACCTAACGGTGAAATTATCCAAAAATGTGGATGGCTGTTGGCCGGAGAAGTGGCTCGAGACCAGATGGTCTCTCAGATTTTTGGCTCGTCTGAAAGACATTGATGGTCTTTCAGTAATAAATTTCCCAATTATGAGATCGACACGAAGGATGGGCCTTGCTTTTTGCAAGATCTCCCGTACCCTATTGTACCTAGAGTTAAAGGTAGTAACCAACCTCACTGTTGAATCCTTAGTAGAAACCAATGGTTTTGAACTATAGAGGAGGTCACGACGGGATGCGTACTTGGCCCTGTTGAATGCCATCTTGATCAATCTACGGCTGTAGCCGCGCTCCAAAATCCGCTGACAAAGTTCATCAGCTCTAGATAAGAAGTCACTGTCCGTGGAACAAATATGGCGTAACCGTAAGAATTGTCCCACAGGGACAGCTCTGATCATGTGATCAGGATGTCCAGACGATGCATGGAGTAACGAATTAGTGGCAGTTGACTTCCAGTCTGCAGCAACCCAGTAGAGTCCCTCCTGATGGTGACATCCAGAAAATCCAAAGAATTGGTATCATATACAAAGGTCAAATGGATGTTGAGGTCATTGTTATTCAAAGAGGAGATCAGCTGCTCAAGGTCGACGGGGGCACCATGGCAGATGAAAAAGATGTCATCAATGTACCGCGTCCAAAAGGGGACACGGTGCATTGACACCCCCTCATCTGACAAAAATAGGTCCCTCTCCCACAGCCCCAGGAAGAGAAGCAGAATGTGACTGAGGTTGAACATAACCAGGTAAGTCATGTTGGCCAAACACTGTACTAGTTGAGCTTTGAAGAAGCAGAATGTGACTGAGATTGAACCTAACCAGGTAAGCCATGTTGGCCAAACATTCTACTGGTTGAGTCTTGAAGAAGCAGAATTTGACTCAGGTTGAACATAACCAGGTAAATCATGTTGGCCAAACACTCTACTGGTTGAGTTTGAAGTCACATTCTTCATAACTTTTCTCAGTCTTCCATCAAGTTTTTAAGATCATTCTTTATTATAACTTTTTGACAACTTTTTTAACTTGTTGACATTTTTCTTCAAAACTTTTTGTCTTTCTTCTTAACTTTTTGAGAGCTTTCTTCATAGCTTTTTGAGACCTTTCTTCATCATTGGTTTTGGCGCCAAGCTTTTGACATTTTTCTTAACTTTTTGAGATCTTTCTGTTTCGGGAACATCCTTGATATTTTTTGAGATCTTCGTCTTAACTGTTTGAGACCTTTTTTCTTCCTACCATTTTGTGTCCTTTCTTCTTTGTAAGTTTTTGAGATCATTTGTCTTCATAATTTTTTGACACTTTTCTTCTTAAGTTTTGGAGAACCTTCTTCATCATTTTTAGAGAACCTTGAGGGTTTGGATCCTTTAACATGAACGTTTGCCAACGTAATTCTACATGGGGTTGTGTATTATTATGACTCACGTGTTTTGTTGAACACCCCACTGTTTGTGTTTTGGAAAAGTAGAATGTGACGGTTTGTGGCTGTTTTTGCTCAACAAGCTCATAGTGTAAGAATGCGGCTCATTCATACGTACGAGATCCGGGAGAAAAACTAATTCCAGCTTCTTTGTATATAAGACCATTTATGGGAACAGAGACAGATATATATGTGCCCCCCTCCTCTACTGTATATAAGATGAAGAAATGTGTTCAATGTCTTTGGGGTCTTCCACCTGCCAGCATGTGGCTCTTGGACGTCCCCCCGTAAATCAGGAGATATATGTGTATGTGTATGTTGTCACTTGACTACACGAGTTGTCCCGGGACCTTGCACTTTTCCTGTTCCACTTATAAACTATGCTAATCCCTGCACCCCTCCAGGCGAAGAATTAGAAGCGTTTATCATTTTAGGAATAGTGGTTAACAAAAAGAATTTAATCAAAGAGAATGGAAATGAAGTGCTTGCAGTCCTATGATTTTAACCAGATGTAGCAGAGCTCAGTTTGTCATTGTACTTGAGTTGAGATTGTCAGATGCAGTAAATTTAAAATTGTCACATTTGGCAAAGCTGAGCTTGTGGATGTAGCAGACCTGGGAGTGCAGAAATGTAACAAAGCTCAGCTTGTGGATGTAGCAGACCTGGGTGTGCAGAAATGTAACAGAGCTCAGATTGTGGATGTAGCAGACCTGAGTGTGCAGAAATGTAATGATGTAGCAGACCTGGGTGTGCAGAAATGTAACAGAGCTGAGCTTGGGGAATGTAGCAGACCTGGGTTTGCAGAAATGTAACAGAGCTGAGCCTGGGGAATGTAGCAGACCTGGGTGTGCAGAAATGTAACAGAGCTGAGCTTGGGGAATGTAGCAGACCTGGGTTTGCAGAAATGTAACAGAGCTGAGCCTGGGGAATGTAGCAGACTTGGGTGTGAAGAAATGTAACAGATCTGAGCTTGGTGAATGTAGCAGACCTGGGCGTGCAGAAATGTAACAGAGCTGATCTTGGTGAATGTAGCAGACCTGGGTGTGCAGAAATATAACAGCTGAGATTGGGGAATATAGCAGACCTGGGTGTGTAGAAAGGTGACATAGCTGAGCTTGGGGAATATAGCAGACCTGGGTGTGCAGAAATGTAACAGAGCTGAGCTTGTGGATTTAGCAGACCTGGGTGTGCAGAAATGTAACTGAGCTGAGCTTGGGGAATATAACAGACTTGGGTGTGCAGAAATGTAACATAGCTGAGCTTGGGGAATATAGCAGACCTGGGTGTGCAGAAATGTAACACAGCTCAGCTTGTGGATGCAGCTGAAATGGGTCTGCAGAAACATAACAATGCTCAGCTTGAGGAACATAGCAGACCTGGGTGTGCAGAAATGTAACAGAGCTCAGCTTGTGGATGTAGTAGACCTGGGTGTGCAGAAATGTTATGATGTAGCAGACCTGGGTGTGCAGAAATGTAACAGCTCAGCTTGTGGATTTAGCAGACCTGGTGTGCAGAAATGTAACAGAGTTCAGCTTGGGGAATGTAGCAGACATGGGTGTGCAGAAATGTAATAGAGCTAAGCTTGGGGAATATAGCATACTTAGATGTGCAGAAATGTAACAGCTGAGCTGGGGGAATGTAACAGACCTTGATGTGCAGAAATGTAACAGAGCTGAGCGTGGGGAATATAGCAGACCTGGGTGTGCAGAAATGTAAATGAGCTGAGCTTGGGGAATGTAGCAGACCTGGGTGTGCAGAAATGTAACAGAGCTGAGATTGTGGATTTAGCAGACCTGGGTGTGCAGAAATGTAACTGAGCTGAGCTTGGGGAATATAACAGACTTGGGTGTGCAGAAATGTAACATAGCTGAGCTTGGGGAATATAGCAGACCTGGGTGTGCAGAAATGTAACAGAGCTGAGCTTGGGAAATATAACATACCTGGGTGTGCAGAAATGTAACACAGCTCAGCTTGTGGATGCAGCTGACCTGGGTGTGCAGAAACATAACAATGCTCAGCTTGAGGAACATAGCAGACCTGGGTGTGTTCATAAATGTAACAGAGCTCAGCTTGTGGATGTAGCAGACCTGGGTGTGCAGAAATGTAATGATGTAGCAGACCTGGGTGTGCAGAAATGTAACAGCTCAGCTTGTGGATTTAGCAGACCTGGGTGTGCAGAAATGTAACAGAGTTCAGCTTGGGGAATGTAGCAGACCTGGGTGTGCAGAAATGTAATAGAGCTGAGATTGGGGAATATAGCATACTTAGATGTGCAGAAATGTAACAGCTGAGCTGGGGGAATGTAGCAGACCTTGATGTGCAGAAATGTAACAGAGCTGAGTGTGGGGAATATAGCAGACCTGGGTGTGCAGAAATGTAAATGAGCTGAGCTTGGGGAATGTAGCAGACCTGGGTGTGCAGAAATGTAACAGAGCTGAGCATGGTGAATGTTGCAGATCTGGGTGTGCAGAAATGTAACACAGCTCAGCTTGTGGGAGTTGCAGACCTGTGTGTGCAGAAACCTAACAGAGCTCAGCTTGAGGAACATAGCAGACCTGGGTGTGCAGAAATGTAACAGAGCTCAACTTGTGGATGTAGCAGACCTGGGTGTGCAGAAATGTAATGATGTAGCAGACCTGGGTGTGCAGAAATTAACAGCTCAGCTTGTGGATTTAGCAGAACTGGGTGTGCAGAAATGTAACAAAGTTCAACTTGGGGAATGTAGCAGACCTGGGTGTGCAGAAATGCAAAAGAGCTGAGCTTGGGGAATATACAGACTTGGATGTGCAGAAATGTAACAGAGCTGAGCTGGGGAAATGTAGCAGACCTTGATGCGCAGAAATGTAACAGAGCTGAGCTGGGGGAGTGTAGCAGACCTTGATGTGAAGAAATGTAACAGAGCTGAGCTTGGGGAGTATAGCAGATCTGGGTGTGCAGAAATGTAACACAGCTCAGCTTGTGGATGTAGCAGACCTGGGTGTGCAGAAACGTAGCAGAGCTGAACTTGGGGAATGTAGCAGACCTGGGTGTGCAGAAATGTAACAGAGCTTAGCTTGTGGATGTAGCAGACCTGGGTGTGCAGAAATGTAATGATGTAGCAGACCTTGGTGTGCAGAAATGTAGCAAAGCTCAGCTTGGGGAATATAGCAGACCTGGGTATGCAGAAATGTAACAGAGCTGGGTTTGGGGAATATAGCAGACCTGGGTGTGCAAAAATGTAACACAGCTCAGCTTGTGGATGTAGCAGACCTGGGTGAGCAGAAATGTAACAGATCTGAGCTTGATAAACGTAGCAGACCTGGGTGTGCAGAAATGTAACAGAGCCGAGCTTGGGGAATGTAGCAGACCTGGGTGTGCAGAAATGTAACAGCTGAGCTGGGGGAATGTAGCAGACCTGGGTGTGCAGAAATGTAACAGAGTTGAGCTGGAGGAATGTAGCAGACCTGGATATCCAGAAATGTAACAGAGCTGAGCTTGGGGAATATAGCAGACCTGGGTATGCAGAAATGTAACAGAGCTGGGTTTGGGGACTATAGCAGACCTGTGTGTGCAAAAATGTAACACAGCTCAGCTTGAGGAACATAGCAGACCTGGGTGTGTAGAAATGTAACAGAGCTCAGCTTGTGGATGTAGCAGACCTGGGTATGCAGAAATGTAATGATGTAGCAGACCTGGGTGTGCAGAAATGTAACAGCTCAGCTTGTGGATTTAGCAATCCTGGGTGTGCAGAAATGTAACAGATCTGAGCTTGGCGACTGTAGCAGACCTTGATGTGCAGAAATGTAAAAGACCTGAGCTTGGGGACTATAGCAGACTTGGATGTGCAGAAATGTAACAGTGCTGAGCTGGGGGAATGTAGCAGAACTTGATGTGCAGAAATGCAACAGAGCTGAGCTTGGGGAGTATAGCAGATCTGGGTGTGCAGAAATGTAACACAGCTCAGCTTGTGGATGTAGCAGACCTGGGTGTGCAGAAACGTAGCAGAGCTGAGCTTTGGGAATGTAGCAGACCTGGGTGTGCAGAAATGTAACAGAGCTCAGCTTGGTGAATGTAACAGACCTGGGTGTGCAGAAATATAACAGAGCTCAGCTTGTGGATGTAGCAGACCTGGGTGTGCAGAAATGTAATGATGTAGCAGACCAGGGTGTGCAGAAATGTAACAAAGCTCAGCTTGGGGAATATAGCAGACCTGGGTGTGCAGAAATGTAACAGAGCTCAGCTTGGGGAATATAGCAGACCTGGGTGTGCAGAAATGTAACAGAGCTGAGCTTAGGGAATGTAGCAGACCTGGGTATGCAGAAATGTAACAGAGCTGAGCTTGGGGAATATAGCAGACCTGGGTATGCAGAAATGTAACAGAGCTGAGCTTGGGGAATATAGCAGATTTGGGTGTGCAAAAATGTAACACAGCTCAGCTTGTGGATGTAGCAGACCTGGGTGTGCAGAAACGTAATAGAGCTGAGTGTGGGGAATGTAGCAGACCTGGGTGTGCAGAAATGTAACAGAGCTCAGCTTGTGGATGTAGCAGACATGGGTGTGCAGAAATGTAATGATGTAGCAAACCTGGGTGTGCAGAAATGTAACAAAGCTCAGCTTGGGGAATATAGCAAACCTGAGTGTGCAGAAATGTAACACAGCTCAGCTTGGGGAAGATAACAGACCTGGGTGTGCAGAAATGTAACAGATCTGAGCTTGGTGAATGTAGCAGACCTGAGTGTGCAGAAATGTAACAGAGCTGAGCTTGGGGAATGTGGCAGACCTGGGTGTGCAGAAATGTAACAGAGCTGAGCTGGGGGACTGTAGCAGACCTGGGTGTGCAGAAATGTAACAGAGCTGAGCAGGAGGAATGTAGCAGACCTGGGTGTGCAGAAATATAACAGAGCTGAGCTGGGGGAGTGTAGCAGACCTGGGTGTGCAGAAATGTAACAGAGCTGAGCAGGAGGAATGTAGCAGACCTGGGTGTGCAGAAATATAACAGATCTGAGCTTGGTGAATGTAGCAGACCTGAGTGTGCAGAAATGTAACAGAGCTGAGCTTGGGGAATGTGGCAGACCTGGGTGTGCAGAAATGTAACAGAGCTGAGCTGGGGGACTGTAGCAGACCTGGGTGTGCAGAAATGTAACAGAGCTGAGCAGGAGGAATGTAGCAGACCTGGGTGTGCAGAAATGTAGCAGAGCTCAGCTTGCTGAATGTAGGAGACCTGGGTGTGGAGAAACGTAACAGAGCTGAGCTTGTGGATGTAGCAGACCTGGGTGTGCAGAAATGTAATGATGTAGCAGACCTGGGTGTGCAGAAATGTAACACAGCTCAGCTTGGGGAATATAGCAGACCTGGGTGTGCAGAAATGTAACAGATCTGAGCTTGGTGAATGTAACAGACCTGGGTGTGCAGAAATGTAACAGAGCTGATCTGGGGGAATGTAGCAGACCTTGATGTGCAGAAATGAAACAGAGCTGGGCTAGGGGAATATAGAAGACCTGGGTGTGCAGAAATGTAACAGAGCTGAGCTTGGGGAACGTAGCAGACCTGGGTATGCAGAAATGTAACAGAGCTGAGCTTGGGGAATGTAGCAGACCTGGGTGTGGTAGAAATGTTAGTTCAGCAGCACAAACTATTTCAGGAGAGTAGTTGGCTAATCTGGTATAAAGTTGCCACCTAAACATGGAAGCAGCAGAGTTCTAAGCAGCACAGAGTGTTTATGCAGAAGAGTGTGCTGATCAATGCATTGACACAGACTGAGAATGATATAGTAGAAGAGGCACCACAGCAGCACAGAGGAATGTCAGCACATCGGGCTTTACTACATGAACAAGAGCATTCACCAGGCAAGGAAAACTGTTATGTAGCCTCATCCCACAAAACAAGAAATTACATTCATCGCAGTGTGAGACTAGATAACATTTCCTTCACTAGGTGGTCTTGTTTGTGTCTTTGTTCATCTTCATGTTTTGGAATAATAATAATAATAATACCCCTCACTAAGCCCACGTTCTTTCATCACATAAATCCAATTAATACCGCTATAAAACCATCACGGAGCGTATTATACTGAAGTAACCCCCACAAGTAATAATCAAAGAGCAACACACATACGCAAGACAGACAGTAAGAAATGAGCAAGAAAAAATATAACTGAAAAAAAATATAACTACTATAGTACTGCCCCCTATGTACAAGAATATAACTCCTATAATACTGCCCCCTATGTACAAGAATATAACTATTATAATACTGCCCCCTATGTACAAGAATATAACTACTATAATAATGTCCCTATGTACAAGAATATAACTACTATAATACTGCTCCCTATGTACAAGAATATAACTACTGTAATACTGCCCTATGTACAAGAATATAACTACTATAATACTGCCCTATGTACAAGAATAGAGCTACTATAATACTGCCCCTATGTACAAGAATATAACCACTATAGTACTGCCCCCTATGTACAAGAATAAAGCTACTATAATACTGCTCCTATGTACAAGAATATAACTAGTATAATACTGCCCCCTATGTACAAGAATATAACTACTATAATACGGCCCTCTATGTACAAGAATATAAATACTATAATACTGCCCCCTATGTACAAGAATATAACTACGATAATACTGCCCCCTTTGTACAAGAATATAACTACTATAATACTGCCCCTATGTACAAGAATAAAACTACTATAATACTGCTCCTATGTACTACAACATAACTACTATAATACTGCCTCTATATACAAGAATATAACTACTATAATACTGTCCCTATTTACAAGGATATAACTACTATAATACTGCTCCTATGTACAAGAATATAAGTAGTATAATACTGCCCCCTATATACAAGAATATAACTTCTATAATACTGCTCCTATGTGCAAGAATATAACTACTATAATACTGCTGCTATGTACAGGAATATAACTACTATTATACTGTCCCCTATGTACAAGAATATAACTACTGTAATTCTGCCCCCTATGTACAAGAATATAACTACTATAATACTGCTCCTATGTACAAGAATATAACTACTATAATGCTGCCCCTATGTGCACAAATATAACTACTATAATACTGCTCCTATGTACAAGAATATAACTACTATAATACTGCCCCTATGTACAAGAATATAACTACTATAATATTGCCCCTATGTACAAGAATATAACTACTATAATACTGCTCCTATGTACTACAACATAACTACTATAATACTGCCTCTATATACAAGAATATAACTACTATAATACTGTCCCTATGTACAAGGATATAACTACTATAATACTGCTCCTATGTACAAGAATATAAGCACTATAATACTGCCCCCTATATACAAGAATATAACTTCTATAATACTGCTCCTATGTGCAAGAATATAACTACTATAATACTGCTCCTATGTACAGGAATATAACTACTATTATACTGTCCCCTATGTACAAGAATATAACTACTGTAATACTGCCCCCTATGTACAAGAATATAACTACTATAATACTGCTCCTATGTACAAGAATATAACTACTATAATACTGCCCCTATGTACAAGAATATAACTACTATAACACTGCCCCTATGTACAAGAATATAACTACTATAATACTGCCCCTATGTACAAGAATATAACTACTATAATACTGCCCCTATGTACAAGATTATAACTACTATAATACTGCTCCTATGTAGAAGAATATAACTACTATAATATTTCCCCTATGTACAAGAATATAACTACTATAATACTGCTCCATATGTACAAGAATATAACTACTATAATACTGCTCCATATGTACAAGAATATAACTACTATAATACTGCCCCTATGTGCAAGAATATAACTACTATAATATTGCCCCTATGTACAAGAATGTAACTACTATAATACTGCCCCTATGTGCAAGAATATAACTACTATAATACTGCTCCCTATGTACAAGAATATAACTACTATAATACTGCCCCCTATGTACAAGAATATAACTAATGTAATACTGCTCCCTATATACAGGAATATAACTACTATAATACTGCCCCTATGTACAAGAATATAACTACTATAATACTGCCTCCTATGTACAAGAATATAACTACTATAATACTGCCCCCTATATACAAGAATATAACTACTATAATACTGCCCCTATGTACAAGAATATAACTACTATAATACTGCTCCCTATATACAAGAATATAACTTCTATAATACTGCCCCTCTGTACAAGAATATAACTACTATAATACTGCCCCTATGTACAAGAATATAACTACTATAATACTGCCTCCTAGCTGTGAGGTTGTGTGTCAGTGGTTCTCCTGATGTCTGGAGCAAGCCCAGGGAGGGGCCACCCTGGGCGGGGAAGCTCCCCTGGCAAGGCCCAGGCTTCCCGGCCTACACTGGGACAAGCCTCCCAGGCTTCTACTAATGGGAATGTTAATCCCAAAGCCGCTGTGAGTCCAGTGAATGCAGCGAGTCAAAGCTGCAGCAGTTCGGTGAAGGAGGAAAAGGTTGTGACTACAGTTTTGGGAGGAAAACCTTCTCCAGTTCCAGCAAAAAAGCCAGAAGGAAAAGTCTCTGTGAGTGATGGAAACCAGCAGAATGTGAAGTCTTGTAGCTCCCCAGTCAGTAAGCAGCTCCTGCCAGGTGCACAGGTGAGATCGGCCCCAGCTGTGCAGATCACCTCTCCTGCTTCCAGGCAGAGACGGACGTCTTTGGAAAGGCAGACAATGCAGGAGAACCTACAGCAACATGGCAGTATGGCGCGGTCAGGACGCACACGGTCGCAGTCAGGTGGCAGCGATAAACCTGCTGCGGAGCCTGCATCCAGCCAAGGGGCCACAAAACCATCCGTGGTGGACCCGCACAAGACTGTCTTCAAAACCCCTGTACCCGTGGTCAAGACTAAGCCTGTGGGGCCGGCGCGTGCACCCGAGCTGCAGCTAGCGGATGAGATACCGGGACTTGTCCGAAAACTGGGTGAGTTACAGCAGCAAAAAAAAGCGCTGCAAATGGAGGTAGACTTCATCTACAGTCTAAAGACCACTAATCCTGCCAGTAATGACGCCTATGACCTGAGACTGAACACACTGGGTGTACAGCTGGCGAGTGTTGTGCAGGACACTGAGTCTGTGCTGGAGAGCATGGGGCCCCTGGCAGAGACCTACAGGAACCGCGAGCGGTTCGCCTCCTATAAGCAGGACTGTGCTGTAGAGGCCAGGACCCCTGATGTTCAGGACGGGACCCCGCAGCAGCGGACACGGCCAGTGTTACAGGCTGCCCGCTTCTGCTTCCAGGAGGGGAAACAACTGCAGCAGCAGGCAGCTCAGTGTGAACAGGAGCATACACTTCAGACTGCAGCAGAGGCACCACAGGTCCCAGAATGCCCCACACAGGAGCAGGACAGTGTATGTGAGACTGATGGTGCTGATGAGGCTGAGGCAGCCGAGTGTGAACAGGAGCACACACTGCAGACTCCAGCAGAGGCACCACAGGTCCCAGAATGCCCCACACAGGAGCAGGACAGTGTATGTGAGACTGTTTGTGTTGATGAGGCAGCTGAGTGTGAACAGGGGCACACACTGCAGACTCCAGCAGAGGCACCACAGGTCCCAGAATGCCCCACACAGGAGCAGGACAGTGTATGTGAGACTGTTTGTGTTGATGAGGCAGCTCAGTGTGAACAGGGGCACACACTTCAGACTGCAGCAGAGGCACCACAGGTCCCAGAATGCCCCACACAGGAGCAGGACAGTGTATGTGAGACTGTTTGTGTTGATGAGACAGCCGAGTGTGAACAGGAGCACACACTGCAGACTCCAGCAGAGGCACCACAGGTCCCAGAATGCCCCACACAGGAGCAGGACAGTATATGTGAGACTGTTTGTGCTGATGAGGCTGAGGCTGAAGCACAGACTGTGGCTGGGGATGCTGTGCCCATGGGGTCGGGGGTTGGAGGGGTTTCATATTCTGTATTGGACGTCGCACTGTCTGATAATAATGATGCTGCTTATGATAATGTGCATGATATCTGTGATTATCTCCCTTTGCCATCCAGTCCACAAGGTGTGACAGCCCCCCCTGCTGCAGGCCCTCTCCCTGTCAGTCAGCCCAGTGTGACCCGGCAGGTGCCCCCCAGGAATGCCTGGAGCCGCGGCGCCCCATCCTTCACTTCCAGCGCCAGGTACACCGGCCAGACATTCAAGCGCATTAATGTGGTGCGGTTTAAATACATAGGTGCCAAGGAGGATCTGCCACAACGCAGGTATGTGGTGAGAGAGCTGCTCTGCGGCCAGATGGGGTTTGTGGCAAATGAGATACTGGCAGTGTCTAATCTTCAGGACAGGCAGGGCTACGAGGTCAGCTTCAAGCTCATGTCTGACCTGGATAGATTCTGGGCCAATTACCCCAAGTTCAGAGATGCTGAGGGCTGGAATAAGTTTGTGTTGGTTCCTATCTCCAGACCCGACACAGTCACGGTAAACATCACCTTCTGGAATGAGGCCGTTCCTCCACAGGACATCGAGGTGTGGCTCCGGAGACACTGTGACCTCGTCTCTGGACTCACCAAGGTCAGAGATGAGGATGGTATCTGGACAATGGGGTGGCGGGTCTTGGTAAAATTACGGCAATGTGATAACATCACTGCCCACTTACCCAACTCCTTCTTCATTGGGAGGGAGAAGGGAAGGTGTTATTATCCCGGGCAACCCAGAAAGTGTTTCAAATGTGGTGGGAAAAGTCATCTGGCTAACGCCTGTACTGTGGTGAAGTGCAGTCTGTGTGGGGCAATCGGCCATGTCGCTGCAGACTGCCGGGACGTCAGGCGCAACCTCTGTGGTAGGATGGGCCACCCTCACAGGGACTGTCCAGACGCCTGGCACAACATCTGCAGAGTCTTCCCTGATGAGTTAGTGATGGCAGGGGCAGAGGCTCAGGAGGATGAGGATGTGGTGGCAGGGACACATGAGGAGGAGTGTTTAATGTCAGGAGAGATGTTGACCAGCTCAGATGCCCACCAGGAGTCCACTCAGGCAGCACCAGAGAAGCAGGGTGCAGAGGGGAACATGGAGATCGTCCATCAGGTCCAGCAGCCTCAGATACCCCCCCTTCAGCATCACTGTCTGTATCTGATGACTGGAGCATTAATAATAATAAAAGGAAGAAAAAGAACACATCCTCCCGTAAACCCGAGGCAGAATATGACACTGGTCAGATTGCTAGTAAGAAGGTTCAGAATTCTGCAGGAGTGATGGTCGTGTCCAACAAGTATGGAGTTTTATCTGACTCCAATGGTGATGATTATGAGGAAGAGGTGAGGAAAGTTGATGCTGAGTGTGACAGGGACATAGAGGACCATCCCCCGCCAAAGCGGAAGCCCTTATCTGTGGACCTCAGGTAGAGTCTGACATGGACACCAGTGGTGGACAGAACATCTCTGACTCATGATGATGGCTGTTACTCTGCTCCTTCTATATTGTGCTGTAATGGCGGGGTTCTCATTGACAGTGACCTCGAGCAATGTGAATAGCATTAAGCTGAGGAGAACTAGACACGCGGTGTATGAACATCTCAAATATCTGGACACAGATGTCATCTTCCTGCAGGAGACACGACTGACATCTCTGGGGCTTATGAGAGAGGCTGAGAGGGAATGGTGGTCCGGTCCTTCTTTCTGGTCACTGGCTGTGGAGCCTTACGCCGGGGTCGCTGTCCTGTTTAACACCAATGATGTGACTGTGCATAGGATGACGGAGGTGGTCATGGGAAGATGTCTGGTCCTGGAAGTCACTGTCCATGGGAAGCGACTCCGGCTTATTAACATCTATGGGCCACAGACAGTGACTGACAGGATCCAGCTGTTTAATTACCTCTTCACTTCTCTTCCAGTGGTGATGGCGGGGGACTTTAATGCCATAATGACATCAGGTGACAGCTCCTCAGGCAGGGCAGTGACCAGGGACGGTAAGGTCCTGCATAACGTCATAATGCAGGCAGGACTGACTGACGTTTTCACACAGGGTGGGCGACAGCCAAAATTCACATATTCATGTTCCAACAGGAGCAGTAGGATAGATTTTGCTTTTGTCAGTCCTACTGAGGCTGTCGGCGCCCTGAGTGAGAAGGTCGTCCCTTACTCTGATCACCTCGCCTTGTGCTTCTCTTTGGGTTCCTCTAACCGTCCGGACATTGGTAGGGGGTTGTGGAAGCTCAATTCCAGTCTCCTGGATGATGCCTATGTTCAGAGCCGTGTTCACTCCCTTATCCAGCTTCATCTAGACAGGGTTGACTAATATGACAACATGACCGACTGGTGGGAGGACATCAAGGAGGATATCAGATCCCTCTTAAAGAGACTGTCAGTTAATAAAGGGAGGAATTAGTACAGCCAGTACCTAAAGCTGCGCAAAGAATTGGAGTCACTGTATTCGGCAGGCGGGGATGACAAAGTGAAGATCGACCGGCTGAAATCTGAGATAAAGCAGTATCAGTATAGCAGGTATACCTCCCTGGTTCTTGAACGGGATTATGGGTCCTTAGGGGCCCCTGATCCCTTTGAGAATTGCAGGGAGAGGGTGGCCAAAAAAATGGTCACGGGTCTCACCGACTCCCAGGGTGTATTGCAGGATTCACGGGAGGGTATCCTGGAGGTGGTAAGATCTTACTATGCTGACTTGTTTCAGAGGAAAGTTTTGGATAAAGATATGATGGCTCAATTCTTGGAGGCAACTCCAGTGCCTGATACTAATGATCTGGACTTTTCTCCTTTGACAGCAGAATTAACGGTGGAGGAAGTTAAGGAGGCCATTGATAAGTTATATCTGAAGAAGGCACCAGGTCCAGATGGTATAACGGCAGAATTTTATAAGAAATTCAGAGACCTCCTGGCTCCAATTCTCGTGGATGTGTATAGAAATTGTCTAGAAAATCACCTGATGCCTCCATCCATGAGAGTGTCCTCGTTAATTCTGCTGTCTAAAGGTAAGGAGCCGAGCGACATCAAGAACTGGAGGCCGATTGCCCTCTTGAATATGGACAGGAAGATTCTAGCAAAGATCCTATTTTCTAGATTAGTCTGTTTGTCCCTGGCACTGTTGGCAGGCTCTCAGTTTGGCACAGCAAAAGGGCGGAACATCTCTGGAGCAGTCATCTCGATACAAGAGATGTTTGAGAGATGTAAAGCTCTGCGGTGTGGGAGATATGTTGTTAGTCTGGACCAGGCTAAAGCCTTTGACAGGGTTGATCATGACTATCTGTGGGCTACTTTATCAAAGTATGGTATTCCGGGACAATTTGTGGATTGGCTGAAGACGTTGTACAGAGAGGCTTTCCTCTGATTAATGGTTGGCAGGGTGACACTTTTGGAGTTGGGGCGGGGGTGAGACAGGGCTGCCCAATGAGTCCGCTCCTGTATGTCTTTGCCCTAGACCCGTTTCTGAGGTCACTGCAGGATTGCGATTTTCAGGGGGTGCCGGTCCCCCACTGCCCGCCTCTGAATGTTGTTGCCTATGCGGATGATGTGACGCTGGTGATCTCCAATCCTTGTCAACCTTGAAAAGAGTCAAGCTCTGTGGACATTAGATACTGAGCCCAGCTTTGATCTGCCGCAGTTTTCCAAAGCCTCCACCCATATTAAGATCCTAGGGGTTAAATTTGGAAGGGATGATAATGCCACGCTAAATTGGGAGGAGAAATTGGAAACCGGAAATGCAAAGGTTCAGCGATGGAAGAACTGGAGGCTGACCTACAGAGAAAGGGTCAAAATGTTGAAGACTTACCTGGTCCCGTTTTCTTGTATGTCTCTGTCGCTTTCCCCTTGCCAGAATCTTTCTCAGCGAGGCTCTTCAGCCTGTTCTTCCAGCTCTTGTGGGGGAATAGGTTGAACCTAATAAAGAGGGGAATAACGTACCTACGGTGGAGAGAGGGTGGGCTGGATATGTTGAATCCAAGGGTTTTCTTTGACTCCATGTTTCTAAAGGTGAATTTTGGGAACATGGACTCAAACAGTAGCTCCCTGTGGGTAAATAGTATCAGGTACTGGATATTGCCTTTTGCAGAATCTTGGGTGCGAGGCGGCAGTCTCAAGAGGAGGAGATGGACAGGTGACCACCTCCCCCAGTATCTGGACTATGGTCTGAAGTGTGTTAGGAGGTGGGGACTGGAGAGGTCTTACATTGAGAGCAGTACGAGAAGAGACCTGTATGCTCGTGTATGTAGGACTTTCTTCTACTCTCCACTGGCCCTGAGAGATTGTGTCACCACCACCCTGCAGGAAAGCCTTAGGTTCCTAAACGGGAAACGGCTACCTCCTAAACTGTTTGATGTCACTTGGCTTTCACTGCATAGTCGGCTCTTTGTCAAAGGGAACCTGAAACATCTGTGTGTCTCTGATCGGACGTGTCCCCTTGGTTGTCAGCAGGAGGAGACTATAGAGCACTTTATATGTGATTGCTGGGGAGGGAGGAAGATCTGGGAGGAAGTGTCAGATAATCTAAAAATCCCCAGACTGCGGACCCTAAAGTATCCCGACATAATCTATGGTGTCCCCTCCACTGTTAGTAACATCAACAGAGAGACGATGTACATTATAATCAGTGTCATCAAATACTATCACTGGCACATGAGAACCCGGGTATCACTGCACAATGAGCTGTTCGATCACACCGCTGCCGCCAATCAGGTTATGTCAGAACTCCGGTGGATAAAATCACTGGAAGTTGGAAGGAGTCCAAGAAACACAACGTTATGGAGAAACGTAAAATTCAGTTAGAGAAACATGTTTTTTTTTTTGTTTTTGTTTCTGTTTTTTTTTCTCTTTCTTTTTCCATCCCCAGGTGTGGACTCTTTAATTTATTTATGAATATGATCTGATTATGCAGTGCTGTGTATATATTACCTAAGTGGTTTGTGTTTTTGTAATACTGTATGATTTTTGTTTTTATTATATTTGTATTTATGTTTGGTTTATAATAAAAATTGCCCCCTATGTACAAGAATATAACTACTGTAATACTGCTCCTATGTACAAGAATATAACTACTATAATACTGCCAACTATGTGCAAGAATATAACTACTATAATACTGCCCCCTATGTACAAGAATATAACTACTATAATACTTCCCCTATGTACAAGAATATAACTACTATAATACTGTCCCTATGTACAAGAATATAACTACTATAATACTGCTCCTATGTACAAGAATATAACTACTATAATACTGCCCCCTATGTACAAGAATATAACTACTATAATACTGCCCCTATGTACAAGAATATAACTACTATAATACTGCCCCCTATATACAAGAATATAACTACTATAATACTGCTCCTATGTACAAGAATATAACTACTATAATACTGCCCCCTATGTACAAGAATATAACTACTATAATACTGCCCCTATGTACAAGAATATAACTACTATAATACTGCTCCTATGTACAAGAATATAACTACTATAATACTGTCCCTATGTACAAGAATATAACTACTATAATACTGCTCCTATGTACAAGAATATAACTACTATAATACTGCCCCCTATGTACAAGAATATAACTACTATAATACTGCCCCTATGTACAAGAATATAACTACTATAATACTGCCCCCTATATGCAAGAATATAACTACTATAATACTGCCTCCTATGTACAAGAATATAACTACTATAATACTGCCCCCTATGTACAAGAATATAACTACTATAATACTGCCCCTATGTACAAGAATATAACTACTATAATACTGCTCCTATGTACAAGAATATAACTACTATAATACTGCTCCTATGTACAAGAATATAACTAGTAAAATACTGCCCCCTATGTACAAGAATATAACTACTAAAATACTGCCCCCTATGTACAAGAATATAACTACTAAAATACTGCCCCCTATGTACAAGAATATAACTACTATAATACTGCCTGTAACTGGGTCTTCCTATCTCGGGTACCTCTTTCAGTACCACCCCGTGTTTCCGGAGGTCCACTCTGCTTTAGCTGGAGTCTGAATGAAGGACGCTGGCTGGAATTCCTTGGTTACAAGGGCGCATATAAAAGATCACTGCTTCTCCATGTATTTCCAGTCTGACAACACTTTACTAACAGGACACAGAATATATCACACAGATACAGAGGGCAGGCCAATAGAAAAACGACAGGCCAGACATGCATTACAAAAGCTGCAGGTGGCCGGAGCCTGCTGATGTTTACTGTGGGAATTACAAAGGTGGGGGGAGGGCGGACAAAAGGAGAATATCGTGTCCCCTCTGCCCAGGGGCGCAGCCTGTGGGCTGATTCACATAGAACCTATTATACATACATATAACTGCACAACATATTCTGGGTGCTGAGTGGTTCTGTAAAACGTAACACTGCCCCCTATGTACAAGAATAGAACTACTATAATACTGCTCCTATGTACAAGAATATAACTATTACTATTGTGCTCTTCGTTGTCAGGATTGTGTATGTGTAGTTGGTTTTTCATATATTAGCAGTTTTGTTCTCTTTACATTTTTTCCAGGTTTCACGTCCATCTTCTGAGTATTTGATGAATGAGAGACTCCGCGCCTGTTTTCAGCTTCCATTAATCCAGATGTAAGAAAGGCTTAGATATGTTAAGCTTTATGTTGCAGGTTTGGGGCCATCATGTAGTTAAGGTCTTCTGAGTCTTGAGTGGAGTTTGATGTTCTTCTTTCTAGATGACCACTCTCCATGTTCCGTGAAGTCTTTCATCTCACATTCCTGGAGGATGAGGGTACATTTTGGCTTAGAAAAGAAACATTTCTGTTACTCACATCAAAAATTTTAGTCTGATTTCTTGTTAAAGGAACATTTCCAAGACGTGATTAATTTCATGGCTCACGGCACGAGATCTCAAATCCAATCAGCTTCTGATGTCTAGATATTGAAGTCATCAGAAAGAGAATTAGAGCTTTCTTTGGGTCATTCATGGTTGTAAATAATCATTTGTAAACTTTTGATTTAGGTCAGTTCCCGTATGATGTTGACTCGAGGAGTCTATACTATTCCTTAACTTTGTAGAAAAAAACATTTTCTTCATCTAGAAAGTAGCATTGGCTAAACATTCAAGTCATGAGTCATTATGGTCAAAGCCTTGAAGAATTAATTTTGTCATTATGGATTTTGTAAAAGGATCGTCGCCTGAGTCAAGACAGGACCACAATTATGCCTTAAGACTTTGGCCAAAAACTTGAACACTTAGCCACCAATAACTAAAAAATTTCCCACTCTTTCAATATTTTCACTAGTAAGTTGGTTAATGGATCACTGGTTGTCTTTGTACAATGACCCATGAAGATCCAGCTTACTTGGTTACTTTGCAGGAGGAGACCTCTCTGACAGAGCATTGTGGAAATCTCTCCGACGTCATCATCGAAAAAGATGTTACTATCTAGTTTGGACTTAGTTGTCCTTCTGGTCTTTGTACAAGGATTAGTGTCTTAGTCTACCCAAAGAAATTATCAATATTCAAGTCTTGACTGGATAGTCATTGTCTCAAAAACGTTCCTCCAACAATGTTGCAAGAAAAGGCAGGTGGCATCTAGAGGACCCATTGGAGACCAATCGAACTTTGGCTTTCTGGACTCTATTTATTGACCTTTTTGGTTTAGAAACCTCTCTGCTCACCACGGAAGTGTCACCAGATACAAACTCTCTTCTTCAGCTTCCCTACCCATTTTCTGGAGACAGTTTTATTAGCCAAATCTCCATGCTGGACTTAGTTGCCCTTTTTGGACAAGTATTCTTGAAAACTTTAGTCAAAAAGTTAATTCTAACATAATAGTTGCCCAACTTTTTGGCTCTTGGATGTGACACATATGTTCAAAAAAAGGAAGATGTGTCATTGACTATTAATGTCTCGGTGACATTGACCCATGACTTCCAAGCTTGCAAAGTTTTGAAGGAGACTCTTGAAAAATCTTTTTATCGACCTTATCTTAAAGGAATGTGTTGGTCTCCATGTTGAACTTTCTAGACTTAGACTAGTAAAATAATCTAGGTATAGCGTAAAATAACTATAGTTTCTTAAAGCTTTAGTCACCAACTTGACTCATAAATGCTGCAATCTCTGGCTAAGGCAAGTCACTGACATAGATCCAGGTTATTTTGGAGATCTTTTAGGACCAATCTTGGTTACTTTGAAGAAGTTTTTTTTTATAGGGCGTTGTTGGAATTGATGTGATCAAGAAGAAATATTTTGGTCTTTCCTCGACTTTGTACAAACATGGCTGCCCTAGTATAGGCAACAAAACTCATTCTTCAAGGCTTTGGTCAAGACCTTGAGTTTACTTTATTAGATGACCCATTCTCTAGCAATGGAACTGGAAAAGCAAATTGGTCATTGGTGTGTTGAAGCTGTGGACCCAATGTAATTTGAAAAGATCATTCAGATGAAAGGTTCTTCACTGGTCTTACCACCCAATGTTTAGTTGGGTCCATGGTTATTTCCTCTGAGCAGGCAGGAAAGAGTGAAAATATTATGTATCTGGGGTCTATAACTAATGAAGTCACCATGAGTCTTGACTTTACTGTTGTGCATCTTCTACAGTAGCTGATATTCTTTGGCAAGTGATGTCTCCTGGATTGTCCAAAAAATGCAACCCTACAGAGCATGAGATGTCCACCACTATCATGTCTGACAACTTAGCTTTCGCGTTCTTCTGCATCTACAGAGTTATGACACTTTGAAGAAAAAAATCTAGTTTGGGATTGCAGTAACCGTTGGTGGAACATTCGGCTGGAAAACATACAAACATGTACAGTACACGTTATTTGTATAACCATTTGGTGGTGGTATTTATTATTGTGTCGCCAAGGAACAGCAGCAAACAAATTCTAAGAAGTAGCTAGTGTCACAAGTGGCTGGACGAGGTTGATGTCAACTTCAGCAGATTATGTGTTGTGTCTGGATGAAGTCGGATCAGCGGTGTTATACATGAGCTCAACTACTGTGTATATTGCGGTAAACATAAACCACATGTGTGACACCCAGCCTGTTAATTCCACAGTGTTAGTTATTTCTGAAGCAAAGCGCAGGGATTTGAGGAGAATGGTAAGGGTGAAATAGGAGGCGAGGATTGGAGCAGTTACAAACAGTTTTTGGAAATGGGTTTTGGAGGAAAATATAACAAAAGTTGTGTTCAGCGCCAATAAAGAAAAGCGACGAGGTCAAACATGTAACAAGGAAAACAAAGTGCCCTTATATTCTCCTTGTCTTGGTTGCACCTTAACCAGTCAGGGGGCTTTATTGCTGTCTCTTGGTATTGGGAATCAGTCAATGGAGAAGAAGCCCTAAAGTATTCTCTCTATGCTGTTCACAAGTGTGTCCACTATGGGCATCATTGTTGATAACCCACTTTGCTCTTCATTCATTATTTTTAGGGCACCATTGCCCTCTTAAAGTACGATAAAGTACAACATAGGACCAGTAACTCTAGGTGACATCTTTGGGCACTTGTTTCAGTTTCTCGATGTGAAATAGAAATGGACTTGAGAGTAACAATATAATTTTGTTGTGCCTAAGAAGATACCTGAGGCATTTTGGAGCTTTTTTCCTTAAATTGGAGATCTATTGGCCACTTTGCTTTGGATTTTCCATCTCAGAAGAACTCAATCCTATCAAAGAACCATTTTTGGCCTCAAACCAGGAAATTGGCAATTGACCTTGAAGTCCTTGACATCAACCATGGGAAGTAGAAGATGGATGGCTCCAGAAACAAGGTGAACATTGAGCTGAAGTCATTGTCTACCATGACGGTAAGTTGGTTGCTCTTAAAGAATAGGTCTATATTGTTCCTTAGCGTACGAGCATCAAATTTGGGAACTAGTAAAAACACGTTGGGAAGACTTCCAACAAGACACCATTGTGAATTTCACATTACATTTTAGATGAATTTCATTAAATTGATTTCTACACGATTCTGATCATATCAGAACACAAGTGATGATGAAGCCAATTAGTTTTATCACTGTGTCTAATGCTGACTTTGTTTTCTTACGATCATTGGGAAGGGTTGAGGGTGAGACTGAGCTAAACCATTACGAATTAATTCAGTATTCTGCGGCTGGAGGACAGGTAGAGCATGATATTATAGCCGCAGAATGAGATATTTTCATTAAACTTTGGCCAAAGGACAATTTATTCCCAAGACGTGAAGTCAAGTGGAGCTCATAGTTTTGTGAGGTTAATGTGGTTTTTGCAGACTTGAGTAAAAAGGTTGGGTTGACCCAATTGGAGGTTCTCCTCACCTGCCTTTGTAAAGGAATGTAGAGGGAAAGAATGAAGACGTAAAGTCAAGGGGCAATCATAGTACTGTGAGGACAATGTCGTTGTTAAACACTCTACTCGAGGGCCGGGTACCAATTCTTTACCCTATAGCTGCCACCCTTTGCTGTGTTTCTGCTTGAGTTTTGCAAATTTACAGGCCTACCTCTTTGACGTCATCACCCTAGGTCTTTTAAGCTCAGCTTAGACACATCTGTAGTAATAGTAATACCAGGCAGCATGACAATCACAGAGGCTACAGCAGTAAATGGTGCAAGAAACCCAAAACCTGGGAAGAACACCAACTCCATGCAGCATGTGAACCAAAGAGGAAAAGGAGTATATATGTATAAAATACAAAATGTTATTAATATCAAATCAAAAGATATTGTAATAGCAATAAGGTGCATATACAGCCAATAGAAAAAGATACAAAAGGATGAACATGAGGGAAAAGACCCCAGTGTGCCTTGCTGGCTGTGTAATTAAGTGTCTAGGCAGAGGGCTGCTCCATAAAGTATCAATACCAAACGTGAAGGTGAAAAATGACCACATAACCCGGTTATCAAATGGGGGCAGCGCTTACCCGTAAAAATAGCAGGCAATGGACACTGGGTTCGGATCGAGAAAGACCCCCGACGCGCGTTTCGCTTCTTGATGTAACTGCTTTCTCAAGGGGAAGTTCAAGAGGAAAGGTTCAGTTGCAATTGTTTGGAGTTTGCCACCATCTAGTTTTTACATCTGCAATAATCTTTGTAAACTTCTGAGGTTTCTACTACCTGCCTCTCAGTCCTACTGAGTAATCCATTGTTTGCTGTAAGCATTACAATTAGAGTTGAGCGACTTTTGGTTTTTTAGGGTCGTGTTTCGTTTCGTGAAACCCGACTTTTCCAAAAGTCGGGTCGAGCAAGATCGTCCGATTATAGGGAAAAGTCGGGGTCATCCCGAAACACGAAACCCAATGTAAGTCAATGGGGAATAAAAGTCGGCAGTGAGAGGAGGACAGGAAACACACCTACAGTGCCCATTTGAATGCCAAAAGCATCAATTCTTCTTGTCAACCTTAATTAACTTCATAATACAAGTTACGCACTGAAAAATGGGGGTTATTTGGCTAAAGTTGTGGGGGGGGAGGGCTGGCTGCAGGTTTTCATGTGCCCTGGGCGAAAGATCGCCCCTTTAACACATACCACAACTCATCATGCTCCGATACGGCAGAGAAATAGCGGTATAGTACAATGAAAAATACCTCACTTTTTACATCTCATGACGAGGCCCATCTATTTCTCCATACAGAATCATTGGTCCCATATAATGTTTGAAACAGTATATGATGAGCTCCACATAATGCTACAGTATATGTTGGTCCCCATGGATGAAGCTCCACTGTCTTATGGGCCCAAATAATGCTCCAAACATAATGGGCCCCATTTCTAATGCTCTAGTGTATAATGGGCCCTGTAAATGCTGTTCCAGTGTCTGATGTCCACCTTTGGAATGTTCCAGTGTATGGTGGGCCCCATCTATCATTCTCCAGAGTATAGTGCTCCCCAAAAATTGATGTCCCAACATTGAAAACAATCAAATAAGTCTCCTCGCTAGGGAATCCCTGTACTTGTCTGGATTCCTCGTCGTCCCCATCTTCCATCTCACTGCACAGTATTTCAACTTTGCAAGTGCTGTGATCCTGGGCAAGCAGGGGGGGCCCACTCGTTGGCGACGGCACTGGCACAGGGCCCCTGATAGTACGGTGGTGTGTCTGATGGCGGGTGGGCCGAACCTGCACTTTCATCTGCAGCTTCCTCTTTGTCACCGTGTAAGATGGAACTGTATATGGGAAGGGTAACCTGAGTTTCATCAGGGTCAGATTCAGGCCGTGTAGCGTGCGAGGGGAATGTAGTGGTCTGGGTCAATGTACCAGCAGATTCATCGAGCAGTGGCTGGGCATCAGTGCACTTGTGTCGCCCCCAGGAGTACGGTCGCCACAGTGGCATTACCTTCTTCCTAGGGAGTGTGATGTCATGCTTGGGAGCAACGAAGGATCTCTCTAGCAGGTTAACTGATTGGGCGGCGTTATTCCCACGAGTCATGACCCTCCAAACAGCGTTCATGAAGGCAAAGTGTTTGTTTTACGTGGGCAGTATGGTTGCAAAGCTGAACCTTAAAGGAATGTCCAGAAGGGCACCACCAGGAGTGGAGCCTACGGTTAAATTCGACTCCACCTGGGAAACCTCAACCATGCCAGCTACAGAACAGATGCACACATTGCAAGCTTAATTCCGTTAACGAACGAGACTCCGTCATGCCCCACGGTCCGAGTCCGGCTTACTAGAGGGACACGTGAGGCTCTGGCACATGAGATTGGCCAATAACTGGTGTGTCATGCCCTTACATGTCCGTGGCTGCATGTGCGCTACACTGAAAAGGCCAGCGTTTGTCGCTTACAGGTGCAGATAACCCGCTGAACAACGTTAGTGATGGGGATCACTGATTACAATTATTACCCGCGAACAATGATTTACCAGTAAGTGCAGGTCAACCGCAGTTCCGGAATTAGGCCTAACCGTCATTCCTGAAAAAATGAAAAACTTACGTGTGCAAACCACAGGTGCTGTAGCTTGCTTAACAGCTCGCCAGCCGTTCTCAGGCCCAGTATGGATTACACGTGATTGCACAAAGGTGAGAAAGGGTACCGTATCCCCGGATAACATGTATGGATAGCGTACACATTCAAAATATATGTCTATACATCAGGAGGCAGGCTCAGACGGTGTTAGGCCCAGTATGGATTGCACGTGATTGCACAAAGGTTAGAAAGGGTACCGTTTCCCCGGATAACATGTATGGATAGCGTACACATTCAAAATATATGTCTATACATCAGGAGGCAGGCTCAGACGGTGTTAGGCCCAGTATGGATTGCACGTGATTGCACAAAGGTGAGAAAGGGTACCGTATCCCCGGATAACATGTATGGATAGCGTACACATTCAAAATATATGTCTATACATCAGGAGGCAGGCTCAGACGGTGTTAGGCCCAGTATGGATTGCACGTGATTGCACAAAGGTTAGAAAGGGTACAGTTTCCCCGGATAACATGTATGGATAGCGTACACATTCAAAATATATGTCTCAGGAGGCAGGCTCAGACGGTGTTAGGCCCAGTATGGATTGCACGTGATTGCACAAAGGTTAGAAAGGGTACCGTATCCCCGGATAACATGTATGGATAGTGTACACATTCAAAATATATGTCTCAGGAGGCAGGCTCAGATGGTGTTAGGCCCAGTATGGATTGCACGTGATTGCACAAAGGTTAGAAAGGGTACCGTATCCCCGGATAACATGTATGGATAGCGTACACATTCAAAATATATGTCTATACATCAGGAGGCAGGCTCAGACGGTGTTAGGCCCAGTATGGATTGCACGTGATTGCACAAAGGTTAGAAAGGGTACCGTTTCCCCGGATAACATGTATGGATAGCGTACACATTCAAAATATATGTCTCAGGAGGCAGGCTCAGACGGTGTTAGGCCCAGTATGGATTGCACGTGATTGCACAAAGGTTAGAAAGGGTACCGTATCCCCGGATAACATGTATGGATAGCGTACACATTCAAAATATATGTCTATACATCAGGAGGCAAGCTCAGACGGTGTTAGGCCCAGTATGGATTGCACGTGATTGCACAAAGGTTAGAAAGGGTACCGTATCCCCAGATAACATGTATGGATAGCGTACACATTCAAAATATATGTCTCAGGAGGCAGGCTCAGACGGTGTTAGGCCCAGTATGGATTGCACGTGATTGCACAAAGGTTAGAAAGGGTACCGTATCCCCAGATAACATGTATGGATAGCGTACACATTCAAAATATATGTCTATACATCAGGAGGCAGGCTCAGACGGTGTCAGGCACAGTATGGATTTGACGGCCCAGACTACACAGCGGAGGAGCAGGGAGAGGTAAAGATTGCAAATGCTGGGGCCCTGCCCAAGCAAGGGGGGCCCACTCGTGGGCGTCGGTACTGGCACTGGGCCCCTCATAGTACGGCGGTGTGTCTGACGGCGGGTGTGCACCACCACCGTCAGAGACACTTGATTGCACTATGAAGGACCCTGTACCAGTGCCTGTGCCCAAGAGTCGGCCTACCCACCTGTCCAGGGCAACAGCACTCGCACGGTGTCGTGCGCTAGGTGGTGACCCCGGCCATGGGCGGGGGAGGCAGCACAGTTAGGGAGTTTTAGAAAGTGGCATATGTTGATGTTGGACATTCAGCTGATGCAAAAGGTGAAATAGGTCAAGTCCCAGGAAGAGGTGGACCAAAGCAAGCCATTTTTCTGTCACCCTATGTGTCATCAGAGGAAGGTGGGACAAAATCCTTGGAAACCCATGCGTGGTTCATTTTAATGAAGGTTAGATCATCCACATTTTGGGTTGCCAGACGGGTCCTTTTTTCTGTCAGGATTGATCCAGCTGCACTGAAGACTCTTTCCGATAGCACACTTGCAGCTGGGCAAGCGAGCTCCTGTAAGGCATATTGGGCCAATTCAGGCCAGGTGTCCAGTTTAGCGGCCCAATAGTCAAAGGGGAATGACCTGTGTGGGAGAACATCGATATGGGAGGAAGAGTAGTTTGTAACCATAGTTGACAACTGCTGTCTCCTGTCACTTTCCATCGATGCTGTATTACCAGTTGTGTGAGCGGGACTTGAAAAATCAGTCCACAACATTGTCATGAAACCCCTGTCTCCAACGCCACTTCTGCTGTGTGCACCATGAACACCTCTGCCAAGCTGCCCCCGGCCCGTACGGCTCGTGTGAGAACCATCACCGCTGCTGTGTGCTGGGAATGCCTCAAGCAACCGATTTACCAGAGTTGCTTGTTTATTAGCCAATATTAGGTCAAGGTTGTCCTGTGGCATGATGTTTTGTAATTTGCCTTTATAGCGTGGATCCAGGATGCTGGCCAACCAGTAGTCGTCATCGTTCATCATTTTGGCAATGCGGGGGTCCCTTTTTAGGATCTGCAAGGCATAATCTGACATGTGGGCCAATGTTCCCGGTGTCAATGATGCACTGCGAGTGCTGGTTGGAGGAGCACTTTCTGGCAAATCCACATCCCTCCAGTCATGCACAAACCCTGTACCAGACCTTGCCACGCCAACATTTTCACTTGCCCCACGAGATGCATCCTCCTCCCCTAAGTAATCATCCCCATCATCCTCCTCCTCCTCCTCTTCTTCCTCCACCTCGTCCAGGAGAGGTCCCTGAGCAGACAATGGCTGAATGTCATCAAGGATTCCCTCCTCCTCTTCCTCCTCCTCATCAACATTGGCTGCAGACGCCTGCTCCTTAAGGTGCGTCAAAGTTTGCATGAGCAGACGCATAAGTGGGATGCTCATGCTTAGGATGGCGTCGTCTGCGCTTACCAGCCGTGTGCATTCCTCAAAACACTGAAGGACTTTACAAAGGTCTTTCAGCTTCGACCACTGCACACCTGTCAACTCCATGTCTGCTCTCAAAGTGCCTGGCCGTGTATCCTCCCACAAATGCATTATGGCCTGCCTCTGCTCGCACAGCTGGAGTTCCACCTTGTTGCAATGTCGATAATGAGGCGGTGGTTGGGAAGGTGGAGCAATCGCTGCAGCTTCTGCATACGAACGGAGTGTACAGGCGACCGGCGGATGTGCGCGCACAGTCTTCGCACCTTCTGGAGCAGGGCTGTTAACTCCGGATAATTTTTGAGGAAGCACTGCACCACCAGGTTCAAGGTGTGAGCCAAGCAAGGTATATGGCTGAGTTTTGAAAGGGCTATGGCTGCCACAAAATTACGGCCGTTTTCACTAACTACCTTGCCTGCCTCAAGATGTACACTGCCCAGCCATGACTCAGTTTGTCGCTTCAAGTACTCGGCCAGCACCTCGGCGGTGTGTCTGTCGCCCAAACACATCATCTGCAACACAGCCTGCTGACGCTTTCCACTAGCTGCTCGTGTGCAACAGTGGCAGCTGCAGATGGAGTGCTCGTACGACTGCGCTCTGTGGACGAGCTTTCGCTTCTGGAGGAGGAGGAGGAGGGTCGAACGCCTACAGCCAACTGTTTCCTATACCGTGGGCTAGGCAGCACTGTCCCACCACCGCTGTCCCCTGTGGACCCTGCATCCACCACATTAACCCAGTGCGCAGTGATGGACACGTAACGGCCCTGGCCATGCCGACTGGACCATGCATCAGTTGTGAGGTGCACCTTTCCGCTCACTGACTGCTTGAGTGCATGGACAATGCGGTCTTTCACATGATGGTGGAGGGCTGGGATGGCTTTGCGAGAGAAGAAGTGGCGACTGGGTAGATCATAGCGTGGTACTGCATAGGCCATGAGTTCGCGGAAAGCTGTGCTTTCCACCAACCGAAAGGGCATCATCTCAAACGAGATTAGTTTGGCAATGTGGGCGTTCAAACCCAGTGTACGCGGATGAGAGACTGAGTACTTTCTTGACCTACTCATAGTGTCTGGGAGGGTGAGCTGGACTTGAGAGCTGTATATGGTGGAAGTAGCGGTGGACAGGGCGGACTGAGAGAGGGTTGATGATGGTGATGGAGTTGTTGTTCTTTCTGATGGCCTAGAATCAGTCTTTCGTTGATATAACAGTGGGATTCCCTGACTGCTGTGGCCTTGCAACGACACCTCAACATTTGCTGCTGTGCTAACCGGTGGGCTTACAGTGGGGGAAACAATGTAGCGTTGCTGACTACCTTCGTTGTGATCAGTTGCACATGTGGCACTTGAGGTTTGGTGTTGTGTCCACGCTTGCAAGTGCATGCTGGTTAAATGTCTAAGCATGCAACTGGTATTCAAATTTTTCAGATTTTTCCCTCGGCTAAAGGTCTTTGCGCACTTCTTACAGATAACCTTGGCCTGATCATGAGGATTTTGTTCAAAAAAGTGCCACACTGCACTCTTCCTACTTTGGCAGACATTTTGCGGCCTAGCACGCTGTGATCTTTTGACCCTCTGGACAAGCTGTCCAGCAACTCTTTTGATGTTTGGAACCTGTCTTTGGAGTGCTCCGGGCCTGCCAGATAACAGCTGTTGCGATGTCGATGTCTGCTGTGGATGCTCCTCATCTGAGCTATTGGAAGCAGCACCCTCTTCCCCCAATGGATGCCAATCTGGGTCAACAACTGGGTCATCCATCACCTCCTCTTCTATGTCATGTGCACCTTCCTCTGTGTCACCGTGTATGGTGGTATAGTGTGCGGGAAGGGGCACCTGAGTCTCATCAGGGTCAGAATCTGGCTCTGTACACTGCGAGGACAATGTAGTGCTCTGAGTGAATGTACCAGCAGAATCATCCATCAGCGGCTGTGCATCAGGGCACTCCATGTCAGATTCATCTTGGCCTGGGTAATTCACCATTTCACTTGATAATCCAGGCATGGTATGTGAAAACAGCTCCATGGAGTAATCAGTAGTATGGCCTGCGTCATCCTTCAATCTTGGTTGGGGTGAAGGACACAAGGAAAGGTGTGGTTCATGAACATGAGCCTCCAATGACGACTCAGTGCTTTTACTTTTTACAACTGAAGAAGAGGAGGCGATAGAGCTGGAGGCTGAGTCAGCAATGTAAGACAAAACTTTTTCCTGATGCTCTGGCTTTAAAAGCGGTTTGCCAACTCCTAGAAAACTAAGCGTTCGAGGCCTTATGTAGCCAGACGATGACGCAGGCTCAACACCTCCTGCATTCGGTCCTATTTTGCTCTTGCCACTACCATCAGATCCACCACCAACACCATCATTACCAGCTGCCAACCCCCGCCCAATTCCACGGCCTCTTCCACCAGCCTTCCTCATTTTTGGTAGAAATGTAGACAAAATCCAACAAACTATATAGTAATGTAAAACAAGGTACAAGGTGTCTATAGGACAGGGGAGATTTTGAATTTCTGCAGACACTTGTGGACACTGGACACTTTTGGATTGTGTGAGGCCCACTGATATCTGAGCGCTATGTGACAGGCTCGATGGCACAGCTGTGACCAAAGTGACTAGAGGATAAGGGAGATTTTGAATTTCTGCAGACACTTGTGGACACTGGACACTTTTGGATTGTGTGAGGCCCAATGAATATCTGAGCGCTATGTGACAGGCTCGATGGCACAGCTGTGACCAAAGTGACTAGAGGATAAGGGAGATTTTGAATCTCTGCACACACTTTTGGACACTGGACACTTTTGGATTGTGTGAGGCCCAATGAATATCTGAGCGCTATGTGACAGGCTCGATGGCACAGCTGTGACCAAAGTGACTAGAGGATAAGGGAGATTTTGAATCTCTGCACACACTTTTGGACACTGGACACTTTTGGATTGTGTGAGGCCCAATGAATATCTGAGCGCTATGTGACAGGCTCGATGGCACAGCTGTGACCAAAGTGACTAGAGGATAAGGGAGATTGGATTGCTTTTAAAAAAGCAGTTTGCAGAGCAGTGGGTAAACAGCAATGCCAGCCTGTCAGGAAGCCTTAAAAGGCAGCCCAACAACCAACACCACTGGTACACCACAATATAGCCTCCCCTTGCACTGCACACACAGTGACTGGTGTGTTGTGCAGGCCAAATTGCTAGCAGCAGAAGCAGTTTTTTTTTCTTCTCAGCAGGACAAAGAAAAAAAATTGGGATTGCTTTTAAAAAAGCAGTTTGCGGAGCAGTGGGTAAACAGCAATGCAGGAATGTCAGGAAGCCTTAGAAGGCAGCCCAACAACCAACACCACTGATACACCACTATATAGCCTCCCCTTGCACTGCACACACAGTGACTGGTGTGTTGTGCAGGCCAAATCGCTAGCAGCAGAAGCAGTTTTTTTGTCTTCTTCCCTGCCTAACGCTCTCCCTACAGAATCAGCAGCAACCTCTCCCTATACTGAGATCGGCAGAAGTAAGATGGCGGTCGGCGTGCACGCCCTTTTATACCCCCTGTGACGCCCACCAAAGCAAGCCAATCACTTGCATGCCCTTCTGAAAGATGGTGGTGACCCCTGCCTATGTCATCACATTGCCCACAGTGTCCGTGGATCCTGATTGGCTGAAAAAGAGCGCAAAACAAACTTTTGAAACGCGACTTTGGCGCGTAAGTCGCCGACCTCGTGGCCGACCTCATCCTAGGGTCGGGTTTTGTTTTATGAAACCCGACTTTGCCAAAAGTCGGCGACTTTTGAAATTTTTCGACCCGTTTCGCTCAACTCTAATTACAATGTATTATCTAAAAACTGTTCTCATTACGTTGCAATCATGTCTGCAAACTCCTTTGCTTTCTGCAACCTGCATCGGCATCTGCATACTGGTTCAGACCTGATATTTAATTCTTCCTCTGCTGCAATCATAACGAATTCTTACCTGGACTTGTTCACGTGATGCTGCAGCAATTCCAGGTCTTCCTTACTTCTGCAGCAATTCCCAATCTACCTTACTTCTGCAACAATACGTGGTCTACCTTACTTCGACAGCAATTCCTGGTCTACCTTACTACTTCAGCAATTTCTGGTCTAGCTTACTTCTGCAACAATACCTGTTCTACCTTCTGAAATTATTCCTTGTCTACCTTACTTATGCAACAATTCCTGGTCTACCTTATATGCAGCAATTCCTGGCCTACCTTACTTCTGCAGCAATTCCTGGCCTACCTTACATCTGCAGCAATTTCTGGTCTGCCGTATACCTGCAGCAATTCCTAGTCTACCTTACTTCTGCAGTAATTCCTGGTCTACCTTACTTCTGCAGCTATTGCAATTCCTGGTCTACCTTTCTTCTGTAGCAATTCTTGGTTTATCTTCTGCAGCAAATCCTGGTATACCTTACTTCTGGAACAATGCCTTTTCTACCTTACTTCTATAACAATACCTGGTCTACCTTACTTCTGCAGCAATTCCTGGTCTACCTTACTTATGCAGCAATTGCCATTCCTGGTCTACATTACACCTGCAGCAATTCCTGATCTACCTTACTTCTGCAGAAATTCTTGATCTACCTTACATCTGCAGCAATTGCAATTACTGGTCTACCTTAATTCTGCAGCAATTCATGGTTTACCTTACTTCTGCATCAATACCTGTCCTACCTTACGTCTGCATCAATACCTTACCAGGCCTACCTTACTTCTGCATTAATACCTGGTCTACCTTACTTCTTCATCAATACCTGGTCTACCTTACTTCTGTAACAATTCCTTGTCTACTTTACTTCTGTAACAATTCCTGGTCTACCATACTTCTACAACAATTCCTGGTCTAACTTACTTCTGCAACAATTCCTGGTCTACCATATTTCTACAACAATTCCTGGTCTACCTTACTTCTGTAACAATTCTTGGTTTACCTTACTTCTGCAACAGTTCCTGGTCTACCTTACTTCTACAACAATTCCTGGTCTACCTTACTTCTGCAGCGATTCCTGGTCTACTTCTGCAGCAATTCCTGGTCTACCTTACTTCTGCAACAATACCTGGTCTACCTTACTTCTGCAACAATACCTGGTCTACCTTACTTCTGCAACAATACCTGGTCTACCTTACTTCTGGAACAATTCCTGGTCTACCTTACTACTACAACAATTCCTGGTCTACCTTACTTCTGCTGCAATTCCTGGTCTACCTTACTTCTGCTGCAATTCCTGGTCTACCTTACTTCTGCACCGATTCTTGGTCTACCTTACTTCTACAATTCCTGGTCTACCTTACTTCTGTAACAATTCTTGGTCTACCTTACTTGTGCAGCAATTCCTGGTCTACTTCTGCAGCAATTCCCGGTCTACCTTACTTCTGCAACAATACCTGGTCTACCTTACTTCTGCAACAACACCTGGTCTACCTTACTTCTGGAACAATTCCTGGCCTACCTTACTTCTTCATCAATACCTGGTCTACCTTACTTCTGGAACAATTCCTTGTCTACTTTACTTCTGTAACAATTCCTGGTCTACCATACTTATACAACAATTCCTGGTCTACCATATTTCTACAACAATTCCTGGTCTACCATATTTCTACAATTCCTGGTCTACCTTACTTCTGTAACAATTCTTGGTTTACCTTACTTCTGCAACAGTTCCTGGTCTACCTTACTTCTACAACAATTCCTGGTCTACCTTACTTCTGCAGCGATTCCTGGTCTACTTCTGCAGCAATTCCTGGTCTACCTTACTTCTGCAACAATACCTGGTCTACCTTACTTCTGCAACAATACCTGGTCTACCTTACTTCTGCAACAATACCTGGTCTACCTTACTTATGGAACAATTCCTGGTCTACCTTACTTCTGCTGCAATTCCTGGTCTACCTTACTTCTGCTGCAATTCCTGGTCTACCTTACTTCTGCACCGATTCTTGGTCTACCTTACTTCTGCACCGATTCTTGGTCTACCTTACTTCTACAATTCCTGGTCTACCTTACTTCTGTAACAATTCTTGGTCTACCTTACTTGTGCAGCAATTCCTGGTCTACTTCTGCAGCAATTCCCGGTCTACCTTACTTCTGCAACAATACCTGGTCTACCTTACTTCTGCAACAACACCTGGTCTACCTTACTTCTGGAACAATTCCTGGCCTACCTTACTTCTACAACAATTCCTGGTCTACCTTACTTCTGTAGCAATTCCTGGTCTACCTTCTGCAGCAAATCCTGGTATACCTTACTTCTGGAACAATGCCTTTTCTACCTTACTTCTATAACAATACCTGGTCTACCTTACTTCTGCAGCAATTCCTCGTCTACCTTACTTATGCAGCAATTGCCATTCCTGGTCTACAGTACACCTGCAGCAATTCCTGATCTACCTTACTTCTGCAGAAATTCTTGATCTACGTTACATCTGCAGCAATTGCAATTCCTGGTCTACCTTAATTCTGCAGCAATTCATGGTTTACCTTACTTCTGCATCAATACCTGTCCTACCTTACTTCTGCATCAATACCTTACCAGACCTACCTTACTTCTGCATTAATACCTGGTCTACCTTACTTCTTCATCAATACCTGGTCTACCTTACTTCTGGAACAATTCCTTGTCTACTTTACTTCTGTAACAATTCCTGGTCTACCATACTTCTACAACATTTCCTGGTATAACTTACTTCTGCAACAATTCCTGGTCTACCATATTTCTACAACAATTCCTGGTCTACCATATTTGTACAACAATTCCTGGTCTACCTTACTTCTGTAACAATTCTTGGTTTACCTTACTTCTGCAACAGTTCCTGGTCTACCTTACTTCTACAACAATTCCTGGTCTACCTTACTTCTGCAGCGATTCCTGGTCTACTTCTACAGCAATTCCTGGTCTACCTTACATCTGCAACAATACCTGGTCTACCTTACTTCTGCAACAATACCTGGTCTACCTTACTTCTGGAACAATTCCTGGTCAACCTTACTTCTACAACAATTCCTGGTCTACCTTACTTCTGCTGCAATTCCTGGTCTACCTTACTTCTGCACCGATTATTGGTTTACCTGACTTCTACAATTCCTGGTCTACCTTACTTCTGTAACAATTCTTGGTCTACCTTACTTGTGCAGCAATTCCTGGTCTACTTCTGCAGCAATTCCTGGTCTACCTTACTTCTGCAACAATACCTGGTCTACCTTACTTCTGCAACAACACCTGGTCTACCTTACTTCTGGAACAATTCCTGGCCTACCTTATTTCTACAACAATTCCTGGTCTACCTTACTTCTGTAGCAATTCCTGGTCTACCTTCTGCAGCAAATCCTGGTATACCTTACTTCTGGAACAATGCCTTTTCTACCTTACTTCTATAACAATACCTGGTCTACCTTACTTCTGCAGCAATTCCTGGTCTACCTTACTTATGCAGCAATTGCCATTCCTGGTCTACAGTACACCTGCAGCAATTCCTGATCTACCTTACTTCTGCAGAAATTCTTGATCTACCTTACATCTGCAGCAGTTGCAATTCCTGGTCTACCTTAATTCTGCAGCAATTCATGGTTTACCTTACTTCTGTATCAATACCTGTCCTACCTTACTTCTGCATCAATACCTTACCAGGCCTACCTTACTTCTGCATTAATACCTGGTCTACCTTACTTCTTCATCAATACCTGGTCTACCTTACTTCTGGAACAATTCCTTGTCTACTTTACTTCTGTAACAATTCCTGGTCTACCATACTTCTACAATAATTCCTGGTCTAACTTACTTCTGCAACAATTCCTGGTCTACCATATTTCTACAACAATTCCTGGTCTACCATATTTCTACAACAATTCCTGGTCTACCTTACTTCTGTAACAATTCTTGGTTTACCTTACTTCTGCAACAGTTCCTGGTCTACCTTACTTCTACAACAATTCCTGGTCTACCTTACTTCTGCAGCGATTCCTGGTCTACTTCTGCAGCAATTCCTGGTCTACCTTACTTCTGCAACAATACCTGGTCTACCTTACTTCTGGAACAATTCCTGGTTTACCTTACTTCTACAACAATTCCTGGTCTACCTTACTTCTGCTGCAATTCCTGGTCTACCTTACTTCTGCTGCAATTCCTGGTCTACCTTACTTCTGCACCGATTCTTGGTCTACCTTACTTCTACAATTCCTGGTCTACCTTACTTCTGTAACAATTCTTGGTCTACCTTACTTGTGCAGCAATTCCTGGTCTACTTCTGCAGCAATTCCCGGTCTACCTTACTTCTGCAACAATACCTGGTCTACCTTACTTCTGCAACAACACCTGGTCTACCTTACTTCTGGAACAATTCCTGGCCTACCTTACTTCTTCATCAATACCTGGTCTACCTTACTTCTGGAACAATTCCTTGTCTACTTTACTTCTGTAACAATTCCTGGTCTACCATACTTATACAACAATTCCTGGTCTAACTTACTTCTGCAACAATTCCTGGTCTACCATATTTCTACAACAATTCCTGGTCTACCATATTTCTACAATTCCTGGTCTACCTTACTTCTGTAACAATTCTTGGTTTACCTTACTTCTGCAACAGTTCCTGGTCTACCTTACTTCTACAACAATTCCTGGTCTACCTTACTTCTGCAGCGATTCCTGGTCTACTTCTGCAGCAATTCCTGGTCTACCTTACTTCTGCAACAATACCTGGTCTACCTTACTTCTGCAACAATACCTGGTCTACCTTACTTCTGCAACAATACCTGGTCTACCTTACTTATGGAACAATTCCTGGTCTACCTTACTTCTGCTGCAATTCCTGGTCTACCTTACTTCTGCTGCAATTCCTGGTCTACCTTACTTCTGCACCGATTCTTGGTCTACCTTACTTCTGCACCGATTCTTGGTCTACCTTACTTCTACAATTCCTGGTCTACCTTACTTCTGTAACAATTCTTGGTCTACCTTACTTGTGCAGCAATTCCTGGTCTACTTCTGCAGCAATTCCCGGTCTACCTTACTTCTGCAACAATACCTGGTCTACCTTACTTCTGCAACAACACCTGGTCTACCTTACTTCTGGAACAATTCCTGGCCTACCTTACTTCTACAACAATTCCTGGTCTACCTTACTTCTGTAGCAATTCCTGGTCTACCTTCTGCAGCAAATCCTGGTATACCTTACTTCTGGAACAATGCCTTTTCTACCTTACTTCTATAACAATACCTGGTCTACCTTACTTCTGCAGCAATTCCTCGTCTACCTTACTTATGCAGCAATTGCCATTCCTGGTCTACAGTACACCTGCAGCAATTCCTGATCTACCTTACTTCTGCAGAAATTCTTGATCTACGTTACATCTGCAGCAATTGCAATTCCTGGTCTACCTTAATTCTGCAGCAATTCATGGTTTACCTTACTTCTGCATCAATACCTGTCCTACCTTACTTCTGCATCAATACCTTACCAGACCTACCTTACTTCTGCATTAATACCTGGTCTACCTTACTTCTTCATCAATACCTGGTCTACCTTACTTCTGGAACAATTCCTTGTCTACTTTACTTCTGTAACAATTCCTGGTCTACCATACTTCTACAACATTTCCTGGTCTAACTTACTTCTGCAACAATTCCTGGTCTACCATATTTCTACAACAATTCCTGGTCTACCATATTTGTACAACAATTCCTGGTCTACCTTACTTCTGTAACAATTCTTGGTTTACCTTACTTCTGCAACAGTTCCTGGTCTACCTTACTTCTACAACAATTCCTGGTCTACCTTACTTCTGCAGCGATTCCTGGTCTACTTCTACAGCAATTCCTGGTCTACCTTACATCTGCAACAATACCTGGTCTACCTTACTTCTGCAACAATACCTGGTCTACCTTACTTCTGGAACAATTCCTGGTCAACCTTACTTCTACAACAATTCCTGGTCTACCTTACTTCTGCTGCAATTCCTGGTCTACCTTACTTCTGCACCGATTATTGGTTTACCTGACTTCTACAATTCCTGGTCTACCTTACTTCTGTAACAATTCTTGGTCTACCTTACTTCTGCAACAATACCTGGTCTACCTTACTTCTGCAACAACACCTGGTCTACCTTACTTCTGGAACAATTCCTGGCCTACCTTATTTCTACAACAATTCCTGGTCTACCTTACTTCTGTAGCAATTCCTGGTCTACCTTCTGCAGCAAATCCTGGTATACCTTACTTCTGGAACAATGCCTTTTCTACCTTACTTCTATAACAATACCTGGTCTACCTTACTTCTGCAGCAATTCCTGGTCTACCTTACTTATGCAGCAATTGCCATTCCTGGTCTACAGTACACCTGCAGCAATTCCTGATCTACCTTACTTCTGCAGAAATTCTTGATCTACCTTACATCTGCAGCAGTTGCAATTCCTGGTCTACCTTAATTCTGCAGCAATTCATGGTTTACCTTACTTCTGTATCAATACCTGTCCTACCTTACTTCTGCATCAATACCTTACCAGGCCTACCTTACTTCTGCATTAATACCTGGTCTACCTTACTTCTTCATCAATACCTGGTCTACCTTACTTCTGGAACAATTCCTTGTCTACTTTACTTCTGTAACAATTCCTGGTCTACCATACTTCTACAATAATTCCTGGTCTAACTTACTTCTGCAACAATTCCTGGTCTACCATATTTCTACAACAATTCCTGGTCTACCATATTTCTACAACAATTCCTGGTCTACCTTACTTCTGTAACAATTCTTGGTTTACCTTACTTCTGCAACAGTTCCTGGTCTACCTTACTTCTACAACAATTCCTGGTCTACCTTACTTCTGCAGCGATTCCTGGTCTACTTCTGCAGCAATTCCTGGTCTACCTTACTTCTGCAACAATACCTGGTCTACCTTACTTCTGGAACAATTCCTGGTCTACCTTACTTCTACAACAATTCCTGGTCTACCTTACTTCTGCTGCAATTCCTGGTCTACCTTACTTCTGCTGCAATTCCTGGTCTACCTTACTTCTGCACCGATTGTTGGTCTACCTTACTTCTACAATTCCTGGTCTACCTTACTTCTGTAACAATTCTTGGTCTACCTTACTTGTGCAGCAATTCCTGGTCTACTTCTGCAGCAATTCCCGGTCTACCTTACTTCTGCAACAATACCTGGTCTACCTTACTTCTGCAACAACACCTGGTCTACCTTACTTCTGGAACAATTCCTGGCCTACCTTACTTCTACAACAATTCCTGGTCTACCTTACTTCTGTAGCAATTCCTGGTCTACCTTCTGCAGCAAATCCTGGTATACCTTACTTCTGGAACAATGCCTTTTCTACCTTACTTCTATAACAATACCTGGTCTACCTTACTTCTGCAGCAATTCCTGGTCTACCTTACTTATGCAGCAATTGCCATTCCTGGTCTACAGTACACCTGCAGCAATTCCTGATCTACCTTACTTCTGCAGAAATTCTTGATCTACCTTACATCTGCAGCAGTTGCAATTCCTGGTCTACCTTAATTCTGCAGCAATTCATGGTTTACCTTACTTCTGTATCAATACCTGTCCTACCTTACTTCTGCATCAATACCTTACCAGGCCTACCTTACTTCTGCATTAATACCTGGTCTACCTTACTTCTTCATCAATACCTGGTCTACCTTACTTCTGGAACAATTCCTTGTCTACTTTACTTCTGTAACAATTCCTGGTCTACCATACTTCTACAATAATTCCTGGTCTAACTTACTTCTGCAACAATTCCTGGTCTACCATATTTCTACAACAATTCCTGGTCTACCATATTTCTACAACAATTCCTGGTCTACCTTACTTCTGTAACAATTCTTGGTTTACCTTACTTCTGCAACAGTTCCTGGTCTACCTTACTTCTACAACAATTCCTGGTCTACCTTACTTCTGCAGCGATTCCTGGTCTACTTCTGCAGCAATTCCTGGTCTACCTTACTTCTGCAACAATACCTGGTCTACCTTACTTCTGGAACAATTCCTGGTCTACCTTACTTCTACAACAATTCCTGGTCTACCTTACTTCTGCTGCAATTCCTGGTCTACCTTACTTCTGCTGCAATTCCTGGTCTACCTTACTTCTGCACCGATTGTTGGTCTACCTTACTTCTACAATTCCTGGTCTACCTTACTTCTGTAACAATTCTTGGTCTACCTTACTTGTGCAGCAATTCCTGGTCTACTTCTGCAGCAATTCCCGGTCTACCTTACTTCTGCAACAATACCTGGTCTACCTTACTTCTGCAACAACACCTGGTCTACCTTACTTCTGGAACAATTCCTGGCCTACCTTACTTCTACAACAATTCCTGGTCTACCTTACTTCTGTAGCAATTCCTGGTCTACCTTCTGCAGCAAATCCTGGTATACCTTACTTCTGGAACAATGCCTTTTCTACCTTACTTCTATAACAATACCTGGTCTACCTTACTTCTGCAGCAATTCCTCGTCTACCTTACTTATGCAGCAATTGCCATTCCTGGTCTACAGTACACCTGCAGCAATTCCTGGTCTACCTTACTTCTGCACCGATTCTTGGTCTACCTTACTTCTACAATTCCTGGTCTACCTTACTTCTGTAACAATTCTTGGTCTACCTTACTTGTGCAGCAATTCCTGGTCTACTTCTGCAGCAATTCCCGGTCTACCTTACTTCTGCAACAATACCTGGTCTACCTTACTTCTGCAACAACACCTGGTCTACCTTACTTCTGGAACAATTCCTGGCCTACCTTACTTCTACAACAATTCCTGGTCTACCTTACTTCTGTAGCAATTCCTGGTCTACCTTCTGCAGCAAATCCTGGTATACCTTACTTCTGGAACAATGCCTTTTCTACCTTACTTCTATAACAATACCTGGTCTACCTTACTTCTGCAGCAATTCCTCGTCTACCTTACTTATGCAGCAATTGCCATTCCTGGTCTACCTTACATCTGCAGCAATTGCAGTTCCTGGTCTACAGTACACCTGCAGCAATTCCTGATCTACCTTACTTCTGCAGAAATTCTTGATCTACGTTACATCTACAGCAATTGCAATTCCTGGTCTACCTTAATTCTGCAGCAATTCATGGTTTACCTTACTTCTGCATCAATGCCTGTCCTACCTTACTTCTGCATCAATGCCTTACCTGGCCTACCTTACTTCTGCATTAATTCCTGGTCTACCTTACTTCTTCATCATCAATACCTGGTCTACCTTACTTCTGGAACAATTCCTTGTCTACTTTACTACTGTAACAATTCCTGGTCTACCATACTTCTACAACAATTCCTGGTCTAACTTACTTCTGTAACAATTCCTGGTTTACCTTACTTCTGCAACAATTTCTGGTTTACCTTACTTCTGCAACAATTCCTGGTTTACCATACTTCTACAACAATTCCTGGTCTACCATAGTTCTACAACAACTCCTGTTCTACCTTACTTCTGTAACAATTCTTGGTTTACCTTACTTCTGCAACAGTTCCTGGTCTACCTTACTTCTGCAGCGATTCCTGGTCTACTTCTCCAGCAATTCCTGGTCTACCTTACTTCTGCAACAATACCTGGTCTACCTTACTTCTGCAGCGATTCCTGGTCTACTTCTCCAGCAATTCCTGGTCTACCTCACTTCTGCAACAATACCTGGTCTACCTTTCTTCTGCAACAATTCCATGTCTACCTTTTACAACAATTCCTGGTCTACCTTACTTCTGCTGCAATTCCTGGTCTACGTTACTTCTGCTGCAATTCCTGGTCTACGTTACTTCTGCTGCAATTCCTGGTCTACCTTACTTCTGCAGTGATTCCTGGTCTACCTTACTTCTACAACAATTCCTGGTCTACCTTACTTCTGTAACAATTCTTGGTCTACCTTACTTGTGCAGCAATCCCTTGTCCACCCTATTTCTGGAGCAATCCCTGCTCTACCTACATCCTGCAGCTCCTGTATTTGTCAACACTCCTGAATCTGTGGCTTCCGGTGAGTCTTGCTCTACTTTTTCGCCTTCTGTCCATCACAGCCCATTGTCTAAGTCCTTGCTATTCCACGTGTCATTCAGCAAGTCCAGTTCGCTGTCCCATCAAACTTGGTCCTTGTGTTCACCCCGGACTGTGACTTAGTGAATCCACCTTACCAGATGAGCCTGATCAGTAGATTTTGTAGACTTGGGTAAAAATATTGGATTGACCCATTGGAAAGGAGGGTTCTGGTCAAAGGCATTCGTAATGGAGGTCAACATGGTTTTTGTAGACTTCTCAACTTCTTGGATTCTTCTCAACTGTCTTCAAGAAACATGGATTGAAACAGCAAATATCAATGTGGTCCAAGGAGAATTCATTAGACCTAACCATAACCATAATGGAAAAGGCTCTTTCTTTGTTGTTCCTCAACTCTTCCTTTGGACTAACACCCCTTCACCCTTCAGAATAAAATATATACTGCCAATGAAAGGAAGTAAAATATCATTTAAAGGGGGATGAAGCATCTACTTTCTAAACAAAGCAACAATTGTAAATCTACAGTAAAAATAGCAACAAAGGGTCGATTATAAGTGCACTGGAAATATAATAAGCTTAGATTAGCGATAGGGAGGCGCTGTTGCATTGGCATCTATGTTAAAATTTACCAATATCAGTGGTTACCAGCGGTACTGCAAGTGTCAAATGTTACTGTAAACCTCAACACAACTTGAAGGATGATTTTTTTCCCAGAAATATCACAACCATTACTTTAAATAGTCTAAGTTTTTCCCCTTTTATATGACAATTTGCACTGTTTTATCAGCCACTCAAAAGTTGGGGGCGCTGTTGCACTGAAATATATGTGAAGTACTTGGTGACACTACCCGTGGTGAAAAGTGGTACTGCAAGTAACGAATGATATAGTCTACCCTTCCATTACATTTAAAAAGAGTATCAACCACAAAGAGAAAAACAAAGAACTGATTCTAGAAGAAGATATCAAATATAATATATTGTAGGCAACAGAATACATTAATTAGCATCCCCTTTAAGAGCGCACCTGGCCAAGATGAGTCTGTTCAGCAGGAAATTCCTGCAAGAAAACATTGTCACATCCTCGGCTAAGTGATGACTACAGTTTAATAATTGTTCTAAAAGTTATAAATGAAAGGAGCAAAAGAGCTGCTGCGGATTAGACGTGTGTATATATGTAATTCCTGTGTGCAGTTAGCTTAATGTGATAAGCAATGGAAAAAGACTTGTGTGTCCTATCTTTAGATACTACAGCGCAGCTCCAAGTCATTCACAGTTCTAATAATATCCGTTATATCACGGAATTCCTGGAATTCTCCGCATCTTACATCCTGATTTAAGTGGCATTAGAGCAAGCCTGATTAAGCTGTGAATATCGAGGCCACAGAGCGCACGGTTCATTGGAGATTAGGTGACAGCTGACCGACTATTGTACCGCAGCCAACCGGGGGTCAGTATATGGATCCAGGAGTTGTGGGACTACAAACACCAGCATGTCCAGAGTGACTGATGCAGCTCAAAACTAGAACAAAGATAATACTGCCCCCTATATACAAGAATATAACTACTATAATACTGCTCCTATGTACAAGAATATAACTACTATAATACTGCCCCTATGTACAAGAATATAACTACTATAATACTGCCTCCTATGTACAAGAATATAACTACTATAATACTGCCCCTATGTACAAGAATATAACTACTATAATACTGCTCCTATGTGCAAGAATATAACTGCTATAAGGCCGGTTTCACATTAGCGCATTTTCAGCGCGTGCACGGCCGGGGGTAGCTCCGCCCCCGATCCGGCTCTCTGACCGGCGTGCCCGCCCCTTGCTTGTAGCGCCGCCTCCTAGCGGACAGCGGCGCCTGCGATCGGCGCACCCTATCTTTAGCATAGGGTGCGCCGATCGTGCGCAGGCCGTGCGCTAGTTGCGCTTTGACCTGCGCTGCGCACTTTTGACGGTGCGCCGTGCGCGCCAAAATCCGAAAAGTTTGATTTTGGCGCGCACGGCGCACCGTCAAAAGTGCGCAGCGCAGGTCAAAGCGCAACTAGCGCACGGCCTGCGCACGATCGGCGCACCCTATGCTAAAGATAGGGTGCGCCGATCGCAGGCGCCGCTGTCCGCTAGGAGGCGGCGCTACAAGGAAGGGGCGGGCACGCCGGGCAGAGAGCCGGATCGGGGGCGGAGCTACCCCCGGCCGTGCGCGCGCTGAAAATGCGCTAATGTGAAACCAGCCTAATACTGCTCCCTATGTACAAGAATATAACTACTATAATACTGCCCCTATGTACAAGAATATAACTACTATAATACTGCTCCTATGTACAAGAATATAACTACTATAATACTGCCCCTATGTACAAGAATATAACTACTATAATACTGCCCCTATGTACAAGAATATAGCTACTATAATACTGCCCCTATGTACAAGAATATAACTACTATAATACTGCCCCTATGTACAAGAATATAACTACTATAATACTGCCCCTATATACAAGAATATAACTACTATAATACTGCCCCTATATACAAGAATATAACTACTATAATACTGCCCCTATATACAAGAATATAACTACTATAATACTGTCCCTATGTGCAAGAATATAACTACTATAATACTGCCCCTATGTACAAGAATATAACTACTATAATACTGCTCCTATGTACAAGAATATAACTACTATAATACTGCCCCTATGTACAAGAATATAACTACTACAATACTGCCCCTATGTACAAGAATATAGCTACTATAATACTGCCCCTATGTACAAGAATATAGCTACTATAATACTGCCCCTATGTACAAGAATATAGCTACTATAATACTGCCCCTATGTACAAGAATATAACTACTATAATACTGCCCCTATATACAAGAATATAACTACTATAATACTGCCCCTATATACAAGAATATAACTACTATAATACTGTCCCTATGTGCAAGAATATAACTACTATAATACTGCCCCTATGTACAAGAATATAACTACTATAATACTGCCCCTATGTACAAGAATATAGCTACTATAATACTGCCCCTATGTACAAGAATATAGCTACTATAATACTGCCCCTATGTACAAGAATATAACTACTATAATACTGCCCCTATATACAAGAATATAACTACTATAATACTGTCCCTATGTGCAAGAATATAACTACTATAATACTGCCCCCTATGTACAAGAATATAACTACTATAATACTGCTCCTATGTACAAGAATATAACTACTATAATACTGCCCCCTATGTACAAGAATATAACTGCTATAATACTGCCCCCTATGTACAAGAATATAACTACTATAATACTGCCCCCTATGTACAAGAATATACCTACTATAATACTGCCCTCTATGTACAAGAATATAACTACTATAATACTGCCCTCTATGTACAAGAATATAACTACTATAATACTGCCCCTATGTACAAGAATACAACTACTATAATACTGCCCCTATGTACAAGAATATAACTACTATAATACTGCCCCTATGTACAAGAATATAACTACTATAATACTGCTCCTATGTACAAGAATATAGCTACTATAATACTGCCCCTATGTAGAAGAATATAACTACTATAATACTGCCCCCTATGTACAAGAATATAACTACTATAATACTACCCCCTATGTACAAGAATATAACTACTATAATACTGCCCCCTATGTATAAGAATATAACTACTATAATACTGCCCCCTATGTACAAGAATATAACTATGATAATACTGCTCCTATGTACAAGAATATGACTACTATAATACTGCTCCTATGTACAAGAATATAGCTACTATAATACTGCTCCTATGTACAAGAATATAACTACTATAATACTGCCCCTATGTAGAAGAATATAACTACTATAATACTGCCCCTATGTACAAGAATATAACTACTATAATACTGCCCCCTATGTACAAGAATATAACTACTATAATACTGCCCCTATGTACAAGAATATAACTACTATAATACTGCCCCTATATACAAGAATATAACTACTATAATACTGCCCCTATGTACAAGAATATAACTACTATAATACTGCCCCCTATGTACAGAATATAACTACTATAATACTGCCCCTATGTACAAGAATATAACTACTATAATGCTGCTCCTATGTACAAGAATATAACTACTATAATACTGCCCCTATATACAAGAATATAACTACTATAATACTGCCCCTATGTACAAGAATATAACTACTATAATACTGCCCCCTATGTACAAGAATATAACTACTATAATACTGCCCCTATGTACAAGAATATAACTACTATAATACTGCTCCTATGTACAAGAATATAACTACTATAATACTGCCCCTATATACAAGAATATAACTACTATAATACTGCCCCTATGTACAAGAATATAACTACTATAATACTGCCCTATATACAAGAATATAACTACTATAATACTGCTCCCTATGTACAAGAATATAACTACTATAATACTGCTCCTATGTACAAGAATATAACTACTATAATACTGCCTCCTATGTACAAGAATATAACTTCTATAATACTGTCTGCTTTGTATTATGTTCTGTGCAATATGTTTACAGATGAGAATTGGTTTTATGTAGTTGCCGTATTTCAGTGATAATCCAGCCGGGGAGGATCTGTCGATCCATGAATCATGGATATATTTTACACTTTCTGACTATCAGTCTCTACACCAGATTGTAGGTGTATTCTGTCTGTGTGAGGGACCCCATAAATGCTGTATTTTTTCTGCCCATCATGTACACAACTCCCCTCTTGTATAGATATTACCAGCACCTCTGTCCTACAGCTACCGTTCTGAGACCATCCGGTTGTCCGTGTCATTGCTGGTGAAATATAAAATATTACAAATTCAGCCTCATGCTTCAATGCTTAGATTGAAAATATTATGACAAGCTCCCAGCTGTGATAAGCAGTTCAGGGTGTAAGCAGAACTCATCCCTTTAACTAACAGCAAGCAGAGATCTTGAGAATAAGAAATCTAAAATGTGAGTACCTAGTGGCCTTAACGCTGCAGACTGTCACGGAGCACTACATATCTCTGCTTCCAAGACTCTCATGGAACATTTTGGTCACCAGAAGCATAATATCTCCTCAAAACTTTTTGAAGATGGAGTTCCCCTTGAACCTTTACGGTCAACGTGTTGATACATTGATTTTTGGAATGTGAGGAATCAGAAGATGGGATGCATGTAGAAGTGCATGACATCCAGTGGAGGGAGAAAGAACTTGTGTCACACGTTCCTTGTCGGAATGAGGACAGATGGCCAACAAGGATGTCATTGGAGATGTTACGAGAGGGCTTGGTGAGTGACCGACATCAGATCTTCAATTAGAAAGGCATTTCACAATGTGGCAGCTGCCGACTCACGGGATGACATCTTTACTATTATCCAGTTCATATTCGTATGTTCGATTGTGTCTTTTGAGGAGTCAAAATTGAGGGTCGACTTACTGCCACCATAAGTGTGCCCATATTTTGGGGATTCATGGGTATAGTTGTAAAGATCAAGACCAATACGCACTTTCTAACAGTGATGGCCCAAAATTGGTCAACCAGAACCATAGTCTTCTTCTTTCCTGGTGGAGGTTATGCTAAACCATTGGTGCCACCAAAATCATCTCCATCTTCTGGATTTTGCTCCAAGCTCCCTAAAGCTGCCAAAATTCTGAGTCTGCAGTCCAACTTGGCTAGGTCATTAGATCTGCCTCAAATGTGTTATACTCTGGGGTCTCTTCCAGATCTTAAAACATAATAAAGATTGGGTGAAACAAAAAAAATTGATTTGCCCCTCTCCCCAGCCATTTTCTTGTCCTTCTGGGTCCCTCCTGGTCATTTCAGTCTTCACTCCCATGTCATTGGTCTACTTGATTTCTGTGGAGTCTTCAACACCTCACAAAGTCATGGCATGCGATGGGCCCCAACATCATGATGTCTCAAGGTCTAGTGATCTTTGGAGGCATCGAGATTGGACAGGACTCGTGTATTGAAGAAGATCGTCAGCCTGTGAGTGTCGACTGGACCACAATGACCAAGTGAGGAAGAGGTTTCTAACAACCGTACATTGGGGTGTGGTGGTCTTATGGGGTATTTAGATTTTCAAAAAATTGCTCTTGAAGGTCTATGCCATCTACAACGTAGATCTTGTAGTCATTTTATAATACAGCTAACCATAGATATTGGATTTCTTTAGGTGGATACTCTCAACCTCTGCAGAGGCCACTAGAAGTTGTCAGATGCTTCTGAAGAGCACAGAAACAGTACTCAAACACACACTTTTATGGTTGTGTTGGAGTAATAAATTCATTGGATCTTCTTAAAAATATTTCAGATGATGTTTTTTGGTCCAAAAACTCTAGAGTTAAAGCCACCGTTGCCCAGTTTTTTGGGACCTTTCCAGTGGCCAACATTTTTGCTTTCTTTGAGATGGGAACTAAAAAAAAATAAAAAAAATATAAAAAAATAAAGTCATCGATCTTACAGCAATGTGACTTTTTGAAAGGTTTGAAAAGAGTTTCTAGAATTTGAACGACTGGACGTGCAGCACGTCAGAGAGGATCAGGTCCTGGTTTATGTGCCATGTACTTGGCAGAAGTCAATGAACCTGGCAATGAAATGTTTCTCTGGAGTGTGAGAGACAAGCAACTGTAAACTAACAGTCACTGATAGGGCCCTGATCTGGGCAGACCAGACATGTTACTGAAACGTGACTTTTAAGAAATGGCCCAGCAACAGTTCAATCAGAATGTAAAGGAAAAGGGAAAAAATTCAAAAACTTCTCAGGCTTGTTGCACTTTATCTGTAATGCCCTGTATGGGTAGGAAGGGCACCCTAGTACCTATGGTCAAAAAGTCAAGTTGTCTACCACGTTGGTATGGTATTTCCAGCTGGATTTTGCAGATAGGAAGCCACCGTCTAAAAGATCTTAGGAAAACTGGACTGGTCTTGAGTAAATGTTTGATTCATATTATGGACGTTATGCAAAGGTTGGAGTTACTAGTGATCTTCTGATGATTTTCTGCATCCAACTGCAAAATTGGATTTTGGGACCTTCAAAAAATAATAACTTAAATGGTCTACTCAAGATGTTAAAGTAGACCTATTGGTAGTCTTGGTGAAAAAAATCCAGGAGTTCAGTTCAGAAGATCAGTAGACCATATACCAAAGTCCTATGTAAACTGGATGTCAAAAAGGCAATGTCCCAAAGGGGATAACCTTTCGAAGGCCACTCTAGCACCATAGTAGCCCATTGATATAGAATACCCAGTCAAGCTTTCATTCATTTACCTGTTGAGCTACTTACGTTAATTAAGGAGAAGATACAGTCCCAGGACCAAGAATCCTGGAAGACCAAATTATAAGGTCTGGGGTGTTTTTTTTTCTTCATAGATCCAAAAGTACAAGAAAATTTAGGAGAAAAAAGTTGATCCATACTATTTGGGCGATATCACCTTGGGTTCTGTTTTTTAGGCTGAAGTTGGCCTCTGGAAAGGTCCCACTTGTAACAGCAAATTATTTAGTAAGTATTTTGCTATGAATTATTTTTTTGAAACCTGTCAGGGCTCTGAATTATTGGAATCTCCGGTCTGATTTAATTTTAGTGGTCTGGGAGTCTGAACTGGGCACTCAACTAATCCTGAAGCCTAGTCTGGAGTCTGAAATAATGTTGAGGGTCTCTGGTCTGAATTTATCTTGGGGTCTGCTCTGGGACCAGAATACATTTTTGGGCCCAGTTTGGGCTCTGAATTACTGTTCGGTTCTGTGGTCTGAACTAATTTTGGGGGTCTGTCCTGGGGGTTTAGTTGGGCTCAGAACTAATCTTGGAGTCATACCAAGGGTCTGAAATGGCTATGAATTAATGTTGAGGTCTCTAGTTTTGATTATTTTTTGGATCTGGGTTTAGGTTCTAATTCATTTTTAGGTCCAGTGTGACTCTTCAATATTGTTGTGATGTCTGGTTTGAAGTAATTTATCTGTTTGGTATGGGGTCTTACATAGACTGTGAATTAATTTTGGGACCATTCTGGGCTCTCTAGTCTGCATCAACTTTGAGGGTCTCGTCTGGCATTTTAATTGGGTTCTGAATTAATCCTGGAGTCAAGTCTGGGGTTTGGATTGAGCTCTCAATAAAATTGGGTCTTCAAGCCAAGTTGATTAATTTTTGGGTCCTTTTTAGAACCTGACTAATTTTAGGATACTTTATGACTTTTCAATATTTTTTCACTCTATGGTCTGAATTAATTTTGAGGTCTGAATTTATCATTTTCGGGTATAATCTTGGCTCTGAATTAAGGCTGGCGAATTAATTTTGGATTCTGGCCTGAGGTCTGAATTGGGACCCGAATTAATTTCGGGAATTCAGAAGTTTGTTTCGGAGGTCCGTACTATTTGGTTATGTGATATTTCTGGATAGAACTTCCTGATTTCCTTAAAATTGCAGCAAGGAAAGGGTTACCTACATTTAGCAGTTTTTGCCTTTGGCTGCCAGAACTTCTCCAGGACTTCGGATCAACACAAAAGTTAAAATGTAAATAGTGATTTGGGTTTTGTAGAACTACAAATGCTCCACCGTAATAAACCGTGAAATCATAATCAGTGAGATAATCCCGCCAACGTCTCCTATTTATATAGCAGCTCCACCAGCGGATCGTAAAAGCCTGACTGCTGGCAGGACAAGTCATGGTGACATGAAGATTTCATGGAAAACTATAAGCACACGGGATTGCTCACAGTTTACATAGGACTCTTTGGTTGAAGAATTAAAGGACATTGCCCCTTTAAATCCAAAATAAAATTTCTAGAAAAAATGTGTCTTTAAGTCATTCTAGGTTACTAAAATTGTTTGGGACGCCACCAGAATTATGGCCAGCCAAATTAAGGGTGTGGTCAGTGTTGGTCCTTTATTCGTACTGTGATATGTTATGTGGATATCATATCATTTTGTGTCTATTTATATTTTACGGATTTCCATAGTGTTCTCTTGTTGCCCTGTATCACTCCGTGTATTCCCATATTCTCTAGAGTCTCAATTACCTTCCAAAAGTCTGATAATTGAATTAGCTCCCTTAAGCCCCCGTCACCAGCGAGATTGCTGTGTGTGACACTGACCAGCGACCGGCCCCCCTGCCGGTTATCGCTGATCGTCCTGGAATAGCCAGGACATTTTTTTGATTGCTGGTCTCCCGCTGGCCAGCATGCATCGCTGCGTGTGACAGGCGTGTGACAGGCGTGAGACCAGCGATCAGCGCGCTGGTAACTAAAGTACACAGCGACGCCGTAACGCTCGGCGTCGCTGGTGCTGATCGCTGGTGAAGCTGTCTGTTTGACAGCTCACCAGCGATCATGTAGTGACTCACCAGCGATCCTGACACGTTGATATCGCTGGGGAGTCGCTATGTGTGACGGGGCCCTTACTGTCTCCAGCCTGACTGTATCTATGCCTCTTGATGAACTCCCTGTAGTGCCTTAATCCCCAAGGCACCTTTGTCAGGTCTGGTAGGCCTGAAAACCACCCCAACCTGTCTGACTACTCCTGGACATAAGGAGGCGGCTGGGGAGGACAGGAGCTGTTCAAGTCAGACCCTGTGTGGTGATGATCGTGGGAGGACAGCACGTCAGAGAGAAGGGGAAGCATATGGACCCATTTTATCCTCTGTCTGCTGGATTTTTGGACTCGCATCTCCTTGGACATTCATCCTGTTACTGAACTGCATTCGTGTTCTGGACTTTATTGTATCCTCAGTGTGGTGGATTGTTTATGGACCTTTTAGTTTTACCTATAATAAAGGTCTTGGGATTGTTCACACTTCCCTCGCTCTGTTGATTGTGTGGTATAGGAGAAGGACCCCGTGACACTTACCCTTTAATGAGCACAAGTTGCCATGTCAAAACTGGCCAGCTCTTGCCCTTATCGTATTCCTGCTATGCTGCTGAATAATTCATTTATTTATTTATTTATTCTCAATCCGAAAAAACGGATCCAGAGATATGGGCTTTTTGATTTAGCGCTTTTTTTTTTTTTTACAATGGGGCGTGGCTCACTGGATCCTCAGGGGCGTGTTCTTAATGTGCTCTGCATTCTTGCTAAATACTATAAAAAAGTAGCACCAAATATGAAGGTCCAGATCTCCGGAACCGTAGGACCGATTTAAAAAACACAAAAACTGGAATACTGAGGAGAACAGCAGGAATAACACAAGGGCAAAATCGGGACACCTTTGATCTGATGGCAGGTCCTCTTTAAGAAGGGGCAGATGTTTTTTTGACCTCATGAATGTGTCTCTATACTTTAGTCTTGTACATGTGAGTGCAGCATTATATGGGCAATGTATGGTCACTTATTGGAACACTATATGGTGGTATTATTTGAGAAATGTATGTGGCATTATGTAAGCACTGTATAATTTGAGCATTCTATATACCAGTATTATTTGAGGGCTATTTGGCACATGATATTAGCACTATTTATGACAATTTTATTTGAGCTTGGTTTTATTTTTAGTCACTACATGGTGGAATGTGAATATTGTATGTATTATTTGAGCACTATACTGTATGTATATAAAATGTCTTCACTTTCTGTTGGTATTGTTTGAGCACTACATACAGTATATGGGAAATACATGACCATTGCATGGTGGTTATATTTGAGCACAGTCTGAAGGTATTATTTGTCCATTGTGTGGTGCATTATTTAAGTACATTTTTTAGCGTTATATGGTGATATTATTTGAGCATTATGTGGTGATAATTTTTGAGCGCTGTATTATTTGAACACTACTTTACCTATTGATATTATTTGAACACTATATGGCTGTATTATTTGAGCACTATAATGTGCTATTATTTGAGCATTACGTTATATGGTGATATTATTTGAGCACTATACGGCTGCATTATTTGAGCACTATATGGTTGTATTATCTGAGCACTATTTTGTGCTATTATTTGATCACTGTATGGCTGCATTATTTGAGCACTACTTTATAAGGTGATATTATTTGAGCACAGTATGGCGGTATTATTTGAACATTGGTGCATTATTTAAGTACTTTTTTATCACTATATGGTGACATTTCAGCATTATATGTATTATTTCAGTACTATTGATGAGCACTAGATGGTGGCAATATGTGAGCTCTTTATAGCGGTATTATAACTGTATGTCGCCATTGTTATTTTGAAACCATGCGGAAAGCGAACTTGATCAAAGCAAGCCATCATCGCGCTTCAGATTAATATTGGACAGCTGTAGGATGATTTGGAGCCAAGGAGGATAGGAGGTATCGGCCCTTTATAAGGAGGGCAAAGGTTTCATCGTTTGGGGGGTATCTTTTGGGTGTCTTGCGCTTACATTCGTCCAGTAGGAGCTCCTGATATCCACCCGTGATCCCGGCCAGTAAAGAGCTGTGTACAGCGTACACAGTGTACAAACATCGGCTCAGACGCTCCTCTCCTGGAAGAGAATAAAAGACTGATAAATGAGCCTGAGCGATGCAAATATTTAAACTGTGCGACAGCCCTTTATATGGATTTATGATTATTAAAATTTGCAAAATCGAAGGGTTTGCCAAAAAACGCGCACTCCAGGGTCACGGACCACCCTGGAAGGAGCGTGCCTCTTATACTGTCGTCTGGAGCTGAAGACATAAGAAACATGTTCAGGTCCAATGGATAAGAGTCCGAAATACCTCCCCTCCCCTACCCCGGCCCTGCACAGCTGAGCTGAGAGCCGCAGACCTCGGCGTGATCCGCGCCGTTCCCTCTGCTTTATTTATGAGGTTTAAGCATTGGTTTCGGCCCCAGAGCGTGTCTCCCATCATCTCCTCCTGCCAAGTCCTGAATATCGTCTTCTCCATACACAGTGCAGAACCAGATTGTCAGATCATCAGTAAGAAACATTCAGAGTCCATAAAGATTGCCACACTAGCAGCGTCGGACTGGAGTCATTTGGGCCCACCAGAGAAAATCATTCTTGGGGCCCATTATGCTTAAGGGGTACAAGCTGCAGAGTCTTCCCTTAGCTTCCATTCCAAATTCCAAATTGGAACTGCATTACTGCCATAGAAAATAGGTAAGTGCTACATTATGTACATATGGAATTTTGAAAAATTGGAAATGCAATATTGCTATAGGAAAATATACACACCAGTCACACACAAAACACAGGACACATGCACGCCAGTCACACACTAGACATAGGATTAGAGATGGGCAGACCTCTGTATATTCGGGTCCGGCCAAATAGATTAAAAAAAAGTTTGGGTTCGGGCACCAGAACAGTACCCGGACTCCATTCACTTGCCATGCTGTCATGTGCATGACAGAGAAGCAAGCACTGCTTCCGATCGATCGGCAGTAATTTCATTACCACCGGTCAGACAGCCGCGATTCCTACCCTGTCAAATGACAGCGTAAACCCGCAGCAGTGATCGTAGGTATAAAGTTTACCTCCGGTCACTGGCGGCGGCTAATGGGACTACTGCTCCTATCAGCCTATACCTGTTGCTGCTAATAATGGTGAGTGCAGAGAGAAAAAACGGCATGGGTTCTTCTTTATTTTTTATAACCAGCCTGGCAAAACTGACAGCTGGGGGCTGCAACCCTCATCTGTCAGCGTTAGCAAGGCTGTTTATCAAGAATAAAGGGGTCCCCACGCTGTTTTTTTTAAATTACTTAAATAAATAATTGTAAAAAAACTATGAGATTCCCCCATTGTTGACAACCAGCCTTGCCAAAGCAGACAGCTGAGGGCTGGTGTTCTCAGGCTGGTAAGGGGCCATTGACATGGCCCCCAACCTAAAAACAGCAAGTTACAGCCGCCCAGAAAATGTGCATCTATTGCTTTGCCAGACTCTTCCCACTTGCTCTGTAGCAGTGGCAAGTGGGTTTCATATTTGTGGGGTCCTTTAGTTGAAAGAAAAAGACACAGATTCCTTTATTGAACTAAATTAAACCATATGTCATCACCCATTCCATTGAAGCCACGGTCTCCTGTCATAAAACAAAGATAAAAAACAACAATATCCCTCACTTGTCTGTCTTTTGGCCCATGCTGTAATCTATGTCTGGGGGATAAACAGTTTTCAACCTGGACGGTGCCAAGATGCGACTGTCCCAGCTGAGTACCACTGATGAATGAGCTGCTGCAAGCACAGCCTCAGTGACCGGTGGTGACGTCATCAAGTTTACCTTGGGTCACTGAGGCTCCATTCTCAGCCGGGCCCCTGAATTGCGGTGATCTCGGTGAGATCACAGCTAGCCCCGTGAGAAAGTCCCACGGTGCAGCGATGAGCTCAGAGAGTTCACCACAGTTCAGTTTGAGAAATCTCTCCAGGTGAACTGCGGTGAACTCACAGCTGCACCAAGATGCTTTTTCTCTCTCACCTCTTCTCCACACAGCCCCTCATCATCTCCTTTCCCCACACAGCCCCTCATCATCCCTCTTCCCCACACAGTCCCTCATCATCCCCCTTCCCCACACAGTCACTCATCATCCCCCTTCTCCACACAGCCACTCATCATCGCCCTTCTCCACACAGCCCCTCATCATCCCCCATTCCCCACACAGCCCCTCATCATACCCATTCCCCATACAGCCCCTCATAATCCACCTTCTCCACACAGCCCCTCATCATCCCCCTTTTCCCACACAGCCCCTCATCATCCCCCTTTTCCACACAGCTCCTCATCATCCCCCATTCCCCACAGAGCCCCTCATCATCCCCCTTCTCCACACAGCCCCTCATCATCCCCTTTCTCCACAGCCCCTCATCATTCCCCTTCTCCACACAGCCCCTCATCATCCCCCTTCTACACACAGCCCCTCATCATCCTTCATTCCCCACACAGCCCCTCATCATCCCCCTTCTCCACAGAGCCCCTCATCATCCCCCCATTCCGCACACAGCCCCTCATCATCATCCTCCCTATGCAGCCCCACTCAAGTAACATCAACCCCTTTCCAAAATACATCCTCAGAGTACTCACAATGCGTCCTGAGTCCTCATTCCCATCTGTACAAGGGTCCATTACACAGACCCTCGTTCCTCTCCTCACATGGCTCCATGGTGCAGCCTGCCATTTCCCTCCTCTCCAGCAACCTGAGCACAGTGCTGGTTCCTACTCTCGGGTCTTCACTGGACTGAAGAAGGTCCCGTCCCTTCCGGTGACATCATTGCCACCAAAAATGTAGACACTCCCGTGCTGTGTGTGCAGTCAGTCTGTGATTGAGCCGGTAATGCGGTGAGTGCGTTATTCCATACTCTGTGCCCGCTGCCTGCACTGCTCAGCCATATGTGATGAGAAGTGATCGCTTTCTCATCATCTGCTGCTGCCGGCTTTTAGTGATCTCATGGAGCACTCTGCAGCTGAGAGAGCGGTGAGTGCAATGAGATCAACCTCAAAAGGCGGCAACAGCAGGTGATGAGAAAGCCCTCACTTCACATCACTTGTGGCTGAGCAGTGCATGCGACCCTCCGGCATCGGGATAGAATAACGCACTCACTACTCGGTGCACGCGATTGGAATACAGGGCAGAACAGGCAAATGAAGGAGGCAGGAGTTGTGGTGCTGGCCAGGGGGCGGGCCCACCGGAGGATTCCCCAGTTTCTGGGTGGGCCAGTCCGACCCTGCACACTGGTGGTTGTGGACCCACTGAGCCATGGGCTGGCCTTATCCTTCAGGGCCGTGACTAAGCGGCTGTCTGGTTCTTCACCAGAGTCCTTGAATGTGGGGTTAGACTTGTGCCGTAGGTAGCCGCCAAGTACCACTCCAGGGCAGTCCCCGGTACCGCAGCAGCTGACTCCAAGGGGATCAGGTACAGGGTTGGAGTGTGAAGAGGGAAAGGGGCTGGATCCTTGCTAGAAAGGATACTGGTACTGGTTCAGACTGGATGGCTGATATAGACAGGACGGGTTCAGGATCACAGGTTCTGGTTCAGATAGGACAGATGGTTTAGACAGGACGGGTCCAGGATCACAGGTACCGGTTCAGACAGGACAGCTGGTTTAGACAGGACGGGTTCAGGATCACAGGTACCGGTTCAGAGAGGACGGATGGTTAGACAGGATGGGTCGAGGATCACAGGTACTGGTTCAGAGAGGACAGATGGTTTAGACAGGAAGGGTCCAGGATCACAGGTATTGGTTCAGACAGGACAGCTGGTTTAGACAGGATGGGTCCAGGATCACAGGTTCTGGTTCAGATAGGACAGATGGTTTAGACAGGATGGGTCCAGGAACACAGGTTCTGGTTCAGAAAGGACAGATGGTTTAGACAGGATGGGTTCAGGATCACAGGTACTGGTTCAGACAGGACAGCTGGTTTAGACAGGATGGGTCCAGGATCACAGGTTCTGGTTCAGATAGGACAGATGGTTTAGACAGGAAGGGTCCAGGATCACAGGTACCGGTTCAGACAGGACAGCTGGTTTAGACAGGATGGGTTCAGGATCACAGGTACTGGTTCAGAGAGGACAGATGGTTTAGACAGAATGGGTCCAGGATCACAGGTACCGGTTCAGACAGGACAGCTGGTTTAGACAGGATGGGTCCAGGATCACAGGTTCTGGTTCAGATAGGACAGATGGTTTAGACAGAATGGGTCCAGGAACACAGGTACTGGTTCAGAGAGGACAGATGGTTTAGACAGAATGGGTCCAGGATCACAGGTACCGGTTCAGACAGGACAGCTGGTTTAGACAGGATGGGTCCAGGATCACAGGTTCTGGTTCAGATAGGACAGATGGTTTAGACAGGATGGGTCCAGGAACACAGGTTCTGGTTCAAAAAGGACAGATGGTTTAGACAGGATGGGTCCAGGAACACAGGTTCTGGTTCAGAAAGGACAGATGGTTTAGACAGGATGGGTTCAGGATCACAGGTACTGGTTCAGAGGACAGATGGTTTAGACAGGATGGGTCCAGGAACACAGGTACTGGTTCAGAGAGGACAGATGGTTTAGACAGGAAGGGTCCAGGATCACAGGTACCGGTTCAGACAGGACAGCTGGTTTAGACAGGATGGGTCCAGGATCACAGGTTCTGGTTCAGATAGGACAGATGGTTTAGACAGGAAGGGTCCAGGATCACAGGTACCGGTTCAGACAGGACAGCTGGTTTAGACAGGATGGGTTCAGGATCACAGGTACTGGTTCAGAGAGGACAGATGGTTTAGACAGAATGGGTCCAGGATCACAGGTACCGGTTCAGACAGGACAGCTGGTTTAGACAGGATGGGTCCAGGATCACAGGTTCTGATTCAGATAGGACAGATGGTTTAGACAGAATGGGTCCAGGAACACAGGTACTGGTTCAGAGAGGACAGATGGTTTAGACAGAATGGGTCCAGGATCACAGGTACCGGTTCAGACAGGACAGCTGGTTTAGACAGGATGGGTCCAGGATCACAGGTTCTGGTTCAGATAGGACAGATGGTTTAGACAGAATGGGTCCAGGAACACAGGTACTGGTTCAGAGAGGACAGATGGTTTAGACAGAATGGGTCCAGGATCACAGGTACTGGTTCAGACAGGACAGCTGGTTTAGACAGGATGGGTCCAGGATCACAGGTTCTGGTTCAGATAGGACAGATGGTTTAGACAGGATGGGTCCAGGAACACAGGTTCTGGTTCAAAAAGGACAGATGGTTTAGACAGGATGGGTTCAGGAACACAAGTACTGGTTCAGAGGACAGATGGTTTAGACAGGATGGGTTCAGGATCACAGGTACTGGTTCAGACAGGACAGGATCAGGATCACAGGTACTGGTTCAGACAGGACAGGATCAGGATCACAGGTTTTGGTTCAGACAGGACAGATGCTTTGGACAGGACAGGTTCAGGATCACAAGAACTAGTTCAGACAGGACGGATGCTTTACACAGGATGGGTTCAGAATCACAGGTACTGGTTCAGACTGAATAGCTGGTTTAGACAGGATGAGTTCAGGATCACAGGTACTGTTTGAGACAGGTGAGCTCACCTGGACCCGTTGAAGCGGTAAAACGTGAAATGGCTATTGTCCATTCCTGCACTTCCCACATTCCTCCCAAGCCCGCTGTCCAGACTCAAATGCCTACACCCTAGAGGTGAAATTAAGGAATTTTTTTGAGCAGCATGGTGAGTGCTGCAATTTTTTTCTTCTAAGTAATTATAATAGTTATATTCTTGGACATAGGGGACAGTATCATAGCTGTTATATTCTTGTACATAGGGGCAGTATTATAGTAGTTATATTCTTGTACATTGGGGCAGTATTATAGTAGTTATATTCTTGTACATAGGAGCAGTATTATAGTAGTTATATTCTTGTACATAGGAGCAGTATTATAGTAATTATATTCTTGTACATAGGGGCAGTGTTATAGTAGTTATATTCTTGTACATAGGGGCAGTATTATAGTAGTTATATTCTTGTACATTGGGGCAGTATTATAGTAGTTATATTCTTGTACATTGGGGCAGTATTATAGTAGTTATATTCTTGTACATAGGAGCAGTATTATAGTAGTTATATTCTTGTACATAGGAGCAGTAGTATAGTAGTTATATTCTTGTACATAGGGGCAGTATTATAGTAGTTATATTCTTGTACATAGGGGCAGTATTATAGTAGTTATATTCATGTACATAGGGGCAGTATTACAGTAGCTATATTCCTGTACATAGGGGGCAGTATTATAGTAGTTATATTCTTGTACATAGGGGCAGTATTATAGTAGTTATATTCTTGTACATAGGAGCAGTATTATAGTAGATATATTCTTGTACATAGGGGCAGTATTATAGTAGTTATATTCTTGTACATAGGAGCAGTATTATAGTAATTATATTCTTGTACATAGGGGCAGTGTTATAGTAGTTATATTCTTGTACATAGGGGCAGTATTATAGTAGTTATATTCTTGTACATAGGGGGCAGTATTATAGTTGTTATATTCTTGTACATAGGGGCAGTGTTATAGTAGTTATATTCTTGTATATAGGAGCAGTATTATAGTAGTTATATTATTGTACATAGGGACAGTATTATAGTAGTTATATTCTTGTACATAGGAGCAGTATTATAGTAGTTATATTCTTGTACATAGAAGTAGTATTATAGTAGTTATATTCTTGTACATAGGGGCAGTATTATAGTAGTTATATTCTTGTACATAGGAGCAGTATTATAGTAGTTATATTATTGTACATAGGGGCCGTATTATAGTAGTTATATTCTTGTACATAGGAGCAGTATTATAGTAGTTATATTCTTGTACATAGGAGGCAGTATTATAGTAGTTATATTCTTGTACATAGGGGCAGTATTATAGTAGTTATATTCTTGTACATAGGGGCAGTATTATAGTAGTTATATTCTTGTACATAGGGGCAGTATTATAGTAGTTATATTCTTGTACATAGGGGCCGTATTATAGTAGTTATATTCTTGTACATAGGGGCAGTATTATAGTAGTTATATTCTTGTACATAGGGGCAGTATTATAGTAGTTATATTCCTGTATATAGGAGGCAGTATTATAGTAGTTATATTCTTGTACATAGGGGCAGTATTATAGTAGTTATATTCTTGTACATAGGGGGCAGTATTATAGTAGTTATATTCTTGTACATAGGAGCAGTATTATAGTAGTTATATTCTTGTACATAGGAGCAGTATTATAGTAGTTATATTCTTGTACATAGGGGGCAGTATTATAGTAGTTATATTCTTGTACATAGGGAGCAGTATTATAGTAGTTATATTCAGGATCACAGGTACCGGTTCAGACAGGACAGCTGGTTTAGACAGGATGGGTCCAGGATCACAGGTTCTGGTTCAGATAGGACAGATGGTTTAGACAGGAAGGGTCCAGGATCACAGGTACCGGTTCAGACAGGACAGCTGGTTTAGACAGGATGGGTTCAGGATCACAGGTACTGGTTCAGAGAGGACAGATGGTTTAGACAGAATGGGTCCAGGATCACAGGTACCGGTTCAGACAGGACAGCTGGTTTAGACAGGATGGGTCCAGGATCACAGGTTCTGGTTCAGATAGGACAGATGGTTTAGACAGAATGGGTCCAGGAACACAGGTACTGGTTCAGAGAGGACAGATGGTTTAGACAGAATGGGTCCAGGATCACAGGTACCGGTTCAGACAGGACAGCTGGTTTAGACAGGATGGGTCCAGGATCACAGGTTCTGGTTCAGATAGGACAGATGGTTTAGACAGGATGGGTCCAGGAACACAGGTTCTGGTTCAAAAAGGACAGATGGTTTAGACAGGATGGGTTCAGGAACACAAGTACTGGTTCAGAGGACAGATGGTTTAGACAGGATGGGTTCAGGATCACAGGTACTGGTTCAGACAGGACAGGATCAGGATCACAGGTACTGGTTCAGACAGGACAGGATCAGGATCACAGGTTTTGGTTCAGACAGGACAGATGCTTTGGACAGGACAGGTTCAGGATCACAAGAACTGGTTCAGACAGGACAGATGCTTTACACAGGATGGGTTCAGAATCACAGGTACTGGTTCAGACTGAATAGCTGGTTTAGACAGGATGAGTTCAGGATCACAGGTACTGTTTGAGACAGGTGAGCTCACCTGGACCCGTTGAAGCGGTAAAACGTGAAATGGCTATTGTCCATTCCTGCACTTCCCACATTCCTCCCAAGCCCGCTGTCCAGACTCAAATGCCTACACCCTAGAGGTGAAATTAAGGAATTTTTTTGAGCAGCATGGTGAGTGCTGCAATTTTTTTCTTCTAAGTAATTATAATAGTTATATTCTTGGACATAGGGGACAGTATCATAGCTGTTATATTCTTGTACATAGGGGCAGTATTATAGTAGTTATATTCTTGTACATTGGGGCAGTATTATAGTAGTTATATTCTTGTACATAGGAGCAGTATTATAGTAGTTATATTCTTGTACATAGGAGCAGTATTATAGTAATTATATTCTTGTACATAGGGGCAGTGTTATAGTAGTTATATTCTTGTACATAGGGGCAGTATTATAGTAGTTATATTCTTGTACATTGGGGCAGTATTATAGTAGTTATATTCTTGTACATTGGGGCAGTATTATAGTAGTTATATTCTTGTACATAGGAGCAGTATTATAGTAGTTATATTCTTGTACATAGGAGCAGTAGTATAGTAGTTATATTCTTGTACATAGGGGCAGTATTATAGTAGTTATATTCTTGTACATAGGGGCAGTATTATAGTAGTTATATTCATGTACATAGGGGCAGTATTACAGTAGCTATATTCCTGTACATAGGGGGCAGTATTATAGTAGTTATATTCTTGTACATAGGAGCAGTATTATAGTAGATATATTCTTGTACATAGGGGCAGTATTATAGTAGTTATATTCTTGTACATAGGAGCAGTATTATAGTAATTATATTCTTGTACATAGGGGCAGTGTTATAGTAGTTATATTCTTGTACATAGGGGCAGTATTATAGTAGTTATATTCTTGTACATAGGGGGCAGTATTATAGTTGTTATATTCTTGTACATAGGGGCAGTGTTATAGTAGTTATATTCTTGTATATAGGAGCAGTATTATAGTAGTTATATTATTGTACATAGGGACAGTATTATAGTAGTTATATTCTTGTACATAGGAGCAGTATTATAGTAGTTATATTCTTGTACATAGAAGTAGTATTATAGTAGTTATATTCTTGTACATAGGGGCAGTATTATAGTAGTTATATTCTTGTACATAGGAGCAGTATTATAGTAGTTATATTATTGTACATAGGGGCCGTATTATAGTAGTTATATTCTTGTACATAGGAGCAGTATTATAGTAGTTATATTCTTGTACATAGGAGGCAGTATTATAGTAGTTATATTCTTGTACATAGGGGCAGTATTATAGTAGTTATATTCTTGTACATAGGGGCAGTATTATAGTAGTTATATTCTTGTACATAGGGGCAGTATTATAGTAGTTATATTCTTGTACATAGGGGCCGTATTATAGTAGTTATATTCTTGTACATAGGGGCAGTATTATAGTAGTTATATTCTTGTACATAGGGGCAGTATTATAGTAGTTATATTCCTGTATATAGGAGGCAGTATTATAGTAGTTATATTCTTGTACATAGGGGCAGTATTATAGTAGTTATATTCTTGTACATAGGGGGCAGTATTATAGTAGTTATATTCTTGTACATAGGAGCAGTATTATAGTAGTTATATTCTTGTACATAGGAGCAGTATTATAGTAGTTATATTCTTGTACATAGGGGGCAGTATTATAGTAGTTATATTCTTGTACATAGGGAGCAGTATTATAGTAGTTATATTCAGGATCACAGGTACCGGTTCAGACAGGACAGCTGGTTTAGACAGGATGGGTCCAGGATCACAGGTTCTGGTTCAGATAGGACAGATGGTTTAGACAGGAAGGGTCCAGGATCACAGGTACCGGTTCAGACAGGACAGCTGGTTTAGACAGGATGGGTTCAGGATCACAGGTACTGGTTCAGAGAGGACAGATGGTTTAGACAGAATGGGTCCAGGATCACAGGTACCGGTTCAGACAGGACAGCTGGTTTAGACAGGATGGGTCCAGGATCACAGGTTCTGATTCAGATAGGACAGATGGTTTAGACAGAATGGGTCCAGGAACACAGGTACTGGTTCAGAGAGGACAGATGGTTTAGACAGAATGGGTCCAGGATCACAGGTACCGGTTCAGACAGGACAGCTGGTTTAGACAGGATGGGTCCAGGATCACAGGTTCTGGTTCAGATAGGACAGATGGTTTAGACAGAATGGGTCCAGGAACACAGGTACTGGTTCAGAGAGGACAGATGGTTTAGACAGAATGGGTCCAGGATCACAGGTACCGGTTCAGACAGGACAGCTGGTTTAGACAGGATGGGTCCAGGATCACAGGTTCTGGTTCAGATAGGACAGATGGTTTAGACAGGATGGGTCCAGGAACACAGGTTCTGGTTCAAAAAGGACAGATGGTTTAGACAGGATGGGTTCAGGAACACAAGTACTGGTTCAGAGGACAGATGGTTTAGACAGGATGGGTTCAGGATCACAGGTACTGGTTCAGACAGGACAGGATCAGGATCACAGGTACTGGTTCAGACAGGACAGGATCAGGATCACAGGTTTTGGTTCAGACAGGACAGATGCTTTGGACAGGACAGGTTCAGGATCACAAGAACTGGTTCAGACAGGACAGATGCTTTACACAGGATGGGTTCAGAATCACAGGTACTGGTTCAGACTGAATAGCTGGTTTAGACAGGATGAGTTCAGGATCACAGGTACTGTTTGAGACAGGTGAGCTCACCTGGACCCGTTGAAGCGGTAAAACGTGAAATGGCTATTGTCCATTCCTGCACTTCCCACATTCCTCCCAAGCCCGCTGTCCAGACTCAAATGCCTACACCCTAGAGGTGAAATTAAGGAATTTTTTTGAGCAGCATGGTGAGTGCTGCAATTTTTTTCTTCTAAGTAATTATAATAGTTATATTCTTGGACATAGGGGACAGTATCATAGCTGTTATATTCTTGTACATAGGGGCAGTATTATAGTAGTTATATTCTTGTACATTGGGGCAGTATTATAGTAGTTATATTCTTGTACATAGGAGCAGTATTATAGTAGTTATATTCTTGTACACAGGAGCAGTATTATAGTAATTATATTCTTGTACATAGGGGCAGTGTTATAGTAGTTATATTCTTGTACATAGGGGCAGTATTATAGTAGTTATATTCTTGTACATTGGGGCAGTATTATAGTAGTTATATTCTTGTACATAGGAGCAGTATTATAGTAGTTATATTCTTGTACATAGGAGCAGTAGTATAGTAGTTATATTCTTGTACATAGGGGCAGTATTATAGTAGTTATATTCATGTACATAGGGGCAGTATTACAGTAGCTATATTCCTGTACATAGGGGGCAGTATTATAGTAGTTATATTCTTGTACATAGGGGCAGTATTATAGTAGTTATATTCTTGTACATAGGAGCAGTATTATAGTAGATATATTCTTGTACATAGGGGCAGTATTATAGTAGATATATTCTTGTACATAGGGGCAGCATTATAGTAGTTATATTCATGTACATAGGGGCAGTATTACAGTAGCTATATTCCTGTACATAGGGGGCAGTATTATAGTAGTTATATTCTTGTACATAGGGGCAGTATTATAGTAGTTATATTCTTGTACATAGGAGCAGTATTATAGTAGATATATTCTTGTACATAGGGGCAGTATTATAGTAGTTATATTCTTGTACATAGGAGCAGTATTATAGTAATTATATTCTTGTACATAGGGGCAGTGTTATAGTAGTTATATTCTTGTACATAGGGGCAGTATTATAGTAGTTATATTCTTGTACATAGGGGGCAGTATTATAGTTGGTATATTCTTGTACATAGGGGCAGTGTTATAGTAGTTATATTCTTGTATATAGGAGCAGTATTATAGTAGTTATATTATTGTACATAGGGACAGTATTATAGTAGTTATATTCTTGTACATAGGAGCAGTATTATAGTAGTTATATTCTTGTACATAGAAGTAGTATTATAGTAGTTATATTCTTGTACATAGGGGCAGTATTATAGTAGTTATATTCTTGTACATAGGAGCAGTATTATAGTAGTTATATTATTGTACATAGGGGCCGTATTATAGTAGTTATATTCTTGTACATAGGAGCAGTATTATAGTAGTTATATTCTTGTACATAGGAGGCAGTATTATAGTAGTTATATTCTTGTACATAGGGGCAGTATTATAGTAGTTATATTCTTGTACATAGGGGCAGTATTATAGTAGTTATATTCTTGTACATAGGGGCAGTATTATAGTAGTTATATTCTTGTACATAGGGGCCGTATTATAGTAGTTATATTCTTGTACATAGGGGCAGTATTATAGTAGTTATATTCTTGTACATAGGGGCAGTATTATAGTAGTTATATTCCTGTATATAGGAGGCAGTATTATAGTAGTTATATTCTTGTACATAGGGGCAGTATTATAGTAGTTATATTCCTGTACATAGGGGCAGTATTATAGTAGTTATATTCTTGTACATAGGGGGCAGTATTATAGTAGTTATATTCTTGTACATAGGAGCAGTATTATAGTAGTTATATTCTTGTACATAGGAGCAGTATTATAGTAGTTATATTCTTGTACATAGGGGGCAGTATTATAGTAGCTATATTCTTGTACATAGGGAGCAGTATTATAGTAGTTATATTCTTGTACATAGGGGGCAATTTTTATTGTATAAAACCAACAAATACAATTAAAATAAACAGAATTCTGCCTTAATACAAAACATAAATTCTCATGAATGCATCAGACAATAATTATAGAACTAAATTAATACATTAGGAATAAAGGTAACTTAGAGTTCACTCCTGTGGAAGGAAGAACATGAAATAAACACTTTTAGTAACATGATCATGTTATTATCCCACAGACACATTCCTCCACAGTTTCTCATTACTCTGACTTTTCTTTATCTCTAACGCTCTTATCCATCTGAGCTCGGACAGTATCTTTGTGGCTGCGGTGACGGGATGGAAGGGCTCGCTGTGGAGGGACACTCGGGTTCTCATGTGCCAGTGGTAATACTTAATGGTGGTAATGATCAGGTACATTGTCCCCCTGTCGATGTTACCGTCAGTGGATGGGACACCATAGACAATGTCAGGGTAATTCAGGGACAGCAGTCTGGGGATTTTCAGCTTGGTCGATACTTCCGTCCATATTTCCCTACCTCCCCAGCAGTCACAAATAAAATGCTCCATGGTTTCCTCCTGCTGACAACCAAGGGGACAGTTCCGATCCGAAACACTTAAATATTTTAAGTTCCCCCTCACAAAGAGCTTCCCATGTAGCGACAGCCAAGCAATGTCAAAAAACTTTGCTGGAAGTCGCCTCCCGTTGAGGAATCGGAGACTGTCCTGAAGAGTCTTGGTGGCACAATCCCTTAGGGCCAGTGGAGAGTGGAAGAAAGTCCTACATATATGAGCACACAGATCTTTCCTCGTATTACTCTCAATGTAGGACTTCTCCAGTCCCCACTTCCTGACACATTTCAGACCATATTCCAGATACTGGGGGAGGTGGTCACCTGTCCATCTCCTCCTCTTGAGACTGCCGCCTCGCACCCAAGATTCCGCAAAAGGCAATATCCAATACCTGATACTATTCGCCCACAGGGAGCTGCTGTTTGAATCCATGCTCCCAAAATTTACTTTCAGAAACAAGGAGTCAAAGAAAACCCTTGGATTCAACATATCCAGCCCGCACTCACTCCGCTGTAGGTACGTTATTCCCCTCTTTATCAGGTTCATCCTGTTCCCCCACAAGAGCTGGAAGAACAGGCTGAGGAGCCTCGCCGAGAAGGATTCTGGCAAAGGAAAAACGACAGAGACATACAAGAAGACGGGGACCAGGTACGTCTTCAACATAGCAACCCTTTCTCTGTAAGTCAGCCTCCAGTTCTTCCATCGCTGAACCTTTGCATTTCCTGTCTCCAATTTTTCCTCCCAATTTAGGCTGGCATTATCGTCCCTCCCAAATTTAACCCCTAAGATCTTAATATGGGTGGAGGCCTTAACAAACTGCGGCAGATCAAAGTCTGGGTCAGATTGCAATGTCCACAGAGCTTGACTCTTCTCAAGGTTGACCAGAGACCCGGAGGCCTCTGAGTAACTTCTGATGGCCGCAGACAACATCTGCTCCTCATGAGGATTAGATATCACCAGCGTCACATCATCCGCGTAGGCAACCACCTTCAGAGGCAAGCAGTGGGGGACCGGCACCCCCCAAAAGTTACACTCCTGCAGTGACCTCAAAAACGGGTCTATGGCAAAAACATCAGGAGTGGACTCAGCGGGCAGCCCTGTCTCACCCCCGCCTCAAGTCCAAAAGTGCCACCCTGCCAACCATTAATCAGAGGAAAGCTCACCGCCTCTCTGTACAAAGTCTTCAGCCAATCCACAAATTGTCCTGGAATACCGTACTTTGACAAAGTGGCCCACAGATAATCATGATCAACTCTGTCAAAGGCTTTAGCCTGGTCCAGACTGACAACATATCTCCCACACCGCAGAGCTTTACATCTCTCAAACATCTCCCGTATCGAGATGACTGCTCCAGAGATGTTCCGCCCTTTTACCGTGTCAAACTGAGAGCCTACCAACAGTGCCGAGGACGAACAGACTAACCTAGAAAATAGGATCTTTGCCAGAATCTTCCTGTCAACATTCAAGAGGGCAATTGGCCTCCAGTTCTTGATGTCGCTCGGCTCCTTACCTTTAGACAGCAGAATTAATGAGGACACTCTCATGGATGGAGGCATCAGGTGATTTTCTAGACAATTTTTGTAAACATCCACAAGAATTGGAGCCAGGAGGTCTCTGAATTTCTTATAAAATTCTGCTGTTATACCATCCGGACCTGGTGCCTTCTTCAGATATAACTTATCAATGGCCTCCTTAACCTCCTCCACCGTTAATTCTGCTGTCAAAGGAGAAAAGTCCAGATCAATAATATCAGGTGTTGGAGTTGCCTCCAAGAATTGAGTCATTTTATGTTTATCCAAAGCCTTCCTCTGAAACAAGTCAGTATAATAAGATTTCACAACCCCCAGGATACCCTCCCGAGATTCCTGCAACACACCCTGGGAGTTAATGAGACCTGTGACCAATTTATTGGCCACCCGCTCCCGGCAATTCTCAAAGGGATCAGGTGCCCCTAAGACCCCATAATCCCGTTCGAGAACCAAGGAGGTATACCTGCTGTACTGATACTGCCTTATCTCAGATTTCAACCGGTCGATCTTCTCTTTGTTACCCCCGCCCTCCGAATAGAGTGACTCCAATTCTTTGCGCAGCCTTAGGTACTGGCTATACTTACTCCTGCCTTTCTTAACTGACAGTCTCTTCAAGAGGTATCTGATATCATCCTTGACGTCCTCCCACCAGTCGGCCATGTTGTCATAGAAGTCCACTCTCTGTAGATGACCCTGCAAAAGGGAGTGGACACAACTCTGGACAGAGACATCATGGAGGAGGCTAGAATTGAGTCTCCATAACCCCCTACCAACATCAGCTCGCTTAGTGGCCCCGAGGCAGAAATATAGGGCAAGATGGTCTGAGTATGGGACGACTCTCTCACTCATGGCACCAATGACTTCCATGGGACTTACAAAAGCCAGATCTATTCTACTGCCTCTATTGGAGCAGGAATAGGTTAATTTTGGCTTTCGTCCTCCCCGTTTAAAGACGTCCCCTAATCCGTCCTGCAGGACTATGTTATTCAAGATCCTACCATCCCTCGTCACGGTTCTACCTGAGGAGCTGTCACCTGATGTCAGTATGGCATTAAAGTCCCCTGCCATTATCACTGGAAGAGAGGTGAACAGATAAGGCTTGACATCATTAAATAACTGTATCCTGTCAGTCACTGTCTGTGGCCCATAGATGTTAATAAGCCGGAGTCGCCTCCCATGGACAGTGACTTCCAGGACCAGACACCTTCCCATTACCACCTCCGTCATCCTATGTACTGTCACATCCCTGGTGTTAAACAGAATGGCGACCCCGGCGTACGGCTCCGCAGCCAGTGACCAAAAAGAGGGACCAGACCGCCATTCCCTCTCAGCCTCCCTCATGAGCCCCTGAGTCGTCAGCCGCGTCTCCTGCAGAAAGATGACATCTGCGTCCAGGTGTCGGAGATGGTCTTAGACAGAGTGCCTCGTCCTCCTCACCTTAATGCTGTTCACATTACTTGATGTTACTTTTAATGAGAAATCCGCCATCACAATACCACAACAGAGGAGCAGAGATGCAAAAGCCGTCATCATAAGTCTGGGTCACAGATGTTCTGACTACCACCGGTCTCCATGTCAGACTGTATCTCAGTGTCAGCAGGTACGGGCTTCCGTTTTGTAGGGGGATGGTCTGCTACGACCCTGTCATACTCAGTCTCTATTCTTTTTATCTCTTCCTCCAAGTCCCCATCAGACTCAGACAAAACATCAAACTTATTGGACACGACCATCACACCTGCCGAACTCTGGACTTTTTTCCAGCCACCCTGGCTAGTGACATACTCCTCCTCAGGTTTACGGGAGGCCTTGTCCTTTTTTTTCCTTTTAACCTGATTACAGCCACTTTTTTCAGCTAGAGATGGTGATACTGAAGTGGTGGCTACATGTGGCTGCTGGACCTGAGGGACGACCTCCATGCTCCCCTCTGTACCCGCTGTGCAAAGCTGCTCTGATGTTACCTGAGCGGACCCCTGGTGGACTTCTGACCTGGTCAGTACTGTCCCTGACATTAAAGCCTCCTCCTCCTGAGCCTCTGTCCCTGTCACTAACTCATCAGGAAGGAGCTTGCATATATTGTGCCAGGCATCTGGACAGTCCCTGTGAGGGTGGCCGATCTCCCCACAGAGGTTGCACTTGATGTTCTGGCAATCTGCCGCTAAGTGGCCGACTTCCCCGCACAGGCTGCACTTTACCACGGTACAGGTGTTTGCCAGGTGACCCACTTTACCACACTTAAAACACTTTCGTGGCTGCCCAGGGTAGAAGCAAACCCCTTTCTCCCTCCCGATAAAGAAGGAGTTGGGTAAGTGAGCCGTGATGTTGTTGTGCTGGCGCAATTTCACCAGCACCTTCCATCCACCGGTCCATATCCCGTCCTCATCCCTGTTTTTGGTGAGGTCGGAGACAAGGTCACAATGTCTCCGGAGCCACACCACAATGTCCTGCGGGGGAACAGCCTCATTCCAAAAGATGATATTAACCGTGGCGGTATCCGGCTTAGATATTGGAATGAAGCTGAACTTATTCCAGCCATCAGCGTCCCTGAACTTGGGGAAATTGGCCCAGAATCTGTCCAGATCAGACATAAGCTTAAAGCTGATGTCATAGCCCTGTCTGTCTGGCAGATTGATGACCGCCAAGATATTAACCGGCACAAACCCCATCTGGCGGCACAGAAGCTCCCTGACCACCAGCCTCCTCTCTGGCAGATACTCCTTGGCACCTCTGTGCCTGAACCGCACCACATTCCTCCTTTTGAAAGCCTGCCTGGTGTAATTGGCGCCGGAGGTAAAGGACGGAGCGCAGCGGCTCCAAACATTACTGGGAGGGACCTGTGGGGCCACACTGGGCTGACTGACAGGGCGAGGGTCTGCAGTGGAGGGGCCTGTTGCATCTTGTGTGCTGGAAACCAAAGGGGGGAAATCACAGACATTTTGCACATTATCATCATCATCAATCTCAATAGCGTCATCAGGATGCGCAATGTCCACCACAGTCTCTGTACCCCCTTCAGCCCCCAACCCCACATGAACTGTATCAATATCCCCAGAATTAGTGCTCTCCTGGACACCAACAGTAGATGCAGTCTCATGTCCACTGTCTTGCTGTTGTGCTGGGCATGCTGGGACTTGTGGTACTGCTGGGATCTGAGCCTCTTGCTCCTGCTTGGGGTCTGCCGCAGGTAGTTGCGGCTGCTGGTGCAGTATCTGACCCTCCTTAAAACAGAAGCTAGCGGGCTGCAGCACCGGCCGTACCTGCTGCCGGGTCCCCCCTGGGACAATGTCTGTGCGGGAACCAGCAGAGTCCTGCGTGTAGGACCTAAACCGCTCCTGGTTCCTATAAGTCTCTGTCAGGGGCCCCATCCTCACCAGCACACAGTCCATGTCCCGCACCACAGTCGCCAGCTCTGCCCCCAGTGCATTCAGTCTCTGGTCATATACAGAGTGATCCCCAGGATTAGCAGCCTTCAACTTGTAAATGCAGTCAATTTCCATTTGCAGAAGATTCCTCTGCTGCTGCAACTCACCCATCCTCCTGACCAGTCCTGGTATCTCCTCTGCCAGCTGTAGCTCCGGGGCACACGGCGGCTCCTTCTGGGGTCTTGCTTTAGGGGTTGACACGTTGGTTTTTAATATCGCTGGTTTTGTGGCTCCAGCCTCCACAACACTTTTACCACTGCCACCAGCCTGCAACCTCGTGTGTCCAGAGCTCGCCATGCTGGTCACCACATGTCCCAGCTGAAGGTTCTCCTGGAGTGTTTGCTTCTCCAGAGATGTCCGTCTCTGTCTGCCTGGAGTGAGCTGCACACCTGAAGCTGGTGATGGACTCTGCCTCACCTTCTGTGCAGCCACCTGCCCTCCAACACTCAGGTTCTCAGCAGAAGATGCCTTCTGGGATTTCCTTCCAGGCTCTGGACACTGTTTGCCTTGACTGGCCGACTGTTTAACTGCACCATCCTTGCACACAGACAAAGCTTTCTCCTGTTTCTTTCCTGTGCTGAACTTCAACACAGGATCTTTCTCCATGCTGCTGGGACTTCCATTCTGAGGTTTATTTTCCCCAGAGGCAACTCTGGGATTTCCATCCACATGAGAAGGTTGGGAGTTTCCTCCCAGTGTAGGCCTGGAAGCCAGGGCCTTGCTTGGGGAGCTTCCCCGCCCAGGGTGGCCCCTCCCTGGGCTTGCTCCAGACATGAGGAGAACCACAGACACACAACCTCACAGCTAGGAGGCAGTATTATAGTAGTTATATTCTTGTACATAGGGGGCAGTATTACAGTAGTTATATTCCTGTACATAGGGGGCAGTATTATAGTAGTTATATTCATGTACATAGGGGCAGTATTACAGTAGTTATATTCCTGTACATAGGGGGCAGTATTATAGTAGTTATATTATTGTACATAGGGGCAGTATTATAGTAGTTATATTCTTGTACATAGGAGCAGTATTATAGTAGTTATATTATTGTACATAGGGGCAGTATTATAGTAGTTATATTCTTGTACATAGGAGCAGTATTATAGTAGTTATATTCTTGTACATAGGGGCCGTATTATAGTAGTTATATTCTTGTACATAGGAGGCAGTATTATAGTAGTTATATTCTTGTACATAGGGGCAGTATTATAGTAGTTATATTCTTGTACATAGGGGCAGTATTATAGTAGTTATATTCTTGTACATAGGGGCAGTATTATAGTAGTTATATTCTTGTACATAGGGGCAGTATTATAGTAGTTGTATTCCTGTACATAGGAGGCAGTATTATAATAGTTATATTCTTGTACACAGGGGCAGTATTATAGTAGTTATATTCTTGTATATAGAGGCAGTAGTATAGTAGTTATATTCTTGTACATAGGGGGCAGTATTATAGTAGTTATATTCTTGTACATAGGGGCAGTATTACAGTAGTTATATTCCTGTACATAGGGGGCAGTATTATAGTAGTTATATTATTGTACATAGGGGCAGTATTATAGTAGTTATATTCTTGTACATATGAGCAGTATTATAGTAGTTATATTATTGTACATAGGGGCAGTATTATAGTAGTTATATTCTTGTACATAGGAGCAGTATTATAGTAGTTATATTCTTGCACATAGGGGCCGTATTATAGTAGTTATATTCTTGTACATAGGAGGCAGTATTATAGTAGTTATATTCTTGTACATAGGGGCAGTATTATAGTAGTTATATTCTTGTACATAGGGGCAGTATTATAGTAGTTATTTTCTTGTACATAGGGGCAGTATTATAGTAGTTATATTCTTGTACATAGGAGCAGTATTATAGTAGTTATATTCCTGTACATAGGAGGCAGTATTATAATAGTTATATTCTTGTACACAGGGGCCGTATTATAGTAGTTATATTCTTGTACATAGGAGCATTATTATAGTAGTTATATTCTTGCACATAGGGGGCAGTATTATAGTAGTTATATTCTTGTACATAGGAGCAGTATTATAGTAGTTATATTCTTGTACATAGTGAGCAGTATTATAGTAGTTATATTCTTGTACATAGGGGGCAGTATTATAGTAGTTATATTCTTGTACATAGGGAGCATTATTATAGTAGTTATATTCTTGTACATAGGGAGCAGTATTATAGTAGTTATATTCTTGTACATAGGAGCATTATTATAGTAGTTATAGTCTTGTACATAGGGGGCAGTATTATAGTAGTTATATTCTTGTACATAGGAGCAGTATTATAGTAGTTATATTCTTGTACATAGGAGGCAGTATTATAGTAGTTATATTCTTGTACATAGGAGCAGTATTATAGTAGTTATATTATTGTACATAGGGGCAGTATTATAGTAGTTATATTCTTGTACATAGGAGCAGTATTATAGTAGTTATATTCTTGTACATAGGAGGCAGTATTATAGTAGTTATATTCTTGTACATAGGGGCAGTATTATAGTAGTTATATTCTTGTACATAGGGGCAGTATTATAGTAGTTATATTCTTGTACATAGGGGCAGTATTATAGTAGTTATATTCCTGTACATAGGAGGCAGTATTATAGTAGTTATATTCTTGTACACAGGGGCAGTATTATAGTAGTTATATTCTTGTATATAGAGGCAGTATTATAGTAGTTATATTCTTGTACTTAGGAGCATTATTATAGTAGTTATATTCTTGCACATAGGGGGCAGTATTATAGTAGTTATATTCTTGTACATAGGAGCAGTATTATAGTAGTTATATTCTTGTACATAGGGAGCAGTATTATAGTAGTTATATTCTTGTACATAGGGGGCAGTATTATAGTAGTTATATTCTTGTACATAGGGAGCATTATTATAGTAGTTATATTCTTGTACATAGGGAGCAGTATTATAGTAGTTATATTCTTGTACATAGGAGCATTATTATAGTAGTTATATTCTTGTACATAGGGGGCAGTATTATAGTAGTTATATTCTTGTACATAGGAGCAGTATTATAGTAGTTATATTCTTGTACATAGGAGGCAGTGTTATAATAGTTATATTCTTGTACATAGGAGCAGTATTATAGTAGTTATATTATTGTACATAGGGGCAGTATTATAGTAGTTATATTCTGGGAGTATAGTAATTTGAGAATAGTAATTATATACTTGTGTACAGGTGCTTTTTTTCCTAGTTTACTCTTTTGCTCTCATTACTCTGTTTCATTATCACAGCAGACTATAGAATTGGAAATTCTCTTTACTTTGTAAAAGTTCCATTGCTCTCATCTCTTTCCTTTGTCTTCATCACATTCATTTTTTTTTTATTATTATTTTACGGCTTCAAAGTAGGAGAAGAAATCAATATTTAGACAAAAATCCAAACTAGATATTAACAATTCAAGTAAAATAGAATTGTATTCACAGCCACTTTTGTCTCATAAATTAATGGGAAAAATAATATTTGGATGTGTAACTTCTGTAGATCTGGGATCTTAGGCCTTTGTATCTGCAGTTGGTGGAGTTGACATTCACAAGTTTCTCCGTACAGTAAACACATGAATTTATGTCCAGCTGGTTAAAAGTGAAGTTTTGGTGACTTTCTACTCGTATTGCTGCTTAAAGTTTTTGTCTCTTTTGATCTGACACCTACCAACATCAATGCTCACAAACCTACCTGAATTGTAGAAATGATCATGATATAATATGTGCGTGACATGTGTCCACCTGGAGATGCTCTCAGAGGGTAGAAATGATCAATGCAGTCTTTTCAGGAGAAGATGAGAATCATCATCTTCTTCAAGGTCCAGGCTTCAGGTTCCACAAATATTACTGATCGATGTTACTACTTCCAGGAGTATCAATGGGGTAAACAACTTCATGGAAGACTTCTAATTCTACCAAAAGTTTCTACCAAATGAAATTGACCAACCTTGTGACTATTCTGAGAACCGTATTTTTTTTTTTTTTTTTTTACTTTTGGCCTTTACTCATAGAACTTGACCTCCTTATGAAATCATCCATAGATTAAACCAAAAGTGCTGAGAAAATGCATGCAGAAGTTATAGCCATGATATCATGATATCCCTAGTGCTATGGGTGCCTTAGCTATCCCTGCTCCCCGGACTACTTCTACTGGTGAAGAAGCTGGGGCCACGTACCTTTCTGGGTGCCTGTATCCACACAATCTGTTCCCTCCCCCACCTAGGGAAGTGGGTAGTTGTTGTGTGTGAAAATACATAAACCAAACTAACAAGGTAATACGTACAGGGATAAAGGAAAATACCAATCACACTAATAAGCATTCACAAACAACAGAGTGGAACACCGGAGAGTGAAGGAAAGAAAAAAACAAATGGGAGAGGTTGAGGAAATGCACACAACCGAATATCCAAGCAATAGTCTTTAGATAAACACTTCAAATGCCTCCTCAAACAACCAACTGCTCCAGAGCCAGGCAGCAGGAAACTAACACTGGCATAGAACTGGGGAGTGATCAACACTGAACAGCTGAGACCATCTATGCTAGAAAGCTCCAGGAGCTCTCAGCTGAACAGTTTAACCCCTGCACTACTAGCAGAAACCTGCACCATTTAATATGAAGATGAGATGTTTCTAATTAGTGTGGGAAATCATACTCTGTGGTCTTCTGGCTCATTTCTGCTGTGGTAAACCCATGACAGTACCCCTGCCTTCTAAAAGGAACCTCCAGAACCTCATGGCCTGGTCTATCAGGGTGATCCGCTTGAAAGGAACGTATTAACCTGACCACAGAGATATGAGATGATGCTATCCACATTCTTTATTCAGGACTGTAACCCTTCTTGTGTACCAAATCATGAAGAGACCTCTAAACCAAGCGAGAATCAATGATCTTAGCAATCTGCAATTCAAAATATCCATTAATAATGACTGGAGATGGAGGTGGTGGTGATGGTTCAGAGAACGCAATGTATTTTTTGAGTACAGACTGGTGAAACACATTATGAATCTGAAAAGTAGGTGGCAATTCAAGGTGGAATGCTACGGGATTAACTCAAACTAATAATGACCGATGAACCTGGGACCCTGTTTCCAAGAAGAGACCTTCAACTTCATGTTCCTCGAGGACAACCACACCAGATCACCAACATACAGGTCTGGACCCACTAAACGCCTCCAAACAGCCATATTCTTGTATTTGGACCCCATCTTCAAAATATTAATAACCCCTTGCCACACAGAAGTAATTGATGATGAAAACCGTTCTTCTTCAGGTATCCCTGAAGAATCATATCTATTAAAGGAGCTGAACTTTGGATGAAACCCCTAAGCCCTGAAGAACGGGAACTTACCAGTAGACTCATGACAAAGATTATTTACGCAAATTCAGCTAGAGGTAAGTAGGTAATCCAATCTTCCTGATTCTCAGACACGAAACACCTAAGATAAGTCTCAAAATTCTGGCTAACCCGTTCAGTTTGTCCATTGACTGTGGATGAAAGGCTTTAGAAAACAACAGATGGATCCCCAACGAGTGCAAAACGCCCTCCAAAATTTAGAAAAACATCGTATCCCCTGGTCAGAAACAATATTGTTAGGAATCGCATGTAATTTTACGATTTCAATTATGAAAATTTGTGCCAATGTCTTGCCGTTTGGTAAAGCGGCTAGTGCAATGAAATGAGACATCTTGCTGTACCTGTCCACCACCATCAAAATAACTGTATTACCTGCAGATACAGTTAGATCGGTGATGAAATCCACTGATAAACGAGTCCAAGGTCTACTCTGTAGACCCCGATGGACGAGCACAAGAGGTCTTAAAACACACACACACAACAGGCAGCTACAGGCTCATAAACATCCTGATGCACCACAGACCACCAAAATCACCCAGTAAGGAGATCTGTGGTAGCTTTACTACCAGGGTGTCTGGCCAAGACTGAATCATGATGTTCTCTTATAACCTTTGAGATGGAGATTCACAGGTACAGACAGCTTACCTAAAGAACAGGCAGGCGGGGAGTCCCCCTGAACCTCAACAACCTCCTTCTCAAGATCTGAACTTATCAAAGCCATAACTACCCCTTTCTGTAGTAGAGGAACCGGTTCACAATTACAGTATCTCTGTGCCCAGGAAAACAATGGGACTAGATATCTGCCTTAATATTCTTATTCACCTTGCCTGTCTATGCGTCAGACACTTAGCACATTCTAAGTATAAAAGATTTTTATGATCAGTGATTACCATAACTGGATGAACTGCCCCTTCCAGAAAATGTTGCCACTCCTCAAAGGCCAACTTAATTGCCAAGAGTTCCCTGTTACCAATGTCATATTTTTTCTCCGCAGATGACAGTTTCTTAAATAAAAATGCGTGGAAGCGCTATTAGGCGCGAAACGGCCGTCGTTGGTGCGTGCTCGCTCTCTCCCACAGTCTCTCGGCCATGAAGGTTCAATTGTGTGCCAATAAAAGCGGACTTTCTTTTTGGATCGGTGTGTCCTTTTTCCTTCTGATTGTGAACAAATCTAATGTCTATCAAATTAAATCCTGCCCCACTGTCCAGAAAGGCAGAAAGGACCACCTTATTTTTGCCAAGATGGATCTCGGTTAGTAAAAAAAATTATGTCCTTCCTGCGGAGGAAATAAGAACACCGGGGTTTCCAACCTACCCGCAACCTGGACTCCTTAGTTTTCCGGTAACTGTTTATGATGTGATATGGAAGGACAAGTACCCATGAAATGATCCTTTCCACCACAGAAGAAACACACTCCCCCTTTACGCCAGACTGCAGTCGGCCCAACAGAATGTGTCACCTCTCCCAACTGCATGCGCTCCTCGGTTGACTCAGGGCCAGCTTCCCTTGACCCTGGGCTCCATGCAAATTGAAGTATCTTCTTATGTCTCTGACGAAGACTGCGGTCTACACGGATGACCAGAGACATGGCTGCCTCAAAGGAGACCGGAGTCTCATACTGGGCAAGGGCATCCTTCATTTATGCTTACAGATATCCCTTGATAGAACTGAGTGTGGGGTCAGTCAGCTTAGTATCGGTGGACCACCTCCGAAACTTGGAGTAATAATCCTTCGTCGGCCAGTCTCCGTTCCGAAGCTGATGTTATGTAGATTCGGCCAGCAATACGCGGTATGGGTTGTCGTACCTGTGACCCTATAAAAATTCCTCAAGCGACTGAGAGTCTCCTGGAAGAGAGAATGCCCAGGCTTGAGGGTCACCACGTAGGAGCGAAATTACGATTCCCATCATTGCTCCTCTGTTCCTGAGCAGTGAGGATGTAACAAAGTATAGCTTACAGGCCTCCCTAAAAAAATGACAAACTTGTGACGTCCCCCCAAGAACCTGTCATGCAAAGTAATCTTGGGCCCCACCTGGGGTTGCCTGGGAGTTGTGGTCCCTAAACCAGTCATCTCAGGTTGATGTGCCAACACAATGTGAAGATCTGCCACCTCCAGGCTGAGGTGAGAGGAGACCATGAACACTGGAAAGCTCTAGCAGCTCTCAACTGAAGTTTAACACCTGCACTGTTAGCAGAAACTTCCACCATTTAATATGATGGTGAGGTGCTTCTAATTAGTGCAGGAGTGTGGAAAATCAGACACATTGACCTTCTGGCACCTCTGGCAGAAATGTGGCCAAGATCTTCATGGCCAGACATGGATCTTGACATATTTAATGACTGAACCTCTTCTTTCTCATATGACAGATTAGCAAAGATGAAAACATACCTTTACTCTTGTCCTCTGGAAGAGAAGGAGTGGTGTGAGAATTGTCTATCCTTCTCCATGGGCCTAAATCAGGTTTCTCAGTTTTTTTACCCTTGTATACAATTTCTCCTCCTAGTTGCTGTCCAATTCAGGAGAACATATGAAAATACTTATGCTTTGAGTGTTTTATACAATGTTCTAGATTTCATGCATCGTTGTTCATGCATTCCTTGATGGAATCTCTTGAAAAAAAGAGTTTCCTTTTAGGGTGAAGGAGAAATGGACTTCTCATTGAATGGATTATACATTGTAGATGAAGAGCAGTTTCAAGCTTCTCCAAATCTTCAGAGGTATATATGTATGGTCAAATCGTATCTACCTCATGAGATTGAGCAATCCTCAAGACCATTTGGACGACAGTCAATCTTCTATTTCTTGTAGAAATTATATTTCTTGTAGTATTTCTGGTCCTTCTTCCGAAAGCCTTGTCCATATTTTTACCCAAAGAGGCCTAGAAAATGTATGCGGAATTTATAACCACGACCTTGAGGTCCTTGATCGAACATTAACACCAGGTTCCAATCTCAAGAAGCTTAATCATGTCCTTGGTTTCTGAATACACCCTTACAATAGAAGACAAGTAATGGGCTTGGTTAAAAATCATTGACCCGTAAGTAGTGTTGAGCGATACCGTTTGATACCCAAAAATATCGTATCGGATGGTATCGCCCGATACGAAAAAAATATCGGGTATCGCCGATTCCGATGCCGGAAGTCCCATTCAAGTCAATGGGACTTCCGGTATCGGAATTAAAAAAAGCCCTTTATTTCCTTGTTGGCTAATTCTACATAATTGAAAACAAATAAGAATCATGTAGAATGTATTGTGGGAGGTGGAGGAGACATTAAAAGCATAGTGGTTTATTCAAATCACATGGCATAGAATTAATTCCAATTTTTTTTTTTCAATACGTTCGGAGTTAAAAAGATATTGACTATGTTAACCTTTTTTATATTTTGTCAGATATGTACTGTATGTTTCACAACTTCCATGCTCTTCACCTTCTTTTGTACTTCTCCCACACTTTCTCCTTCATGATCCGCAGCAGTAGCATTTTTTTCATCAACTTTTTCTTCACCTTATTCATCTTCTTCTTCTTCATCTTCTCCCCATTAATTTTTTTTTCCATTCTTCATATTCTTCTTATTCAGCTATTATTAATTTTAATATGCTATTTCTTCATCTTCTTCCTATTCTTCTTTGTCTTCATTTTCTTATGGTGACAGGCATTCCTGTAGTACTTATCTATAAAAGTTATAAGATTACACCTTACGTTCTGCCTGTCACAAAAGATTTACAACAGGATTTGTCCGCGTTCAGTTTGGCCTGCAGCAGCAGGCATTTTCCAGGGGCACCACGAGGAGGAACGGACTCACCCCCATTTACTGCTTAGTCTTCTTCTGCTTATAATTTTGATTTCTTCTATGCTGATTTTTAGTCTTATGCTTAATGTTCTTCTGCTTTCTGTTCTTCTGCTTTTGCTTCTTCTGCTTCTTGTTCTTCTGTCTTTTGTTCTGTATCTTGGTGGTTGTCTTCATGTTCTTTGTCCTCTTGGTCTTATTATTTAGGGTCATATTTCTGGTCTTCTTTGGTGTGGTCTTCAGGGTCGTCATCATCAGGGTCGTCGTCATGGAGATCAATAAGGATTACCAAAGACAATTTCAAAAAGCTTGATCTTGGAAATGTAGCAGAAGGTACAAGAAGGCTGAGAAACTGGCGAGAACCAGCAGACAGTGCTGGCACCCAGATGGGTAGCAGAAGGAACAAGAGCCAATGGCACTACCGAGGACCAACTGACGGTGCTGGACCACGGTTACTAAGCAGAAGGTACCTGTGCTAAAAAGCACTACCAAGGACCAGCTGACGGTGCTGGACCTCGGATACCGAGATGGAGGCACCTAGGCCAAAGGCTGTGGCGAGAACCAGCAGACAGTGCTGGCACCCAGATGGGTAGCAGAAGGAACAAGAGCCAATGGCACTACCGAGGACCAACTGCCGGTGCTGGACCACGGTTACTAAGCAGAAGGTACCTGTGCTAAAAAGCACTACCAAGGACCAGCTGACGGTGCTGGACCTCGGATACCGAGATGGAGGCACCTAGGCCAAAGGCTGTGGCGAGAACCAGCAGACAGTGCTGGCACCCGGATGGGTAGCAGAAGGAACAAGAGCCAATGGCACTACCGAGGACCAACTGACGGTGCTGGACCACGGTTACTAAGCAGAAGGTACCTGTGCTAAAAAGCACTACCAAGGACCAGCTGACGGTGCTGGACCTCGGATACCGAGATGGAGGCACCTAGGCCAAAGGCTGTGGCGAGAACCAGCAGACAGTGCTGGCACCCAGATGGGTAGCAGAAGGAACAAGAGCCAATGGCACTACCGAGGACCAACTGCCGGTGCTGGACCACGGTTACTAAGCAGAAGGTACCTGTGCTAAAAAGCACTACCAAGGACCAGCTGACGGTGCTGGACCTCGGATACCGAGATGGAGGCACCTAGGCCAAAGGCTCTGGCGAGAACCAGCAGACAGTGCTGGAACCCGGGTGGGTAGCAGAAGGTACCCATTCAAAGCAAAGTAGCCAGGCCGCAAGCCGGCCGCAGTTACCGAAACCCACAGTCCTACAGGGGGTCCATGTCCCATTGGCACTACGGATCCAGCCTTCAGTGCCAGTTCCCGCAGCCCACATAGGAGTCACCTAAACTGCAGGCACCGTAGAGTCGGCTAACCCGGCCGCAAGATGACAGGACAACGGATTGGTGGCATAGTGACCTTGACACTACCCGGAAACAGCAGGCGTGCTGAAAACAGGCTGGGCAACAGGGAGTACCCATGCCACAGACACTGCTGAGAACCAGCTGACGGTGCTGGAACCCAGATGGGTAGCAAAAGCTACAAGAGCCAATGGCACTACCGAGGAACAGCTGACGGTGCTGGACTACGGTTACTAGGCAGGAGGTACCTGTGCTAGAAAGCACTACCAAGGACCAGCTGACGGTGCTGGACTTCGGATACCGAGATGGAGGCACCTAGGCCAAAGGCTCTGGCGAGAACCAGCAGACAGTGCTGGAACCCGGGTGGGTAGCAGAAGGTACCCATTCAAAGCAAAGTAGCCAGGCCGCAAGCCGGCCGCAGTTACCGAAACCCACAGTCCTACAGGGGGTCCATGTCCCATTGGCACTACGGATCCAGCCTTCAGTGCCAGTTCCCGCAGCCCACATAGGAGTCACCTAAACTGCAGGCACCGTAGAGTCGGCTAACCCGGCCGCAAGACGACAGAACAACGGATTGGTGGCATAGTGACCTTGACACTACCCGGAAACAGCAGGCGTGCTGGAACCAGGCTGGGCAACAGGGAGTCCCCATGCCAAAGACACTGCTGAGAACCAGCTGACGGTGCTGGAACCCAGATGGGTAGCAAAAGCTACAAGAGCCAATGGCACTACCGAGGAACAGCTGACGGTGCTGGATCACGGTTACTAGGCAGGAGGTACCTGTGCTAGAAAGCACTACCAAGGACCAGCTGACGGTGCTGGACTTCGGATACCGAGATGGAGGCACCTAGGCCAAAGGCTCTGGCGAGAACCAGCAGACAGTGCTGGAACTCGGGTGGGTAGCAGAAGGTACCCATTCAAAGCAAAGTAGCCAGGCCGCAAGCCGGCCGCAGTTACCGAAACCCACAGTCCTACAGGGGGTCCATGTCCCATTGGCACTACGGATCCAGCCTTCAGTGCCAGTTCCCGCAGCCCACATAGGAGTCACCTAAACTGCAGGCACCGTAGAGTCGGCTAACCCGGCCGCAAGATGACAGAACAACGGATTGGTGGCATAGTGACCTTGACACTACCCGGAAACAGCAGGCGTGCTGGAACCAGGCTGGGCAACAGGGAGTCCCCGTGCCAAAGACACTGCCGAGAACCAGCTGACGGTGCTGGAACCCAGATGGGTAGCAAAAGCTACAAGAGCCAATGGCACTACCGAGGACCAACTGACGGTGCTGGACCACGGTTACTAAGCAGAAGGTACCTGTGCTAAAAAGCTCTACCAAGGACCAGCTGACGGTGCTGGACTTCGGATACCGAGATGGAGGCACCTAGGCCAAAGGCTCTGGCGAGAACCAGCAGGCAGTGCTGGAACCCGGGTGGGTAGCAGAAGGTACCCATTCAAAACAAAGTAGCCAGGCTGCAAGCCGGCCGCAGTTACCGAAACCCACAGTACTACAGGGGGTCCATGTCCCATTGGCAATACGGATCCAGCCTTCAGTGCCAGTTCCCGCAGCCCACATAGGAGTCACCTAAACTGCAGGCACCGTAGAGTCGGCTAAACCGGCCGCAAGACGACAGGACAACGGATTGGTGGCATAGTGACCTTGACACTACCCGGAAACAGCAGGCGTGCTGGAACCAGGCTGGGCAACAGGGAGTCCCCGTGCCAAAGACACTGCCGAGCACCAACTGGCGTTGTTGGAGCCCAGGGACAATCATGGTGTAGGCCTACTTGGTGGTAGTTTTAGATTGTTTGTAGGCTACAACAGACTGTCAACGTGCTCCAATTAGGCATCTGTCTGCACTCTGTTTCCAGGATTTCACGTGACCACCAACACCGCCAGTTTATGCGTACAGCAGCCGTCTGCCCAATCCACACGTTTTCCTGGGTTACTGGGGTTCTGTAATGTCAGCAGATCCCCTGATGTGTGTCTGCCACTGTCTCCTGCTCTGTCCACATTCCCACCGCTTGCAGTGGGAAGGTGGACAGCGCAGGAGACAGTGGCGGACACATATTGGGGGATCTGTTGACGTTACAGAACCCCAGTAACACAGGAACACGTGTGGAATGCGTGGACGGCAACTGTGAGCAGGAACTGGCGGTGTTGGAGGTCAGGGGAAATACTAGAGACAGAGTGGAGACAGAGGCCAAATCAGAGAATGTTTAAATCTGAAGTAGTTACAATTTGGAGTCAGCAGCAGTTTGCCCTGCACACAGCAGGGGATCAGCTGACGTTACTGACCCCCACTTTCACATGAACGAGTGTGTTTTTCTGTGTGGACAACACTTCCGAGCACCAACTAGCGTTGTTGGAACCCAGGGACAATCATGGTGCAGGCCGAAGCCTACTAGGAGCCAGGTGTAAAGCTGAGGTATTTTGACTTTGGAGGGAGCAGGACACTTTGCCCTCCACACAGCAGGGGATCAGCCGACGTTACCGACCCCCACTTTCACATGAACAAGTGTGTTTTTCTGTGTGGACAGCACTTCCGAGCACCAACTAGCGTTGTTGGAACCCAGGGACAATCAGGGTGCAGGCTGAGGCCTACTAGGAGCCAGGTGTAAAGCTGAGGTATTTTGACTTTGGAGGGAGCAGGACACTTTGCCCTCCACACAGCAGGGGATCAGCCGACATTACCGACCCCCACTTTCACATGAACAAGTGTGTTTTTCTGTGTGGACAGCACTTCCAAGCACCAACTAGCGTTGTTGGAGCCCAGGGAGAATTATGGTGTAGGCCGAGGCCTACTTGGTGGCAGTTTTAAATTGTTTGTAGGCTACAACAGACTGTCAACGTGCTCCAATTAGGCATCTGTCTCCACTCTGTTTCCAGGATTTCACGTGACCACCAACACCGCCAGTTTATGCATACAGCAGCCGTCTGCCCAATCCACACGTGTTCCTGGGTTACTGGGGTTCTGTAATGTCAGCAGATCCCCTGATGTGTGTCTGCCACTGTCTCCTGCTCTGTCCACATTCCCACCGCTTGCAGTGGGAAGGTGGACAGCGCAGGAGACAGTGGCGGACACATATTGGGGGATCTGCTGACGTTACAGAACCCCAGTAACACAGGAACACGTGTGGAATGCGTGGACGGCAACTGTGAGCAGGAACTGGCGGTGTTGGAGGTCAGGGGAAATACTAGAGACAGAGGCCAAATCAGAGAATGTTTAAATCTGAAGTAGTTACAATTTGGAGTCAGCAGCAGTTTGCCCTCCACACAGCAGGGGATCAGCTGACGTTACCGACCCCCACTTTCACATGAACGTGTGTTTTTCTGTGTGGACAGCACTTCCGAGCAACAACTGACGATGTTGGAGCCCAGGGATAGTCATTTTGTAGGCTGAGGCCTACTTGGAGGCAGTTTAAGATAAGACGTTGTTTGACTTTGGAGGGAGCAGGACACTTTGCCCTCCACACAGCAGGGGATCAGCTGACGTTACTGACCCCCACTTTCACATGAACAAGTGTGTTTTTCTGTGTGGACAGCACTTCCGAGCACCAACTAGCGTTGTTGGAGCCCAGGGACAATCAGGGTGCAGGCCGAGGCCTACTAGGAGCCAGGTGTAAAGCTGTGGTATTTTGAATTTGGAGGCAGCAGCAGTTTGCCCTCCACACAGCAGGGGATCAGCTGACTTTACCGAACCCCACTTTCACATGAACGAGTGTGTTTTTCTGTGTGGACAGCACTTCCGAGCACCAACTAGCGTTGCTGGAACCCAGGGACAATCAGGGTGCAGGCCGAGGCCTACTAGGAGCCAGGTGTAAAGCTGAGATATTTTGACTTTGGAGGGAGCAGGACACTTTGCCCTCCACACAGCAGGGGATCAGCCGACGTTACCGACCCCCACTTTTACATGAACAAGTGTTTTTTTCTGTGTGGACAGCACTTCCGAGCAACAACTGACGATGTTGGAGCCCAGGGATAGTCATTTTGTAGGCTGAGGCCTTCTTGGAGGCAATTTAAGATCAGACGTTGTTTGAATTTGGAGGCAGCAGCAGTTTGCCCTCCACACAGCAGGGGATCAGCTGACGTTACTGACCCCCACTTTCACATGAACAAGTGTGTTTTTCTGTGTGGACAGCACTTCCGAGCACCAACTAGCGTTGTTGGAGCCCAGGGACAATCAGGGTGCAGGCCGAGGCCTACTAGGAGCCAGGTGTAAAGCTGTGGTATTTTGAATTTGGAGGCAGCAGCAGTTTGCCCTCCACACAGCAGGGGATCAGCTGACTTTACCGAACCCCACTTTCACATGAACGAGTGTGTTTTTCTGTGTGGACAGCACTTCCGAGCACCAACTAGCGTTGCTGGAACCCAGGGACAATCAGGGTGCAGGCCGAGGCCTACTAGGAGCCAGGTGTAAAGCTGAGATATTTTGACTTTGGAGGGAGCAGGACACTTTGCCCTCCACACAGCAGGGGATCAGCTGACGTTACCGACCCCCACTTTCACATGAACGAGTGTGTTTTTCTGTGTGGACAGCACTTCCGAGCAACAACTGACGATGTTGGAGCCCAGGGATAGTCATTTTGTAGGCTGAGGCCAACTTGGAGGCAGTTTAAGATAAGACGTTGTTTGAATTTGGAGGCAGCAGCAGTTTGCCGTACACACAGCAGGGGATCAGCTGACGTTACCGAACCCCACTTACACATGAGCGAGTGTTTTGTCTGTGCGGACAGCACTTCTGAGCCCAACTGGCGGTGTCGGAGCCCAGGGAAAATCAGGTAGTAGGCCGAGGCCTACTTGGTGGCAGTTTGCGATTGTTTCTAGACTACTACTAACTGTCAACGTACTCCAATTAGGCCTCAGTCTTCACTCTGTTTCGAGTATTTCCTCTGGCTTCCAACCACGCCAGTTGCTGCTCTGAAATGCCGTCTGCACAACCCACACTTGTTCCTGTGTTACTGGGGTTCTGTAACAGCAGCTTCTCCCTAGAGGTGAGTCAGGCAATGTCTCCTGCTCTGTCCACATTTCCACTACAAGTAGTGGGAATGTAGACAAAGCAGGAGACATTGCCGTGCTCACCTCTGGAGATGAGCAGATGTTACAGGACCCAGGTAACACAGGAACAAGTGTGGATTGTGCAGACGGCACTTGAGAGCAGAAACAGGCGGTGTTGTAGGCCGGAGGAAATACTCAAAACAGAGTGGAGACAGAGGGCAAATCAGAGAACATATTAAATCAGAGGTAGTCAGAAGTTGTAGGCAGCAGGAGAGTTTGCCGTACACACAGCAGGGGATCAGCTGACGTTACCGAACCCCACTTACACATGAGCGAGTGTTTTGTCTGTGCGCACAGCACTTCTGAGCACCAACTGGCGGTGTCGGAGCCCAGGGAAAATCAGGTAGTAGGCCGAGGCCTACTTGGAGCCAGGTGTAAATCTGAGGTTGTTTGACTGTGGAGGGAGCAGGACACTTTGCCATACACAAAGCAGGGGATCAGCTGACGTTACCGAACCCCACTTACACATGAGCGAGTGTTTTGTCTGTGCGGACAGCACTTCTGAGCCCAACTGGCGGTGTCGGAGCCCAGGGAAAATCAGGTAGTAGGCCGAGGCCTACTTGGTGGCAGTTTGCGATTGTTTCTAGACTACTACTAACTGTCAACGTACTCCAATTAGGCCTCAGTCTTCACTCTGTTTCGAGTATTTCCTCTGGCTTCCAACCACGCCAGTTGCTGCTCTGAAATGCCGTCTGCACAACCCACACTTGTTCCTGTGTTACTGGGGTTCTGTAACAGCAGCTTCTCCCTAGAGGTGAGTCAGGCAATGTCTCCTGCTCTGTCCACATTTCCACTACAAGTAGTGGGAATGTAGACAAAGCAGGAGACATTGCCGTGCTCACCTCTGGAGATGAGCAGATGTTACAGGACCCAGGTAACACAGGAACAAGTGTGGATTGTGCAGACGGCACTTGAGAGCAGAAACAGGCGGTGTTGTAGGCCGGAGGAAATACTCAAAACAGAGTGGAGACAGAGGGCAAATCAGAGAACATATTAAATCAGAGGTAGTCAGAAGTTGTAGGCAGCAGGAGAGTTTGCCGTACACACAGCAGGGGATCAGCTGACGTTACCGAACCCCACTTACACATGAGCGAGTGTTTTGTCTGTGCGCACAGCACTTCTGAGCACCAACTGGCGGTGTCGGAGCCCAGGGAAAATCAGGTAGTAGGCCGAGGCCTACTTGGAGCCAGGTGTAAATCTGAGGTTGTTTGACTGTGGAGGGAGCAGGACACTTTGCCATACACAAAGCAGGGGATCAGCTGACGTTACCGAACCCCACTTACACATGAGCGAGTGTTTTGTCTGTGCGGACAGCACTTCTGAGCCCAACTGGCGGTGTCGGAGCCCAGGGAAAATCAGGTAGTAGGCCGAGGCCTACTTGGTGGCAGTTTGCGATTGTTTCTAGACTACTACTAACTGTCAACGTACTCCAATTAGGCCTCAGTCTTCACTCTGTTTCGAGTATTTCCTCTGGCTTCCAACCACGCCAGTTGCTGCTCTGAAATGCCGTCTGCACAACCCACACTTGTTCCTGTGTTACTGGGGTTCTGTAACAGCAGCTTCTCCCTAGAGGTGAGTCAGGCAATGTCTCCTGCTCTGTCCACATTTCCACTACAAGTAGTGGGAATGTAGACAAAGCAGGAGACATTGCCGTGCTCACCTCTGGAGATGAGCAGATGTTACAGGACCCAGGTAACACAGGAACAAGTGTGGATTGTGCAGACGGCACTTGAGAGCAGAAACAGGCGGTGTTGTAGGCCGGAGGAAATACTCAAAACAGAGTGGAGACAGAGGGCAAATCAGAGAACATATTAAATCAGAGGTAGTCAGAAGTTGTAGGCAGCAGGAGAGTTTGCCGTACACACAGCAGGGGATCAGCTGACGTTACCGAACCCCACTTACACATGAGCGAGTGTTTTGTCTGTGCGCACAGCACTTCTGAGCACCAACTGGCGGTGTCGGAGCCCAGGGAAAATCAGGTAGTAGGCCGAGGCCTACTTGGAGCCAGGTGTAAATCTGAGGTTGTTTGACTGTGGAGGGAGCAGGACACTTTGCCATACACAAAGCAGGGGATCAGCTGACGTTACCGAACCCCACTTACACATGAGCGAGTGTTTTGTCTGTGCGGACAGCACTTCTGAGCAACAACGGGCGTTGCTGTAGCCCAGGAAATAAAGCTCAGGTCATAGAAACATGAACACAACAGGAGACCTGGATCCTGTTGCCAGCCAATTATTTATTCTGGAAGAGGACTGGCAAATTCAGGTGAGATCCAGGCCTTGTTCATTTTCACAAAAGTAAGCCGGTCAACATTATCGGCGGATAGTCGCGTGCGACGGTCTGTTACCACACCACCTGCAGCACTAAAGACACGTTCCGATAATACACTGGCAGCAGGGCAAGCCAGCACCTCCAATGCATATTGGCTAAGCTCTGGCCATGTATCCAGCTTAGAGACCCAATACTTGAACGGGGAAGAGCCGTCTGGGAGAACACTAACAGGGCACGACAAGTAGTCTGTCACCATCTGACGGAAACGTTGCCTCCTGCTGACTGGAGCCGTCTGTGATGGTGTAGCCATTTGTGGCGGTCCCACAAAACTTTTCCACATTTGGTCCATACTGGCCTTGCCTTGTCCTGCGGCACTGCCTCTGCTACCTCTTTGTGCAGAGCTTCCTCCACTGCCTCTACCCACATGGCTGCTTTGAAAAGCACTACCAGCAACACTTGCGGGAGGAATGGAGAACATGATGGCCTGCACAAGTGTTTCTTGGTACTCCCGCATTTTTCGCTCCCGGTTCAACTGTGGTATGAGGCTTTGTAAGTTGTCCCGGTAGCGAGGATCTAGGAGGGTGTACACCCAATAATCAGCCGTGTGGAGAATGTTGGCGATGCGGCGGTCATTTAACAAGCACTGCAGCATGAAATCAACCATGTGCTGCAGTCTGCCAAGTGGACCGGAAACGCTGTCCCCAGCTTGAGGCAGCATCTCTGCCTGCTCAGCATCACCCCACCCTCGCTGTACACACTGACTACTAGAGCCTTGTGTACCTCCCTCCTCTGGAGAGATGTGTTCCTCCTCCTCCATTGACTCCTCGTCATCCTCCTCACTAAGGGTGGTTTCACATTAGCGCTTTTTAAGCGCACGCACGGCCGGGGGTAGCTCCGCCCCCGAGCCGGCTCTCTGCCCGGCTTGCCCGCCCCTTGCTTGTAGCGCCACCTCCTAGCGCACAGCGGCGCCTGCGATCGGCGCACCCTATCTTTAGCATAGGGTGCGCAGATCGTGCGCAGGCCGTGCGCTAGTTGCGCTTTGACCTGCGCTGCGCACTTTTGACGGTGCGCCGTGCGCGCCAAAATCCGAAAAGTTTGATTTTGGCGCGCACGGCGCACCGTCAAAAGTGCGCAGCGCAGGTCAAAGCGCAACTAGCGCACGGCCTGCGCACGATCTGCGCACCCTATGCTAAAGATAGGGTGCACCGATCGCAGGCGCCGCTGTGCGCTAGGAGGCGGTGCTACAAGCAAGGGGCGGGCACGCCGGGCAGAGAGCCGGCTCGGGGGCGGAGCTACCCCCGGCCGTGCGTGCGCTTAAAAAGCGCTAATGTGAAACCAGCCTAAGTGTCCCCTGCCTGGGCCTTTGTGTGGAAGCACGTTGCGCAGATTTGCCAGAAGCAGATGGCATTTCTGACTGCTCATCCTCGACCTCTTCAAAAACCTCCTCACTTAGTGCTTGTAAGGTTTTTTGAAGCAGACAGATGAGGGGGACAGTCATGCTGATTAGTGCATCATCTGCACTGGCCATCCGCGTGGAGTCATCGAAGGCACGCAAAACTTGGCAGATGTCCCTCATAGTGGCCCACTCAGTGGTGGTGAAGTGTGTCCGGCGCACAGTGCGACTTGTTTGCGCCTGATGCAGCTGGTACTCCATTACTGCTGCCTGCTGCTCATACAACCGCTCCAACATATGTAACGTTGAATTCCACCTGGTGGGGAGGTCACATATGATGCGATGTTCTGGCAGGCGGAATCGTCGTTGCAGAGATGCAATGCGCGATCTTGCCATGCTGGAACGCCGCAAGTGAGCACACTCTAGGCGAACCTTGTGCAGCAGTGCATCAAGATCCGGATAGTCCCTCAGAATGCTCTGCACGACCAAATTGAGCACGTGTGCCAGACATGGTATGTGAGTGAGGTTGCCTAGGCCCAGAGCTGCCACTAGATTTCGGCCATTGTCACTCACTACCAAACCTGGCTGGAGATTCGCTGGCACAAACCACACATCGCTCTCCTGCTTGATGGCATTCCTGAGCTCCTGTGCTGTGTGGCTCCGATTCCCCAAAGAAATTAATTTAAGGACGGCCTGTTGACGTTTGGCCACACCTGTGCTCATATCTGGCCTAACAGGCTCACGCAGTGCTGATTCCGAGGAACTAGAGTAGGAGGAGGACTCAATATGTACAGACTGCATTCCTGCAATCCTTGGAGTTGGCAGAATACGTACAGAGCCACTCTCCAGATCTGTACCCGGCTCCACAACATTGACCCAATGGGCAGTGAGGGAAAGGTATCGTCCCTGTCCATGGCTACTGGTCCACGCATCGGTGGTCAGGTGGACCTTGCTACTGATGGCATTTAGTAGCGCATTTTTAATTTTTCCCTCCACATGCTTTTGCAGGGCAGGGACGGCTTGCCTGCTGAAATAAAAGCGGCTGGGCACATTGTATTGTGGAACTGCCAATGACATAAAGTTCCGGAAGATGTCAGTCTCCACCAGCCTGAATGACAGCATCTCAAGGGCCAGTAGTTTGGCAATGCCGGCATTCAGAGCCAGTGCTCGGGGATGGTTTGCCGAGTATGGCCACCTTTTCTCCCATGCCTGTGCTACCGATTGCTGGTGAGTGGCCTGGGAGGGTGCTGATGACTGCGAACGTGGTTCAGTGGGTGGAATTTCACTGGGTCTCTGGACAACAGTGGCAGTGGTTCTTCCATGGCGTTCCAGTGAGGAAGCCGAACCAGCTGTGTGTGAGCTGGAGGAAGAGGCCCCACCACGAGCTGAAGAGGTGGTAGGTGCTGCTGAAGGTTGGCCTACATCTTCAGTGTGTCTGTGTAACTCCACCTCGTGCTTGGTACGCACATGTTTCCACATATTTGTGGTATTGGGGTTGCTCACATTTTTCCCTCGTTTCACTTTCTGATGACACAGCTTGCATTTGACAAAGCAAATGTCATCTGCAACTGTGTCAAAAAAAGACCACGCACTGCAAGTCCTGGGAGCGCCCGTTTTGTGTTTTGGAAGAGGATTGCTCCTCACGGGTGCCAAAGTGGAGGCTACAGGCAACCAAGTCTGCCCCCGCCCTCTCCCTCCTCTTTTGGCCGTTCGGGGAATCTCTTCCTCAGAGCTGCTCCCACCACCTTCCTGTGGCTGACGCCATGATGGGTCAAGGACCTCATCATCTCCACTCCCCTCTTCAAGCACCGGCTGGTCCTGGGTTGTCTCGCCAGCACCGTACGCACCAGAAATTGGCAACTGAGTCTCATCATCATCAGATGAGCACTGAGGTGTGCTGACAATAGGCACTGGCCCACCCGCCTCTTAAGATTCAGAGGGACAAAGCTGTTGCGCATCACTGCATACTCTCTCTTCTTCACGTTCTAGAATGCTGCTTGGCTGGCCACCTCTTTCCAAGCCAACAGATTCTGAGAACAGAAGTAAAGATTGAGATGGCTCCTGTCCAGGGCTCTCAGACTGCCTGGGCAATTTGGCAGGTGGTGAAGAGACAGATGGTTGCTCTTCAGTGCTCTGGCCTTGGGAGGATGCGGAAGTCATTGAAGTGGATGCGTTAGCTGCCATCCATCCGACAACGGCTTCAATTTGTTCGTCACGCAGCAGTGGGGTACGGCGAGGTCCTACAAAGCTGAGCATGAAGGACTGTTGCCTGGTAAAAGTGGGGGATGCCGGGTCACTGGTGGCCGCAGCAGACACCGAATCCCCACGTCCTCTCCCTGCTGAATCCCCCCGTCCTCTCCCTGCTGAAACTCCACGGCCACGACCACGTGCCTTACTCCCTGCCTTCTTCATCTTGGTAGACTGATAAAGATAGGCAGAAAAGTAAAAAAGGGGTGGCTTAGTGTTCTTATTCCTGAACACCTGCTAACCAGTATAAGAAACACTAATTTGGCTAAGAGTGTGTGTACTACACTTTAATATGATCTAATGTGGCCTAGACAACTGTAAAGTGGAGTGTTTGGTGAACTTTATTTCCTTTTTTTTGGGTGGGGGGAAAGGAAAGGATGTGACCAAAGTTTGAAAGCTATAGTATCACAAACTTTTTGGCGCGATTACAATGCAGGAAGCTAACCTACAATGCAATTGATGAGGCTCCAAAAAATAGGGTGATACTAGTCTGGCTGGCCCTGAAGGGCACAAGCCAGCAAAAAGGCTCCTCTATCTAATCCTATATAGTGTTTGCAACCAACCAATGACAATGGATGCGGATGGAAGCACACTAATATAGGAGCAAAAATCTGGCTAAATTTGCTGCAAAAAAAGGACTATGTATGAGGCAGTGACGCACGCTGAGCGGACTACAACCAGCGGTGGCTGTAGAACACACTGCAACGTGAGCTGCACTCACACACAGAGAGACCTATCAGACAGCCAAAAACAGTGCAGAGAAATGGGCTATAGCACTGAAAGGCTGCTGAAAGGCTCCACTGTCTACTCCTTTAGTGTTTGCAACCAACCAATGACAATGGATGCGGTTGGAAGCACACTAATATAGGAGCAAAAATCTGGCTAAATTAGCTGCAAAAAAAGGACTATGTATGAGGCAGTGACGCACGCTGAGCGGACTACAGCTAGCGGTGGCTGTAGAACACACTGCAACGTGAGCTGCACTCACACACAGAGAGACCTATCAGACAGCCAAAAACAGTGCAGAGAAATGGGCTATAGCACTGAAAGGCTGCTGAAAGGCTCCACTGTCTACTCCTTTAGTGTTTGCAACCAACGTATATGGATACGTATGGAAGCACACTATACAGGAGAAAAAAGAAGCAGCAATAAAAGAAAAATGTGTATGAGGCAGAGACACATGCTGGGTGGCCTACAAGCAGACGTGCCTGCAGGACACACTACACAGCGTGGGTCTGCACTCACACAGCCCTTGCAGACAGCTGTGAACACTGCTGCTAGGCAAAAGAAAGCTACAGTGGTGGTTTATGTAGCCTGGATAAAGCACAATATTGTTTTTAGAATCACTATTTCTAACTGTCCCTCACAGTCTTCAACAGCAGCCTGTCCCTAACTGAATTCACAGCAGAGTGACCAGAAATGGCGGCTGCAGCGCTTTTTATAGTGCATCATGACATCATTTCAGCAGCCAATCACAGCCATGCCAGTAGTTAACATGCCTACATGCCTAACAGGATATGCCCACACTTCTGAGGACCCTCATTGGCTGAATCAAATCGAGCGGGCTCCTAGCATTATGGGAACTTCCGATTCCGGTATTCGATATGAAAAAAGTATCGGAACTAAGTATCGGAATTCCGATACAGCTAATATCGGCCGACACCCGATACTTGCGGTATCGGAATGCTCAACACTACCCGTAAGGGATCTCCTACCAACAGTTTTGAATGATGTCTTCTTGATGTGTAGGAAAAATATAGCATAGGTATCGTCAGCCAGACTCGTACTCTTAAAAATTCTATGGTTAAATCTGTAGTCTTATCCTTTGAGCTTTTTGCCCCTTTTTCAGAATTGAAGGGTGGTGTGACCCTTCTCCATGGACCTACAGCAGTTGTTTCAACGTTTGTCACTCCTGTGCATAGTATTGGTCTTCTCAATTGTTGCCTCCATCAGTCCGCATGGAAATACTTGTGTTCGGTGTCTTTTAGAATGTTCTAGATATTATACATCTTCAGAAAGTTTCCACCTTGACTTTAAGTCAATTTCTGAACATTGATGTAAGAAAATCCTACATTCATACTAACGTCTTGGTCGAGGCTACAAGCTTCTGGCCAACTCTAAACTGCCCTCGTAAACGAAAGCAAGGAATACGAGGACCACCAGAAGAACGCAGAGAGATTGGCCAAAGAAACGTTTCACTTGACCTTTACAGATTTCAATGTTTTCAGAGTGTTGTAAATATTTCTGTGAATATTTAGTCTCAAAATAACATATCTGGAGACTAAATCTTGAAGACATTGACCTCATCCCACCAGAAGAAAAGAAAACGGTGGTCCGGGAATCATCTTATCATTGTGAGGCACCGTGGCTTCTGGTGTAGAGGTCCTAGAAGACATTCCATCATCTGCCATTCATCTTCTGAGTGTGCTGGTCAAGATTCTGGAATACCGATCATGAACCAGGAAGCCCAGGATGAACAGGCATAACTGCTCATTCATAACCATTTGATAGGTAATGATTTGTTAATGGTCTTATGAATAGACTGGGAGGGAGAGGGGAGTCGCCATCTTGCCCTCTTTACTCCAAGCCTTGTCCTTTTAAAGAAATAACAAGCTCATAAGTTGATAAGTTTCTATGATGATAGCGATGGCGGATGATGAGGCTGCGGCCCGCGAGCCAACACTTCTATAAACAGACAGACGGCTTCATTATACGGGGCGATAATTCCTCTAATCACAAACTCTGACTGCGGCATCAGGGTCTCCGGATCCGTCAAATATGGGGATTTGGAGACATGTAAACAGCGGACTGTGGAAAGATGGCGGATTACGTCATCCGCCAGCCACTCGGGTCACCTCACACCATGTTCAAGTACTCACAGCTACTTCTCTAGGTTTATTTCTTTCAAGGAAAAGTGGGTGAAAACCAAGAGGGCGCAAGTCAGGCTTGTGTAACACTCACTGTGCTCATCTCTGTGCCCCTCTGTATACCCCTTTCTATGCCCCTCTCTGTGCCCTTTGTGCTCCTCTCTGGACTGCCTGTTAGTAAGGGCATTGCTTTCTGATGTGAACTGCTGCCAGTCTCCCATCCTCCATGTACGATCAGGACAGGAGCTGTCAGCGACACGTCTCCACAGCGTCATCCTGGACTGACACATTGACACGCAGCTCTGGAAATGACAGCAATGCTCTTATCACCGGGCACTGCCACCCTCAGTACACCACCCGTCACACTACACCCCCCTCTACATACTGCAGTAAGACGATATGTCTACTAAGGGGTCACTGTGTGTATCTAATCCTCTCCTGTGTGATACTGACTGCTGAGCCGTGTATCTAATCCTCTTCTGTGTGATACTGACTGCTGAGCTGTGTATCTAATCCTCTCCTGTGTGATACTGACTGCTGAGCCGTGTATCTAATCCTATCCTGTGTGATACTGTCTGCTGAGCTGTGTATCTAATCCTCTCCTGTGTGATACTGACTGCAGAGCCGTGTATCTAATCCTCTCCTGTGTGATACTGACTGCAGAGCCGTGTATCTAATCTTCTCCTGTGTGATACTGTCTGCTGAGCCGTGTATCTAATCCTCTCCTGTGTGATACTGACTGCAGAGCCGTGTATCTAATCCTCTCCTGTGTGATACTGACTGCAGAGCCGTGTATCTAATCTTCTCCTGTGTGATACTGTCTGCTGAGCAGTGTATCTAATCCTATCCTGTGTGATACTGACTGCTGAGCTGTGTATCTAATCCTCTCCTGTGTGATACTGACTGCTGAGCCATGTATCTAATCCTATCCTGTGTGATACTGACTGCTGAGCAGTGTATCTAATCCTATCCTGTGTGATACTGACTGCTGAGCTGTGTATCTAATCCTCTCCTGTGTGATACTGACTGCTGAGCTGTGTATCTAATCTTCTCCTGTGTGATGCTGTCTGCTGAGCAGTCTATCTAATCCTCTCCTGTGTGATACTGACTGCTGAGCTGTGTATCTAATCTTCTCCTGTGTGATACTGTCTGCTGAGCAGTGTATCTAATCCTATCCTGTGTGATACTGACTACTGAGCTGTGTATCTAATCCTCTCCTGTGTGATACTGACTGCTGAGCTGTGTATCTAATCTTCTCCTGTGTGATACTGACTGCTGAGCCGTGTATCTAATCCTCTCCTTTGTGATACTGTCAGTTGAGCCGTGTGTCTAATCCTATCCTGTGTGATACTGACTGCTGAGCCGTGTATCTAATCCTCTCCTGTGTGATACTGACTGCTGAGCCGTGTATCTAATCCTCTCCTGTGTGATACTGACTGCTGAGCTGTGTATCTAATCCTCTCCTGTGTGATACTGTCTGCTGAGCTGTGTATCTAATCCTCTCCTGTGTGATACTGACTGCAGAGCCGTGTATCTAATCCTCTCCTGTGTGATACTGACTGCTGAGCTGTGTATCTAATCTTCTCCTGTGTGATACTGTCTGCTGAGCAGTGTATCTAATCCTATCCTGTGTGATACGGACTACTGAGCCGTGTATCTAATCTTCTCCTGTGTGATACTGTCTGCTGAGCAGTGTATCTAATCCTCTCCTGTGTGATACTGACTGCAGAGCCGTGTATCTAATCCTCTCCTGTGTGATACTGACTGCTGAGCCGTGTATCTAATCCTCTCCTGTGTGATACAGTCTGCTGATCCGTGTATCTAATCCTATCCTGTATGATACTGATTGCTGAGCCGTGTATCTAATCCTATCCTGTGTGATATTGACTGCTGAGCCGTGTATCTAATCCTCTCCTGTGTGATACAGTCTGCTGAGCCATGTATCTAAGTATCTAATCCTTCCCTGTGTGATACTGACTGCTAAGCGGTGTATCTAATCCTCTCCTGTGTGATACTGACTGCTGAGCCGTGTATCTAATCCTCCCCTGTATGATACCGTCTGACCGAGTATCTAATCCCATCCTGTGTGATTCTCCCCGGTGGTCCCAGCCCCTATATTGTATGTAGTGCCTCTCGTGGTGCTTTCCGCCCTCTACCCCGGCAGCGCGGCCTGCAGCAGATGTCAGTGCGTCTCTGGCGTGCGCTCCCTGGTTGCACGGTTTACGAGGTGTGGCGCGTGCCGTCCAGCCTCCGGCTGTTTGTCCCCCAGTGCTCGTCTGCCGGAGTAAATACACTTTTATCTACATGTAAACTATTGAGGCGCAGCTGAGCTACAGCCGCTTCCCGTAGAACGGCGCATTCCTCCCGCGCCCCGGGGACTGGCGAGAACTCATGTTGGCTGCCCAGATCCTGACAGCTTAAAGGGGAAAAACTAACAATACACAAAAGGATGCCGTGAAAACTTTACTAGGTTTCGCCATGAAGCAATGTTCCGGAGAAGTCAAGCGTCGCTTCCAAAAATCATTCCTGTTCTTCCAGCTCATTGTTTTTCATATGTCGAGGCGCTGAACAAGACGTCACGTAACTCGCGAGAATCTGAGTCATTATATGACGAGCAAGATGGTAACAATGCTCTGACCTTCTGACTGCCATCCACTACTGCTCCAATCGTGAGGCCACCACCATTTTATGGACAATCATCTTCATTCTCTCCATTCTCTCACTGATTTGAACCGAAGAGTAGCCATGAAGACGATTTCCCAAGAAAAGAGAAATGGCATCATCCAGCTCATCGATAGCGGTGTCTCGGCCAAGAAAATTGCCAAGCTGCAACATGTGAGCGCCATGCCTATCGGAAGAATACGAAATGAAGTCCGTCCATTCAGAAGCCAAGAGGTGGCCGTCCGGGCAAAATATCGGAGTCACCAAGTCGGCTCTTCACAAGGTCTATCAGTTCTGGTGGGACAAACACGGCAGTGGAGGAGACTCGTATGCTTCTTAATGGTGAGATCACAGATGTCTGTTCAAGTACTCTCCGACGCGCGTTACACGAGTGTGGAATGGTGGCCCTAAAAAGTTGAAGAAGCCTCGACTTCTATATCGTCATGAGAAGTGTTGACTTGAGTTTGCAAAAAAGTCCGAAAAGTGGACAGTAGAAGATTGGAAATGGGTGATTTGGAGTGATGAGACGAAAGCCAATGATGGGTGCAAATGGGTCTGGAAGAATCAAGGGAAAAAGATTCGAACGGATCGAGAAATTGAAGGAACTGTCAAGTTCGGTGGAGGAAGCCTGACGATATGGGGCTGTTTCACCGCCAAAGGCATTGGATACTTGACCAGGATCGATGGTGGTCTCCATGCTGAGCTATATGTGAGTATCCTACAAGACGAGTTACTTCTTACACTCGGGTACTCTGGGTATGAAAAGGACGACATATTGTTCCAGCAGGACAACGACCCGAAGCATACGGTGAGGTGAGATTGGAGAAGAAATGGGTCAATGGATTGGCCCCAAAGTCCCGAGACCTCAACCCAATCCCACACTTGTGGGGAGAGGTGAAGAACAAGCTGTATACATACTCATAAGTGAGGAGACCAGTGTGAACCAACATGGGGAACGTGTGGGCAATTTTATTTGGGACTGCAATGTCAGTATTGTGTGGGGAATACAATATATCAGTGTTATTTGAGCGTTGTATGGCAGCATTGTTGGATAACATATAGAAGTAGTACTTGAGCACTGTATGAAAGTATTTTTTATTTTAGCATCAAGGAACATTGTTATTTAGGCATAATATGTCACTATTATTTAGACACTGTATGGAAGTATTATATAGTCATTGCATGACGGTATTATTTATTCGTTGGATAGCGGTATTGATCAGCTATTGCATGGAGGCATTAAACAATTAATTGTATTGTAGAATTTTTAAGGAAAAGTATGGTGGTATAAATAATCCGTTATGTTAGTATTATTTAGGCATTGTATAGATCTGTATGGAGATATTGTTTAGGTATCATGTAGCATACCTATTACTTCACTTTATGACAGTGTTTTTTATTCATGGTATGGGGGTATTTATTAGGCTATATATGGAATGGAGGCATTGCAAGGCCATTATTGAGACATAGTACGGCGGTATTGGTTAGCAATTGTATGGCAATATTATTTATATTAACAAATTTTGTATAAATCAATAAAATAAGCCCTTATAAGAAACTTTCTAATTTATTGTATCAAAGAATTATTCTATTTTATCCATCGATGAGCCACTTCTTCTCCCCTCTGCCTCCTGAACTCACCATCCACTCTGAAAAACAGCTCAATCCTTCTTGCTCAAGACCAGATGGACTGCCAACATAGTATGGAGAGGGGAGGAGTGAAAAGCAGAGTGAGAAAACAAGAAGAGGGAGACACATGGAGATCGTGCTGAGCTTTCTAACAAGTCTTTTGGCCCATCTTAGAGGTGGATTCACATCTACACTGCTCAGTATTGCTGTATAATGTCCTACATGCTGCTGCTGCTTCTGTCTCTGGGCTAGCTGAGGAAAGAATATCAGAAATCCCTCCTCCTCTGTGTGCTTTGTTGAGGATGTGAGACATTAGAGAAGTTAGTTTTCACCCACTAGCTCAGAGTCAAAGGCAAATTATGAGAGAGCCTACAGAGGGGAAAAGTGGTGAAAATGTAGGAAAAACCAGATTACTTACCGGTAATACTCTTTTCTAGAGTCCACGACAGCACCCACTGAGAGAGGGGATCCGCCTCTAGGAACAGGAAACCTACAGAGAGATAAAAGGGGCGGTCCCCATCTCTCCCTCAGTTGGATTGCAGAGAACAAGAGGAACCGCCATGCATGTTTTAGTCAATAGTTAAGTAAGCGACTCAAATTTACATATCTCATAAGTTTGCTACACATATTTACATAATAACCCTACTCTCCACCACCAGAGAGAACCATGTGTCAATTAAGGGAGGGAAGTGAGCGGGTGCCGTCGTGGACTCTATAAAAGAGTATTACCGGTAAGTAATCCGTTTTTTCTCTTCGCCACGACAGCACCCACTGAGAGACTATCAGAGATAATCACTTGGGAGGGCACACCGTGTTAAGGACAAATCTACCAAAGGCCAAATCCTCGGAGGAGGATAAATCTAGTGTATAGTGACTATACAAGGTAGATGGAGAAGACCAGGTTGCAGCCTGACATATTAGCTCAATTGGGACGTTCGCCCTCTCGGCCCAGGAGGATGATATGGCTCGAGTAGAGTGTGCCTTTATACCCTGTGAAGGGCCTTCTCCTTATGCCAAATATGCCATCGTGATCGCATCCCTAATCCACCGGGAAAGTGTGCCTCTCGTAACGCTAGACCCCTTATTGTTACCCTGGAAGGAGACAAAAAGAGCCCTGCTCTGGCTCCAGGGACTGATCCTATCTAAGTAGGCTAGGACTGCTCTCTTCACATCTAATGTGTGATATCTATCCTCCTCTGGTGTTGCTGAGCTCTCATAGAAGGAGGGTAGAGAGATCTCTTGGGACCTATGAAACTTAGTAGCCCATTTGGGAAGATAAGATGGGTCCATATTTTACACTAGTCTATCCTGGACTATTGACAGGAAGGGGTGATCTACCGATAGGGCTTGTAGATCACTTACTCTCCTTGCTGAGACGAGCGCTACCAGTAGAGCCGTTTTCAATGAAAGGCATTTTATTGATGCTGAGTGTATGGGCTCGAAAGGGGCCTGAGTGAAGGCATCTAAGACCAAACTAAGGTCTCATGTCGGAAGCTGAGTAATGCGGACTGGGTTTGCTCTCTGACAAGCCGATATAAACCGGGCCACCCACTTATTACCTGCCACATTGTAATTATATAAGGCCCCTAGAGCTGATACATGGACCTTCAGAGTGTTAACTGAGAGCTTTAACTCTCGGCCTTTCTGCAGGAATTCTAAAATGGCTGCAATAGGTACTTCGCTGGTGAGTGTTGCTGGGAGAAAAGCCAAGAATTTTTTCACCACTATAGTGTAAATTCTCGTCATGGATTCCTTCCTACTCTGTAGAAGGGTGTCAATCAGATTATTTAAGAACCCCCTTAGCTTTAATAACCCCCTTTCAAACTCCATGCCGCTAGGCTCAGGGCTTTGACTTGAGGATGGTAACAGGGTCCTTGTGAGAGAAGGTCCCGATGTAGTGGGAGAATCCATGGGTCGGTTATCGACATGGCCCTCAGCCATGAGAACCACGGCCTCTTAGGCCAAAATGGGGCTATTAAGATGACCTTTGCACCTTCTTCCCTTATTTTCCTGACCACCGTTGGCAACAGTACCATTGGAGGAAAGGCGTAGGCCTGCCGGAATGTCCAGGGTGCTTGGAGGGCGTCGAACAAGTCTGGATTGTCCGCTCTGTATAGAGAAGCGAACCTTTCTACACACCTGTTGGCTCTTGTTTCGAACAGATCTATTTCTGGTCTGCCCTATCTGGCCGCTATCACCTCGAAGATGTGTCGGCTGAGCACCCACTCCCCTTAATGCAACGTCTGGCGGCTGAGAAAGTCCGCTCTGGAATTGTCCACTCCTCTTATGTGGAGCGCAGACAAGGAGTGGAGATGTAATTCGGCCATCTCCAAAAATTTTCCCGCGATATACATGAGCGGCCCTGATCGCTTGCCTCCTTGCCGGTTTATGTAAGCCACTGAGTTTGTGTTGTCCGATTGGATTCTCGTATGGGTTCCCCGTAGCTGTGGGAGAAATTTAGATATAGCATAATATATCGCTGTTAGTTCTCTCATATTGGATGAACTCCTCATTTCGGACTCAGACCATTGGCCTTGCACCATATTTTCCTCTAGGTGTGCCCCCCACCCTGAGGTACTAGCGTCCGTAGTGACTATTTTAGAGCGGATAACCCACCATGGAACCCTGCCGGTGAGGTTGCCTGCGTCCAACCAACACTCTAAGGAATCGATCACTTCTGATGACAGTGATATTCTGCCTTCCAACTGCCCGTGCAGCCTATCTGCTTCTTGTAAAATGGCCCACTGCAATTTTCTGGAATGGAATTGAGCCCACTGGACGGCCAGGATGCATGATATTAGGGACCCCAACAAGGACATGCCTTCTCTTAAGGACATCGTGGGTTTACCCACTGCTGTCCGTACCTTAATAATTATGGCTCGTGATTTTGTTTCTGGCAGGAAGCATTTTTGACTTACTGAGTCTATTTGAAGGCCCAGGAACGTCTGATGGGTTACTGGTTGTAGTCTGGACTTTTCCCAGTTGATCAGCCAGCCCATTGTCTGCAGGGATGAAATAATATCAGCTATCCTGTTTTTGCTTTGGGAAACAGAATTTCCTACTATGAGCAGGTCGTCCAAGTACGGGACTATTAAGGTATCCTTCAGCCTTACATATGACATCACCTCTAGCATTAGCTTGGTAAATACGCGGGATAATCCGAACGGCATTGCCGTAAACTGGAGATGTCATATTCGGCCCTCTAACATGACTGCCACTTGTAGGAATTGCTGGTGCTTTTTGCAAATAGGGAGATGGTAATAGGCATCTTTTAGGTCCAAGACTGCCATATGGCACCTAGGAAACAAGAGTTTTATTGCCGAATGTACAGACTCCATTTTAAAGGATCGCACCCTCAAAAACGTATTAAGCTTTCTTAAATTAATTATGGTCCTGAAAGAACCATCCGGCTTTGGGACCAGAAACAGGGGAGAATAAAACCCCCTCCCTATTTTGTCTCTTGGAACGTCTACCAGAACGTTCTTAGATAAGAGGCCCGTGATCTCCAATTCCAATTCCAATGCTTCCTGTTGCGCCAGAGACTTCAAAGAAGTCATTAGGAAGGAGTCCGGTGGGTACCGAACAAATTCTAATCTTAGGCCCGACATAACAATATTAATGGCCCACGGGTTAGATGTTATTTTTTCCCATTGGCGGCTGAATTTTAGTAGACTGCCACCTACCGGTCAATTGTTGCTACCGGAAGCTCTCCCTAGATCTGAAGGGACGCTTCCCAAATAGGTTGCCTCTTTGCTTGGGATCTTTATTGCCCCAGCGGTCCTGAGGCTTGAAGTCCTTCTTTTTGCCGAATGGATGCTTTCTGAAGGCCCTCCTGTTGAAGGGAACGTACGGGTTAGGGAATCCTTTCTTTCTCTCACCCGCTTTTGTCAGGATCTCATCAAGCTTGGTGCCGAACAGGTACTTACCCTGACATGGCATGGCGCAGAGTTTGGTTTTTGTCTGCGTATCGCCTCTCTACCCCTTCAACCACAAGGCCCGCCGTTGGTTAATCCTGCCGCTCTGGCAGATAGACGGAGGGAGTCAACTGAGGCATCAGATAGGAAGGCTGCTGCAACTTTAATCAGGGGGATAGAGGAACGGAGCTTGTGTCTAGATGCTCCACTTTTTATTTTCTCCTCCAACTCTAACCATATCATCATGGACCTCCCTGTGCATGTGGCCGATATTGCCGCCTTAAAGGCCCCTGTGCATGCCTCCCAAGATCGTTTGAGGAATATATCCGCCTTGCGATCTAGGGGATCAGATAATGTTCCCGAGTCCTCCACCGGCAGGGATGACCGGCGAGAAGTGGATGCCACTGCCGCATCCTCCTTGGGGGCTCTCGACCAAGACGCTAATTCGTCATCATCGAACGGATATTTTCGTTTTGATGTTAAGGGGAGAAAGGTCCTTTGCCCTTGCTTCTCCCACTCTGGAAAGGCCCGGACTTTCTTTTGGGAGATGCCCTCAAACATTATTTCCTGTGGGGTTTTGGGGTCTTTAGAATCAGATAACCCCATCGTATTGCACACAGACTTGACCAAATTATTAACACTGTCCGTGGGGAAGCAAGCCTGCTCCTCCTCCTCTGAGGTTAGGTATTCCTGGGATATATCTGTGTCTATTTCCCCAGTTTCTGAAGGCGATCTAGACGCCGGTGAGATTAACCCCTTGCTGGAGGTTTGTCCCCCTAGACTACTGGAACCACCTAAGGCCCGTAGTTCCTCTCTAATAACTGCACGGATATCCTCCGTTTAACCCAAGGATTCTTCCCGTAGGGTTTGCCCGATACAGCTTTGACACAACCTATTAAGGTAACTATCCGGGAGAGGTTGGGAACACAAGGCACATTCTCTGTGTTTAGATTTATCCGTTCATTTGGCCTAAGGTATACAGAAGGGGAGGAAAAACAGAAAGGGGACGCCATCAGCTAGAAGCATGACTAAAAACACTCACCTGTGAATATCGTCAGCATAGTACCGGCTGCGGGGTTCGAGACTCAGGCTGAGGCGAGGCGTGAGATGGTTTCTTCTCCTTTTGTTTCTTCTCTGTGGGCTCGATTTGCCTAGAGCACCCACTATTATTCCTCCTGGAGCTGCTACTCCTGGTGCCTTCGCTTCTCCGCATGCTGCCACTTCTCTGAGTACTGCCATGGGGGGATTCCTCTGGCCATTCTATTTGGAGCAAAACCAGGTCGTTTGTGGACGACATAGCTGCGCACCGGTATGCCTCTAGCCGGTACTTTTATGCAGCTTCCTGGTTCCCCCCCCTTTTTTTTTTCCTTTTTTTTTCTTCTTCCCCTTACTGCGCATACGCGGCCGCCTGTCAGCGATACCGCAATCTTTCGCCTGCATCCCCTGGAGGTTGTTGGTCTCCACTTCCGGGTCGCCTTGCTGCAGAGGAACACTGGTCTCCGCCGAGCGTCTTCTGCCTACTGCCCCTGCATCATTGGTACGAGCATATTGCTGACCGCGTCAGGTATGCCATTCTCTCCTTCAGCGCTGTGGCGCTCCATCACGTCCCTGCCGCTCTGCGCGAGCTCCCGGGGACTCCATTATTACTGGCCTCGCCATTCTCTGGGGGGGACTACAATAGCAGCCCCGACGCTGTGCCACGCTCTGTAATGCGGTGTTCCTAGAGGGAGTTGCCCGGTGCCGGCTCTCGTCGCCACATGCACCCATAAGTGAGCCCCGCACATATCGCCAAGGCCTCACCCGCATTACCAGCTGAGGGGAAGTTGATCTGCTGATCTTCCCGATGCTGCTTCCAGCTCTGGGGCCCCCGTTGCTCATATAGTGCTACGCGGGAGGCTACCAGGCCAGAAATCCTCTTCTCTGTATGGATTCCTCCTTAGGAACAGGAAAAAAACTGAGGGAGCGAGGGGGACCGCTACCTTTTGTCTCTATGTAGGTTTCCTGTTCCTAGGGGCGGATCCCCTCTCTCAGTAGGTGCTGTCGTGGCGAAGAGAAAACAAGTATTATAAAGAAATAGTGGCATGTCCCGTGTACACACATGTGCCCATGTAGTCTACATGGACAGCATGTAATCATTCTCTCATTGGTCACCGGCAAAGATCACAGTCAAGTTGAAGGTCTAGATCACATTTAAGGTCAGGCTAAAAATTCCGGGGGTGGAGGCTTTCCACTTGATAATAGCAATTAGAAGGTAAGATCTTCAAAAGTTCAAGATTTTTTGAGAAGACCTTGTCAAGGTCTCAAGAGTGCTTTATAGAACTCAACCAAGTCAAGAAGAGCCTTAGAAAAGCTACCAAGTGTCAAACTTCATGTCCTACCAGCAGCAGATACATGCCATCTGTTCCTCAAGTCACGTATCGGGTGCCAACAGTTATGAAGGGTTTAAGGGACATTGGGTTATTTGGCTGTGATTCATGCCCATGTTCTGCCTCATTAGAAGTAGTAGGGTAGCATTATCTAATCAAAGAACACAATGAGCTCCGAGCGCACGGCCAGATCCCGTACTGTTCCCTTAGGGGATTGGCTGTGTAGCAGAAATACTCAGCAAGATCAGTTGTCCCCAAATGCAACTTAAGATCACAGAGGGACATTTAGGACATATTTTGTGCACAAGTTTCTGCTGCTTATGTTAGGACAGGAGATAAAGTCATTACACACAAGAAAGTTCAGTTATTGACCTAATGTCACAGGTGTGTCAGAGGCTGCAGACAGTTGCACTGCATCTAGCTGCAGAAGGACTCCAGCGGTTGGCTTTGCAAACTCCTTCCTAGTCCTTCTGATTTTAGGACTCAGTGGCAAGCTCCCCATGCTCTAGAAGTCTGGACCCGTGGAAGCGCATGCAGGGAGGAACGGCCATAGTCCGTCATCATCCACATCTATCACGTCCACTGACATGTAATCATTTCTTTAAAGACCTTCACGTTGGAACGGTGAGTTCTGCCTTTTCTCCGATACTGGACAAATACTTATTTTCCCCATTGTATATAATGACAGTTCTGTTGGGACCAGAATTTTGAGATGTTCTGATGTTAGTTCAAAAATCCATGGGTTAAATTGCAGCCAGTTTTCGAATGTTCTCCAAGACAGAGATCAACAGAAATGAGACAACTATGTGCATAGTCTTTCCACTCAAAGCTTTCAAGTGGCACCAGGTCTAAATCATCAATGGTGGAAGAGGTGAAGGTGAGCCAACATCCCACCTCTGGGCTTTGGTCCCCACCGAAAACCCTAGTACTGCCACATCTCACTGGCCTGTCAAAGTAACCGGAATCTACCACAAGCCCGAGGATAGAGATTACAGATTGAGCAGACTAGTGGGACAAAGGGGACATTTACACGTTCCTCAGAAATCTAAAGCAGGATTGTATGACAGGTTGGGAGCCTTGGTTGGGGCTCCTGTAAATATTAAGATCACTAATCTCAGTTGAGGACCACTTAGGAAGGTTATGTTTGTTTTTTAAAATGGACTTGTCATGTGCCATAACTATGTAATGTTTTACCTGGTTCTCCTGAATTTGACACCGTTTTTCTTTTGTTCCTGAGTATCTCCGATCCTGAGATATGGTCCTCTATTCACTGTATATGAGTTTAGTCTTTTTAGCCAACTAGGTGTGGTCCTCAAGAAGACACCCATAAAGGTGAGTTAAGGAACCCATCAACTTATTCAAAAAGACTCAATTTATATAAAGGGAAATAGGGCCATATCTCAGGAACGGAGAGGCTCAGGAACAAAAGAAAAACAGCCTTGGGATCAGGAGAACATCGGCATTTACACCAGGTATATAAAAAATACATATTTATGGCAAGTGTCTGGTCCTTTTTAACTGCAACGTCTGTGTCCAACTAGGCAGCCTTTCTTACAATGGTGAGATGACTATGTATGACTGGAAAGGATCAAGACTGCGTGGTGGAGGCCCAAAGCACATGAATCATGTGTCCTCCTTATAATCCCATTCAGTTGACCATCCCTTTAACTGCAGATAAATTACCATCAATTAAAGGAGGCCCTTGTTATGAGCAATCAATTTTAGTACCAATTTTTTTCCAATCAAACGAATTCTTTCCAGAAAATCTCAATTTACATACGTAGCCCCTCTTATCAGATCATGATAGGTCATTACAAGCCGAGGATGTAACAGTGATGATGTCAGGCCAGTGACCTAACACTGATTCTCCATGTCGGGAGCAGAACTCGGAGGATTATGTTTCAGTTTAAGAGGAAAAGTAGAAACAGATGTGAGAAGTAGCGAGGACAAGAAGCCAGGATTAAGATGTAAAACTCCCCATGGATGGAGGGAATCGGCTTAGCGTTGGGGATAATTTACACCGCTGACATCACTGTTCTTCTCTATGTATGAATCTTATGAGACCCAAGATCTGAAGCTGAGACTCGTTATGTAAATATGGGAATGTAAATATTTAAGGAAATATTACAATATGATCATAGACGGTAATGTACAGGCTCCAGGGCTAGCGGTCCTCAAACCAACACCCTTGGACTGTTTGATTCATCAAAGAGGTCCTACCACAAATCAAGTCATCTCCAAGGTAGTTCCGTACCTGAGAACAACGTGGTCTCCATCTAACTTTTATTGGGACTTGAGAGTTTCAAGTTCCAGTTCTGGATGTGGATCTTAATGAAAATGGGGACCTCAGCTGTAAGAATTCCCATGTTCTGCCTCATCACCATGTTTCTCACGAATAGCACAATGGGGGAGGTCTAAGTGCTTATTTCTTCTCTGGTATCTGAACACAATTCCATGAGCGCTTATTTCCTGGTTCTGGTCAAGTTCTGCTCTTGCCTTTGGAAGACAAAATAAGTGACTTAAATTTTTGGCCTTTGTGGATCTGTCATGCATCTCTGTGACCTAGAAAGGGCTTCTGCATCATCCTCTTCAAGCTTAGGAGGATCAAGGACTTGGATAGGGTCCTTATCCACATATACTGATCTTTGAGTCTCCTCCTGAACTTGGAGCCTCATCCTTCTCCTGCTATTTTGTGCCAATAAGTTCTCCAGTCCATCAAAATGATGAGAAAAGTATTTTTAGCATGAGAACCCTCACACCAACACTGAAATCTCTGACTCTAACTTGCACACGTAGTGTACATCTGTGTTGCGACCGATGCCAATGCCCTGCACCAGCTGATAATGAGAAAGGTATGAAAATGTGTAGTTTTGGATAGATGCTCCAAGAGAAGAACATGGAGAGCTGGTGACTCACACCCAATGAAGCATATCTAAAGATGACTCACTATGAGACTAAGCATTCTGTTGATACCAGATTATTTGTGCTGAGACCAAGGGCAAAGCTAAAACCAATTTTTCAATGTTCTTCAAGTAAAATTAATTTTAAAAAAGATCAACGGAGGTCAGACACTTGGGATCCCAACCAACCTCAAATACAAGGGTGTTTCGGTAATGAGCTAAAAATGGAGAAGTGGTTATAACTCTGTCGGAGACATGCCCTGATTCCTGAAGAGAACTTTTGTGACTGACAGTCACCATTAATGGAAGACCACTAAAGTAATGTTCGAATATGACTATGACATGACGGACGATTACTGAGAGGGAAAAATGTTTTATAGTTTCCAAATTATCATCATTTAGAAACAATGACTTTTTTACCATAGATATTTCTTGCTTGTTTTCAGTCAAGGTGACCTCAGTGACCTTGACATTTGGCATCTTTACTGACAATACAGTGAAGGATACAGTATCCGATCAGATGAGGAGCGAGGCCTCTGAGCAGGTAAATACGAGACCGGCTGGGTGGGCCAACTGTTTCTAATGCTTTGTTCTTAGCTTGCAGCCAAAGTTTTCCTCTTTAGAGTAGATTTACTGTCTCAAGCCTCAGCTGTTGAAAAGTGACCAAACTCTGAGGCTGCCAACAACTTCTCCATGTCCATCCCCTTTAGCTCAGTCTCGCAGGCTTTCGAATAGTCCATTAAACTTTTTGGTAAAGTTCAGGATACTGAGTTACGTCTGAATCTCGGATATGTACAGTGTTTGCATGCTATCTGTTACTCACGTTCCCTGGATTCAGCTGCATTCTCCTTGTGAGCCCACCATCCATGACTGATTGCTCGTCAGTGATTTCTGCTCTGTGCCCTGGATCTCTTGTCCTGATAGCTGCATCTTGATGACATCGATTCTGGTGACCTATTTAGAGGAGATTCCTTGCTAGTGACTTCTTGCTTTTGTTGCTGTTTCTTACCTCCAACTTTTTTGGCATCATTACTTGGTCATGCTTCTGTCTGACCTCTTCGATTTGACACCTGTTACTCATGATTCGATTCTGGGTACTGACCCCTGGTCCATACTCTGATTTACAATTCTGTCTTCACCGATTTGTCACATCCTCACGGCTTTCACATTGCTTATCCCTGGCTCTTACAGTTCTCCTAGGACTTCTGCCCCACTTGCTGACCATTGAGGAAACCTCAACCTACAAATCCGAAAGGGAAATTCCTCACCGGTCTTCTCAGTGCCAAACCAGTTGTGACTCAGATCATACACTTCTCCACTGAGAAATGTAACCCCATCTTCCATATTTATTATGACTTTAGTTCATATTTTACCCATCATGCAGATCATGAGCATATTTAATAATTTGATTACTGAGTCTTCCACCCAACATTATTCTTGTGTTGAATACTGATTTAATTTACCAGTAACCATCAGAAGAAGAAAAAACATGTACGTAAAGGTCTTTAGCACTGTACATGGGACCTATGGGCACACCTGACCTTAGTTTCTAATATCCTAATATGTTCTGTTTTATTGCTGTACAGTTGTTGTGGACAAAACCATAGCCCTAACCTAACCATAGCCCTAAACTAAACTTAGCCCTAACCCTAGCCCTAAACTAACCTTAGCCCTAACCATAGCCCTAACCTAACCTTAGCTCTAATCTAACCTTAGCCCTAACCCTAAACTAACCTTTGCCATAACCCTAGCCCTTAGCTAACCTTAGCCCTAGCCTTAGCCCTAAACTAACCTTAGCCGTAACCTTAGCTCTAAACTAACCTTAGCCATAACCCTAGCCCTAAACTAACCCTAGCCCTAAATTAACCTTATCCATAACCCTAGCCCTAACCTAACCCTAGTCTAACCTTAGCCCTAACCCTAAACTAACTTTAGCCCTAACCCTAGCCCTAATCTAACCTTAGCCCTAACTCTAAACTAACCTTAGCTATAACCTAGCTCTAAACTAACCTTAACCCTAACCCTAGCTCTAAACTAACCTTAGCCATAACCCTAGCCCTAACCTAACCCTATCCCTAAACTAACCTGAGCCATAACCCTAGCCCTAACCTAACCCTGGCCCTAACCTTACCTTAGCCATAACCCTAGCCCTAAACTAATCTTAGCCATAACCCTAGCCCTAACCTTACCTTAGCCATAACCCTAGCCCTAAACTAATCTTAGCCATAACCCTAGCCCTAACCTAACCTTAGCCATAAACTTATCTTAGCCATAACCCTAGTGCCAACCTAATCCTAGCCCTAAACTAACCTTAGCTATAACCCTTACCATAAACTAACCTTAGCCCTAATCTAACTCTAGCTCTAATTACTCTTAAGTCCTACAGTTATAATGGACATGTAACGATAGCATCTAATAGATTATTTGTCAAATGAGCAATAAAATACAGACCCTAAGGAAGGACAGAATAGGTTCCAAAGAGAACTTCGAAAGGGATTGTTCCACGATGGACCTTAAGAGCTCATCATTGTAACAAGCATGAGCCCATCTATTTCTCACCCCTGGTTCCAGTTCTGCATTTTTGCTGGTGGCAAACATGAAAACTCTAAAATGGAAAAATCACCTGACCAGGGGAACGTTTGAACTCCACACTCAAGTCTACCTTGTGCCAAAGTCATATCATGGCTTTTAGAATCCACATTTCTGATACTCAACGCCACCACATGGTCATTTAAAGACTTAGGTTGTCCAGACTGACCAAGGATTGTGTAAGGTCAATAAAAAAGGATAGAGGTTGTCCATGGAATTGAGGATGTAGAGGAGACAACCTTACTGCATTCAAGGCACAAGTGAGACGTTCATCTTCTACCCAGGTGCAGTCATCGAGATCTATGGAAAAAAATGAAGAAGTGAAGATCTGGGTTGTGTCACCCGTCATCCACACGCGTTTCCAAAGGCTTAAAAAAATGAGCAGAGAGAAACCTGAGTAACAAAAGGATTGTGTTTATTCATTCCTCCTCTCACTGTAAGGATGTTGTAAACTGACTTTTTAACCAAGTATTAGGCAAGATTTGGGATTGAGCCATCCTATAATAAACACTGACATGCTTGTATTCAAATATTTACTTAATACCGTGGAGTAACTTATAATGAGCGGAGCGGGGCTGCCGTATGGACCCGAGTGCTGAAGGATCAGGTCCCTCTAGACAGAAATAATGAACTTCCAATGAAAGGGAAGAACCTACCATCACCAGGACATCCTCCAGTCCTCCTGCCATCTGAAATAATTATGGGGATTCCAACAACCTTTTTAAATCCTTCCATAGATCTATCTAGGATAATATCTGGTTTCTAGTACAGTCCTATCTTTATCAAATGAGACCCCACCTTCTGTAATGACCATTAGGCATTATGGTTGGGTTGGCTCCATGTCTCGACTAAGATTGATGGCCATACTTTCCCAATTGTACACGTATGAAACACATGTAAGAGGAGTAAGTACAGTTCTGAAATTATACAGGATGCTCAAGTAGATTGTCATGAAAGAAAAAAACATAAATGGCAAAATTAGATGCCAATTATGTTTGTATGCCCCAAGTCAGATCTTGTAAGTTTGTAGTTAAAACGCTTGGATTTTCTACAATAGTAGTAGAGGTGCTACTGTACGCTCTTTGCTAATCTTCTCCTCAGCCTCAATCTGACCACCACCAATCTCATCCTGATCGCTGTAGGTCACCTGGCTGCTACAATTCTCATGTTTATGCTCGCCACTAGCTCTCATCATTGCCTTTTTGAGAACCAGTGATACCAAGTATCTGTGTAGACCTCCAATTCTTATCAACCCTTGGTTTTTTGAGGGATCTTGCCATATTACACCCTTGAACAATAAGGTCCACTGGGTTACAGTTCTGTGAATAGGTGTTAGTTCTGAAATTCTGGGCACTGACCGTGTGTACATGTACCCTGACCAAGACCTATGTGACTATATTCTACTTTCACTGTCATGGTACTATGATTTGGTGTCATAAGTCCTTCCAAACACCCACTGTTGTTTACTGAGACAACTCTAAATTATCAACCTAAGGACTGCTTGTGGCCTTTCGGAGTAGAAACTTCACATTTCCTTAGACTCTGTACCCTGGTATAACCAATGTCAAATTCATTAGCAGTCAAGTAGGTCCAGATCATCCAAGGCATCCGTCATGGTAGAAAGATCCTTGAATTCAGGGTATCCGTGACATACAATTGCCCAAAATGGACCAATTACTAAATATAATTTTAGAAATAATTTTTCTGTGTTCACATTGTATGTGGAAGACACTTTACTCTTCGCTGTCTTTTTCCTCTTGTGATGTCACTGGATGGTCCTATCTTAAGAATCCACTTTCATCAGATGTCTGGATATAAAACTTCTAGGGTCTGAATTTTTTACTTTCCCCTTACAATCTGTTGTCAAGTATTTAATCATCACTGCTTATCCTTCTTGTTATCCCTTATTTACTGACTATAAGGTTGAAATCCTTAAGATAGATTGAAAATGAAGGGTTACATAGACGTCTTCCTCTTCAAATGTAGTCATGTAAATTTTGGCATTAGTTGACACACCATTAGAGCCCATAGTAGTGACTCTTTGAAGTTTCTCTTCCAATCTCTTGTCAAATATCACATTATTGCTAATAATCCTCTTCACTCTTTACACCTGCCAGTGTTAGAATCTGTTCAGTTTGTGATTATCAGCCATTCTCTTGTAGTGTTCTGGCTGCTGGTCTTTCTCCCCTGGTGCTGGGTTTGTCTTGGGTCAGGTGATTGTATCACCCTTTATTAACCCGTCTCCCATTCCTTGCTGGACAACAGTGTTAATCCGCTTGAAGTCTGGCTTGGAGCTTGCTTTGCCTTCTGTGTGTTTAATTAGTGCAGTGCTGGGACCTCTGGTTCTGCTAGTCTTAGTTTCTGTTTTCAGTTTGTTTCTGAAGCCTTCTCTTTGTTTTCTATTAGGAGGTGACCCGTTTTTGTACCCAGTCCTTAAATCTTTCAGGGACCCCCTTCCCCCTATCTATAGGTCTTCGCTTGAGATTAACCTAGGATCGTCAGTGGGTCTATTCACAAGGAAAGGGTCGCCCACCCCATCGTAGGACATCATCCTAGTCGCAGTGCAGGGTCAGTTTTCCCCCTCCTACCCTAGTCCTGTGCTGCAGAACCGTAACAGTTTGTCCAGCCCGAGAAAGTAAAAAAAAACAAAAAAAAACACAAACCTCCCGGATTTCTGCAATATGAACAGTGTTCAGGATCTTGGTCAACGCCTGCAACGGTTAACGTTGGAAGTTGCCAGCTTATGACAGCACATGAGTAATTTCCCAGGGGTCCACCCTAGAGAGCCTAAGGTGGGTTTGCCTGAATGTTTTTCTGGTAAACGGCAGGAGTTTTTTTTAGTTCAAAAATGCATGTTTACTTTATTTTCGGCTTAGACCCAGGTCCTCAGGAGCTGAATTACAGCTTGTGGGGATTATTATGTCCTTATTGTGAGGTGAGCCGCAAGTTTGTGCATTTTCATTGCATCCAGATGACCCTTGTTTGATGTCAGTAGAAGCGTTTTTTTCTGCTATGGGTGTATTATATGATGACCCTGATCGGGTCACTACAGCCGAGGCTAAACAGGGTTCTGGTGATGCTGAGAGATATTGTACCCAGTTCAGACGATGGTCTGCAGAAGTCAGCTGGAATGATCCAGCACTCAAGAGTCAGTTTTTAGCAGGTTTGAATGACAGGGTTAAAGATTTACTCATTGTAAACCCTGCACCTGCTGCACTTGAGGCTGCCATGCAGTTAGCTATCCGGGTGGATAGAAGATTGAGAGACAGGCAGAATGAGGAGAAGGCTTCAATTCTGCTGGATCCTGTCTCTCAAGAGAACCCCATGGACTATGGGGAACCGATGCAACTTGGGGCAATGTGCTCTCGTTCCCAGGAAAGGAGAAAGAAGGTTCTCTGAGGGGCTATGCCTTTATTGTGGTAAGCAATGTGAAGGTTGCATAAATCAGGAAAAGAAAAAAAAGGGGTCAGCATAACCCTCCCGTTCGTATTGCATTTTTACGTTCCGCAGGAGTTTCTTTTTCTGGTAGTTCTATCTGTTATGGTCATACTATGTATTTTCAAGTGATGGTGGACTGTGGGTCTGTACTAAATTTGATCAATCAACAATTTCTAGACAAGTATAAGATTGATTCTGTACCTTTATCATCCCCTTTTCCTGTAGTGGCGATTGATAACACTTCCCTAGAGCATGGGTGCGTTTCCCGAAAGGTCACCGGGTTTCCACTCACTGTGAATATGGAGCACCAGGAATCTTTAGATTTGTTTGTACTTGATAAATTGCCTTTTCCAGTCTTCCTGGGGTTACCCTGGTTAAAAGTGCACAATCCTGTACTGGACTGGTCGTCAAGTACGATAAGATCCTGGGGTCAGGGGTGTTATGGGAAATGTTGTAATGTGCACATTGCTGCTGTGGTGAAAAATGAGCTACCTGAAGCCATTCAGGAATTCTGGAAAGTATTTTCTGAAGTTGAGTCGCAAGCTCTACCACCGCTTAGAGATTTCGATTGCGCTATTGAGTTCGTACCAGGTGCTACTCTCCCTAAGAGTCGTTTATTTAATCTGACGATCCCCAAGAGGGAGGCCTTTAAAGGAATACCTGCAGACTAGTCTTGCTGCAGGTCATATAAGACCCTCTAAGTCCCCTGTGGCTGTGGGATTCTTTTTTGTCAAAAAGAAAGATGGGGGTCTTAGGCCGTGTCTGAATTTCAGGGAGATTAACAAGATCACTGTGCGCATTCCTTATCCCTTGCCACTAATTCCGGATTTGTTTAATCAAATAGTTGGAGCCAAGTGGTTCTCTAAGATTGATCTCCGTGGGGCATATAATTTGCTGTGAATTAAAGAAGGCGATGAATGGAAGGCAGCCTTTAATACCCCAGAAGGTCATTTTGACTGTCTAGTGATGCCTTTCGGCCTTACAAATGCTCCGGCGTTCTTTAAAAATTTCATCAACGACATTCTGAGGCCGTTGATCAGTAGGGGCGTTATCGTTTATTTGTATGATATTTTGATCTACTCGCCCGATCTGGAGTCGCATTGGCAGAGAGTCCACGATGTTCTGCAGATTCTGAGAGAAAACACACTGTTCTGTCCTCATTAATTGAAGCAGACTTCATGTAGCTTATACAGGCAGCTAAACTGCTATACTGGGGTCCCATAAGGAAACTGTAGATTAAATCTGTATTTTATTGAACGTGGTGGTATATTGGCGCCGTGAAACTACAAATAAAACATATACATACACTGAGTCAATACAGGGTACATCAGGGATACATATCATACATAATACTGTAAGAATCAACATCTGCACTAGAAGCAGAGGAGGGGAAACTAACTGAGCAGGCTGATCTGAGACAGAAATTAGATGCAGGAAGCATGTTTACATACCAGCGATGCTGACACAAGGGGAGAGAAATTAGGTGTTTCCAGGATGCAGGCTGAGAGAAAATGGAGAACTGGAGGGAAAATGGGTGCTGGACAAACCATGATCCTTTGCAAACTTACCAGGGTGCCTTGCAACTTGCCCAGAATACATTGTGAACGGAGGGAAAAGATAGAAGCAAAAATGAAAGAAAAATAGAATAACACTGCGGTTATGACTCTGGCCACCAGATGGAGCCAGAAACAATGAAAACTTTAAATCTATGGAAGAAACTGAACATTCTGGATATTCACTAGTAATATTATCAGATAGACAATAAAAGATTATGAATTGTCCGAGACAGAACACACACTCTTTGCTAAACTGGAGAAATGTAAGTTTGTTGTACAGAAAATTAGCTTTTTGGGGTACATTGTTTCCAGTGATGGGTTTGAAATGGACCTGGTGAAAGTTCAGGCGGTATTGGAGTGGCCAAGACCTGAATGCTTGAAGTCAATTCAAAGATTCTTGGGGTTTGCTAGCTATTACAGAAAATTCATGAAGAATTTTTCTGTTATCGCCAAACCCCTTACTGATCTTACTAAGAAGGGTGCCAATACTGTCCAATGGTCCCCTGAGGCTGTGAAGGCCTTTGAGCATCTAAAGGAGAAGTTTATCGCTGCTCCTGTTTTGATCTAGACAGAGGAGACTAAGCCCTTTCTGGTAGAGGTGGATGCCTCATCAGTAGTAGTGGGGGCTGTTCTGTCACAGGAGGGAGAGGATGGGGTACATCCCTGACTGTTCTTTTCGAAGAAATTTTCAGAGGCGGAGCTCAACTACGTTGGGAACTGAGAATTGATGGCTTTTAAGCTTGTGTTTGGCGTTTGAGCATTGGCAACATTTTTTGAAGGGCGCTAGACATCCTATTCAAGTCTTTACTGATCATAATAATCTGATCTATCTGGATGCTGCTAAACGTTTAAATGCTGGTCAAGCCAGGTGGGCATTGTTTTTTGCCCGGTTCCATTTCTCTGTGACATATATCCCTGGGATAAAGAATGTTAAAGCTGATGCTTTGTCTCGAAGTTTCTCCCCAGAGGTTAATACTGAAAAGGAGGAATCTATTCTGCAGAAAGGGGTGGTGGAGGCAGCTTTAAGTTCTGAGTTGGAAAATAGCATTCTTAAAGCCCAGGATGCAGCACCAACCAACACTCCGTATGGGAAATTATTTGTGCCTAAAGCCCTGAGGAGAGCTTTGTTTACGGAATGTCATGAGTCTTGTTTGGTGGGTCATCCAGGGATTGCCGAAACTAGAAAGTCGATCGGTTGGAATTTCTGGTGGCCGGGGTGGCAAAGAGAAATCGTCAAGTGGGTGCGTCAGTGTACCGTGTGCGCTAGGTCTAAGGCTTCTCATGCTCCAGCAACAGGGTTCCTGTGCCCATTAGAGGCTCCTAGTTCTCCATGGACGCATCTTGCAATGGATTTTATCACCGACCTGCCGGTCTCTGAGGGTTTTTCTGTCATCTGGGTTGTGGTAGACCGGTTTAGTAAGATGTGTCTTCTGGTCCCGTTCAAAAAGTTACCCTGAGCTAAGACACTTGCCAGGGCATTTGTGAAAGAGATTGTCAGACTCCATGGTGCCCGCACGGACATTGTCTCCGATAGGGGACCTCAGTTTGTGGCTCGATTTTGGCATGCCTTTTGTGACAGACTTAAGGTTCATTTGTCATTTTCGTCGGGTTATCATCCAGAGTCCAATGGACAGACTGAGAGGAAGAACCAGGACGTTGAACAGTTTTTGAGATGTTTTGTAGCAGACAATCAGGAGATGTGGTCGGAATATCTTCCATTAGCTGAGTTTGCTCTTAATAATCATGCATCTTCTTTGGCTGGGTGTTTTCCTTTTTTTTGTTGTACTGGGAAGCATCCATCTTTCGGTCCTTTCTCTAGGATTGGGGCAGCGGTGCCTGAGGAGGAGAGTTTTTCTGGAAATTTGGAAAGGGTTTGGGCCAGTGTGCGCCATAATCTGAATCAGGCTAATAGGAGGTCTAAGAAATATTTTCACAAGAAAAGAAGGGAGGCGAGGTTAGTTGTTGGGGACATGGTTTGGTTGTCCTCTAGGAATCTGCGTTTAAAGATCCCTTCTAAAAAGTTGGGGCCTAAGTTTGTAGGACCCTTCAAAGTGGTTCAGATTGTCATCTCGGCAGCGGACAGATTGAACATTCCTACATCCTGGAAAATTAATTCCCCTTTTCTTGTATCTTTGTGGAAGAAAGTTGACACGACTAATAAGGTGGCTATGCCGTCTGCTCCTCCCAGTGAAGAGGACTGTGAGTTTGAGATTTCATGCATTCTTGATTCCACGTGGCACAGAGGAGGCTTACGTCCATGTCCTGGAAGGGTTTCGGTCCCGAGGACAATTCCTGGATAAAAGCTGTGGACGTCTCAGCCTCAAGATTAATTAAGGCTTTTCACAGGAGATTTCCAAATAAGGCTCAGTCTAGAGGATCCGGGGGATCCTCGTTAAAGGGGAGGTACTGTTAGAATCTGTTCAGTTTATGACTATCCGCCTTTTTTTTGTAGTGTTCTGGCTGCTGGTCTTTCTCCCCTGGTGCTGGGTTTGTCTTGGGTCAGGTGATTATATCACCCTTTATTAACCTGGGACCTGTCTTACATTCCTTGCTGGACAACAGTGTTAATTCACTTGAAGTCTGGCTTGGAGCCTTGCTTTGCCTTCTGTGTGTTTAATTAGTGCAGCGCTGGGACCTCCGGTTCTGCTAGTCTTAGTTTCTGTTTTCAGTTTGTTTCTACAGCCCTGTCTTTGTTTTCTATTAGGAGGTGACCCGTTTTTGTACCCAGTCCTTAGATCTTTCAGGGACCCCCTTCCCCCTATCTATTGGGCTTTGCTTGAGATTAACCTAGGATCATCGGTGGGTATATTTACAAGGAATGGGTTGTCCACTCCATCATAGGGTATCAGCCTAGTCGCAGTGCAGGGTCAGTTTTCCCTTCTCCTACCCTATTCCTGTGCTGCAGAACCATAACAGCCAGTATGTTTGAGATCCAATCATATCCCTGTATGTCAAATTTTGAACATACGCAGTTAAATGGTATCTATAGGCTTCACTAATAAGTTTGTGCCCAAGTAAAGGTCCAATAATTGAGATTTTTCTCGGGAACTAATTAGAATGAAAATAATTAAATAAGTGTTTACAAGTACAGAACCAAATCAAAAATCCATCATCTACATCTATGTATCTCCTCCACATCAAGACATCTTGAAAGTGATGGGTTATAAAGATGTCTTCCTCTTCAAGTGTAGTCATGTATATGTTAGCATTAATTGGTGTAACATTATAACCCATGGCAGTGCCTTTTTGGTATTTTTCTTTCAATCTATTGTCACATATCACATCATTGTTAACAATCATTTACACTTGGCTATACAGTTTAGCCCCATCCCCCATCCACCTTCCCTATGCCATGGACTTCTATAACCCCCATCCTGGATCTGCCCCATGCCCCCCATTCACCTTCCCTATACCATGGACTTCTATAGCCCTCATCCTGGATCTGCCCCCACCCACCTTTCCTACAGCCCCTTCCCTACATCCCTACAGTTCCTATCCCTATTCCCTTTTGTACACTTGCTTTGGCAAAACTAATGTGTATTTAGTCCTGCCAATAAAGCTTCTTTGAATTTGAATTTGTTTAGATCTAATCTCTGTTCTTTATTGTCAGATTTTGAACATAAGCAGGTAAATCGTATCTATAGGCTTGAAAAATAGGTAGCTAAAGAGATACCAGCTCATCCACGCCCTAGAGGGATCAATCCTTTCGTCCACTTGAAAAATAAGTCTTTGCCAAAGTTAATGTCTGAATGTTGATGTATTTCTTTAAAATTCAGAACGAATTTGCTAATAATAAGGAAAGAATTAAGCAAGTGCAAGTGTAGGCATGTATATGTTGTCATCAATTAGTGCAATTTAAGAACCCATAGCGGTGCCCTTTAATTGAACATAAAAATTACCTTGACATACAAAATAATTGCAGGTCAAAACCATATTCAGTAATGATAAAATAATTCATGATGTTCTGTCAAATATTCCAATGAATTCAAAGCTTCACCAACTGCAGATATCCCTATCTCATGACTGATGGAAGTTCACAGACCTACAGCATCAAAAGATGCAAAAAGCGTGTTGTGATGGTATGATATGCTATGTGGATGTCATTTTGTGTATATTTCTATTTCACTTGTTTTCATAGTGTTTTTCTTGATGCCCTGTGGGTCTACAGCCTGACTGTGTCTGTCTCTTGATGACCCCCTGTAGTGCATTAATCCCCAAGGCTCCTTTGTTCTCCTCTGGGAGGCCTGGAAACCGCCCCAACCTGTTTGACTACCGATGGACACAAGGAAGGGGGTGGGGAGAACAGGAGCTGATCAAGTCAGTTCCTGTTTGGAGAAGATCGTGTAAAGACTGCATTTCAGAGAGAAGGACCCATTTTTATCCTCTGGTGCTAGAGTTTTGGAATCTCATCTCCCTGGTCATTTTATCCTGTTACTGGACTACATTCTTGTTCTGGACTATTGTATCCTCAGTGTGGTGGATTGTTTATGGACCTTCAAATTTTGCCTGTAATAAAGGTCTTGGGATTGTTCACCCTTCCCTCGCTTTGTTGATTGTGTGGTATCGGAGAAGGACCCCGTGACAACTGGTGGCAGCAGTGGGATGTGATGGAGGTGCCCCACTCTAGCTGGATGCGTTTGTTAGTGGGACTCCTGAACGGAAGCATGGCGGAGGCTTACCGAACCATTGACGCACCTCGGAATCGGGATTGTAACATTGTAAAGTGGACTATCCTGGATTACCATGCTATCACCCCAAACTCATACAGGGCCAAGTTCCGAGACCTCCCATGCACCACGGGGGGATCGTTTAGGATGTATGCACATAAGATGTCCCAGGCATGTCGAAGATGGCTGGAAGCAGAAAACGCCTTTACAGTGGAAGATGTTATACAGGCGTTCCTTATAGAACAATTTCTTGCCAAGTGCCCCGCAGAGGTACGGGAATGGGTCCGGGAGCGCACGCCGTGTACCGTGTATAGAGCTGCAGCCCTGGCCGATGAAGCCCTTACTATCAGGCCACAATGGAGGAGACTTCTGGACAATGAGCCACGGCCTGCTCCCACGCCCCGTCCCCCTCCAATTATATCTGCCCTTCCACCTAGTCGCAAGCCGATGACAATCACGCCTCACAATCCTAGTCCCCAACAGTTCCGACCACGACCTGGGAGTATCACAGAGAGGAGGTGTTATGGGTGTGGGCAACCTGGACATTTGCAGTCTGGCTGTCCCTCCAGGATTCGGAGGGAGCCCCACGCAGCCCCACCTCATCCAGTGCATCTTATGCACTCCACCACACCTGAGGAAGAGCTACCACCACCCCCACCAGAGTGGAACACCGACCACGGCACCATAGATACTCCTCCTGGAGTGTACGGACTCCGGCCTCTGTCCTTTAGCTACTCAGAGCAACGGCAACGCCACCTGCAGGATGTCTTAATTGATGGATACAACGTGTCAGGATTTAGAGATACGGGGGCATTCTTGACTATCGCTGACCTCCATGTGGTTCGACCCGAGGCAATTTACCAGGGTCCGGGAATTCCCATTGTCCTGGCGGGGGGTGCCCGCAAATATATACAGCGAGCTTCTGTGAGTTTGGATTATGGTTGTGGAGAAAAACTGTGTTGGATTGGCGTTATGGGAGGACTTCCTGCAGATATCCTCCTTGGTAACGACATTGGGGAGTTACAGTGCCAATTTGTGGGAGCAGTTGTGGTACTCGCAGGTGCACAGGATGCAATGACGAGACACGAGACGTAGATTTTTTTTGTATTAACCTTTATAGGGCTAGAGGGAGCTTTCCTCAGCCCCGGCCTGATCAGCAAACAGAAGGGGTAACAGTGGTTGCCCTCGCAGGAGCTCTATACAGGCACACACCACCATTAGAACACGACTACTCCTGGCAACGGCTGGTCACTATAGGGCCGCAGAATGGCCGACTACGGGTCCTTAAACTATAAAGTCAACTTAGCCGTTCAGATGTCCCTCGCCATTCGGGTTGGTGGTCTCTCCGCGTAGGAGTTGCTGGGCCCAGTTGGTGAGACGGTGATGAGGTCTTCATGCGCTCTGGCGCGCTGATGCCGCTGGAGCTCCACGGGCTCCTAGGATGGTTGGACCGCATCCCCTGGCCTGAGGCACGCGGCACCGATGAGTGGTGGCGAAGGGCTGGCCACCTGCACAGCTGACGACTGCGCCGGGGGCCCTCTTCCAGCGGAGGCCCAGCCTCTACTGTGGGACCGAGCGGGACAGTGGAGGCCACCGGCAGTGTTGCTCTTGCCGCGGCCACTGGTGAGGACAAGGCGGCTGCGGGAGGCGTGAGACTGGCCGCAGCCGCGGACTGGGGTGGGAAGGCAGTGTCCGAGAGCAGGCCACTGCCGCAGGCTGAGAAGAGGCGGCAGCGGCCGCGGGCTGAACTGAGGCCGTAGGGGCCGCGGACTAGGGTGGGGCAGCAAGTCGTTGGTATCCGCCTCGGTACCGTCCTCCTGGAGTCTCCCGTGAATGTCCCCCTGGCACTGGTGAGTCGCTTTCGCTCTCAGCTGATCCCTCCATCTCCTGCTGCCTCTGCGTCTCTCTGCTGACTCATTGCCTGGGGAATTCCCCGCCCCCTTTATATTCGTCTCTCCCCTAGTCCACCTGTCTGTCAGGGTCGCCTGTCTCTGAATTCTGCCCCCCCCGGGGACAGTTTCCCCCGGAACCCAGATGACGGCTCCCTTGGTTCCGGCCCGGCCACTCGATGGGGGCCGTTCCTCCCACACTCCCCCGCCTTGTACGCTCGCCAGTCCTCGGGCGAGGGTTCTCGTAGACTCAGGTCAGCTGTTTGGGATGACAGTCCTTGTTGCCATACAAATTGGTCCTGTTCATAACGTTCAGGGGGTTTGCCAGCTGTTGACCGCTCGGAGCGTCGAATCTCGGGTGTGGTGGAGTCTTCTGGGGTGGTGAAGGGTGGTCGAAAGATGGGGTCTGGTGGGAGGTCTGAGTCTGCTGTAGTGCCACTAGCAGGGCGACTCATAGATGGGACGGGGGAGTCCTCTTCGTCATCCAGGTCCCAAACCGGGGGCAGACGGTCGGGGACCTGGGGTGTGGGTTCAAGTCGTGGGGGATCAGTGGACGTACAAGGCCGTAACATGTTACGGTGTACAACTCGAGTGACAGGCGCGTCGCTTCCTTCGGACTGTACCTTATACACAGGCCCGTTGGGGCTTATTCGACGCAGCACTTGGTACGGGTTTACTTCCCACCGTGATTTCAACTTGTTTCGGGGGTGTTGGTCAAGTACGAGCACCCTATCCCCAGTCTGAAAGTCAATGGGTGAGGGCAGTGCTCCCACCTGGTGTTCTAGATCCTGGAGCTTTGTATGGACGATGCGATGGAGGGTCTGCAGTCTGTGCCGGTGATTTCGGACCCACGAGGATACCCCGGTCCAGGGTTGGGGTTCCTCCAGATTCAATTCTACATCTGTAATTCCTTTGCCCTCTCGTCCGAACAGCAATGAGTAGGGGGTGTGACCAGTCACTCGATGCACCCGGTTGTTATATACCCACGCCAGCTCAGGGACATATTCAGGCCAGTGGCCTTGCGGTCGCTCTCGAGGGTGCGCAGCATTTGTATGAGTGTCCGATTGAATCGTTCGCAGGCTCCGTTTCCCTGCGAGTGGTATGGCGTGGTCCGCAATTTTCCGATACCGTAAAGATGGTGTAGCTTCTCCTTAACTTTTCCTAGAAAGCACGCTCCTTGATCTGAATGTATTTTTTGTGGACAGCCGTACACTTGAATAAAGTTCTTACAAATCGCGTAGGCAGCCGACTCCGCTGTTTGGTCTCGGGTGGGGGTGACGACGGCGAACTTGGTAAAATGGTCCAACATAACGAGGCAATGTTCGTACCCTTGAAAGGCGGGACCTATAGTCAGATAGTCCACCGTAAGGAGCTCCAGAGGGGCTGATGTTACAATAGTTTGCACCGGGCTCATTGCGTGGGGGGGGTTAGCGAGTTCGCACTGACGGCAGGTTCGACAAACCTCCTCTACAGTAGCATACAAGCGTGGGTGGTACACTATCTGATGCAACCATTGTAAAGTCTTTTGTGCACCAAAATGGGCCCCCTTCTCATGGGCTTCCCAGGCCAGTTGGTTGAGCTGGGCTCTGGGTATGATCACCTGCCATAGCGGAGCTGACGTGATCCGAGATACAGCTTTTCGGTATAAAAGTCCCGTCTTGATAACCAGTTTTTCCCACTGGCGTAACATCAGCAGCATATCTTGGGACAAAGTCTGTCTCTGTGAGCTCGTGGGCACCTTTCCGGAGGCCACCCATAGGCGAAAAAGTCCAATTTTTGTATCTTCTTGTTGCTGCTGGATCCAGTCGTCGCGGGGTTGTTCCAGCATCCCCCCAGGAGTCCTGACCGAGACACTTCTTGCGTGTTGGCTGTAAGCGCGGCGGTGGTGAGGGCAAATGGCGTCTTGTCTGATTCTAATTCCTCGTCTCGGCTCCTTCCTGGTGTGGTGTGTCGGATCCTGGAGAGCGCATCGGCGTGCACGTTTTCAGCTCCCTGTTTGTAGATGATTTTATAATTAAATTTGGCCATCGAGCCACCCACCGCTGCTCAAGGGCCCCCAGCCTGGCATTCCCTATGTGGGCCAACGGGTTGTTATCGGTCCGCACCACAACTTCGGAGCCCGCCAGGTACTCGGCGAATCGCTCCGTCATTGCCCACACCACTGCGAGGAGTTCGAGCTTAAAGGAGCTGTAATTGTCCGGGTTGTGTTCTAAGTCGTGCAATGACCGGCTACCGTAGGCGATCACTCTCTCCCAGCCGTCCCGCACCTGTGACAACACATCTCCCAGTCCCTGGAGGCTCCCGTCGGTATGTAGGATGAACGGCTGCGAAAAATCCGCGTATGCCAATACGGGGGCATCCGAGAGGGCAGCTTTGAGATCTTGAAACGCGTCCTCTTGCGATTGCTGCCACTGGATCTTCCGTCCACTCGCCCCGGCGGGAGCCCCCTTCAGCAGGTCCTGTAGGGCTCGGCGTGCAAAATTCTTCACGAATCGATGGTAGTAGCCGGCCAGCCCCAAGAAGGCCTGCACGTCCTTCACCGTCTCGGGGGCAGGCCACCCCTGGATGGCGGCAACCTTTTCCAGGGATGGCCAGACTCCCTCTGCCAAGACGGTATGCCCCAGGTACTCAATTTGGGTGCGGAACAGGTGGCATTTCTGGGGCTTTATCTTTAACCCGTACTTTTGCAGCCGGCCGAGCACCTGCCCCAACCACCTCAGGTGATCCTCGAACATGGCGGAATAGATGATGATGTCATCCAGATAAATCAGCGTGGCTTCGAAGTTGAGATCTCCTATACACCGCTCCATCACCCGCTGGAAGGTCCCTGGGGCGTTGGCTTGCCCAAACGGCTTCTGATTAAACTCGAACAGTCCCATGGGAAGGATGAATGCCGTCTTGGCTCTGTCTTCCTCTGACATCGGTACCTGCCAGTACCCACTGGCCAGGTCAAGGGTTGAAAAGTATGTAGCGTTCCCTAGGGCGAACAGAGATTCTTCTATGCGGGGCAGTGGATACGAATCCTTGATGGTGCAGGCATTCAACTTGCGATAATCCACGCAGACACGCAGGGTGCCATCCTTTTTCCGAACTAGGACAATAGGGGCCGCCCACGGACTCTGGCTTTCCCGTATGACCCCCTTCTGGAGCATATGTGCTAACAGAGTCTTCACTTCCTGGTATAGCTGCGGTGGTATTTGCCGATAACGCTCCCGGATGGGAGCCGCTCCTGCCCTAGGAATCTCATGCATGATGGCCGTGGTACATCCAAAGTTGTCTTCGTGGCTGGCGAAGACACTGTAAAATTGTCCAAGAAGTGTCTCTACCTGGAGAAGCTGGGCTGGCGTAAGGCCGGAAAGTTCAGCCCGCATCCTCTCCAGGATGACTCGACCTTTTTCTTGAATCGAGGATGCGGCAGCCTGCTGGGTTCGCACCGTTACTACCCTGGGATCTTCGGGTTGCACTCTCAATTGGACTGCGGGGTCCGGCACCATCTCCTCCAATGGCCTTACTAGTTTGGTCATTTCGGCCTGGGGCTTCAAGATGATATCCTGTCTTCCAGGTTGACACAACGTACCAAGACGGTCCCTTCCCGCACTGTGGCCAGGGAGCGGGCCACCAGGATGCCCGGGTGCAGGCGTTCCAAGTAACAAGGTTCCACCTGCAACTCCACGCCCTCTAGTGGTATCGGGGCGCGGATCGGCAGAGCCACCACCGTCTGCCCCGGAGGGAGCACGATCGAAGGGGTCGCCGGTGCGATGACCTTGCCCAGCACCTCACCCTCCTGACACTCCTGGAGCACTCGCGCCTCTCGTACCAACCACTGGAAGACCTGCCCCTGGGCCATGCGAGAGCCCCACTGACTTAGGGTTTCCTGCGTGGCATCGTTGAGGAGTAGATTGCCGAACTCCCGCAGGATGTTCATGCCCAAGATGATTGGATGTCGGTCGTTAGTCTCTCCTTAGGTCAGGACCACTCCCCGGCAGCCAAGGGATTTACCACACAAAGTCATCTGAAGCCACACCACTCCGGTGACAGGTACCGGCAGTTGGTTTGCGGCCACTAGTCATATCATAAGCCCCCATTGGGGCCTTGCCACCTCCGGAAAATGCTGCTGGAAATACGTTGCCGGCATGGTCGCTACCTGCGACCCTGTATCCACTAGACACCGCACAGCACGACCTTCGACTTCGGCCCATACTATTGGGCACTTAGCGACCAGTTCTTCGGGACTTCCACCACCCCTTGCTGTGGTTTCTGGCTCCGAGCGGTGTCCCCTATACCCGGAGCCCTCTAGTTTAATGTCCGCCGGGGTGGATATTTCCCCCGCCGCGGGCACTCCCGCGCGAAGTGGCCCGGTTCTCCACACTCATAACACTGGGGCGGTGAGGCTCGGCTACCCCGGGTATTGCGAGGCCCCCAGGGCCCGGTATTGTAGCCATGCCAGCTGGGCGCGTGCTCCGTTCTCTTCTTCACCTCAGCCAGCTCGCCCCTGATACTCTTCAGCTCTCGTCTCAATTCCTCGATCCATCGAGGTTCTTCGACAACACTTATGGAGGCCTCCAGGCTCCGGGCCTTCCCCACAGGAGCCGTCATCCCCTGCTCTTGCTCTCGCACCGGGGCCTGACTCCCCACTTCCGAGAAGGCTAAACGTTGGTACACTCAGACCTGTTCCCACAAAGCTTGTTTTATTAGCGGGTCCCGGAGTCCAGTCACTAACAGGTCACGCAGGGTGATGTCGATGGGCCCTACCCCCATTCCGTCCTTCGTTTCTATGGTGGTGTGTAGCTCCTGGAGGGCGTTCATATACTGGGTGATGGTCTCCCCATCCCCCTGCATCCAACTGAACAACCGGGTTCTCAACACTCCCACGTCTGTGGGGTCCCCGTTGGTCTCTTCCAGGATCTGTAAGACCCTGGCGAAGGTGTTATGACGCCCCGGGGGCCTCAACATCACTGACTTCCGGGCTTCCCCATCTAACGCCATAAGGGCCACCTCAGCCTCTAAATCAGGGGTGCATACGGAAGAGGCCCCGCATACGTTCGGTCCAGCTCCACAGCAGGGTATCGGAGCTGGAAAACCGGGGCAAGTTACTCAGCATAGCCCCCAAGGAGATGCTGGAGCGAGGACCCCCATCATCCGCAGATCCCGCAGCCCCGCTCTGATCAGGCGCACTGCCATCTGCACTCGGAGACTACATCCTGCTGACTACGCCAAATGTAGTCAGCAGGTGCGCGGGATGCAGTGACGAGTCACGAGACGGTAGATTTTTTTTGTATTAGCCTTTATAGGGCTAGAGGGAGCTTTCCTCAGCCCCAGCCTGATCAGCAAACAGAAGGGGTAACAGTGGTTGCCCTCGCAGGGGCTCTATACAGGCACACACCACCGTTAGAACACGACTACTCCCGGCAACGGCTGGTCACTATAGGGCCGCGGAATGGCCGACTATGGGTCCTTAAACTATAAAGTCAACTTAGCCGTTCAGATGTCCCTCGCCGTTCGGGTTGGTGGTCTCTCGGCGTAGGAGTTGCTGGGCCCAGTTGGTGAGACGGTGATGAGGTCTTCATGCGCTCTGGCGCGCTGATGCTGCTGGAGCCCCACAGGCTCCGATGGGGTCCTTGGACGGTTGGACCGCAGCCCCTGGCCTGAGGCACGCGGCACCGATGAGTGGTGGCGAAGGGCTGGCCACCTGCACAGCTGACGACTGCGCCGGGGGCCCTCTTCCAGCGGAGGTCCAGCCTCTACTGTGGGCCAGAGCGGGGCATTGGAGGCCGCCGGTGGTGTTGCTCTTGCCGCGGCCACTGGTGAGGACAGGGTGGCTACGGGAGGCAGGAGACGGGCTGCAGCCGCGGAATGGGGTGGGAAGGCAGCGGCCGCAGGCGTCTGCGGGCAGGCCGCAGCCGCGGGCTGAGGAGAGGCAGCCGCGGGCTGAACTGAGGCCGCAGGGGTCGTGGACTGGGGTGGGGCAGCAAGTCCTGGGTATCCGCCTCGGTACCGTCCTCCTGAAGTCTCCCGTGAACGTCCCCCCTGGCACTGGTGAGTCGTTCTCACTCTCGCTATCAGCTGCTCCCTCCTTCTCCTGCTGCCTCTGCGTCTCTCTGCTGAATCATTGCCCGGGGAATTCCCCGCCCCTTTATATTCGTCCCTCCCCTAGTCCACCTGTCTGTCAGGGTCGCCCGTCTCTGAATTCTGCCCCTCGGGGACAGTTTCCCCCAGAACCCAAATGACGGCTCCCTTGGTCCCGGCCCGGCCACTCGATGGGGGCCGTTCCTCCCACACAGTCACCCGACTACAGGCCCTTCAAGCACTACATCATCCGGACCTCACCGGGGAGCAACCACCACGAACCGCATCAGAGGTGGTAAGCGATACGTTCACTGCTACTACATTGGGAGAGTCTTGGGACAGAGAGGAGTTTAGGAGAGAAATAGAGGGTGACACTAGCTTAGCAGCCCTTAGGCGAAAGGCAGAAACTGGGCACATGGGAGATAATGGGGATGGCTTCACTCGAGAAAACGGACTGTATTATCGTGTAACAAAGGGCAGTGACCAGGGCAACCCTGACGCAACGACCAGGCAACTCATTGTCCCTCAGAAGTACAGGGCACAGCTATTCCAACTGGCCCATGACATCCCCTTGGCTGGGCATCAAGGGAGCAAAAGGACTGAAAAGAGACTCACCCAAAGTTTTTACTGGCCGGGCGTCTCGCAGTCGGAAGCCCATTATTGCCGCACCAGCGATGTGTGCCAACGAATGCGGCATCCAGGAGCTCGACATAAGGTACCCCTGCAATCCCTGCCCATAATCGAGGAACCATTACAACATGTAGCTGTCGACCTCATAGGTCCTCTGGCCCACCCCAGCCGGTCGGGGAAAAAATATATCCTGACCGTGGTGGACTATGCCACTAGGTATCCTGAAGCTGTGGCCCTGTCCAGTATTACAGCAGTAAAGGTAGCCGAGGCCCTTGTTGCCATCTTTACCCGGGTAGGGTTTCCTAGTGAAATATTATCGGATCAAGGCACTCAGTTCATGTCAGATCTGGTCCAGTCCCTATGGCATACCTGTGGTGTTCGAGCCATTCGCACCACCCCATACCTCCCGCAGACCAACGGACTATGTGAGCGCTTTAATGGAACCCTAAAAAATATGCTGAGGGCTTTTGTTGACGTTGAAAAAGACTGGGAAAAGTACCTGCCACATCTCCTCTTCGCCTATCGGGAGGTTCCCCAAGAGTCCACAGGGTTCTCTCCCTTCGAACTACTGTTTAGCCGGAAGGTCCGTGGGCCTCTCACTCTTCTGAAAGAACATTAGGAGGGAGACATCTCAGATACCGGAATGCCCATCGTTCCCTATGTTCTAGAGCTCAGAGACCGTCTCGCCCAGCTAGCTACCTTCGCTAAAGAACATCAGCGAATGGCCCAGTCCAGACAAAAAACCTGGTATGACCGTAATGCCAGGAACTGGGAATTTATGGAAGGACAGCAAGTGCTCATGATTACTGCTTCCCCTGCCAACAAGCTTCAAGAAGTGTGGGATCTCTGCCTGTTCTTGCTGTCTGCCACTCCCCTAGTGATACCGCCGACGACGAGTATCTCCCCGATCTCCTCCAGGTTGCCCAAGCGGGAGCATCACTGGAACAAGTGCCCCTGGGCACCCATATATCGGATATACAAAAGGACGATATTGTCGCCGTACTAAGGCCGAGGGCTGCTGCTTTCTCCTCAAAGCCGGGGAAGACTACTCTCACCAGCCACCATGTGGAAACCCCCGGACAACGCCCCATCCAGCAGGCTGCCTACCGGGTTCCAGAGGCTGTTCAAGGCATGATAAAGAACGAACTGGAGGAGATGAAACGACAGGGAGTGATTCAGCCATCTTACAGTTCTTGGGCCTCTCCTGTCGTCCTGGTTCCCAAGAAGGATGGTACAACACGATTCTGCGTCGATTACAGACGATTAAATGATGCCACCAAGAGTGATGCTTATCCCATGCCCAGGATTGATGATCTATTGGATCGTCTGGCCAGTGCCCAATTTATGACCACATTAGACTTGAGGTACTGGCAGATACCCCTAACGGAGGACGCTCGGGAGCGCTCAGCCTTCATTACTCCATTTGGGCTTTTTGACTTCCTGGGAATGCCCTTTGGGATGAAAACTGCCCCCGCTACTTTCCAGAGACTGGTAGATCGACTGTTACAACAATGTCAGGACTTTGCCTGTGCTTACTTAGACAACATTGCCATTTTTAGCACAACCTGGGAGGAACATCTTAAACACTTGGGCATAGTGCTAGACTGTATCCTTACTGCAGGACTGACCATTCGCCCTGATAAGTGCCAAATAGGGTTGGCTGAGGTGCAGTACTTCGGGCATAGAGTAGGGGGTGGGACCCTAAGGCCTGAGCCTGCCAAGGTAGAAGCCATTAGCAACTGGTGTAGACCCCAGACTAAAAAGCAGGTACTTGCATTTTTAGGAACTGCTGGATACTATCGCAAATTTGTTTCTAACTTCAGCACCTTGGCCAAGCCCCTAACCGACCTGACCCGCAAGAACATGCCTAGAAATGTGACGTGGACGACTGCATGCGAGGATGCCTTTTCAGCGTTAAGTCACTGCTCCTGTCTTGGCTGCCCCTGATTATAAATGCAGGTTCCTCGTGCAGACAGAAGCATCCACCTTTGGGATTGGGGCAGTACTTAGCCAAGTGAACGCCGCCGGAGAACATCCTGTTGCTTTTGCCAGTCGGAAACTACTGGATCGGGAAGTTGCCTATGCCACTATTGAAAAGGAGTGCCTTGCCATCGTATGGGCGCTAAAAAAACTGCAGCCCTACTTGTATGGCAGAGACTTTACAATTGTTACAGACCACAACCCCCTCACATGGCTGAACCACATATCAGGGGACAATGGAAGATTGCTGCTGTGGAGCTTGTCCTTAGAACCCTACAGCTTCTCCATCCAATACAAGCGGGGAAGCCAACACCAGAACGCCGATGGTCTGTCTCGACAAGAAGAACCATAGGCTCCCCAGGCCAACCTACCCCTGCCACTGTACAAGGAACTATAAATGGTTGAGCAATGTGGACTAAAGTGAGCAGGCCAGAAGTCTGTGTAGACCTCATGGCGTGCTCACTTATTATGGGGGGGAGAGGTTGTGATGGTATGATATGCTATGTGGATGTAATTTTGTGTATATTTCTATTTCACTTGTTTTCATAGTGTTTTTCTCGATGCCCTGTGGGTCTACAGCCTGACTGTGTCTGTCTCTTGATGACCCCCTGTAGTGCATTAATCCCCAAGGCTCCTTTGTTCTCCTCTGGGAGGCCTGGAAACTGCCCCAACCTGTTTGACTACCCCTGGACACAAGGAAGGGGGTGGGGAGAACAGGAGCTGGTCAAGTCAGTTCCTGTTTGGAGAGGATCGTGTAAAGACTGCAATTCAGAGAGAAGGACCCATTTTTATCCTCTGGTGCTAGAGTTTTGGAATCTCGTCTCCCTGGACATTTTATCCTGTTACTGGACTACATTCTTGTTCTGGACTATTGTATCCTCAGTGTGGTGGATTGTTTATGGACCTTCTAATTTTGCCTGTAATAAAGGTCTTGGGATTGTTCACCCTTCCCTCGCTCTGTTGATTGTGTGGTATCGGTGAAGGACCCCGTGACACGTGTCCATAAATATCGCATCCAGTAATTTAATCAAACTATCTGCAGTGTGACATATCCAAGAAGACGAACTCTTTGAAGTTTTAACTAATAAGTTAGCAATAATGCTCAAGATTGAATTTAATCCTAAATCGATTGGTCATTCAGGAGGGCCATTTAATCTTTTATGTCTTTTCGGAAGCATCTACAGTATATAACTGTTGTGGCTATATAAAATACATGTTTTTTCCTCAATATTCTGGGACTGGTGATTATATGGTTATAAGGTTCTTTCTATTGACTGAGTGTAGGGGTCATAATGAAGTGAATAGGTTATAAAGGATCCAACCCATAATCATCACCAATGAGAGGAACCTTCATTTTTGAGGCCATTGGCCTTTTTGCTCCATCACTCCATCCTCCTTGGTCAGGAAAAGCTCTAGTCTATTACTTACCAGACAACGTAGCAGTCAATCGCCAATTTCATGAAGACCTCTCCATCTACCCAAGGAACCACCTATCTAGTCATGCTCATTCCAAGGACTAAATATTGAGTAAGAAGATTAAGGAAGTATGTAATTGTCTCCCGATAGTATCTGAATAGTGGCAATACCAATGGCAAACCACTTGACCACTCAAGAGAGTTGGCAAATGTATTTGATGCCACCAAAACCTCTCAGAATACACTGTTTCCAGAAAGTTTCTTACAGTTGTGGCCAAAAGTATTGACACCCCTGCAATTCTGTCAAATAATACTCAGTTTCTTCCTGAAAATGATTGCAAACACAAATTCTTTGGTATTATTATCTTCATTTAATCTGTCTTAAATGAAAAAACGCAAAAGAGAATGAAGCAAAAAGCAAAACATTGATCATTTCACACAAAACTCCAAAAATGGGCCACAGACAAAATTATAGGCACCCTCAGCCTAATACTTGGTTGCACAACCTTTAGCCAAAATAACTGCGACCAACCGCTTCCGGTAACCATCAATGTGTTTCTTACAATGCTCTGCTGGAATTTTAGACCATTCTTCTTTGGCAAACTGCTCCAGGTCCCTGATATTTGAAGGTTGCCTTCTCCAAACTGCCATTTTTAGATCTCTCCACAGGTGTTCTATGGAATTCAGGTCTGGATTCATTGCTGGCCAACTTAGAAGTCTCCAGTGCTTTCTCTCAAACCATTTTCTAGTGCTTTTTGAAGTGTGTTTTGGGTCATTGTCCTGCTGGGAGACCCATGACCTCTGAGGGAGACCCATCTTTCTCACACTGGGCCCTACATTATGCTGCAAAAATTGTTGGTAGTCTTCAGACTTCATAAAGCCATGCACACGGTCAAGCAGTCCAGTGCCAGAGGCAGCAAAGCAACCCCAAAACATAGGGGAACCTCCGCCATGTTTGATTGTAGGGACCGTGTTCTTTTCTTTGAATGCCTCTTTTTTTCTCCTGTAAACTCTATGTTGATGCCTTTGCCCAAAAAGCTCTACTTTTGTCTCATCTGACCAGAGAACATTCTTCCAAAACGTTTTAGGCTCTTTCAGGTAAGTTTTGGCAAACTCCAGCATGGCTTTTTTATGTCTCGAGGTAAGAAGTGGGGTCTTCCTTGGTCTCCTACCATACAGTCCCTTTTCATTCAGATGCCAACGGATAGTACGGGTTGCCACTGTTGTACTCTCGGACTGCAGGGCAGCTTGAACTTGTTTGGATGTTAGTCGAGGTTCTTTATCCAACATCCGCACAATCTTGCGTTGAAATCTCTTGTCAATTTTTCTTTTCCGTCCACATCTAGGGAGTTTAGCCACAGTGCCATGGGCTTTACACTTCTTGATGACACTGCGCACGGTAGACACAGGAACATTCAGGTCTTTGGAGATGGACTTGTAGCCTTGAGATTGCTCATGCTTCCTCACAATTTGGTTTCTCAAGTCCTCAGACAGTTCTTTGGTCTTCTTTGTTTTCTCCATGCTCAATGTGGTACATACAAGGACACAGGACAGAGGTTGAGTCAACTTTAATCCATGTCAACTGGCTGCAAGTGTGATTTAGTTATTGCCAACACCTGTTAGGTGCCACAGGTAAGTTACAGGTGCTGTTAATTACACAAATTAGAGAAGCATCACATGATTTTTCGAACAGTGCCAATACTTTTGTCCACCCTCTTTTTTATGTTTGGTGTGGAATTATATCCAATTTGGCTTTAGGACAATTCTTTTCGTGTTTTTTCATTTAAGACAAATTAAATGAAGATAATAATACCAAAGAATTTGTGATTGCAATCATTTTCAGGAAGAAACTGAGTATTATCTGACAGAATTGCAGGGGTGTCAATACTTTTGGCCACAACTGTATGTACAATACTTGGTTTTCGGATGTAGCTCCGATGTCCACTGACATATTTGGGGGGCTTGGTAATGAAGTCTGGATTGAGCATAGAAAAGGCATGGCCTGAAAAATAATGGCATGGCCACTGAAGAAATCACAATCGGTGACGTCCTGGATGACCATCCATGGATGTTGGCAAAAATCTAAAGTCGCTTGCAAGTTGTCAAAAGGTCAGAAATCCTTATCATGCCCGAGTGCTCGTTGAGATGATTCACAATGTCTTCTCTGCACCACATGAGTATACATGTATACAGGCCGGCAGACATCTGCACATTATAACCTGCTATCTTTATATCATCAGCTCGGAAGATTTTCAGGAAGACTGTAAACAAGTGTCCAAAGTACAAGGTAAATCTGCAAAAATATTTTCTATAAAATCAAACACTTGACGTTGGTGCCCGTAAAACGTAGCGCAGCTCCTGTGACGTCTCTGTATCTGTTTTACGAGCAGAAGATTAGAATCAGCCATGAGTAAACGAGGTCAGGGACATGGATCTGGGCCGAATCGTACGCAACCCCAAAGAACTTCTGACAAACGACCCAACAAAGGCACCAGGAATGTTCACATTACATATTTAACTTCATGGACAGAATCATGTTCCCCCCATGGACATCTTTGCTCTTACCATTAATAACAAGTCCATAAAAAAAGCATATCACCAATGTCTACAGTGTCTATAAATAAGTGATAAAACCTTTAAGGTGGCATCATAAAATGTGTTCTATAGCAGTTTAAAGAGGGTTTCCGAAAATGGCAATTTTTCCCTGGTTCATAGGATCAAGCTGTACTCGGCTTTCTTCTGCAGTCCTGTAGACAATTAATGGAGCAGATGCCGAACATACACAAGTCCACACCATTCAAGACGCTCTTCTCCATTCTCTTTGTCAGATCCGTCGATCTGCGTTTTTGTCAATGATCCCCCTCCCCCGTGATCAACACATTGTCCCTTGTGACAATCCAATGGAGTTCAAACTCCTGTTTGAATCTGCTTCCCCTTTCATATGAGCTAGATAGGACATTGCAAGACCCTCCACTGTGAAGAACCTCATCACTGTGCCACACTCCAACATTTCGGGAGCAATTTGCTTCTCTTACAGCCAAAAATTTCACATTGACCTCTCAGTCCGGAGCACCTGCTACTAGTTTTCTGCACCCCAGCTCCTAGATTTTTGTTTCTTAGTTGAGTCACTTGGCCTTCTTTCCATGTCTCAGGGATAACATTTTGTCTCAATTCTTCCATTACTTCTGGCCAGACTTCGTCAAACAGTACTTGGATGTGTCTGAGTTCCATTGGTTGCTGCAATTCTGAGCTGATGGCACTGCTGGACATCTTCCAAATTTGGAAGGGAAGCATCAAGATATGTTTCATCTCCTGCAATAAGTTCACTATGTCTATGTTTCTCAACGTTTCTCATTTCTTGGTGTTTCTTCAAAAGAGCTTGAACAGAACACCTTGAAATCCCAGTTTGCTCTGAAATTTTTGCCTGTGAGTGACCTTGCTGATGCAGTATAAATACCTTAAGTCTTGTTGCTGTGTTAAGTCTTGCCATGGTGTATGACCTGTGACATAAAAATGAGGAGTCCTGGAGGTGATGATCCGGCCCCACAGAGCCCTGATTACACATCATCCAGTCTGTCTGGGATCACAGGAAGAGACAGAAGGACCTGCACAAGCCTCATACACAGGAGACCTGGGGTCAGTTCTCCAAGATGCTTAGCACAAATTCTTGCCAAGTTCCTTCAAAAGCTCTGTTCAAGTGCAAATGACCTAGAAGTGATGAAGGCAAAAGGCGGTCACCAAACATTAATGTGATTTAAATTCCTCTTTTGCTCATTCCCTCTTTATTTTATTAATTGATAAGAATAAACCTTTCACATTTTTTGAAAACTTCTTTCTGTTCAGTCTCTATATTGGCCTCCTCTTGGGGTGGGCAGATGTCACCCTCATCATATAAACACATGTCTCGCTTTTTGTAGAACATTATCTGCATCTTGTGGTGTAGTGACCACTATGCCTAGGGGGCGCTGTGTGGGTGTCCCAGGATGGGCCTACAGGCATATCCATTGTGGTAATGGGTATAGAATGTGAATGACCGCTATGTATCCCAAGGTAGATGGCCTTGAGATGCAGGCTCGAGTATTGATCAGAAGAGGCACTGCTGACATTTCCTTTACAATGTGTCAGGGAAGCCTGTGTGTGGCTGTGTGTAATAGGACCTTTAGTGAGGTCATAGCCATGTGATCACCTGTGGGTGTGGTTATGGACCATATAAGGTACCTGAGGTCTGGTCACATGGAGAGAGAGAGTGCATGGATCTGATTGGGCCATGTGGAAGGTCCCGGCAGGCCTAGGTGGAGGAAGGTGGGCTACCTTCCTGAAGACCACGTGCTGAGGCTGCTGACCCGGTGATGCCTATGTATGCTGGCTGTATGTGAGGAGGCATAAGCCTCCTGTGTTTTGCTGAGGCTCCAGGACTGAGCCTGAAGTAATTTTTATGTTCTTTTTTGCCTAAGCTAGAAGCTATTTTTTGTGATATGCTGATTTATGGTTTATGACACAAACCGCATGAGCTTTAAAGGAACCTGCCTCTTGACTGTCTCGCGCTGCACCTGAGCGAGTCGAATCCCTACAATCTATAGAATAGTCTTCCCACAGCTCTTGTCACTGTATACAGGACTATCCATGCTGAGTAATTCAGCATTTATCCTCGAGAAAAGGTTGGGGATAAACAGAATGGAATGTTCCTAAGATATTGCAAATGTTTGATTTACTATTTCTGAGCACAATGGACCCTGGTGACACTGTCTCCAGATCCATGACTTTGTGTGGAGTCACAACCTGAAATGATTGTCATGATAATAATAATAATAATAAATTTTATTTCTATAGCGCCGACATATTCCGCAGCACTTTACATTTCAGAGGGGACTTGTACAGACAGTAGACATTACAGCATAACAATAATCACATAGATTATAACAAATACCAAGAGGAATGAGGGCCCTGCTCATAAGCTTACAATCTATGAGGAAAGAGGGAGACACGAAAGGTGGGTGGTAACAGTTGCCCTGATTGTATGGACCAGCCATAATGTTAAGTGTGTAACAGTACAGACACAGAGGGCTAATGGATGCAAAAAACATGTGGGAACATGAGGCAGGGAACCTGGTTATGGTAAAGACTTTTGGCTGTGCCACACATGGATAGATTAGGTTAATGTGTTGAGGCGATAGGCCAGTCTGAATAAATGAGTTTTCAGGGCACGCTTAAAATTGTGGGGATTGGGGACTAATCGTATTGACCTGAGAAGTGCATTCCAAAGAATTGGTGCAGCACGTGTATAGTCTTGGAGACGGGAGTGGGAAGTTCTGATTATTGAGGATGCTAACCTCAGGTCATCAGCAGAGCGGAGGGCGCGGGTAGGATGGTATACTGAAACAAGGGAGATGTAGGGTGGTGCTGAGCCATGGAGGGCTTTGTGGGTGAGGGTAATAACTTTGTACTGGATTCTGGAGTGGATGGGTAGCCAGTGTAATGACTGGCACAAGGTAGAGGCATCGGTGTAACGACTGGTGAAGAATATGATCCTGGCAGCAGCATTCAAGACAGATTGGAGGGGGGGAGAGTTTGGTAAGAGGGAGACCGATTAGAAGAGAGTTACAATAGTCGAGATGAGAATGAATAAGAGAAACAGTAAGAATTTTTGCAGAGTCAAAAGTAAGAAAAGGTCGAATTCTAGAAATGTTTTTAAGGTGCAGATGACAAGAGCGAGCCAGAGATCGTATGTGGGGGACAAAGGAAAGCTCAGAGTCAAATATGACCCCAAGACAGCGGGCATGTTGCTGGGGAGTAATAGTGGAACCACACACGAAAATGGCAATGTCGGGTATAGGTACATTAGTAGAGGGAGGAAACACAAGGAGTTCAGTCTTTGACAGGTTCAGTTTCAGATATAGTGAGGACATGATGTTAGACACAGCGTTTAGACAATCGCCGGTGTTTTCTAGAAAGGCTGGCGTGATGTCAGGAGAAGAAGCGTATAATTGGGTGTCATCAGCATAGAGATGGTACTGGAAACCAAATCTACTGATTGTTTGACCAATAGGGGCAGGGTACAAAGAGAAGATGAGGGGGTCTAGGACTGATTCTTGAGGAACCCCAACAGTAAGGGGAAGATGAGAGGAGGAGGAACCGGCAAAAGATACAGTAAAGCAGCGGACAGAGAGATAGGAGGAGAACCAGGAGAGAACGGTGTCCATGAGGCCAATGGAACAGAGCATAGTGAGGAGGAGCTGATGATCCACAGTGTCGAATGCTGCAGAGAGATCCAGGAGAATTAGCATGGAGTAATGACCATTTGATTTAGCTGTTAGCAGATCATTAGAGACTTTAGTGAGGGCAGTATCAGTAGAATGTAAAGATCGGAAACCGGACTGGAGGTGGTCGAGAAGAGAGTTATCAAAGAGATAGCGGATAAGACGGGAGTGGACCAGGCGTTCCAGGAGTTTAGAGATGAAGGGAAGATTAGAGACAGGTCTATAGTTAGCGGCACAGTTTTGGTCGAGGGATGGTTTTTTAAGTAGTGGATGTATGATGGCATGCTTAAATGAGGAGGGAAAGATACCAGAAGAGAGAGAGGTTAAATATTTTAGTTAGGGGAGGGGTGACAGCAGGGGAAAGGGGCTGGAGGGGATGTGACGGAAAGGGGTCACTGGTGCAAGTGGTTGGGCGAGAAGATGCAAGGAGCCTGCTTACTTCTTCTTCTATGACTGGTTCAAAATCAGAGAGTGAGATAGATGCAGTGGGGGAGGGAGTGCATGGTATGAGGTGATTGGGAGATAATGTCCTGTCGGATCTGGTCAATTTTTTCTTTGAAGTAATTGGCCAGATCATCAGTTCGAATCTCCGTGGTTGGGGCCTGTACTCTTGGGTTGAGTAGAAAATGAAAAGTGTCAAAGAGACGTTTCGGGTTATTGGACAGTGAGGTGATGAGGGTGTTGAAATAGGTTTGTTTGGAGAGGTGAAGGGCAGTGTTGTATGTTCGAAGCATAAACTTATAATGGATGAAATCTTCGGGTAGGTTGGATTTTCTCCACAGATGTTCGGCGCACCTGGACCACCGCTGCAGGAAACGTGTTTGCAAGGTGTGCCAGGGTTGTCGCCGTCTGTGTTGTGGTGTTCTATGTATAGGAGGTGCAAAATCATCCAGGGCACTTTGATGAACTGTCATGATGAGTCTTTATTTGGAGGCTCCTGTTAATTTAGTCTATCTGGCATGATTATACATTTCTTCACTGTCAAGTGATTCCCTATTGACCCAACAAAGATATTTTTCCTTCTTCCTATAGTGGAAACCATGGTCATCTTCTCCAAATGAGACAGACCCATATATGCTCCCATGATGTCACCCTCCTTATTTTTTATATTTTAGGGTTATACCTTGTAAATTAACCCTCCTAAATGTCATTGAACATTTTTCCTTCCTTGGCCCTTCATAATTACATATTTTTCTTTACTTTTTGAATGTTCTTTTATCAATTTTGGTTCCACCGTAAAACTAAGTCTTGGATCACCCTGGTACTTCTGACTATCATGGACAACTTTCTGGATAAGGACCCTTAGCTTTTGTGATGCTGTCGTGAGACAGGGTAGTAAGGAGTTCCAGGGTCACATACCAGAAGGGCTTGAGGTACAGAGGGGCATGACAAAGGCATGGTCAGGTAACAGTCCGGGATCAAATCCTTGGAGGGTTCATCAGGACAAGTGAGTATAAGTGGATAGGCAGGAGCAAAGTCCTAGGCAATGTACCTGAAATCAGAGGGTGTGAAAAGCAGAAGGGATAATCCATACAAATGGTCATGACATCCTAGGTCTGGCAACAACATCAGGGAATCAAACTATATCAGACACAGATCAAAGCCAGATTGAGCAGCAGGGCTGTCAATCAAATTGCTGGCAGCCCATAATGCCCCAACATCAAATTGGATGACTGGACTGTCACTCACAATACTGACAATCCAGCACAGTCTAGATCCCATAAGGTGGCTGAGGTGTCGCTCATAGTGTCCCTAGGGCACAGTAAAGATGAAGCCATGACAGCTTAAATGTGCTAACACATTTCTACATGATATCCTAAGAAGAGCATCCACCACAAATCAATGATTTCTAAAATCCATAGCTTTGTGAGCGTATTGATTGTGAGAGTTGGTCCTTTAGACTCCATTCTCTGGGCGGTCTTGACCAGACCAGATAGATCGCGTGGGCTACAAGAAGGTCAAAACTAACAATATAAGTAACTGTTATGGGGTCAAACTCAACCCCTGCCATGTGACTGCTGTGGGGTCGAGTCCAACCCCAGCTGAGTAACTGCAATGAAGTCCAGGGCCAATCAACCTCATCAACAACAAGGATTGGTGTCCTTGCCTATTTTTTAAGGGTTCCTGGTGGAACTTGTCAGATCACTTGAGTGTAAAGGCCCCGTCTCACTAAGCAATCTCGGTAGCGAGATCGCTGCTGAGTCACAACTTTTGTGACGTAACGGCGATCTCACCAGCGAGATTGCTGTGTGTGACAGCGATCAACGAGCGGCCCCCCTGCCGGTATCGCTGATCGCTGGAAGAAACCTCTGGACATTTCTTTGGTCGCTGGTCTCCCGCTGGCCAGCACGCATCGCTGTGTGTGACAGCGGGAGACCAGCGATCAGGTGTAAAAAAATAATAAAAAAAAATAAAAAATATAGTTATTCTCACCTTCCGACGTCCTGTTCAGTCATCCTGCCTCTCTCCACGCTCCGGCGGTCCCAGTGATCCTTTGCATGAATGACCGCGAGACTTTGTTATCCCGCGAGACCGTGACATCTCGCGGTCATTCTCGCAAAGGATCACTGTGACCGGAGCGTGGAGAGAGGCGGGATGGCTGAACGGGACGTCGGAAGGTGAGAATAACTATATTTTTTATTTTGATACTATTTTCTACAGCGATAGCCAGCGATGCCGGGCGCTCGGCATCGCTGTGCTGATCGCTGGTGAAGCTGTCTGTGTGACAGCTCACCAGCGATCACATAGCGACTTACCAGCGATCCTGACACCTTCATATCGGTGTCGGGATCGCTGGTGAGTCGCTAAGTGTGACGGGGCCTTAAGTACTAATGTATTCTTATGAAAATGTTCCATTAAAGCATTTTTCTCAAAAGAATAAACTCTTTAATGAGACCAATTAGAGTATATGCTATTGTTAAGCAAATCTGCTGCAATTTGAATTCAGTTCAGTGGCTTACCCAAGTTTGGTTAGGAAATGCGATTTACATGAAATTTATTCAATGCAAATCAAAAGTGCCTAATTATGCTCTGGAATCTCTCTAGACATCAAACCATAATGATTGTAGATTGAAAAATGTAAAAAAAAATTAATAGGCTGCTAATCTTTTTATGCCAATGGTCCATTTGAGTTTTCAGCACCCGTTGTGCCCACTTGCCCAAGAAAGTTTAGGTCTCACATGGCATCATGCGTAGAGGGTGCCAGAGGCTCTGAAATTCCCATGAGATCTGTGGCATGAAGAAAACTGGTGGCCTGTGAATGAAGACCGGAATGACCAAGTGGAGAGCTGGTACGAGAGCTTGACAGCTCTGGAAAGGTGATTATTTTTTTTAAAAACACTTTGCGAATACTTTTGAATACAGCAAAAATAGTGTCTGGCTGGTATTTATTTTGCTGGATTTTCAAGAATTAAATTTAAAAAAAATTTAGATTACAGAAAGATTCTGGCAGATTCCATATCACTTAGAATCAATTTGCTCATATGTTGTATATCGGCATCATAGAGAGGGTTCTCCTTAATGAAGATTGTCTTTTTTGGCTCTGGTGGACTTGGGCTCCAGCTGTCAAAATTTTATATGGTTGGCCGTTCGCCCAAAACGTATGAAAAGGGAAAGGGAAAACGTATAGCTTGTTGAGCTTTTGAAGATGGACCCATGGAGAAGAGGTTGAATAACCTTAACAGAGACTTTACTCCCATCAAAGCCATTTTCTATATTCCTTATAGGTCCTGTATTCCTTTGACGTGGTTTCTGCTATTCAGTTCATGAGAATTTGCATGAGCATCCTCTCCTAAACCAAAGACCTTTGGCTAAAATGAAGTCAGGTGCCCAGAAAGAATTCTATTATTCTACACGAGATGGATGGATGTTGGTAGAGGTTAGCACACTCTTGATCCTCAGGTCCTCCTAGTGATATACCATGAATTAGGGGGTTAAAATTTTGATTTTTGCTATCTTCAATCGAATCTAACTTGTTCCAGTCATAAACTCATTTATGTTCATTAGGTAATGTCAAAAAAATTATTCGGACCAACCTGGGCAGTCATCAAATCTAACACCAACTAGAAGGTTCCTCAATTGCATTAGCTGTAGAAAACCATCATACTAATAGACCAAAGATCTGTGGAGGAGATAAAGCATAATTTATCTCAAGCCCATGGTGAAGGTTTACCTATGAGTGGCCACTTCTCAGATGGAAAAAGGATCTTGTTTTCCAGCCTCTTGAGATTATGTGAATCCTCATGGCTCAGAATTTAGAGGTTTCAGATTTACGGGGCCCTGGTGTCCAGTCATTACTATGACTGTCACCTGGTGGTTGGGATGTCTTATATTAATTTGGCAATGGAGACTAAGGAGACTAAGGAGCCAACATTTCTAGCCACATCTAATCAATGGTGCCATGGGCACAAATGTAACCATTTCATGGCCGTATAGTAGGAATACTTATTACTTCTACAGCCATCTGGAGAAGTGGAATTGGGATTTTTAAGTTTTTGGCTACCCGACATTGTTTTCTTTTTCTATATGCCGAGCCGTATACATCACATAATATAGACAGGCAATAAACCTGACTCAATGGTTTTCTGGCAACGAGGCCCCGTCCTATCTTTATGAGTCATATAGTTTAGTCTAGCGTTGCGTCTTTGTTGAATAACACCATCGACGACGGTCGCGACACACGCAAGATCTCAGGCTTGGCGTTTACAACGTCAGTGAATTTGAAGATTTGGAGGGAGCCCTGGAAACCCAATACATGGAGGGAGATACTCAACATCAAACACTGCGTACAAGAGCCCCGTCATGCCAGAACTGTTGTCACCCACGTCAGTATATTTAGTGTAGATGAAAGCTTGCCAACAACTACAAGCTCAAGGGCTTATCCAAATATTTCCTTCACGCAGGCTGGATTGGCCATATGTTGCTGGGCTCCTGGTCACAATGGGAGCGGCTTCGCGAGTAGTTAACCTGACAAATGCTGGTCATCATTAGGATGAAGAAGTAATGGTCAACTTGTGATGATAGGACCAATTGTCTCCAGCTTCCCTTCCTCAATTGTTCTACTTGACTACTCCATGTTTTCAGCACAAGAGCTTATAAGCAGCATCCAGAGCAGCTGTTTTGAGGACCACATGGCACAGAGAAGCAGGCACTAGGTCCTTTATCTTACTCTGGGCCCAGAAGAGTAGTAGAATTACCCTCCTCAGCAAAGCCCTGGAGTTTTGGGGGTCAAAATATCATTTGCTACTTAGGAACATGGATCATGAAGGGGAGCCCAGTTATAGGTTTTGCACTGAGACTCTGGAGCTTTTACCTGGTCCCCCTTGATTTTCATATTGCTACCTTAATGTCTTTTTATTAAGTAAGTCCTCCAATATTTTTGCAGTTGACCTCATGAGCCCCTCCATTCTCATGCAATAGTTGTAGAAATTCTACAAAGCCTTTTTCTCATCCAAGAAACATTTTTGAAGCACGGCTGATACACATCCTCACCAACTAGTGGGTGAAGTTTAGTTTCTCGAGTCCTGTACCTAAATACTTTGGCCATGGCAGATGGGATCATTGATAACCACCTCATCCCCTGGAATCCAGGAAACATACTCCACCAGTTGCATCCTTGCTACACCTCTGACCAACGAAATCAATCTTCTGAACCCTACGTGATGTCCAAAGTGGCCAAAAAAATATTTTGTCTATGGCCATTTTTAGTAAATAGTAGACCCCTGTGGTCTTGAGTCCTAGACAACTTCTAAAATACCCATTTAGGATCTTAAAAACAAAATCCTTGGCTCTTGAGTCCCTTGCCTTGTCTGGATCAGACACTTGAGCGAATCCTCCAGGACGAGTCTGCTTTCACTTAGGATACAAAAAGTTCATTCAATCATCATTCACATCCCGTGTTCATCCCTCCAATTGCAATGTGACTGGAGCCAGAGAAATTAACACCATCTATACATGAAAACCCCGCGGGACTCATACTGAGCAATTTGTGTGTTGTACAAAGCAAACAGATGTTTTGGTTTTTCATACACAAACTTTCCGGGCAGTCACAGAACACGGCCAGAGTGAGAGTGGGGTCGCTGATATTTTGGAGGCTACTGCCATGCCAAGTGACCGGTGTCAATCATTGCGCTGATCAACAGGAAAGGATATAAACATGAAGGACGATGAGATATCAGCTGTTTGATGAACCCTGTTTTTGGGGTGTAGCTGTTTTTGGGGTGTAGCTGTAGAGGGTGCGAAGCAGAAATCTAGTGACATATAAGAGACCTAGAGGTCCACCTGCCAGATAAGGAGGCACCAGTGTTGCATTGAGGTCCATGACAGGTTGAGAACCTAAAACCTAAGACAATGCTACCATGTATCTCAACTTCTCAATATACAGCGAACACTTCAAACACTAAGATGAGTCAATGAGTTGGGATAAGCCAAGAAGATATCTCTCGTGGTCATCTTGCTCCAGACTGTCTTGAGATTGATGTTAGGAACACTCACCACTCAGCCTTTGCCAACAGAGGATGTTTCGAGGAGTTGTGTTTACTCTTTCGATGGTAGTGAGATCACGGTGGCCCCGGGTTTGATGACAAGTCTCTGGTACTGATAGAAGCTCCTTCCTGACACGCCAATTCTGAAGATATGTGGTCCGGTAATGATGTATTTGTCATTATAATGGGGCTCTGAGCAGCGAACGTTGGGCTGGAGATGAAGGAGCAAAGACCCGTTTACTGTGCAATCTCAGGGCCAGACGTACAGAGAAGCCATGGGCAACAGGCAGTGTCAGCTCCAACACCTCTCCTCCATTTGCCTTTTCACATGGATTTTCTTTTGTCAATGCAGAACACATAATATTGTCAAATAGTGTCAAAGTAATACTGCCATACACAGCCCTCATAATGTAGCCATATAGTGCCATTCTAATATGGCCATACACAGCCCTCATAATGTAGCCATACAGTGTCATGCTAATATTGCCATACACAGCCCTCATAATGTAGCCATATAGTGTCACGCTAATACTGCCATACACAGCCCTCATAATGTAGCCATATAGTGCCATTCTAATATGGCCATACACAGCCCTCATAATGTAGCCATACAGTGTCATGCTAATACTGCCATACACAGCCCTCATAATGTAGCCATATAGTGTCACGCTAATACTGCCATACACAGCCCTCATAATGTAGCCATATAGTGCCATTCTAATATGGCCATACACAGCCCTCATAATGTAGCCATACAGTGTCATGCTAATACTGCCATACACAGCCCTCATAATGTAGCCATATAGTGTCACGCTAATACTGCCATACACAGCCCTCATAATGTAGCCATATAGTGCCATTCTAATATGGCCATACACAGCCCTCATAATGTAGCCATACAGTGTCATGCTAATACTGCCATACACAGCCCTCATAATGTAGCCATATAGTGTCACGCTGATACTGCCATACACAGCCCTCATAATATATCTAATATATAAAGCTCAAAGTGTGTATGTGTATGTATGTGTATGTTTGTATGTCCGGGATAGGCATCCGCACTGTCGCAGCTACAGCCATAAAATTAGGCACAGTCACACGTCTGGACCCCGAGAGCGTCCTAAGCTATGTTGTGAGGTGAAATTTTAACCCTGTGCGTTCCAATTCACCAAACAATTTTGCCCCTATCTACATACTGGGGGGAAAAGTGTGTGCGCGTCAAGCCCCGCCCCTCATTATGATGTCATAATGCCCCTATTTGCACACTGGGGAAGCAGTGTGTGCGTATCAAGCTGCGCCCCTCATTATGATGTCACAATGGTGGCCATGGCGACGCTGATGTCATCATAGGTTGCAAGCCCTGCCGCCGCTCATTATGATGTCATATGGGCACGGGACTATGGGATGGAGGATGTATGATGGGTATATGGGCACGGGACTATGGGATGGAGGATATGTATGATGGGTATATGGGCACGGGACTATGGGATGGAGGATGTGTGATGGGTATATGGGCACTGGACTATGGGATGGAGGATATGTATGATGGGTATATGGGCACGGGACTATGGGATGGAGGATGTGTGATGGGTATATGGGCACGGGACTATGAGATGGAGGATGTATGATGGGTATATGGGCACTGGACTATGGGATGGAGGATATGTATGATGGGTATATGGGCACGGGAGTATGGGATGGAGGATATGTATGATGGGTATATGGGCACGGGACTATGGGATGGAGGATGTGTGATGGGTATATGGGCACGGGACTATGGGATGGAGGATGAGTGATGGGTATATGGGCACGGGGCTATGGGATGGAGGATGTGTGATGGTTATATGGGCACGGGCCTATGGGATCGTGGATATGAATGATGGGTATATGGGCACGGGGCTATGGGATGGAGGATGTATGATGGGTATATGGGCACGGGACTATGGGATGGAGGATATGTATGATGGGTATATGGGCATGGGACTATGGGATGGAGGATGTGTGATGGGTATATGGGCACTGGACTATGGGATGGAGGATATGTATGATGGGTATATGGGCACGGGACTATGGGATGGAGGATATGTATGATGGGTATATGGGCACGGGACTATGGGATGGAGGATGTGTGATGGGTATATGGGCACGGGACTATGGGATGGAGGATGAGTGATGGGTATATGGGCACGGGGCTATGGGATGGAGGATGTGTGATGGTTATATGGGCACGGGCCTATGGGATCGTGGATATGAATGATGGGTATATGGGCACGGGGCTATGGGATGGAGGATGTATGATGGGTATATGGGCACGGGACTATGGGATGGAGGATATGTATGATGGGTATATGGGCATGGGACTATGGGATGGAGGATATGTATGATTGGTATATGGGCATGGGACTATGGGATGGAGAATGTGTTATGGGTATATGGGCATGGGACTATGGGATGGAGGATGTATGATGGGTATATGGGCACTGGACTATGGGATGGAGGATATGTATGATGGGTATATGGGCACGGGAGTATGGGATGGAGGATATGTATGATGGGTATATGGGCACGGGACTATGGGATGGAGGATGTGTGATGGGTATATGGGCACGGGACTATGGGATGGAGGATGAGTGATGGGTATATGGGCACGGGGCTATGGGATGGAGGATGTGTGATGGTTATATGGGCACGGGCCTATGGGATCGTGGATATGAATGATGGGTATATGGGCACGGGGCTATGGGATGGAGGATGTATGATGGGTATATGGGCACGGGACTATGGGATGGAGGATATGTATGATGGGTATATGGGCATGGGACTATGGGATGGAGGATATGTATGATTGGTATATGGGCATGGGACTATGGGATGGAGAATGTGTGATGGATATATGGGCACGAGACTATGGGATGGAGGATGAGTGATGGGTATATGGGCACGGGGCTATGGGATGGAGGATGTGTGATGGTTATATGGGCACGGGCCTATGGGATCGTGGATATGAATGATGGGTATATGGGCACGGGGCTATGGGATGGAGGATGTATGATGGGTATATGGGCACGGGACTATGGGATGGAGGATATGTATGATGGGTATATGGGCATGGGACTATGGGATGGAGGATGTATGATGGGTATATGGGCACTGGACTATGGGATGGAGGATATGTATGATAGGTATATGGGCACGGGCCTATGGGATGCTGGATATGTATGATGGGTATATGGGCACTCGACTATGGGATGGCGAATATGTATGATTGGTATATGGGCATGGGACTATGGGATGGAGAATGTGTGATGGATATATGGGCATGGGACTATGGGATGGAGGATGAGTGATGGGTATATGGGCACGGGGCTATGGGATGGAGGATGTGTGATGGTTATATGGGCACGGGCCTATGGGATCGTGGATATGAATGATGGGTATATGGGCACGGGGCTATGGGATGGAGGATGTATGATGGGTATATGGGCACGGGCCGATGGGATCGTGGATCTGTATGATGGGTATATGGGCACGGGACTATGGGATGGAGGATAATTATAATTTGTTATAACTAACCACAGTTAGTTACTATGCCCGGGCAGCGCCGGGCTCTTCAGCTAGTATAACCATATAGTGTCACGCTAATACTGCCATATACAGCCCTCATAATGTAGCCATATCGTGTTATGCTAATACTGCCATACAAAACCCTCGTAATGTAGTGAAAGATAATACTGCCATCTACAGCCCTCATAATGTAGCCATATAGTGTCATGCTAATACTGCCATGCATAACCCTCATAGTGTAGTTGTATAGTATCACACTAATACTGCCATACACAGCCCTCAATAATGTAGCCATATAGTGGAAGATAATACTGCCATCTACAGCCCTCATAATGTAGCTATATAGTGTCATGCTAATACTGCCATACACAGCCATCATAATGTAGCTATATAGTAAAAGATAATACTGACATTTACAGTCCTCATAATGTAGCCATATAGTGTCACACTAATACTGCCATACACAGCTCTCATAATGTAGCCATATAGTGAAAGATAAAACTGCCATCTACAGCTCACATAATGTAGCCATACAGTGTCACACTAATACTGCCATCTACAGCCCTCATAATGTAGCCATATAGTGTCACGCTAATACTGCCATCCACAGCCCTCATAATGTAGATATTGTTAGGGCTGGCAGAACGCACCAAATTCTAAAATAATAGTAGGTGCGTTCGCAGCCCGGGGTCCACCGTGCAGAGGTGGTATACTGCTGCTAAATAATGGCGGGAGAATCTAGCGGTTTGAAACCAGTCACACGTGGGTTACATCACCCAATGTGAACAGGGGCGAACTCTGTTAATGCACAAAGCCGCACAACAGCTGAACGTAGATGCCGGAGCCAGTTAAGCTCACAGAGCCCGGCCAAAAGAGCGCACAGTGTATGGCCACAGAACTCTACCCCAAGGACACGGGGTTAGAGTCCTTCTAGGCCCACTGAGCACGCGGCGTCGCTGCCGCGAACGCCGCTATAGACGCTGGCTATGGAGCACGTGCACTGAGGCGTGCCGAGTCCCTGGTGAGGACAGATGCCTGACTCAACCTCTGTCCTACCTACGCCTAAGCCTGGGCGCTAGCAGGCTAGGCTGCACCACACATGCGTACCAAGGGTAGGGGTTTCTTAATGAGTCAGTCACCAGAGACAATCATACGTGCATACATCACTCACTCCACATAGTCTGTAAATACAGTCTTATCCTAGCGCATGGCCGAGCGGCCATGCAAACCTTTTATAGCCGCGAGCATCCGGGACCTGCCTGGCTTCTCGGATGGGCCAATCCGAACAGGAGCAGGACCTGAGCACGTGACCTTCGATCTCCAATGGAAGATCACTCCACGGGCATGCTCAGTGGCCCGACATGGGGACTTAGTCCCTGGAGAATCTCGCTGTTGAGCAGCATGTATTGCCATAGCTGTGCCAGAGGTCGCCGCAGCAAGCAAACCCACGGAGCTGGTCTGGGCAGAGCGCCTGGACCGACGAGTTTGCTGAGCAACCTCCTCTGCGGCTGGAGAGGAATGGGTGACCGCTGGAAGTAAGGCTCGGGATTCTCGCTGTGCAGCGACAGAAATCCGACACCTAACATTGCCCCCCCTCTCTGAGCCTCACTCTGCTCAAACTCCGCAATGAGAAGAGGAGCGTGGATGTTGTCCACCGGGTCTGAGCCTCTGGACCATGACCCTTCCAATTCACCAAGTAAAACTTTTTGCCTTGCATCCCACGATGGCATTTACCTCAAACTCGTCAGACGACAGGTCTGATCTCCCGGCAGATGGCTCAGAAAACCGGGACATGTGAACCGGCTTAAGGAGAGACACATGAAATGTGTCCGAGAAAGCCAAGTGTGGTGGAAGGGCCAGACGGTAGACCACAGGGTTAATCTGCTCGAGGACCTTGAAAGGGCCAATATAGCACGGTGCGAACTTAGTGGATTCCGCCCGCAGCCTGATGTTTTGAGCGGAGAGCCACACTAAGTCACCAGGGGCGAAGGTCAGAGCAGGGCACCGGCAAGTATCAGCGGAGGACCTCATTCTCTCCTTGGAGGCCCGGATAGCATCCTGCGTGCGATCCCAAATGTCACGTGCCTCCACCGCCCAGTCTGCCACCCTAGAGTCGGAGGACGACACGGGCATGGGCACGGGGACGCGTGGATGCTGACCGTAATTTTGGAGGAATGGGGTCTGACCGGTGGAGTTGGCCACAGCGTTGTTCAAGGCGAACTGCGCCCACGGCAGCAAAGATGCCCAATTATCCTGCCTGGCCGAGACAAAATGTCGCAGGTATGTCACCAGGGTCTGGTTGGTTCTCTCAACCAACCCATTCGTCTCGGGATGATAGGCCGAGGAGAGATTTAGCTCAATGCTGAGCAGAGAACAGAGCTCTCTCCAGAACCGAGACGCAAACTGAGGACCCCGGTCGCTGACAATCTTGTCCGGCATGCCGTGTAGGCGGAAAACATGTTTAATAAACAACGCTGCCAGGCCCCGTGCCGAAGGCAGCCGAGAGAGTGGTACCAGATGTACCATCTTGGAGAAATGATCAGTGACCACCCAAATGATGGTGCTGCCACTGGACATGGGCAGACCCACCACAAAGTCCATACCGACCATCTCTCAGGGCCTATCCGCAACCGGCAGGGGATAGAGTGACCCAGCGTGCCGCTACTGAGAGGACCGATTCTGGGCGCAAGAGACACATGCCTGAATATAGTCCCTGACGTCACGAGCCATATGCGGCCACCAGTATGTCCTTGCCAGGAGGTCAGAGGTTCGTTTGGTCCCAAAATGTCCCCCCACCCTGGACGAATGAGCCCAAGAGAGGACCTCCGGTCGCAGATGGGCAGGGACAAAAGTCTTGCCCGGAGGTACCGACTCGAGAGCAACTGGAGCCACGGTCCTCAGACTCTCCGATGGAACTATCAGCTGAGGCTCCTCCTCCTCTGATGACACGACAGAGCGAGAAAGAGCGACGGCCCAGACGTTCTTCTCCCCGAAGAGAAAATGCAGGGTGAAATGGAATCTGAAGAAGAACAAGGACCATCTGGCCTGGTGAGAATTCAGCCGCTGGGCAGTCTGTAGATAGACCAAATTTTTGTGGTCGGTGAACACCTGGGAAGGATGGCGAGCCCCTTCCAGGAGGTGTCTCCACTCTGAGAAGGCCAGCTTCATTGCTAGCAACTCCCTGTCCCCGATGGAATAATTCCTCTCCGCCGGTGTGATGGTCTTAGGTCTTAGAGAAGCATGTGTGCTTCCGACCTTGCGAGTCCTTCTGGAACAGGACCTCTCCAGCACCGATGGAAGAGGCATCCACCTCCAGAATGAAGGGCTTATCTACATCGGGACGATGTAGAATGGGAGCACTAGCGAAGTGGGATTTAATGGCGGCGAAGGCCTTGGAGACAGTTTCCGACCACAGTTTGGGGTTTGCACCCTTCTTGGTGAGGGCTACCAAGGGCGCTACCAAAGTTGAGAAATGGGGGATGAATTGGCAATAGTAATTTATGAACCCCATAAAGCGCTGCACCACTTTGCGAACCTCTCTCCGGTGGGAGTCGATATCTGGAGAGTAAATGAGAATATCGTCCAGATAGACTACTACCGAGGTGGTAAGCATATCCCGGAAGATATCGTTCACAAAGTCTTGGAAGACGGCTGGCACATTACATAGCCCGAAGGGCATCACCAGGTATTCATAGTGCCCATCTTTGGTGTTAAATGCCGTCTTCCATTCGTCCCCCTCACGGATGCGAATCAGGTTATAGGCTCCTCGCAGATCAAGCTTAGTAAACACTCTCGCTCCCCGTAGCCTATCGAACAGTTTCGATATCAGGGGTAGACGATACTTGTTCTTAACGGTTATGGCGTTAAGACCCCTGTAATCGATGCACGGACGTAATTCACCATTCTTCTTTTGGACAAAGAAGAATCCCGCTCCCGCCGGAGACACTGACCTCCTAATGAATCCTCTTGCCAGATTCTCCCTGATTTACTGAGACATGGCTTCTGTCTCTGGGAGAGATAGGGGGTAGACTCGACCCTGGGGAGGCTCAGCACCGGGCAAGAGGTCAATAGGACAGTCGTAAGGGCGGTGCGGCGGGTCTCCACCGCCTTCTTGGAGAAAACGTCTGCATATTGCTGGTAAGGCTTGGGAAGCGAGGAGAGATCTGCGGGAACCTCAGAGGTAGCGACCTGTATGCAGTCCCTCAAACACCTACCTTTGCAGGACTTGCTCCAACCGAGGATTTTTCCAGAGGACCACTCTATGTGAGGAGAGTGAGCACGTAACCAGGGAACTCCTGGGAGGACCTGGTCGATACCTTCGGACATGACCAGAAGAGACAGCATCTCCTGATGGGAAGGAGACAGTGAGAGTCTCAGTGGAGCCATCTGGTGGGTGATTTGGGACGGGAGAGTCGCACCATTCACCACTCTGATAGTGACTGGCTGAGGTAGCAGGACCAGGGGGATTGTGTGATGTAGGGCGAAGGCAGATGACATGATATTGCCCTCCGCTCCAGAATCCACACAAACCTCCACCACCAGAGTGAAAGAATTAAATTCTAATGCCCCTTTAAACAGGAGCTTGGAGGAGAAAGTCGCTGTGTCTAGTAGGCCCCCTCCGATCACCACTAGAAGGGAGCGTTTCCCGGACGTTGTGGGCACTGGTTAGCTAGGTGCCCAGTCTGCCGACAACGGAAGCAGACTGAAGGTACCTGCACGGACCGGGCCCTGGACCCCTTGCGAGACACCTCCATGGCCTCTGGAGGCTCAGGCGGCCAATCTAAATTGTTGACGGGACTTGGTGCGCTCCAGCCCTTGCTCAGTGAAGTGAATGTTTATCCTGGTGGAGACCATAATGAGCTCCTCTAAGGTGGTAGGCACCTCCCTGGTGGCCAGGGCGTCTTTGACATGGTCAGCCAGGCCTCTCCAGAAAATAGGTATGAGAACCTTGTCTGGCCACTCCAGCTCTGAGGCCAGAGTCCTGAAGAGGATGGCATACTGACTGACCAGAGACGAACCCGGGGTTAGGGCCAGCAACTGCAGTGCGGTGTCGTGCGTGACCCAAGGCCCCAGGAACACCTGCTTCAAAGTGACCAGAAAATGGGTGGCACTCTGTACCAGGGGATCCCCACGCTGCCACAGCGGGGTGGCCCACTCCAAGGCCCTGCCCGACAGAAGGGAGATGATAAATCCAACCTTGGCACCGCTCAGAGGGAAATTGTGTGGCAAGCAACACCAGGTGAATGGAGCACTGACTCACGAAACCCCTGCATGAAGCACTATCACCCGCGAACTTTTCGGGCAGCGGGAGGCGAGACAAGGATGGGGCAGGACTAGCCGAGGAGACACGGGCGACAGCCTCTGTAGCTGCTTGAACAGCGACCGAAGTAACATCCGCAGCTGAGGTGGAACGCTCTAGCGCTGCCAACCTACCCTCCAGCTGCTGGATGTATCTATGCAGTCGTTGTTCGTCCGCCATTATTAGCCAGACCCTGGCGCTAGGATAATGTTAGGGCTGGCTGAACGCTCCAAATTATAAAATAATAGTAGGTGCGTTCGCAGCCCGGGGTCCACCGTGCAGAGGTGGTATACTGCTGCTAAATAATGGCGGGAGAATCTAGCGGTGTGAAACCAGTCAAACGTGGGTTACGTCACCCAATGTGAACAGGGGCGAACTCTGTTAATGCACAGAGCCGCACAACAGCTGAACGTAGATGCCGGAGCCTGTTAAGCTCACAGAGCCCGGCCAAAAGAGCGCACAGTGTACGGCCACAGAACTCTACCCCAAGGACACGGGGTTAGAGTCCTTCTAGGCCCACTGAACGCGTGGCGTCGCTGCCACGAACGCCGCTATAGACGCTGGCTATGGAGCACGTGCACTAAGGCGTGCCGAGTCCCTGGTGAGGACAGATGCCTGACTCAACCTCTGACCTACCTATGTCTAACCCTGGGCGCTAGCAGGTTAGGCTGCACCACACATGCGTACCAAGGGTAAGGGTTTCTTAATGAGTCATTCACCAGAGACATTCATACGTCAATACATTACTCACTCCACATAGTCTGTAAATACAGTCTTATCCTAGCGCATGGCCGAGCGGCCATGCAAACCTTTTATAGCCGCGAGCGTCCGGGACCTGCCTGGCTTCTCGGATGGGCCAATCCGAACAGGAGCAGGACCTGAGCACGTGACCTTCGATTTCCAATGGGAGATCACTCCTCGGGCATGATCAGTGGCCCGACATTGGGACTTCGTCCCTGGAGAATCTCGCTGCTGAGCAGCATGTATTGCCATAGCTGTGCCAGAGGTGGCAGCAGTAAGCAAACCCACGGAGCTGGTCTGGGCAGAGCGCCTGGACTGACGAGTTTGCTGAGCAACCTCCTCTATGGCTGGAGAGGAATGGGAGACCGCTGGAAGTAAGGCTCGGGATTCTCGCTGTGCAGCGACAGAAATCTAACAGCTATATAATGCAAGATAATACTGCCATCCACTTAATTCCACCTTATTATGCTAAGGTATTTTATTTTCATGTACAGCCAATTTAAATTCCGTATTATAGTGGGAAGATGATGCTGTCCTAAACAGACCACGTAATACCAACATATGAAGCCAAAATATTTCTTTTTGATGTAACATAAATATTGCCATATAGTGTCCAGAAGATAATACTTCCATACACCTTATAGTGTCAAGATGAATGTGTCATAAACAGGCCACATAACACCAGCATATGGAGCCAAGATTTTTCTATTATATATCAGAGGTCTATCCCAGGAGGGCAGGCAGGGCAAGTGCCCCGGGCGCAGCCGGCAAAGAGGCGTTGCCTGATATGTTGGTCCGAGGTGTCTACCTGATGGTTTCATTTTTTCGCCCCGGTAGTGGGAGTTGACAGTTCTCTGGAGCCGGTCAATCTGACAGCCAGCTCAGAGATAGGGCAGCGTAGTGGCTTCCAGTGATCAATTGTACTCACCTGTTTCAGATGCGAATACAAATTAAGCTCTCACCTGGGTCAGGGTGATGTCAGTATGAGAAAACAATATGGGGGGTGGGTGCAGACATAGTATGAGGAGTGAGGAGGGGATGTATGCGGACACAGAATGGGGAGGATGGGTGAGGACACAATATGGGGAGAGAAGAGGAGAAAAGTATGCAGGCACAGTATGGGGAGCAAGGGAAAGGGTGAGTGCAGACACAGTATGGTGAGTTATGGGATGGGTGGACCCAGTATGAGGAGCAAGGGGGGTAATGTATGCAAACACAATATGAGGAGAGAGGGAGGGGAATGTCTGTAGACACAGTATGAGTAGCAAAGGTAAGAATGTATGCAGATGTATGAAGGTGGCGAGGAACATCAGCTCCCTCCTCTCCCCTGGACACTGTTCACACAATTAGCTGCAGCACCTCATTGTTATTAATGTGTAGTGTAATGTTTCTGTACTGTGATGTCTTGTATCTGCCATGTACTGTATATATGTTTAGAGATAGAAGTTAGCATAGAGTAATAGGGGGGTTAGAATAGAGGGGGGCACATTAGAGATAGAGAATAGGATAGATAATAGTGTTAGTATAGGCACAGGCAGCAAGGAGTTAAGTAGATGGGAGGGGCACAGAGCAGAGCAGCACATAGCAGGGAGATATAGGAAAGGCACTTCGTGTTCAGAATGAGATGCCTGGGCAGTCTACCCAAGGACAGGATGCAAACAGTAAGACAGTTACAGGCTGTGGGGGTAAAGCTGCGGATGGCAGTTAGGGACCCAAGGCTGGAGACTAGTGCAGTCTAGCACCAGCTCAACTGGATCATCCCCAGGAAGAAGGCGCTGACAGGGAGCTGGTGATGCTGAAGGTGCAGATGGGACACTAAACTGTCCTGAGATGCTGCCTAGATGGCAGAGGAAACGAAAATGCAGACAGGACAGAGTCTGGCTAGAGGTACGGCCGTGTATCCGAGATTAAGGAGAGAGAAATGACAGAGATACTAGAGGCTGCCCAGAGGGCAGGGAAAGGGCAGGAAACATTGCCTTGTGTGAACTGTGCTGCTGATGTGATGGATGCCTTACTGTTTAGTAAAGTTCAACTGTTGGAAAAGAACTGTGACTCTGTGGTGTTACCTGGAACCTGGAAGCCAGAAGCTGGAGTAACAGATGTAACCACTGTATAGCAGGAAAAGGACATTATTTATCCTTTAATGTACAAGGTGCCGGGGTGCTCACTGACTGTTGTTTAGTGGTCTTACCCATGACTACCACCCCGTGCCACCTTGTTACACAGACACAGAATGGGGAGCAGGGGGAATGTGAGAGGAGACAGCATGAGGAGGGAGGGGAAAATGTGTGAGGAGACTATTGAGGGGAATAGTGTGAGTACACAGTATGGGGGAGAAAAGTGTGAGTGGGCATAGAATAGAAACTAATTAGTGTGTGGGGGGGTAGCATGGGGGAATAGTGTAAGGGCACAGCCAAAAATGGTAAGTATACCTAGGGAGGGGGAGTGAGATGAAGGGGCACAGTATAGAAACTGGGCCTTATAGGGAGGACAGTGAGAGATAACTATAAAGAGGGCCCAGTATGGAAAGGAGAGGGCAGTGTGGAAGGCATATACTATAAGAGGGACAACGTGTGGATCATATTTTGTGCAGGAAATAAAGTGGGGGGCAATTATTTATTCAGGGTCTCAGAATAGGGCAGATGTTTTTTATTCAGGAGCATTATAGTGACGCTGCTATTTTAAGGGTATGATGTGGGGATGTGCTGCACAAGACTGGAGAAGATAGAAGTCTGCAGAGGCGAGCTGTGGCTGTGAGAGGTCATCATGGCATCTGGACAAGATTAAGAAAAGAAAGAGAATAACTCCAATCAGAACCAACATCATCTATAAGGTAACTGGATGTAAATATTTTTTGTGATACTGAATGTAAGGTTCTCAGTCTGATGTTGACTGATATGAGCAACTCCCAGTATCTCCTTACCATTGTTAAGGATGTAGTGGAAGTTGTAGGTTCATGCGTTACAAATGTATATGGGTTTGACCTGACATTACAATTGATATACCATGTACTGATGGTGGTTTTGATGCTGAATTCATGTACTCATGGTAGTCCTAGTGATGTATTCATGTACTGATGGTGGTTCTTGTATTGATGAGGGATTTTTATGCTGTGTTTCTCTACTGATGGGGGTTATATGGATGTATTTATGTACTGGTGGTTGTTCTGATGATGAATTTCTGTACTGCTGATGGTTATGATTATGAATTTATGTACTGGTGAGAGTTGTGATGCTGTGACTGCAGACTTTCATCTCAAACTTGAACAAACACTTTAATTATAAAATGAAGCCCTGTAGCCAATCCTAACAGAGCGTAATATCCTTACTGTCAGGATTCAGCTTTTCCTTGCTGGTTCCAGCAGTCATCACATGGCCACTTTACTCATGTGTTTTTTTGACATAATACTGCCAGTTTCAAGCTTGCTCAGGGGCATTAGCTCAGTTGCCTCCTCCCCAAAACCATCCCAGTCCTTGGCTGATTTCTCGTTCCTGATCCTTTTGCTCTTTGTTGTTGTGAATAATTCCGAAGCCAAATAGTTTATGATGCAATCTTCTCCGGCATCCTTGGGACTATTAAAAAAAAGTCCCACTGTGAACAGTATTGGTCACCTGGTCATGTCGGGCAAAGTTAGGACAAACCCAAATGGTGACTCCTAGTAATGTATAGATCCTTTCATCTTTGACAAGATGCCACAATCTTCGTTTCCATCGGAAATATTCTAATTTGGTCAATACTGACATTCCAGGACACTATCTCCTCCGGATCCGGCTGCTCATCTCAGATTTTCACGAGAGGAACAATATGTTACACATTAAGACATTGCTTATGGTCTATTTTCCAATACAAAACCTTATTAAAATACGACAATTAAGTTTCCTTTTTTAAAAAAAAAAAAAAATGTACCAGAAAGCAGGTATCAAATAATAAACCGAGATGATGATTCTATCCAGAAGGGACATATGGTGCAACTTTAGATGCAATCCAATACCGGCCAACAAATTACCGTAGTCCTGATGGCTCATGGCTGGCCAATAAAAGGGTTCAATAACAAAGAATGATTGAAAAAATACAGTTTTAGGTCTTGATAGAACCTATAAAAAACTTCCGAAGGACAGTTCATGACCTTTCATGGTATGAGTCTTGGATTTATACCATCCTTCAGGGGCCATGCAAATCACTCTGCCCATGAAGTATGTCCTGACATTGGCACTGGTGTCAAGACATAATTTTCATTGCAAGTCCCTCAGCGTTCAGTAGTGAACACTGCATGTGCGTGCCCACAGAGCAAGTAAAATAGCTGGCTCCCGTCAAATAAAGCCAAAGCATTGTGGGCCCTGGGAAACTGCCGGGGGTAGGTAAAATGTCGAGAGCCATAAACGGCCCCCAGATCTGAGGTTCTCCACCCCTGCTATACAGGATACTGTGGAGACATGAGGAGTAAGTGGGTGCTCTAGTCCCCTGGCCCGAGTCCGCATGGACCAGGGCTCGTCCCACTGAACGCCCGCCCTCCTTTTTTGAACCACCAACAGACGATAACATATGGAACAGTCCCAGAAAAATACCTAGGATGGAGCAAATTACAAAGTATTACCCTTCCGTTGACTTGCCAGGATTAGAGTAGCTGCGACTCCGAGGCTATCCCTACCAGTGGCACCCCGCTTTTGGCGCGACCAACAGAGATGAGGTAATGACAAGATTAGGAAGCTGACAGTCCATTGAGGTACTTGCCCAGTTGACAGTAGGGACACAATCTGGCTTCTCCAAATGCCTCCATGGAGCCGATCCTGGCTTCTCCAAACGTATCCATGGGCTCAGGTGACCAGTGGGTCCAAAGCTTGACTTCCCCTAAAGTATCTATGGGTTCAGTGATGGTCAATGTGGCAGATCAGTGTTCTTCCAGCCAGGGCCATGGTCCCCTAAGCTGACATCCTTTAGAAAGTGAAATCTATGTTACTCTTGATGGAGCCATGTTGTTCTGGCTGTTGCTCTGGCAAATAAAGAAAAAGGTTGCACTAAAGCATGTCGATGTGAAATACATGAAGTGTGAATAACATAATGGCTTTTGAAGTGTACGAAAAAACACGAGATGCTTAGCACAAATTTTGGCCAAAAATTGTGAGCCCATCCACCAATGTCAAGGTAATCTCATGGATCGGATGGGTCCCTGACCTAACTGCCTAGTGTGAACGCTTAGCTCTGGCTAATGTCTTGGTACAGCCTATATTTATGGGTAGGTTGGAAAAAAGTGTGATTAGATGTAATTAAAATCACAGCATGGTGAAGGGCGGGGTGTCCACGTCAGAATAACTGGTACATTAGTAAGTAATGGAAAGCTGACTGAACAAAGAACTAGTCTGAACTAGTGCATACCAAAAACAACTCACATACCAAATAAAGACAAAGGTTGCACTAAATTGCACTAAAGCAAGTCGATGTGAAATACATGAAGTGTGAATAGCATAATGGCTTTTGAAATTTATGAAAAAACACATGAGATGCTCAGCACAAAATTTGGCCAAAAATTGTTTGGCCATCCACCAACGTCAAGGTAATCTCATGGATCGGATGGGTCCCTGACCTAACTGCCTAGTGTGAACACTTACCTCTGGCTAATGTCTTGCTGCTCTGGTAAGTCACTTGATTATTCATGCAGAACAAAAGAAATCCCTTTTTATACCCACATCTGTGGCTCAGGTCATCATCCACAGTTCATGGAGTAGGTGGGATGAGCTAACTCTCAATGATTATTTATTGAATCTGCATAGTTTGTCCTCTGTTTTGCAGGTCAACAAACTAGCTGACCTGGTACAATGTGTATCAACATATTAACAAATATCGATTGTTCCATGACCCTGCGTTCCTGTCCTCCAGGGATAATAGACAATAAGTTGCAACAAACATCAACTTAAAAGTCAACATCCATGCCCCTGTGAACAATTGTATGTGTTTCTTAACCAGGCCAAGCAAAGTAACACACAAACATTTTTAAAAAATCAACATAAAGATAATATTGCCTATGTCTCTGGGCCTCCTGAATTTACATCTGGATAATTAAGATTAAATGTTGCGTTGTCACAGATACCTGAGAGTGAAGCATTGTCCTGACGTTGGATATTGAATGGTTTCAATAGAAGACCAATGACCAATAACCAAAGTATCTCATGATGACCATATTCTCTCATACTGCAAGACTGATCTTCTCCAAGAGAAGATCTTACAATATCATCTCTTACCATCTAAACACCAAAATAAGGCTCTCATTTCTTTTTATAGGATGGTGGCCAAGAACATGATGAACATTACATTACCATCTGGTGGGCAATTGTGAATCAGTCGAGAATGAGAGTCAAGATTTTGAGATGTAAGACCCATACCATTCAGGATACCTTAGAGCAAAGCATTGTCCTAAGGTTGCTCTTGATGTCCAGGATCTCATGCAGTACAATCAAGCAAAAAAGGAAGCACACTGTAACGCCAAACCATGCAAACATGAAAAATGAATAATGAATTGCATTACTGCATTAGAAATATGAAAAATGAAAAATTTGAAAAGCCACGTTAAGACATTTCTCGTTTTCCAGGTCCCTATTCTATGCCAATCCTCACTAAGACTGTAGTCTCCATCTGAATGGGAACCCATGAAAAATCCTCTGTTAGGACTGAAGTCTATATCTCAGTGGAGGGGAAATGGCCCTGGTTTGATTAAAAACGCTTGCAGCTAACAGGTGGAGTGCTCAGTCAGAAGGTAAATGAATGCAAATTTCAAAAACTGACCATCACATCCAAGTATAAGCATAAAATCTATATAAAATATATATATAAAATCCTCTGTTAGGACTGTTTTCATTTTTCATATTTCTAATGCAGTAATGCCATTCATTATTCATTTTTCATGTTTGCATGGTTTGGCGTTACAGTGTGCTTCCTTTTTTTGCTTGAATGTATATGAGTTGGTGACTCTAGGTTAAGCACCTGTTCACACTATGCTTATACTTGGATGTGACGGTCAGTTTTTGAAATTTTAATTCTCATTCAGTACAACACTGACCTTCTCCCACAGTAGATGTAAGGCTGTCATCTTTTCTCATCAAAACCACAAAATAAGGGCCTCTTTACATTACCATCTTATGGGCAACTCTGTTTCAGTCGAGCATGAGAATCAAGAATTTAATATGTAAGACCCCCTACCATACAGGATACCTGAGTGTGAAGCATTATCCTGATGTTGGACATCGAATGAGCCAACAGAAATACGATGACCAAGAACTAAATTAACTCAAGATGACAAGGCTCTCACATACTGCAGGACTGATTTTTTTTCCAATAGGAGTTGATAGGATGTCATCTCTTCCCATCAACAACCATTAATAAGGGTCCCATTTCTTTTTATAGGATGGTGGCAAAGAACATGATGGACATTCCATTACCTCTTCTGTCTTATGGGTAACTGAGATTCAGTCGCGCATGAGAATCAAGAATTTAAGATGTAAAACCCATACCATCCAAGATACCTGAAAGTGAAGCATTGTTCTGAGGTTGGACATCGAGCAGTTCCAACGGAATACCAATAAGCAAAATATCTCTTGAAGGCTAGGTTCTTATACACTACAAAACTGACCTTCCCCCACATTGAATGTTAGGATGCCATCTCTTCCCACCAAAACCAAAAAATAAGAGTCTCATTTCTTTTGTTAGGGTGAACTCCAAGACGACGATGGACATTACCTACACCCATATGGTCAGCTGTCTCAGATGAGCACTCATTGGCTGGTGTTACACACCTTGGCCTATTTCACCACCACTCTTCGTGTTATCTGTACACACCTGGAACTGCATGATGATGGACCAGCTATGAAGATGTCACATAATGATTAGATAACATTACCCGGGCAAGTCTTCACTCTGATCTTTGCCTGGCTTTTGGATTTTGCATTTGTCTTGCTCTATAGGAGTAGTAAACAATTTTCTGGTCACATCTCCTTCTCCATCTCCTCTTCTGTTGTTGATACCTGGCTTTACAATTAACGTGATTACCCATGAGCCCAGATTGCCCACCCACCAAACAAACAGACTGAGTACTAGACCTGGGAATCCAACTAGTAAAGTCCAAGAATGGACATCTTCTTCAGACCTGGAATCACATGAAAGTGCTAGGGGCCCTCTTCTCCAATGAGGACCCTCGTAGACTTTGAATACAGGACTTTTGGTGTGTCAAATCTCAGCACACCTTACCACAACTGGAGAATCTGTTTCATGATTGGTAAAGATTGAGGAAACATCCACAGCTCAGTATCTGACATCCAATATTATTTTTCTTGAGCTTGAGAGAATTTATGGATTTTCCTACAATGAAATCCAATAAGAGCTCAATTAACCTCCCGTCCTATCTCTCCAAGTGTTATAAAATACTCCTTGCCAGAGAATCCTGGCGGCACCATTGGCTTTATCCGAGCTTTGGCATCATAAAGGATAGGAACGTCTCTAGAGATTAACAGCTACAATGGGATAACAAGTGACATCATGTTGTTTTGTGAGGAAAGATACGAGGCCACGAACCCGAAAGAGTGACTTACGACAATTTTTATAGACCGCTTCTTGGATAATTATTTCCTGAGACAGTTATCTGTCACAAGGTTTAGCAGATATTTAGACATCCTGCATGAGACGATTAGTCTTTTTTCCTAGCGATATGATGAGAGAGAAGAGTTGCTAAGATGCCAATATGCCCCCTTTAAAGGAAAAATGTTTCCTGGAGAGGTTTCCTGTCAACAAGAACATTTACTGGATTTCCCTTCAACATTCAAACATTTGTCAGGGGAGAAACAATAGGGACCATGGAGGAAGGTGGCCCACCAATGCCAGAACCTATTTCACCTGTATGAGCATCCAAGGTACATTCAGCTGAATTATATTGTGGCCAATAAGAGAGGCTGTGAGGGATGAGGGAGACTCCATTTTGGATTTATTACTTTAGGCCCAATATATCATCCAGAGATCTCCTTCTCCCGGAGCTGTGGCCCCCACACATGGGATAAGTACACAAATTCCCAAAAGAACTGGAACATGCCATATGGCCAGAGAATTAGAGGCTATGTGTTAATTAAGGTAAGGAGGAACAGAGCTGGGACCTCCTGCTGTCTTTTGTGCAAGGCGGCCAACATCAATCAGCTATCAATGGAAGGCGCAGACAGTTGGGCACTGACACCTAGAGATGAATTATGAGAGAACCGTACATCTCAGAGTTAAGTCCAATATACCACCAGAATCCTGGGAGCCCTCTGCACACACACCTTGGTCTCATCGTTCTCTAGCTGTCCCAGATACCGAGCTATCGAGACTGACTCTCTATAACCACTTAGCCAACCCAAGTTTGGACTCTCTGTATCGGTGCAGCCCCAACAAACCCAGTGAGACGTCAGTAGTCCCGTTTGGCCCTCCCACTAGGAAGTTGTGACCCATCATAGATATTGGGAATTATTTCAGCTAGGAGGTCAATGGAGGAGATTTCAGTCCATCCTAGAGGGGTGGTGGCAAATATAGGAGGGGGCGCGCTAAGGGTTAAAAGCTAGCTACACACCTTTAGCCAGTGTCATTGTTCGGCCACAGAAGCTGCGTCTCGTCACGCATGGAGACGGACCAGAAACTAAGAAAGTACCTGTGGACATGCTATAAGGAACGGTAACTTGACACATACATCTAGCTGCAATCCCAACCTGTACCCTAATTTTATCTGTACATCTGACTGTAATATCTGTATATTTGTGAGGAGTCAGCTTTAGCTGAGTCGACTTTTCTTTAGAGTGGACCCTCTGGGTCGTGGCACCCACCCACCGAGGGCGAGCTGACCTTGTGAGTAACCACCCCCTATACAGGGAGTGTCAGAGGCAAGACCAAGGGGGTGAGCCACCACGACTGCTGGATCCAGACGGCCGGCTCAAGGAAGACACAATGTGAGTGTCTGACGACCAGGGATGGGCAGGAAACAAGACAAGATAAGACGTAAGTTCAAGGTATCTTCATTAAGGAAAACTTCAGGGTAACATCAGGTACAGGACGTGAAAACACAGGGAAAACACAGCAAGGTGCGTGCGGGGGCACGCCAAGGTACATGGCATAATACGTGCTAGATGGTATGCCTGGGTACAGGCAAAGGCACGATGACGTCGGACTCTGGACAGCAGGCAACGATCAACAAGGTCATCAGGTTCTGGAGCTCTGCCATCGATCGGCAGGATCCGAGCATCCGGCAAGCAAGCTAGGGTTCAGGCACGGAGGCACGACAGTGTTCAAGACATGGTGCGTGTTAGGGGACACGCCAGGGTCCAAGGCAAGGTTCAAGGCAGGGTGCGTGTGTAGGGGACACGCCAGGGTTCAAAGCACAAGACAGGATGCGTGTGTAGGGACACGCCAGGTTTCAAGGTCCAAGGTCTACGGCGCGCTATGGAAGCCACCAGGATTCAAGATTCAAGGTCCTGCACGTGCTAGGGCACGCCAGAGGCACGGTACAAAGAATGGTCCTGGCCGTGCTAGGGGGCACGCCAGGGTACAAGGTTAGCAGCGGGTCCCACATGTGCTAGAGAACACGTTGGGCTTTGAAGGTCAGGACTGGTGTCCTGCGCGTGCAGAGGGGCACGCCAAGGTCATGGTTCACGGCAAAGAGCAAAGCACAGAGCAAGGCACTAGCAAGACAAGAATACAAGACAGGTCATAGAACTCAGAACACGACAGAGAGACAAGGTTCAGGACAGAGCAAGGAAAGCAAAAGACTTGTGCAAGAGTAGCACGAAAACGCACAGTGTGAGAAACAGCGTGAGTGCAAGGGAGCACGGAAACCATGACTGGGGCACCGGCAGGTGGTACCGGCTGGAGGCACAGGCAGGCGGGCACGACTAGAGGCGGCACGGCTGAGGAACAACAGGCGGGCACGGAGCGACCAGGCGCGTGCAAGAGGGCACGCAGCCACAAGGCAGGGCTAGGCAAAGGCACAGGACAGAGACGTATGCGAGACAGCACTGGAAAACCTAGTACGGGAGGCGCAAGGGCTCACGAAAACTGAGGCAAGACACAGAGTTCAAGACAAGGTCCTGCGCGTGCAGAAGGCACGCCAGGGTCAGGGTTCAGGACAGAGAGCGGAACTAGCAGCGGAGCGTAGGCCAAAGCCCAGAGCCGGGTCAAGGCAGAGCCTTGAGACTTGTCCGGTACAGAGACAAAGAACTAGCAGCAGAGCGTAGGCCGAAGCCCAGAGCCGGGTCAAGGCGGAGCCTTGAGACTAGTCAGGGAGTGTGCTAGAGAGCACCATAGAACAGAGTCTAGCAGCGGAGCGTAGGCTGGAGCCCAGAGCCGTGTCAAGGCAGAGCCTTGAGACTAGACACGGAACACAAGGCGAACAACAAGGCAAGGAAGAGCTTAGGCAAGACATAGCGAAACTTGCAAAGGCAGAGAACAGAGGAAGTACTACAAGGCAAAGCATAGCAAAAGCAAACACAGCACGAGAGACAACACAAGACATGGCATGAGACAAGAGGCAGAATACAAGCACAGAGCGTGTGCAGAGATGCACTACAGAGCAGAGTGCAGGGACACAGAATACAGGGAGCGACCGAGCAGACCAAGCAGCCATGCAGGGAAGCAACACAATACTCAGGCCCTGACCATAGGAAGGGGCGGTCTGATATAGCACCATAGCACCTGGACTTCCGGGTCAGGACCAGGGAAGGACTTCCGGTTCAGATCCTCCTGGGTCATAGAGCGCATTGCTAGATCAGACTGGCTGGACCATAGAGAAGGTCACATGCTCAGGGGTTCCAGGAATACAGAGGATTGCAGAATCAGACAGTGCTGGAACATAGGAAAGGTCACATGATCAGGGGTTCCAGGAATACAGAGGATTGCTGAATCAGAGCAGAGATGGATGGTTACCTAGCAAAAGCGTGCAGCCATGGGGTAAGGCGTGCACACTGCTCCAGGCGCCTTGCGGCATAACAGTCATGAGGTGCGCCTGTACACACAGGTGAGACCCGCGGGGCGCCCGCAGGGACCCGGACCTGGGGACAATGAGGCATGACAGGCATGACAATGGCAATCATGCAGCGCAAGCAGCATGGCCGGCATGACAATATTACTCTGTATATATTTGTAGTATCTAGTGCACCTTTCGGCAATTAAAATATCCATTAATTTTGGGCTGCTCTTTAATCTTGAAACCCGTGAGTCCGGGTAGTGATTATATGCTACCTGGGGTTGGTTTCTGACCTGATATAAGCTTGTTAACAGACCGGGCTTATATCTAATGAGGAACTGGTAGTAGCATACCGTTCTGGTGCTATTGGTGGATCCTGGCAGTGACGGACCAGAGGTTTATATGTATATTCCCAGCCTAGGACTGGTGATATATATACCGCCCTCACTGCAGAATGCCCCGATAACCAGTATGTGACAGGGCAACCTCTCTGGCCTTTCCCTTATCTGTTACATCACTGTGTGCACTGTCCCTTGTCTATGACATCACTGTGTGCACTGTCCCTTGTCTGTGACATTACTGTGTTCAGTTCCTTGTCAGTGACATCACTGAATGCTGTTTCCCTTGCCTGTGACATCACTATGTTCACTTTCCCTTGTCTGTGACATCACTGTGCACTGTCCCTTGTCTGTGACATCACTGTGTGCACTGTCCCTTGTCTGTGACATCACTGTGTGCACTTTCCCTTGTCTGTGACATCACTGTGTGCACTTTCTCTTGTCTGTGACATCACTGTGTGCACTATCCCTTGTCTGTGACATCACTGTGTGCACTGTCCCTTGTCTGTGACATCACTGTGTGCACTTTCTCTTGTCTGTGACATCACTGTGTGCACTTCCATGTGCATTAGAGATCATTTTTGGGGCTGATTGGTAAAGAAGGTTATGCTGGAGAGAGTCTGTGACCTTGTGACCACAGGACTCCACTTCTCTCTCTTGTCTTGACCTTGTATTATTGAGCGATCCTCTCCTGCCATGGTTGCGTCCGTCTTGGATGGTTCTTCGTGTTGAACGTTGGTCCAAGGACCTTGTTTGGATGTGTCATTGAGGAAATGATCTTTCCTCTCGCTGGCAAAATAACTGTCTCCATATTTTGTTTATGACTTGAGTTTACAATCCGAAGATTTCTTCGTCCCGCGTTAATCTTCCCGGTGACTCACTGGATTTAGAAATTATTAGCAGATAATATGCACAAATTCAATGCAAAGAAGATAATGATGTCATTTACAAGCTATGAATGCCGTACCCCTGTGTCCTGTCAGGAGGCAGACCGGGCTACCAATTCTGTGTTTTTGGATTACGTACAAGAGTTTACTGTGTTTATGTTTTATTTTGATCTTCAGGGAGTCGTCTGCGAATATGACACCACCCACTTCTTAAAAAAAATGTAGGAATTTTTGCAGCAATTTGGATTTTATTTGATAGTTAAAAAAAAGTTTTATGCTAAAACAATGGGATGAGAGTGTTTGTGACTTTGTATGGTGGAGCTGTAGAGGCTCCTTTAAATGAGGCTGCCTCGATCAGGGCTACTGTCTGCCAATCACATCACATCACAAGTCCAAAGCACTAGGTGTCTCAAAAAGTCCAATGGGCCTAATTAATCATGTTTTCACGGTGCTAATGCCCTAAAAATTAACACTGAGGGGTGTAACTAGAAGGGGTCAGAGTTAGAGTTAGGGGGTGACTGAAGACCCCATGAAGGCTCCTTTACTCTAAAATGCCCATGCTGGTGGAAATCTGTCCCATTTTGCCGTCCATTTCACAGGAATGTCCTGGAAAGATTGGGACTGTTGGTAGTTGTCATAGAAAATATTAAGATCCCTGAAGCCACTATTGAGGGGGGCACTCACCCCCTCCCACCTCCTCTTTCTCTTTTGTAGTAGGACAAGAGCTTGCAATCTAAGCTGCCTTTAAGTAGAATTGCCCAGTTGACATAGAGGAAATTTACTTATAACTGGGTCTTGACAAATCTATTTAAAGCTCCTTTTGAAGCTGTGGACCCCTGCAGTGCCAAAGAGGAGGTAACTGTGAATGTGATTTGTAGATTGGATAGGTAATTAAGGCAGAATGCCTATTGTATCTCCTGGATGAAACTACCATTTATGAATATTGGGGTTTGTATAGATCCGATAGTGGGACATACATTTCCAACATTAGGACTAAGAAGAGAAGATGCATATTTTATTCATAACTGTGACACCTGTCTACAAGCCTCAAATCAATAGTGGTCAGATTGTTGCTACTATGTATGGAAAGGTAAAATCCCGATAAAAAATATGGCTGCGATCTTGAACTTCTGCGATCGTCATGAGGGAAGATATTATTAATGTTGGGAATTTCATAAAATCCGGAAGGGATTGAAGACATCCCACAACCCGTCCCACGTGTGTTCATGTAGAGAGATGCACATAATTACATGCATGATTACCATTAAAAGGATGTCTTCCAAAGTGCTGTCCTTTGCTAAGCTGAATCATCTCTGTGATTGTAGTAGTACATTGTTAATCCTGTTTTTTCATGTAAATGTATACACTGTATTGTTTTATCCACTTTGTAAAATCTTTTGTTTATTTTGTTATAAACACTGCCTATCTTTCTGCATTAAAAATAAAATGTAATAGTTATGTTCCTTTTGTTCTGTAACCCGCACCCTGAAGCCATACACTACCAGAACCAGACCTAGTCGTCCAGTCAGTTTGTATAAAAACGACTGGTGGTGGCATCAAGTAGTTCTTGGGTTATCATGCAACTAACTGTGATTATACTGGGGGTATATACACATATTCCATGCGTAGGAATCACAGGTGTGTATACCATACGCTCACTGCTTGTTTCCCTATAACAGGACTAAGTGGAAACAGCTGCAGCCTCCTTCATTAATTGTAAGTTAATTGTATAAGTGTCCTGACAATAGAGGGCTGTTTGTGACACAAAGATAACAGCGTGGTTACAACCCCCTTGGCTGCGATCTTAGATAATTGGAGGCAGTGGTGAGATCTGCTTGGTCTCTCTGGCGTCTTGTCTCCCTTGACAGCAGTTTTGATGTCTTTTGTGCAAATAGGGTTCTTGGACCTATTTAGAGCCACTCACAGCCTGTTATGTGCTGGCAGGACCCATGCATTGCATATGTGTTATTTAAGCTTCTGACTGAGGATACTGATTAGTAGGGTATCACCAAAACATACATATAGTGACTCTTAGGTGAGGTCCTTTCTCCTTCACATGTTCTCCTACCAGCCCAGACCATCGTGGTGACTTCCACCAGCTGAAGAATAAAAATATCACTTCTCAGAACTCCATAGAGTAATATATATAAAGTAATAACACCCCGAGTGTACACTTATAATATGGATGCTATGAATGCCCGCTTTAATGTGTTAATGGATCTTCAGTGTTCCCCTAAAACGTAATACTGTCAACAAGTCATAATGCACACTTATAAAAAATATTGTTATGGGGGCAACGTGAAAAGTAAATCAAAAAAATGTCCACAGGTCCAGGGAAGAAATATCAAAAGTGCAATCATATAATCCCTTTAAAAATATGAAACTTGAATAAATTGAGGTAAAAAACACCCCCCTAGTGCAATAACACAATTAACAAACTCTATACAATAATAACCTACGATAGCCCTACACTAAAGAGAAACTGGGTCTGAGCAGAAAAAGTAAATAAATGTGCATGCAAATTGTAATTGCATATGAACACATGACCTTTAACAGAGAAAACCAAAAACAAAACACAAAACAAATATCCTGGAATAAAAAAGTAAAAAATCTATTGCAAAAATTGCATGAAGGTAGTAATAATAGTAATAATAAGGGTATTTAGTTAACATAATTTTGATCAAAATAATGTAGAAGCCATCCCGCCACGTCAAGGCAACCCTTGTGGGACAGTCCTAACTCTTGTATTTAAAACCTTTCCACTTGTCAAGTGACGTAAATGTGAACAAGGACAGAGGGACTGAACCACCAGTAATAGTATAGGCCAGACAGGATGGATTTTCCAACTCAGAAACAGGGCGGTCACACATTTGTTTCATTGATCGCCCTGTTTCTGAGTTGGAAAATCCATCCTGTCTGGCCTATACTATTACTGGTGGTTCAGTCCCTCTGTCCTTGTTCACATTTACGTCACTTGACAAGTGGAAAGGTTTTAAATACAAGAGTTAGGACTGTCCCACAAGGGTTGCCTTGACGTGGCGGGATGGCTTCTACATTATTTTGATCAAAATTATGTTAACTAAATACCCTTATTATTACTATTATTACTACCTTCATGCAATTTTTGCAATAGATTTTTTACTTTTTTATTCCAGGATATTTGTTTTGTGTTTTGTTTTTGGATAGCCCTACACTAGCCTGCTATCCCTTCCTGACAGTGGAGGTTGGCACCCTAAAAGATACGATTTGGCGCCCCCACTCCGCGGCGGCTGTCCCAGACTCGCCCTAAATGACCCTTATAACCTACAGGGTCATTTAGAGTTTGTTCATTGTGCTATTGCACTAGAGGGGTGTTTTTTACCTCAATTTATTAAAGTTTCATATTTTTAAAGGGATTATATGATTGCACACAACATGAAAAGTATTTTGAGTGCTTCCCAAAAAGTAAGAATGTCCCCTCGAAAACAAAATCGTACTCACCCCGACAAACGCACTATCTAAGTTTTCTCCTTGGCTAAGAGTGACATCCTCGCTCCATCTGTATCGGGACACTGACGTCCTTTGCGGGCCCCCAACAAAAAATCTGCACTCTTGGCAGCTGTCATCGAAAACATTAAGGTCCCTGATGCCACTAGTGAGGGGGCAGTCACCCCTCTCCCCCCTCGCTTTTGCAACAGGTCAAGAGCTCGCAATATAAGGTACAGAGCGAACTGCGGCTTTCAAGATGGAAAGTGGTAGTTCGGGTAGGCCATGATTTGCATCTCTACCGGACTCTGATATAGCTGGGGTGGAGATCCACCGAGGGTGAGGACTGCGGTCAACCACTTCCCCAATCCCTACTGGCAGCTATTCTACTGCCCAAACAAAATCCCCCTTTACAAATTCTCCAGCCGGTTGAATTAGAAAACCCCTCAACTGCCCAAAACTCAGCCATGACCCCCGACGTGTTGCACCTCTCAAGTTTGTGCGGAGTGACACCTTACACCTGACGACAGCTGGACCCCGTCACCTGGATAAGCCGCCGTCATGTCCTTGTTTTTATAAAAGGTTTTACTGCACGTCTCCGTTTGTAAGAAGAGAATATTCTAAAATATACGAAGCGCTCCCATAAAACAAACAGAGGACGAAGTGTAAATATACAGGGACAATGGGGGGCAGCGATGAGGGGCCGGCAGCACACAGCACAGGTTGTGGGTACACGGGACAGACAAGTGGGACAGCTGGCCCTGTGCTCACTGTAGTCACCGACCTCATGGAAATACAGTGTCATCTGTGGAATCCTGGAAACAATGTATAGAAATGTGAGAAAGAGGAGACAAGACATGGACGAAGGCGGGGAGAGGATTATATCATATATACCGCAGGGTGTCATTCTCTGCCGGCAGGAATGTAAAACCGCCACACAGCGAAAAACAAGTGCAACTTAAAGGAGCACTGCATTACATTACTATCTATATAACCACTGAAATACCACTCCTATATGCAAGGATATAACTACTATAATACTGCTTCCTATGTACAAGAATATAACTACTATAATACTGCTCCTATGTACAAGAATATAACTACTATAATACTGATCCTATGTACAAGAATATAACTACTATAATACTGCCTCCTATGTACAAGAATATAACTACTATAATACTGCTCCCTATGTACAAGAATATAGCTACTATAATACTGCCCCTATGTACAAGAATATAGCTACTATAATACTGCTCCTATGTACAAGAATATAACTGCTATAATACTGCTCCCTATGTACAAGAATATAACTACAATAATACTGCCCCTATGTAAAAGAATATAGCTACTATAATACTGCTCCTATGTACAAGAATATAACTACTATAATACTGCCCCTATGTACAAGAATATAACTACTATAATACTGCTCCCTATGTACAAGAATATAACTACTATAATACTGCCCCTATGTACAAGAATATAGCTACTATAATACTGCCCCTATGTACAAGAATATAACTACTATAATACTGCCCCTATGTAAAAGAATATAGCTACTATAATACTGCTCCTATGTACAAGAATATAACTACTATAATACTGCTCCCTATGTACAAGAATATAACTACTATAATACTGCCCCTATGTACAAGAATATAGCTACTATAATACTGCCCCTATGTACAAGAATATAACTACTATAATACTGCTCCCTATGTACAAGAATATAACTACTATAACACTGCCCCCTATGTACAAGAATATAACTACTATAATACTGCCCCCTATGTACAAGAATAACTACTATAATACTGCTCCTATGAACAAGAATATAACTACTATAATACTGCCCCTATGTACAAGAATATAACTACTATAATACTGCCCCATGTACAAGAATATAACTACTATAATACTGCCCCATGAACAAGAATATAACTACTATAATACTGCCCCTATGTACAAGAATATAACTACTATAATACTGCCCCCTAAATACAAGAATATAACTACTATAATACTGCTCCTATGTACAAGAATATAACTACTATAATACTGCCCCTATGTACAAGAATATAACTACTATAATACTGCCCCCTATGTACAAGAATATAACTACTATAATACTGCTCCTATGTACAAGAATATAACTACTATAATACTGCTCCTATGTACAAGAATATAACTACTATAATACTGCCCCCTATGTACAAGAATAACTACTATAATACTGCCTCCTATGTACAAGAATATAACTACTATAATACTGCTCCTATGTACAAGAATATAACTACTATAATACTGCCCCTATGTACAAGAATATAACTACTATAATACTGCCCCTATATACAAGAATATAACTACTATAATACTGCCCCCTATGTACAAGAATATAACTACTATAATACTGCCCCTATGTACAATAATATAACTATAATACTGCCCCTATATACAAGAATAGAACTAGTATAATACTGCCCCCTATGTACAAGAATATAACTACTATAATACTGCTCCTATGCACCTGAATATAACTACTGTAATACTGCCCCTATGTACAAGAATATAACTACTATAACACTGAGCCCTATGTACAAGAATATAACTACTATAATACTGCCCCCTATGTACAAGAATAACTACTATAATACTGCTCCTATGAACAAGAATATAACTACTATAATACTGCCCCTATGTACAAGAATATAACTACTATAATACTGCCCCATGTACAAGAATATAACTACTATAATACTGCCCCATGAACAAGAATATAACTACTATAATACTGCCCCTATGTACAAGAATATAACTACTATAATACTGCCCCCTAAATACAAGAATATAACTACTATAATACTGCTCCTATGTACAAGAATATAACTACTATAATACTGCCCCTATGTACAAGAATATAACTACTATAATACTGCCCCCTATGTACAAGAATATAACTACTATAATACTGCTCCTATGTACAAGAATATAACTACTATAATACTGCCCCTATGTACAAGAATATAACTACTATAATACTGCCCCTATGTACAAGAATATAACTACTATAACACTGCCCCCTATGTACAAGAATATAACTACTATAATACTGCCCCCTATGTACAAGAATAACTACTATAATACTGCTCCTATGAACAAGAATATAACTACTATAATACTGCCCCTATGTACAAGAATATAACTACTATAATACTGCCCCATGTACAAGAATATAACTACTATAATACTGCCCCATGAACAAGAATATAACTACTATAATACTGCCCCTATGTACAAGAATATAACTACTATAATACTGCCCCCTAAATACAAGAATATAACTACTATAATACTGCTCCTATGTACAAGAATATAACTACTATAATACTGCCCCTATGTACAAGAATATAACTACTATAATACTGCCCCCTATGTACAAGAATACAACTACTATAATACTGCTCCTATGTACAAGAATATAACTACTATGATACTGCTCCTATGTACAAGAATATAACTACTATAATACTGCCCCCTATGTACAAGAATAACTACTATAATACTGCCTCCTATGTACAAGAATATAACTACTATAATACTGCTCCTATGTACAAGAATATAACTACTATAATACTGCCCCCTATGTACAAGAATATAACTACTATAATACTGCCCCTATGTACAATAATATAACTATAATACTGCCCCTATATACAAGAATAGAACTAGTATAATACTGCCCCCTATGTACAAGAATATAACTACTATAATACTGCTCCTATGCACCTGAATATAACTACTGTAATACTGCCCCTATGTACAAGAATATAACTACTATAACACTGAGCCCTATGTACAAGAATATAACTACTATAATACTGCCCCCTATGTACAAGAATAACTACTATAATACTGCTCCTATGAACAAGAATATAACTACTATAATACTGCCCCTATGTACAAGAATATAACTACTATAATACTGCCCCATGTACAAGAATATAACTACTATAATACTGCCCCATGAACAAGAATATAACTACTATAATACTGCCCCTATGTACAAGAATATAACTACTATAATACTGCCCCCTAAATACAAGAATATAACTACTATAATACTGCTCCTATGTACAAGAATATAACTACTATAATACTGCCCCTATGTACAAGAATATAACTACTATAATACTGCCCCCTATGTACAAGAATATAACTACTATAATACTGCTCCTATGTACAAGAATATAACTACTATAATACTGCCCCTATGTACAAGAATATAACTACTATAATACTGCCCCTATGTACAAGAATATAACTACTATAACACTGCCCCCTATGTACAAGAATATAACTACTATAATACTGCCCCCTATGTACAAGAATAACTACTATAATACTGCTCCTATGAACAAGAATATAACTACTATAATACTGCCCCTATGTACAAGAATATAACTACTATAATACTGCCCCATGTACAAGAATATAACTACTATAATACTGCCCCATGAACAAGAATATAACTACTATAATACTGCCCCTATGTACAAGAATATAACTACTATAATACTGCCCCCTAAATACAAGAATATAACTACTATAATACTGCTCCTATGTACAAGAATATAACTACTATAATACTGCCCCTATGTACAAGAATATAACTACTATAATACTGCCCCCTATGTACAAGAATATAACTACTATAATACTGCTCCTATGTACAAGAATATGACTACTATAATACTGCTCCTATGTACAAGAATATAACTACTATAATACTGCCCCCTATGTACAAGAATAACTACTATAATACTGCCTCCTATGTACAAGAATATAACTACTATAATACTGCTCCTATGTACAAGAATATAACTACTATAATACTGCCCCTATGTACAAGAATATAACTACTATAATACTGCCCCTATATACAAGAATATAACTACTATAATACTGCCCCCTATGTACAAGAATATAACTACTATAATACTGCCCCTATGTACAATAATATAACTATAATACTGCCCCTATATACAAGAATAGAACTAGTATAATACTGCCCCCTATGTACAAGAATATAACTACTATAATACTGCTCCTATGCACCTGAATATAACTACTGTAATACTGCCCCTATGTACAAGAATATAACTACTATAACACTGAGCCCTATGTACAAGAATATAACTACTATAATACTGCCCCCTATGTACAAGAATAACTACTATAATACTGCTCCTATGAACAAGAATATAACTACTATAATACTGCCCCTATGTACAAGAATATAACTACTATAATACTGCCCCATGTACAAGAATATAACTACTATAATACTGCCCCATGAACAAGAATATAACTACTATAATACTGCCCCTATGTACAAGAATATAACTACTATAATACTGCCCCCTAAATACAAGAATATAACTACTATAATACTGCTCCTATGTACAAGAATATAACTACTATAATACTGCCCCTATGTACAAGAATATAACTACTATAATACTGCCCCCTATGTACAAGAATATAACTACTATAATACTGCTCCTATGTACAAGAATATAACTACTATAATACTGCCCCCTATGTACAAGAATAACTACTATAATACTGCCTCCTATGTACAAGAATATAACTACTATAATACTGCTCCTATGTACAAGAATATAACTACTATAATACTGCCCCTATGTACAAGAATATAACTACTATAATACTGCCCCCTATGTACAAGAATATAACTACTATAATACTGCCCCTATGTACAATAATATAACTATAATACTGCCCCTATATACAAGAATAGAACTAGTATAATACTGCCCCCTATGTACAAGAATATAACTACTATAATACTGCTCCTATGCACCTGAATATAACTACTGTAATACTGCTCCTATGTACAAGAATATAACTACTATAATACTGCCCTATATGTACCAGAATATAACTACTATAATACTGCTCCTATGTACAAGAATATAACTATTATAATACTGCCCCTATGTACAAGAATATAACTACTATAATACTGCCCTCTATGTACAAGAATATAACTCCTATAATACTGCCCCTATGTACAAGAATATAACTACTATAATACTGCCCCTATGTACAAGAATATAACTACAATAGTACTGCTCCTATGTACAAGAATATAACTACTATAATACTGCCCCTATGTACAAGAATATAACTACTATAATACTGCCCTCTATGTACAAGAATATAACTACTATAATACTGCCCTCTATGTACAAGAATATAACTCCTATAATACTGCCCCTATGTACAAGAATATAACTCCTATAATACTGCTCCTATGTACAAGAATATAACTATTATAATACTGCCCCTATGTACAAGAATATAACTACTATAATACTGCCCTCTATGTACAAGAATATAACTACTATAATACTGCCCTCTATGTACAAGAATATAACTCCTATAATACTGCCCCTATGTACAAGAATATAACTACTATAATACTGCTCCTATGTACAAGAATATAACTACTATAATACTGCTACTATGTACAAGAATATAACTACTATAATACTGCTCCTATGTACAAGAATATAACTACTATAATACTGCCCCTATGTACAAGAATATAACTACTATAATACTGCCCTCTATGTACAAGAATATAACTACTATAATACTGCTCCTATGTACAAGAATATAACTACTATAATACTGCTCCTATGTACAAGAATATAACTACTATAATACTGTTCCTATGTACAAGAATATACAGTCATGGCCAAAAGTATTGACACCCCTGGAATTCTGTCAGATAATATTCAGTTTCTTCCTGAAAAAGATTGCAAACACAAATTCTTTGGTATTATTATCTTCATTTAATTTGTCTTAAATGAAAAAACACAAAAGAGAATGAAGCAAAACGCAAAACATTGATCATTTCACACAAAACTCCAAAAATGGGCCGGACAAAAGTATTGGCACCCTCAGCCTAATACTTGGTTGCACAACCTTTAGCCAAAATAACTGCGACTAACCGCTTCCGGTAACCATCAATGAGTTTCTTACAATGCTCTGCTGGAATTTTAGACCATTCTTCTTTGGCAAACTACTCCAGGTCCCTGATATTTGAAGGGTGCCTTCTCCAAACTGCCATTTTTAGATCTCTCCACAGGTGTTCTATGGGATTCAGGTCTGGTCTCATTGCTGGCCACCTTAGAAGTCTCCAGTGCTTTCTCTCAAACCATTTTCTAGTGCTTTTTGAAGTGTGTTTTGGGTCATTGTCCTGCTGGAAGACCCATGACCTCTGAGGGAGACCCAGCTTTCTCACACTGGGCCCTACATTATGCTGCAAAATTTGTTGGTAGTCTTCTGACTTCATACCGCCATGCACACGGTCAAGCAGTCCAGTGCCAGAGGCAGCAAAGCAACCCCAAAACATCAGGGAACCTCCACCATGTTTGACTGTAGGGACCGTGTACTTTTCTTTGAATGCCTCTTTTTTTCTCCTGTAAACTCTATGTTGATGCTTTTGCCCTAAAAGCTCTACTTTTGTCTCATCTGACCAGAGAACATTCTTCCAAAATGTTTTAGGCTTTTTCAGGTAAGTTTTGGCAAACTCCAGCCTGGCTTTTTTATGTCTCGGGGTAAGAAGTGGAGTCTTCCTGGGTCTCCTACCATACAGTCCCTTTTCATTCAGATGCCGACGGATAGTACGGGTTGACACTGTTGTACCCTCGGACTGCAGGGCAGCTTGAACTTGTTTGGATGTTAGTGGAGGTTCTTTATCCAACATCCGCACAATCTTGTGTTGAAATCTCTTGTCAATTTTTCTTTTCTGTCCACATCTAGGGAGGTTAGCCACAGTGCCATAGGCTTTAAACTTCTTGATGACACTGCGCACGGTAGACATAGGAACATTCAGGTCTTTGGAGATGGACTTGTAGCCTTGAGATTGCTCATGCTTCCTCACAATTTGGTTTCTCAAGTCCTCAGACAGTTCTTTGGTCTTCTTTCTTTTCTCCATGCTCAATGTGGTACACACAAGGACACAGGACAGAGGTTGAGCCAACTTTAATCCATGTCAACTGGCTGCAAGTGTGATTTAGTTATTGCCAACACCTGTTAGGTGCCACAGGTAAGTTACAGGTGCTGTTAATTACACAAATTAGAGAAGCATCACATGATCTTTCGAACAGTGCCAATACTTTTGTCCACCCTCTTTGTTATGTTTGGTGTGGAATTATATCCAATTTGGCTTTAGGACAATTCTTTTTGTGTTTTTTCATTTAAGACAAATTAAATGAAGATAATAAGACCAAATAATTTGTGTTTGCAATCATTTTCAGGAAGAAACTGAGTATTATCTGACAGAATTGCAGGGGTGTCAATACTTTTGGCCATGACTGTATCTACTATAATACTGCCCCTATGTGCAAGAATATAACTACTGTAATACTGCCCCCTATGTACAAGAATATAACTACTATAATACTGCCCCCTATGTACAAGAATATAACTACTATAATACTGCTCCTATGTACAAGAATATAACTACTATAATACTGTTCCTATGTACAAGAATATATCTACTATAATACTGCCCCTATGTACAAGAATATAACTACTATAATACTACTACTATGTACAAGAATATAACTACTGTAATACTGCCCCCTATGTACAAGAATATAACTACTATAATACTACTACTATCTACAAGAATATAACTACTATAATACTGCCCCCATGTACAAGAATAAGACTACTGTAATACTGCCCTTATGTACAAGAATATAGCTACTATAATACTGCCCCCTATGTACAAGACTGTATCTGCTATAATACTGTCCCCTATGTACAAGAATATAGCTAACTGCTATAATACTACCCCTATGTACAAGAATATAACTACTATAATACTGCCCCTATGTACAAGAATATAACTACTATAATACTGCCATATGTACAGGAATATAAGTACTATAATACTGCTCCTATGTACAAGAATATAACCACTATAATACTGCCCCCTATGTACAAGAATATACCTACTGTAACACTGCCCCTATGTGTAAGAATATAACTATAATACTGTCCCTGTGTGCAAGAATATAACTACTATAATACTGCCCCTATGTACAAGAATATAACTACAATAATACTGCCCCTATGTACAAGAATATAACTACTATAATACTGCCCCTTATGAACAAGAATATAACTACTATAATACTGCCCCTATGTACAAGAATACAACTATAATACTGCCCCTATGTGCAAGAATATAACTACTATAATACTGCCCCTATGTACAAGAATATAACTACTATAATACTGACCCCTATGTACAAGAATATAAGAACTATAATACTGACCCCTATGTACAAGAATATAACTACTATAATACTGCCCCTATGTTCAAGAATTTAACTACTATAATACTGCCACTATGTACAAGAGTATAACTACTATAATACTACTCCTATGTACAAGAATATAACTACTATAATACTGTCCCCTATGTACAAGAATATAACTACTATAATACTGCCCCTTTGTCCAAGAATATGACTGCTATAATACTGCCCCTATGTACAAGAATATAACTACTATAATACTACTACTATGTACAAGAATATAACTACTATAATACTGCCCCTATGTACAAGAATATAACTACTATAATACTGCTCCTATGTACAAGAATATAACTACTATAATATTTCCCCCTATGTACAAGAATATAACTACTATAATACTGCCCCCATGTACAAGAATAAGACTACTGTACTACTGCCCTTATGTACAAGAATATAGCTACTATAATACTGCCCCCTATGTACAAGAATATATCTACTATAATACTGTCCCCTATGTACAAGAATATAACTAACTGCTATAATACTGCCCCTATGTACAAGAATATAACTACTATAATACTGCCCCTATGTACAAGAATATAACTACTATAATACTGCCATATGTACAGGAATATAACTACTATAATACTGCTCCTATGTACAAGAATATAACCACTATAATACTGCCCCCTATGTACAAGAATATAACTACTGTAATACTGCCCCTATGTACAAGAACAGAACTATAATACTGCCCCTATGTGCAAGAATATAACTACCATAATACTGCCCCTATGTACAAGAATATAACTACTATAATACTGACCCCTATGTACAAGAATATAAGAACTATAATACTGACCCCTATGTTCAAGAATATAACTACTATAATACTGCCACTATGTACAAGAGTATAACTACTATAATACTGCTCCCTTTGTACAAGAATATAACTACTATAATACTGACCACTATGTACAAGAATATAAGAACTATAATACTGACCCCTATGTACAAGAATATAACTACTATAATACTGCCCCTATGTTCAAGAATTTAACTACTATAATACTGCCACTATGTACAAGAGTATAACTACTATAATACTACTCCTATGTACAAGAATATAACTACTATAATACTGCTCCCTTTGTACAAGAATATGACTGCTATAATACTGCCCCTATGTATAAGAATATAACTACTATAATACTACTACTATGTACAAGAATATAACTACTATAATACTGTCCCCTATGTACAAGAATATAACTACTATAATACTGCTCCTATATACAAGAATATAACTACTATAATACTGCCCCCTATGTACAAGAATATATCTACTATAATACTGCTCCTATGTACAAGAATATAACTACTATAATATTTCCCCCTATGTACAAGAATATAACTATTATAATACTGCCCCCATGTACAAGAATAAGACTACTGTAATACTGCCCTTATGTACAAGAATATAGCTACTATAATACTGCCCCCTATGTACAAGAATATAGCTACTATAATACTGTCCCCTATGTACAAGAATATAACTACTATAATACTGCCCCTATGTACAAGAATATAGCTACTATAATACTGCCCCTATGTACAAGAATATAACTACTATAATACTGCCATATGTACAGGAATATAACTACTATAATACTGCTCCTATGTACAAGAATATAACCACTATAATACTGCCCCCTATGTACAAGAATATAACTACTGTAATACTGCCCCTATGTGCAAGAATATAACTATAATACTGTCCCTATGTGCAAGAATATAACTACTATAATACTGCCCCTATGTACAAGAATACAACTATAATACTGCCCCTATGTGCAAGAATATAACTACCATAATACTGCCCCTATGTACAAGAATATAACTACTATAATACTGACCCCTATGTACAAGAATATAACTACTATAATACTGCCCCCTATGTTCAAGAATATAACTACTATAATACTGCCACTATGTACAAGAGTATAACTACTATAATACTGCTCCCTTTGTACAAGAATATAACTACTATAATACTGCCCCCTATATACAAGAATATAACTACTATAATACTGCCCCCTATGTACAAGAATATAACTACTATAATACTGCTCCCTATGTACAAGAATATAACTACTATAATACTGCCCCTATGTACAAGAATATAACTACTATAATACTGCTCCCTTTGTACAAGAATGTGACTGCTATAATACTGCCCCTATGTACAAGAATATAACTATGTCATGGGAAGCCTAGGTAACTTTAGGCTGAAACCCTGGGGCCCCTACGGTGTCCCTCAGACTAGGGGAAACCCTGTCTGTCCCTCAACCCAGGGTTTACACTGAAGGTGTGCCTGCCTGGGCCTCCACTCTGTCCTTGTCTCCTGTCCAGCCCTAAGCTGAACCCACCACCCTCCACCCAGTGAGGAGACCAAGCACCAGACCCCACAAATAAGTATGGACAGGGATAACGGAAATGCACCACACTGCGTACACACAGGGGAATACAGTAATGTGCAAGGGCAACCAAATAATACAACACAGGGAGGCAAAATGGCAACAATGGAATATACTACACCAGAAACCGTATGCTCCTTAGACCACCACTCCAGACCGGTATCGCTTAGCACAAGGCAAGAGCTATAGTCGGCAATGCCCATAGTCACACAGGGCAATTTAAAGACAGAGGGCGTGGCTAAGCCCTCAGCCAGAATGACAGCCTGGTTAACCCAATCCAAGCCGGATCAGAAGACCAACCAGCGCCGCTGAGAACCATGTGGTAGGATGGGGTATTACCGCTGTCTGCCGGACACCCTGGTGCGAACAGTGTCCGACATGACAAACTACTATAATACTGCCCCCTATGTACAAGAATATAACTACTATAATACTGTCCCTATGTACAAGAATACAACTATAATACTGCCCCTATGTGCAAGAATATGACTACTATAATACTGCCCCTATGTACAAGAATATAACTACTATAATACTGACACCTATGTACAAGAATATAAGAACTATAATACTGACCCCTATGTACAAGAATATAACTACTATAATACTGCCACTATGTACAAGAGTATAACTACTATAATACTACTCCTATGTACAAGAATATAACTACTATAATACTGCTCCCTTTGTACAAGAATATGACTGCTATAATACTGCTCCTATGTACAAGAATATAACTACTATAATACTGCCCCTATGTATAAGAATATAACTACTATAATACTGCCCTCTTTGTACAAGAATATAACTACTATAATACTGCCCCTATGTACAAGAATATAACTACTATAATACTGACACCTATGTACAAGAATATAAGAACTATAATACTGACCCCTATGTACAAGAATTTAACTACTATAATACTGCCACTATGTACAAGAGTATAACTACTATAATACTACTCCTATGTACAAGAATATAACTACTATAATACTGCTCCCTTTGTACAAGAATATGACTGCTATAATACTGCCCCTATGTACAAGAATATAACTACTATAATACCGCCCTTATGTATAAGAATATAACTATTATAATACTGCTCCTATGTACAAGAATATAACTACTATAATACTGCCCTTATGTATAAGAATATAACTACTATAATACTGCCCTCTTTGTACAAGAATATAACTACTATAATACTGCCCCTATGTACAAGAATATAACTACTATAATACTGACACCTATGTACAAGAATATAAGAACTATAATACTGACCCCTATGTACAAGAATTTAACTACTATAATACTGCCACTATGTACAAGAGTATAACTACTATAATACTACTCCTATGTACAAGAATATAACTACTATAATACTGCTCCCTTTGTACAAGAATATGACTGCTATAATACTGCCCCTATGTACAAGAATATAACTACTATAATACCGCCCTTATGTATAAGAATATAACTATTATAATACTGCTCCTATGTACAAGAATATAACTACTATAATACTGCCCCTATGTACAAGAATATAACTACTATAATACTGCCCTCTTTGTACAAGAATATTACTACTATAATACTGCCCCTATGTACAAGAATATAACTACTTATGTCACAATCCCACCGCTGCCACCAATATGTCACGATCCCACCGCTGACACGGGTATGTCACGGAAGGGGGGACACGACGCACTGCCGGCACACGGCTATCACAGGCACAGTGGGGGCTTATCTTAGTTATCCCACCATTGGCACCATGCGACAAAAATACAGCAAGCTAGTCTTGCCCTAACAATTTATCACAGGGGGGTTATTTTGGATGCCCCACCACTGCTAACAACCTTCCAAGAACTGCGGGGATTTATGAATATCCCACTTTTCGGTTCCACTTTGGAACTCTCAGCTCTCCGGCGCCCCCCTTTACCCTCAAGTCAGTCAGGGAACTACACCTGGGATAATTGGTCACTAGCCGGCTGCTTCAATGAGGTCTGGCCACCCGGCACGCTGCAGTGAGGGAATTATAAACGCTCTGGCCGCAGCCACCCAATTAGCTTATAAAGTCCCTTTCCGTCACAGCCAGCAGTGCCCGGGGTCCAAATCACACTTCGCTGCCACCAGCTATGATTTACTTAATCAATGAGTTAATTAAGAGGGTCCGTAGCAAACCCCCAAATTAGTAGCAATTATCTTATAGGCACGTGTTAGTTTTTTAGAGCATGAAGACACAGCTAATAAATTTATGGTTTATTCCCCAAAGTGGGGCAGTGATTGCACAGATAAACGTTGTTACAAAGTTGAGACATTAGATATTTACATTGCAAATATAAAATAACAAGGATTAAAAAAACAGAGATTAACACTTACATGTGCTTAGTTGGTATTAAGCAAACCATGTGGCCGGGGGAGGGGCAGCAGCCACAAGTCCCCCTGCATCTGATGGGTTCTTGTCAGCACGGACTCTGCAGCTTAACTCAGCTGTTTGTCCACTAGCATCCCTTATGGCCTCTGCTGTGTGACATCACAAAAGGGGTTGGCCGGGGAGGTTCAGCATCCTTACTCTGGAAGTTACAATCTACTTACTAACTTATAATAACTATATCTAGATGAGGAAAGCTCACATAAGCAAGCATATGGTATCATTTGTTGTAGTTTGATGAATACAATAATTAGACACCAAGCATGCCATAGTTCCGTTATAGGAGTAATCCATATCTCAGCTTCTGGTGGTGTTAGAACCGTAAAAATTAGGGGTTAGAAAGCTGGTTTCGTTGCCTACGCAGAGATGTGAGTTTTATATCTATGTCACATATGGTTTTTGCGATATGACTTGTTTTAATATCTCTCATTCATATGCTTGCCCCGCATGGCGCAAACAAAGAAACCCTTTCCCTTAACTAATCAACATTCCTTTCTGTGGAGAGGGGCCAAATGCTTGCAGAGGAAATGTCCTATTACCAATGCGGACACAGAGCTGTAAAAGAGGGGGAAGGGGGGATTGCAGGAGCTGACAGTCTACAATGTCATCAGTAGAGTAGCAATGGGAGATTTCTAAAACGTCCCAGCAAAATCATATCTTACAGTACATTACACCTCCCCCTTTTAGAGGGTGCTACGGAGGCATTACCTGATGGTAATCCACCATGCGCACCTCAGCGGGATCGCCCCGGCGGACAACCCATCGGCATTACCATGCTCGCTGCCCTTTTTGTGTTGTACAGTAAAGTTGTACTGTTGAAGGGCAAGGCTCCAGTGGAGCAACCTTCCATTGGTTCCGGACACTGTGTGCAGCCAGCTCAGAGGGTTGTGGTCGGTTACCACCGTGAAGGTGCGCCCGTACAGGTAGGGCTGCAAACGTTGCAGTGCCCACACCATGGCCAGGCATTCCTTCTTGATGGTGGAGTATGCCACTTCCCTCGGCAAAAGTTTTCAGCTCAGGTAGAACACGGGGTGCTCCTGGTTCCCAGAGTCGACCTGGCTGAGCACAGCACCGAGGCCAAATTTGCTGGCGTCGGTCTGTACCAGGAACGGATGACTGCTGTCGACTGCTTTCAACACTGGAGAGTTGCACAGGGCTGTTTTCAAAGCTTGGAAGGCCGCCTCAGTCATCTGTCCTGTTGACTATTTGGGGTAGCCTCTGCTTGGTAAGGTCGGTCAAGGGTTTTGCAAGGGCACTATAGTCCTGTACAAACCGCCTATAGTACCCTGCAGTGCCCAAAAAGGACTTCACCTGTTTCTTGGCCCTGGGGGTGGGCCAGGACACGATTGCGTCCACCTTTTCCGGCTCCGGACTCATGGAACCCCCACCTCGCTCATGCCCATCTGGCACTTTCCCAGCTTGATAGTCAGGCCTGCCTGGTGAAGATGCTTGAGCACCTCCTGGAGATGCTGAAGGTGTTCCTCCCAGGTGGAACTGAAGATGGCAATGTCATCCAAGTACACCACCGCATACTCCTCCAGTCCCCGGAGCAGGTGGTTGACCATCCGCTGGACAGTGGCAGGGGCATTTTTCATGCCGAAGGGCATGTCTGTGGACTCGTACAGTCGAAAGGGGGTGATTAAGGTGGATTTCTCCTGCGCCAAAGGTCTCAAGGGGATCTGCCAGTATCCCCGACTCAGATCCATGATGGATATGTATTTTGCTTTTATGCCAACCGCTCAAGCAGATCCTCGATGCGTGGCATCGGGTGTGCATCAGAGGTTGTGATGGCGTTGTAGTCCGCGCAGAACTGGGTGGTCCGATTCTTTTTAGGCACGAGAACTACAGGCGAGACCCATGTGCTTTTTGACCGTCGAATCACCCCCAGTCCTAACATCTCATCGATCTCTTGGCACATGACCTGTTGCAGCTCCTCAGAGATCTGATAAGGTGTTCGCCGTAGTGGGGCGTAATTCCCGGTGTCCACCTCATGAACCGCTAACTCCGTCCTCCCAGGTCAGTTGGTGAACACGGCCCGGAAGAGGTCCAGGGTGGCCAACAACTGCAACCGCTGGGTTACGGTTAACAAATCACTTATCTCCATGTCCTCAATGGACCCATTGGCCTTGGCTTGGGCTAGCATGTCCAGGAGGGGATCCTCCTCCCCACCCTCGGGCAGGTTGCAGACCGGTAGGACGCAGGCTTCACGTTCGTGTTGCGCCTTCAGCATATTGACGTGAAAGGCCTTGCGCCTACCCCGAGCATGGTCAAGCTTGACCACGTAGGTGACCAGGTTGAGCTGTTGGTGGATGACATATGGGCCTTCCCAGGCTACCTGAAGATTATCCGTTGGTACGGGGACCAGCACCCACACCTTTCGACCCACCTGGTAGGTCCGCTCCCGGGCGTTCTGGTCGTACCACTGCTTCTGGTCAGCCTGAGCCTGCGTCATGTTGTCATGCACCAACTGCGTCAAGGTCTGCATCTTGTCGCGGAAGCGCATGACATAATCCACTATGGACACTTCTGTGAGGTTTGGCTCATCTTCCCAGGATTCTCTTATTAACCCAAGGGATCCCCGGACTCGCCTGCCATACAGGAGCTCGAAGGGGGAGAACCCCGTCGAGGCCTGCGGAACTTCTCTGTAAGCGAATAGCAGGTGTGGGAGGTACCTCTCGCAGTCGCGCCCTTGGGTCTCAACCAGCATGCGGAGCATCTGTTTGAGGGTACCATTGAAGCATTCACACAAACCATTGGTCTGTGGCTGATACGCACTCGATACCAGGTGCTTCACCTGTATTTTCTCACAGAGAGCCTCCATTAGGCGAGACATTAATTGGGTCCCTTGATTTATCATCTCCCTGGGAAATCCTACCCTTGAAAAGATGGTCACCTGTGCATCATCCACCTTATCCGCCCTGGTTGAAGACAGAGCTACTGCCTCTGGGTACCGGGTAGCGTAGTCTACCACGGTGAGAATGTATTGCTTTCCGGAGCTGCTCGGGACGGCCAATGGGCCTACAATGTCTACCGCGATTCTCTGGAAAGGCTCCTCTATCACTGGCAATGGGATAAAGGGAGCCTTAAGAGCAGGCCCCGCCTTACCCACTTTTTGACAGGTGGTACAGGTGCGGCAGTAGGTTGTGACGTCTGTCCCCATCTTGGGCCAATAGAAGTGTTGAGACAGCCGTGCCTTTGTTTTGCTGATCCCCAAGTGTCCAGAGAGTGGAATCTCATGGGCAATCCTCAACAACTCAGTTCTGAACTGATAGGGGACGACCAGCTGTCTTTCCCTCAACCACTCCTTCTGGGATTCTCCGGGTACTGTCTCCCGGTACAACCTTCCTCGTTTCCAGAACACCCTCTCCTTATCAGACTTGGTGGTGGGCGTCTCGGCGAGATCTCTCAATTTCTCCAGGCTCGCATCTGAGTGCAGAGCAGCCTGGAACTCCTGGCTGGAGGCAGCCAGAAGTGACGTCAAGGTTCCTTCCTTACTGGGACCCTCTGGAACCTGCTCTGGGTACACCACTGGTTCATTCTCTCTTGTAGCAGAAGAGGGTCCAGAAGACAGGGCGCTACCTGCGATCTGGGCACTCTGACTGCGCGTAACAGAAGCTATGTATGCTGTCTCCCCGGGGATTTCTACAGACCCACCAGCCTGTGCTGCTATTGGCTCTACCTCCCCATCCACCCCCAACACTTCAGGAGCAGTGCTACTTATGGGCCAGTTACCTTCCTCGGTGGCCCTGGTCAGTTGCATGGCATCACCTTCTTCACGGTCCCCATGCACCTCCCCATTTCCTTGAGCACCGCTGCTTGCTCCTGCTAGGGGTTCCTCAGCCGTCTCACTCCGCAGAGTGATGGGGCTGATCACTTCAGTACCTGTGGACACAACTACCATTTCAAAGAAATGGTTAACAGGTTCAGTCGGCACAGATACATCATCATCATCAGCGTCATTCCTAAGAAAAGAATGGTTATCAGGAGTCTTTGGCACATTTACACCACCATCAGCATCATTCCTTGGGGAGGGGTGTCAAGGACGTAGTAGGCAACCATCCTCCCCAGGTCCGTCCCCAATAGAACATTAGTGGGCAGGTTTTCAGACACTCCCACTTTCCTCACCCCGCTCCCAGCACCCCAATCAAGGAATACCCGGGCCACTGGCAAGGGACAGCAGGTACCCCCGATCCTGGTGACAGTCAGGGTTTTCCCCTCAACAAACTCTTCAAGGGCCACCAGTCTAGGGCGGATGAGGGTTCGTTCAGCCCCGGTGTCCTTGAGGCCTGTAGCACAATGGGCCCCCAGCTGGACGGGTTGAACGTTGTCGTCAGTCCTCCAAACCACACCTCCCACCAAAAGAACAGAGGCGTTGGGCCCAGAGGCCTTGGCTGGGGGGTTCTTCGGCCTTTCCGGACAGGTGATACTGATGTGACCAGTCCACTGGCAGTTGAAACACTGGCGACTGTCAGTAGTAGGCCTGTTTTTGGCAACCTGGACAGCGCCTCCGGAGGGACGGCTGGCAGGGGCACTGGGGTTGGTTGCAGGCTTACCCTCCTCTCCAGCTGGCGGTGACTGGCCTCCGTGTTTCTGGCTTCCGGTTGGCCTCATAGTTATCAGCGATCTGCGCGGCTTTGTCCGCTGTGATGGTGTGATATGCTGTGTGGCGCCCCACGCAGCCCCACCTCGTCCAGTGCATCTTGTGCACTCCACCCGGCCTGAAGAAGAGCTACCACGACCCCCACCAGAGTGGACCACCTATCACGGCACCATAGATACTCCTCCTGGACTGTATGGACTCCGGCCTCTGTCCTTTAGCTACTCAGAGCAATGGCAACGCCACCTGCAGGATGTCTTAATTGATGGATACAAAGTGTCAGGATTTAGAGACACGGGGGCATTCTTGACTATCGCTGACCCCCGTGTGGTTCGACCCGAGGCAATTTACCAGGGTCCGGGAATTGGAACTACTAACACAGGAAAAGAAATATGATGTCATTGGAATCACTGAAACTTGGTGGGACAATACACATGATTGGAATACAAGACTAGAAGAATACAACTTATTTGCAAGAAACAGACTTGATAAACGAGGAGGGGGTGTTGCATTGTATGTTAGAAATGCGTATATCTGCACAGAGATTGAAGCTTCAGAGACTGGGAGTTCTGTGGAAACTGTTTGGGTAAGAATACAAGGACAGAACAATGGAAAGGACACCATTGTAGGCATTTACTACAGGCCGCCTGTGCAAGCCGAAGATATAGATGAACTCTTTATGCATCAGATGGCCAAGTTCTCCAAAAAATATGACATATTTGTCATGGGAGATTTCAACTATCCAGACATTTGTTGGGAATCTCTCTCAGGCAAAACTAACAGGTCAAGGAAATTCTTATCCTCTCTTGCTGACAACTTTATCTTCCAAAAGGTAGGGGAGAAAACAAGGGGAACTGCTACCTTGGATCTAATCCTTATAAACAGGGAGGAAATGGTTGAGGAGGTAAAAGTGGCTGGGACCCTAGGAGGTAGCGACCATGCTATTTTAGAATTTTGGATAACTAGAGGCGGAAGACCTGTGAAGACTCAGACGTCAAGGTTAGATTTCAGAAAGGCAGATTTTAAGGGATTCAGAAAGAGAATTGGAGGGATCCAATGGCTGGATATCCTTAAAGACAAAAATGTCCAAGAAGGATGGGAAATCTTGAAAAATGAAATTCTCAAAGCACAGTTGTTAACAATTCCGAAAAGAGGGAAGAATAGGAAGCATTTAAGGAAACCAGGATGGATGAACACAGAACTTAAGCACATGCTAAAAAGGAAGAAAAAAATGTTTATAAAATGGAAAGAGGGAGGCATATCTAAAGAAGAATATAATGCTGTCTGCAGAACCTGCAGGGCACAAATCAGATTATCTAAAGCTGAAAATGAATTGAGGCTTGCAAGAGATGTCAAAAGCAATATTAAAGGATTTTGGGGATATGTCAAAAGTAAAAGAAAAGTCAAAGATGCTATAGGATTTTTACAGGATGAAAATGATGAAATGGTAAGACAGGATGTTGAGAAGGCTGAACTTTTAAATTCCTATTTTGCATCTGTTTTCTCTCAGAAAGGAAATGTAGCATCAACTGTTATTCACTGTCCTATTAAGGGAATAGAAGAATCCAGGATATCTATAAACAGAAAGATAGTGAGGAAACACTTAGCTAACCTAAATGAATTCAAGTCTCCAGGTCCAGATGAATTACACCCCAGAGTACTGAAGGAGATAGCAGAAGAAATTTTTGAACCCCTCTCCATAATCTTTGAAAATTCTTGGAGAACAGGAGAAGTGCCAGAAGACTGGAGAAGAGCAAATGTTGTTCCTATCTTCAAAAAGGGGAAGAAGGTGGACCCAGGCAACTATAGGCCGGTGAGTCTGACTTCTATACCAGGAAAGATCTTTGAACAAATTATTAAACAACATGTATGTCAATACCTGGATAAGAATGAAGTGATTAAACAGAGTCAGCATGGGTTTGTAACTAATAAGTCATGTCAGACTAACTTAATTTCCTTCTATGATGGTATCACTGATTGGGTGGATCAAGGAAATGCTGTAGATATAGTATATCTTGACTTCAGCAAAGCATTTGACAAAGTCTCTCATACAATCCTTATTGAAAAAATGAGTAGGTATGGAATGGACAAGGCAACTGTTAGGTGGATTCATAACTGGCTTAGTGATCGGACCCAAAGAGTGGTCGTAAATGGCTGCACATCCAGTTGGAAGAATGTCTCAAGTGGGGTACCACAGGGCTCTGTCCTGGGCCCTGTATTGTTCAACATCTTTATCAACGATTTAGATGAAGGAATTGAGGGTAAACTGATTAAATTTGCTGATGACACAAAGCTAGGAGGGATAGCTAATACTAGAAAAGAAAGAGAGAGGATTCAAAAAGATTTAAATAAACTGGAGAAGTGGGCAGCAACTAACAGAATGGTTTTTAACAGGGAGAAATGCAAAGTACTACATCTGGGCAATAAAAATGAAAAAAGCAGATATAGAATGGGAGGAATAGGGCTAAGTGACAGCACATGTGAAAAAGACTTGGGTATACTAATAGATCACAGACTGAATATGAGTCAACAGTGTGATGCAGCAGCAAAAAAGGCAAATGCAATTCTAGGATGTATTAACAGAAGCATACAGTCTAGATCACGTGAAGTCATTATTTCCCTCTACTCCTCTTTGGTCAGACCTCATCTGGAATATTGTGTCCAGTTTTGGGCACCACATTTTAAAAAAGACATCAACAAACTGGAGCAAGTTCAGAAAAGAGCGACCAGAATGGTGACCGGTCTGCAAACCCTGTCTTATGAGGAAAGGTTGCAGGATTTGGGAATGTTTAGTTTGCAAAAGAGAAGACTGAGAGGAGACTTAATAGCTGTCTACAAATATCTAAAGGGCTGTCACATTGTAGAAGGATCAACTTTATTCTCATTTGCACAAGGAAAGACTAGAAGCAATGGGATGAAACTGAATGGGAGGAGACACAGATTAGATATTAGAAAAAACTTTTTGACAGTTAGAGTGATCAATGAGTGGAACAGGCTGCCACGAGAAGTGGTGAGTTCTCCTTCAATGGAAGTCTTCAAACAGAGGCTGGACAGACATCTGACTGGGATGATTTAGCGAATCCTGCTTTGAGCAGGGGGTTGGACCAGATGGCCCAGGAGGTCCCTTCCAACTCTACGATTCTATGATTCTATGATTCTAATTCCCATTGTCCTGGCGGGGGGTGCCCGCAAATATATACAGCGAGCTTCTGTGCGTTTGGATTATGGTTGTGGAGAAAAACTGTGTTGGATTGGAGTTATGGGTGGACTTCCTGCAGATATCCTCCTTGGTAATGACATTGGGGAGTTACAGTGCCAATTTGTGGGAGTAGTCATCCGACTACAGGCCCTTCAAGCACTACGTCATCCGGACCTCACCGGGGAGCAACCACCACGAACCGCATCAGAGTTGGTAAGCGATACATTCGCTGCTACTACATTGGGAGAGTCTTGGGACAGAGAGGTGTTTAGGAGAGAAATAGAGGGTGACACTACCTTAGCAGCCCTTAGGCGAAAGGCAGAAACTGGGCACATGGGAGATAATGGGCATGGCTTCACTAGAGAAAACGGACTGTATTATCGTGTAACAAAGGGAAGTGACCAGGGCAACCCTGATGCAACGACCAGGCAACTCATTGTCCCTCGGAAGTACAGGGCACAGCTACTCCAACTGGCCCATGACATTCCCTTGGCTGGGCATCAAGGGAGAAAAAGGACTGAAAAGAGGCTCACCCAAAGTTTTTACTGGCCGGGCGTCTCGCAGTCGGTAGCCCATTATTGCCGCACCTGCGATGTGTGCCAGCGAATGCGGCATCCAGGAGCTCGAAATAAGGTACCCCTGCAATCCCTGCCCATAACTGAGGAACCATTTCAACGTGTAGCCGTCGACATCATAGGTCCTCTGGCCCACCCCAGCCGGTCGGGGAGAAAAATATATAATGACCGGGGTGGATTATGCCACTAGGTATCCTGAAGCTGTGGCCCTGTCCAATATTACAGCAGTAAAGGTAGCCGAGGCCCTTGTTACCATCTTTACCCGGGTAGGGTTTCCTAGTGAAATATTATTGGATCTAGGCACTCAGTTTATGCCAGATCTGGTCCAGTCCCTATGGCATACCTGTGGTGTTCGAGCCATTCGCACCACCCCATACCACCCGCAGACCAACGGACTATGTGAACGCTTTAATGGAACCCTAAAAAATATGCTGAGGGTTTTTGTTGACGTTGAAAAAGACTGGGAAAAGTACCTGCCACATCTCCTTTTTGCCTATCGGGAGGTTCTACAAGAGTCAACAGGGTTCTCTCCCTTCGAACTACTGTTTAGTTGGAAGGCCTGTGGGCCTCTCACTCGTCTGAAAGAACATTTGGAGGGAGACATCTCAGTTACCAGAATGCCCATCATTCCCTATGTTCTAGAGCTCAGAGACCGTCTCGCCCAGCTAGCTACCTTGGCTAAAGAACATCAGCGAATGGCCCAGTCCAGACAAAAAACCTGGTATGACCGTAATGCCAGGAACCGGGAATTTATGGAAGGACAACAAGTGCTAATGATTACTGCTTCCCCTGCCAACAAGCTTCAAGCAGTGTGGGAAGGCCCTTATCAGGTTGTCAAGAAAATTAATGACGCTATGTTATTGCTCTGGACTCTAGTGGTCGATGACAGAAAACCATCCACATTAACATGCTGAAAGACTACCATGACCGATCTCTGCCTGTTCTAGCTGTCTGCCACCCCCCTAGTGATACCGCCGACAACGAGTATCTCCCCGATCTCCTCCAGGCCGCCCAAGCGGGAGGATCACTGGAACAAGTGCCCCTGTGCTCCCATTTATCGGATATACAAAAGGACGATATTGTCGCTGTCCTAAGGCCGAGGGCTGCTGCTTTCTCCTCAAAGCCGGGGAAGACTACTCTCACCAGCCACCATGTGGAAACCCCAGGACAACGCCCCATCCAGCAGGCTGCCTACCGGATTCCAGAGACTGTTCAAGGCATGATAAAGAACGAACTGGAGGAGAAGAAATGACTGGGAGTTATTCAGCCATCTCACAGTTCTTGGGCCTTTCCTGTCGTCTTGTCCCCAAGAAGGATGGTATGTAATGTACTGTAAGGCATGATTTTGTTGGAACCTTCCAGAATCCTACATTCTAGGAGAAAATCTCCTTATTCACTTACAGCTCTCTGCCTGCATTTGGTAACAGGACACCGTCCATTTCCTGTTGTAGAAAGGAATGTTGATTAGTTAAGGGACAGCATTTCTTTGTCTGAGACATGCAACTGAAATAAAACAATGAGAGATATTAAAGAAGCTCTAGCATGCACCTCCCTCGTGGCAGAGATATAATAATTACATTTCTGTGAAGGGCACAAAACCAACTTTCTAATCCCTAATTCTCATGGCTCTAACCCCTCCAGAAACTGAGATATGGATTGCTCCCAAATGGAGTGTCTTAATTATGGCATGTTTGATGTTGTTTTATTGTATTCGATAAACTACAACCAATGAGACCCTTGGTGTGTCTATACGAGCTTCCCTAGATAAGATATGGTTATTATAAGTTTCTTAGTTAAATGGCAACTTGGAGAAAGGGGGGATGAACTTCTCCAGACTACCCTTTTCGTGATTTAACTGACCCTAGGCTATAAGGTACCCCTCCCTTACAATTCCTCAGTTGAAGCTGCAGATGCCATGCCAGAAAGACCTGAAGATATCCGAGGATGTGTGGTTGGCTGCCCCTCCCCCGAGCCACATGGGTTGCCTAAAGAACCATAAGCAACTGTAAGTATAATTTCTGTTTTCATCCATTTATTTTGATATTTGCATTGTACATATTTCCTGTCTCAACTTTGTAACAACTTTTATCTGTGTAATCACTGCCCACATTTTGGGAATAAATGATAAAATTATCAGTCTGTCTTCATGCTCTAAGAAACGAACTATGCGCCTTTTTTAGATAATCGCTACTAATTTGGGGGTTTGCCATGGACCCTCTTTATTAACTCGTTGATTAAGTCAGTCGTGGCTGGTGGCAGCGTGGTGTGTTCGGTTGGTTGGGCTAGTTGGCAATACGGAAGGGTCTTAGATGCTGAATGAGTGGCAGCGGCCAAAGCATCGATAATTCCCTCACTGCAGTAGTCTAATTGCCCGTGCACAACAAGCAGCCCATCCGGCGACTAATTATCCTAAGTGCAGTTCCCTGACTGACCTGAGGGTAAGGGGGGCGCCGGAGAGCTGCGAGTTCCAAAGTGGAACTGAGAAAGTGGGATATCCATAAATCCCCGCAGTTCTTGGAAGGTTGTTAGCAGTGGTGGGCCATCCAAAATAACCCCCTGCGATAAATTGTTAGGGCAAGATTAGCTTGCTGTATTTTTGTCACATGGTACCAGTGGCGGGATAACTAAGATAAGCTCCCACTGTGCCTGTGATAGCCGTGTGCCAGCAGTGCGTCGCATCCCTCCGTCCGCTGACATACCCGTGTCAGTGGTGGGACCGTGACATATTGGTGGCACAGGGTGCGCTTTCGTCACATATTGGTGGCAGAGCGGTGGGATTATCATAGAGCATTAGTGATTTGGTTTGAGCAATCATCTCTCTCACTAAAAACCTGCACGGTTCCTGCAGGAATCCTACATCATAGGTTTTGGAGAACAGACTAAGTGGTTATTAGTCCTGAGACATTTTTTGTGTACGTGCGAGTATTCCCTCCCTTTTCTTTGTTTTTCTATTCTATCTTTTATTTGGCAACCTGTTATGAATGAGTCACCAAAGGAGGAAAAAACAAAAATACAAGCTAAGTCCAGAAAACCGGAGAGGTTGGTAGCTATCGGATTGCAGACCCCTGATCCTATTCACACAACAGTAGCCGTGGGGGGTTCCTACGGTGCCCTAGACCCCGCGTTCACAGCCGGAGAACTAAATAAGCCTAAAGAAAGAAAGGGGAAATCTAAACTGCCCCAGAGCAGACCCCAAAGCAATAGACAGCCCCCAACATGTATTGTCGGTGAAAAGCAGATGAAAACACAAACACAGACAGAAAGACAGGTTGAGCAAACGATGGGGCCCAACTAACTAAATAGGAAAGGACAGAAAAGATGCTGGCTGCAATCCGCAAAAATACTGCCAAAATAATGTCCAACACATCTGATAGAAACAAGGCCCTGAAGTCACTAGACTTCAAAAACACTATATCAGCACTCAGGTATATTCTGAAGACTGAGCAAAAGATCAACTTGACCAGAGACAAAAATGGAGCTCAGCCTGTACCAACAAGGGCAATCAGAACACAAACACTAAGTAAACAGACAATATCTCATGGAAAAATAAGAGATCAAATACTTAGCTTTCAGAAGACAGGTACTGAACTGGTTTGCAAGAGCTCAGAGCAGAAAGGATCACCAGCACCCCTGTAGGGCGTCGGCTGCCTTATGTCCACTCAGTGATTCCGGGTGTCCAATCAGGCTCCACCTGTTCAGATGACAGGTTCTTCCCAACCCCATCAATTTCACTACCTCTCTTCACCAGCAGAGGGAGTTCATCAGACATCAATGGTGAAGGGGAAAATGAACTCACAACAGCAACCATGGCGGCAAAAGGAGAACGCTGGTATACACAGCAGAAAAAGGAAACTCTTCCTGGAGTATGCACTTTCTGAGGCATTGACGCCACAAACAAAACCAGAGACCAATTGATCGCGGCTCTGGTGCAGCAGGACAATGCCCAGAGCCCAGCAGGCGCAGAAGCTGGCACAAGTGACAATGGTGCTGCAGCAGAGGCTCCACTCCTGAGTAGAGTTGAGCGACTTTGGTCGGATCGGGTTTCATGAAACAAAATTTGTTTCAGATGAAACTCGTCCGACTAGGGCAAAAAAAGTCGGAGTTTCGTCCGAAACCCAACCCCAATGCAAGTCAATGGCCACTGTGGCTCCTGCCGCCGGCCCTCTGTGGGCACGGCAGTGATAGTTTCCAAGTTCCCCCCGCACTGCAGGGAGATAAGCCACCACGCCTCCCCCCACGCACCCCATCCTCGCCGTAGCATGAGACCCCCCGCCCCCGCAGCCACTCACAGTCGCTTGCCTTCTCTGTTCGCAGGACCTGTGATGAGGTCACAGGAGGGGAGGAGTCAGGGGGTCACATGATCAGGAGCCTTTGTCCAGACCCCTGATCATGTGACCCCTGACTCCACCCCTCCTGTGACCTCATCACAGGTCCTGTGTGCACAGCCTTGCCTCTTGGTGTCTGCAAGACTCTGCTGTGCTGTTGGCTGTTGTCATGGTGCTGGATGAGATAAGTATGTGTGGGGTCAGGAGGGGTTTACAGGGTAGATGTAGCAGGGCTGTATGTGTATGGGGTGTACTGAGCGGAGCCGTGTGTGTATGAGGTGTGCGGAGCGGAGCCGTGTGTGTACGAGGTGTATGGAGCAGAGCCGTGTGTGTTCAGGGTGTATGGAGCAGAGCCGTGTGTGTACGAGGTGTATGGAGCGGAGCCGTGTGTGTACGAGGTGTACGGAACAGAGCCGCGTGTACGAGGTGTACGGAGGGGAGCCGTGTGTGTACGAGGTGTACGGAGCGGAGCCGTGTGTGTATGAGGTGTACGGAGCGGAGCCGCGTGTACGAGGTGTACGGAGCAGAGCCGTGTGCGTATGAGGTGTATGGAACAGAGCCGCGTGCACGAGGTGTACGGAGCAGAGCCGCGTGCACGAGGTGTACGGAGCAGAGCCGCGTGTACAAGGTGTACGGAGCGGAGCCGTGTGTGTATGAGGTGTACGGAACAGAGCCGCGTGCACGAGGTGTATGGAGCAGAGCCGCGTGCACAAGGTGTATGGAGCGGAGCCGCGTGCACGAGGTGTATGGAGCGGAGCCGCGTGCACGAGGTGTATGGAGCGGAGCCGCGTGCACGAGGTGTATGGAGCGGAGCCGCGTGTACGAGGTGTATGGAGCGGAGCCGCGTGCACGAGGTGTATGGAGCGGAGCCGTGTGTATGGAGCGGAGCCGCGTGTGTACGAGGTGTATGGAGCGGAGCCGCGTGTACGAGGTGTACGGAGTGGAGCCGTGTGTGTATGAGGTGTACGGAACAGAGCCGCGTGCACGAGGTGTATGAAGCGGTGCCGCGTGCACGAGGTGTATGGAGCGGAGCCGCGTGCACGAGGTGTATGGAGCGGAGCCGCGTGTACAAGGTGTACGGAGCGGAGCCGTGTGTGTATGAGGTGTACGGAGCAGATCCGCGTGTACAAGGTGTACGGAGCGGAGCCGTGTGTATGGAGCGGAGCCGCGTGTGTACGAGGTGTATGGAGCGGAGCCGCGTGTGTACGAGGTGTATGGAGCGGAGCCGCGTGTACGAGGTGTACGGAGCGGAGCCGTGTGTGTATGAGGTGTACGGAACAGAGCCGCGTGCACGAGGTGTATGAAGCGGTGCCGCGTGCACGAGGTGTATGGAGCGGAGCCGCATGCACGAAGTGTATGGAGCGGAGCCGCGTGTACGAGGTGTACGGAGCAGAGCCGTGTGCGTATGAGGTGTATGGAACAGAGCCGCGTGTACGAGGTGTACGGAACAGAGCCGCGTGTACGAGGTGTACGGAGCGGAGCCGTGTGTGTACGAGGTGTATGGAGCGGAGCCGTGTGTGTACGAGGTGTACGGAACGGAGCCGCGTGTACGAGGTGTACGGAACAGAGCTGTGTGTACGAGGTGTACGGAACAGAGCCGCGTGCACGAGGTGTACGGAGCGGAGCCGCATGCACGAGGTGTACGGAGCGGAGCCGTGTGTACGAGGTGTACGGAGCGGAGCCGCGTGAGTACGAGGTGTACGGAGCGGAGCCGTGTGTACGAGGTGTACGGAGCGGAGCCGCGTGTGTACGAAGTGTATGGAGAGGAGCCGTGTGTGTATGAGGTGTACGGAACAGAGCCGCGTGTACAAGGTGTACGGAGCGGAGCCGCGTGTGTATTTGGTGTACGGAGCGGAGCCGCGTGTGTTTGGGTATACGGAGCGGAGCCATATGTGTACGGGATGTACGGAGTTGAGCCAAGTGTGTACGAAGCATACAAAGCGGGCTTTTCCCACGGACACAGGAGTACACGGCGGAGCCCCAAGGAGCATTTTAAAACACACACGTGATGTTCCACCTGAAGTGATGTGCTTGAAGCTGACCGGAAATGAGATAATTTCTTGAGGAGATTGTAACAGAACCAGGAATGCTTCAGATCCATCACCGTGTCCTCCTCCGACAGCGCAGACAGCAGGATCGCCTTGGAATCGGGGATGCCGGCCATGTGAGCGGATCATGATATGTCCTGCATCGGGAGGCTCAGGTGGGCACTACAATGGGAGCCGGGCTGCTATAGTATCTTTATAGAATCTTTCTTTATTTCTTTCTCTGTTTTTCTTTCTTTCTCTGTTCTTTCTCATTCCCTGTTCTGTCTTTCCCTCATTTTCTTTCTCTCTCTCTCTCTGTTCTTTCTTTCTCTCTCTAATCTTTCTTTTTTCTTTCTCTCTCTCTCTGTTCTTTCTTTCACCTCTTTCTTTTTCTTTCCTCTCTTTCTTTCTTTCTGTTCTTTCTTTCTTTTCTTTACTTCTTTCTCTCTCTATTCTTTCTCTGTCTCTCTCTGTTCTTTCTTTCCCCTCTTTTTTTCTCTCTCTATTCTTTCTCTGTCTCTCTCTGTTTTTTCTTTCCCCTCTTTCTTTCTCTCTCTGTTCTTTCACTGTCTCTCTCTGTTCTTTCTTTCTTTTTTCCCCTCTTTCTTTCTTTCTCTTTTTTCTTTTTTCTCTCTCTGTCTCTCTGTTTTCTCTCTTCCTTAGTGCCAGTCAGTGTGCCCATAATGCCAGCCACTGTGCCCTCAGTACAAGTCAGTGTGATCAGCAGTGCTAAATGGGTGCGATTAGGCATGGACATGGGTGTGACTAGTTGCGGAATGGGTGTGGCCGGGCATTGCCTACAATTTGCAGCGTGCGCCGCAGTCTTTGTCCCTCTTACCCTTCCTCAAAAGTTGGGAGGTATGATAGGGGCAGCTATGACCAGGGGGTCTGGTTGCCCAATGGATAGCAGTTCTGCCAGGAATTTTGTCACCGTGTGTACAAAAGGGGACAGAGCTTTGGGAGGAGTACTGTACCTAAAAGCAATAAATAGGACTGAGCTGAAATACTGGACACAGTGTTATATAGTCGTGTTAATCTCCTCTCACTGCTTGTAACCTACAACTGTACAAAAATATTATATAGTCACCATGTGACTAGTGGGCCTGTGTAACTTCAAATGCCAGGGCTGAATTTTAGCCCCAGTCCGGCCCTGCCACCCGATGACGTGCATCGAGGATCTGCTGGAGCGGTTGGAGAAAGCAAGGTACATATCCAAAATGGATTTAAGTCTGGGATACTGCCAGATCCCCCTGAGCCCTGAGGCGCAGGAGAAATCCGCCTTTATCACCCCCTTTGGGCTGTGCGAGTCCACAGTCATGCCCTTCGGCATGAAAAATGCCCCTGCCACTTTCCAGCGGATGGTCAACCACCTGCTCCGGGGACTGGAGGAGTAAGCGGTGGTGTACTTGGACAACATCGCCATCTTCAGTTCCACCTGGGAGGAACACCTGCAGCACCTCCAGGAGGTGCTCAAGCGTCTTCACCAGGCAGGCCTGACTATCAAGGCGGGAAAGTGCCAGATGGGCATGAGTGAGGCCCACTACCTGGGGCACCGGGTACGTGGGTGTTCCATGAGTCCGGAGCCAGAAAAGGTGGACGCAATCGTGTCCTGGCCCACCCCAGGACCAAGAAACAGGTGAAGTCCTTCTTGGGCACGGCAGGGTACTTGCAAAACTCTTGACTGACCTCACCAAGCAGAGGCTACCCCAAACAGTCAACTGGACAGATGACTGTGAGGCATTCTTCCAAGCTTTGAAAACAGCCCTGTGAAATTCTCCAGTGTTTAAAGCAGTCGACAGCAGTTGCCCGTTCCTGGTACAGACCGACGCCAGCGAGTTTGGCCTCGGTGCTCAGCCAGGTCGACTCGGGGAACCAGAAACACCCCGTGTTCTACCTGAGCTGGAAACTTTTGCCGAGGGAAGTGGCCTACTCCACCATCAAGAAGGAGTGTCTGGACATGGTGTGGGCACTGCAACGTTTGCAGCCCTACCTGCACGGGCGCACCTTCACGGTGGAAACCGACCACAACCCTCTGAGCTGGTTGCACACAGTGTCCGGAACCCATGGAAGGTTGCTCCGCTGGAGCCTTGCCCTTCAGCAGTACGACTTTACTGTACAACACAAAAAGGGCAGCAAACATGGTAATGCCGATGGGTTGTCCCGCCGGGGCGAACCCGCTGAGGTGAGCATGGCTGATTACCGTCAGGTAATGCCTCCGTAGTGCCCTCTAAAAGGGGGAGGTGTAATGTACTGTAAGGCATGATTTTGTAGGAACCTTCCAGAATCCTCCATTCTAGGAGAAAATCTCCATATTCACTTACAGCTCTCTGCCTGCATCTGGTAACAGGACACCATCCATTTTCTGTTGTAGAAAGGAATGTTGATTAGTTAAGGGACAGCATTTCTTTGTCTGAGACATGCGGCTGAAATAAAACAATGAGAGATATTAAAGAAGCTCTAGCGTGCACCTCCCCCGCGGCAGAGATATAATAATTACATTTCTGCGAAGGGCACGAAACCAACTTTCTAATCCCTAATTCTCACGGCTCTAACCCCTCCAGAAACTGAGATATGGATTGATCCCAAATGGAGTGTCTTAATTATCGCATGTTTGATGTTGTTTTATTGTATTCGATAAACTACAACCAATGAGACCCTCGGCGTGTCTATACAAGCTTCTCTAGTTAAGATATGGTTATTATAAGTTTCTTAGTTAAATGGCAACTTGGAGAAAGGGGGGCTGAACTTCTCCAGACTGCCCCTTTCATGATGTAACCAACCCTAGGCTATAAGGAACCCCTCCCTTACAATTCCTCAGTTGAAGCTGCAGATCCCATGCTAGAAATACCTGCAGATGTCCAGGGATGTGTGGTTGGCTGCCCTCCCCCGAGCTACATGGGTTGCCTAAAGAACCATAAGCAACTGTAAGTGTAATTTCGGTTTTCATCCCTGTTATTTTTATATATTTGCATTGTACATATTTAATGTCTCAACTTTGTAACAACTTTTATCTGTGTAATCACTGCCCACATTTTGGGAATAAATGATAAAATTATCAGTCTGTCTTCATGCTCTAAGAAATGAACTACAGTCATGGCCAAAAGTATTGACACCCCTGCAATTCTGTCAGATAATATTCAGTTTCTTCCTGAAAATGATTGCAAACACAAATTCTTTGGTATTATTATCTTCATTTAATTTGTCTTAAATGAAAAAACGCAAAAGAGAATGAAGCAAAAAGCAAAACATTGATCATTCCACACAAAACTCCAAAAATGGGCCGGACAAAAGTATTGGCACCCTCAGCCTAATACTTGGTTGCACAACCTTTAGCCAAAATAACTGCGACCAACCGCTTCCGGTAACCATCAGTGAGTTTCTTACAATGCTCTGCTGGAATATTAGACCATTCTTCTTTGGCAAACTACTCCAGGTCCCTGATATTTGAAGGGTGCCTTCTCCAAACTGCCATTTTTAGATCTCTCCACAGGTGTTCTATGGGATTCAGGTCTGGACTCATTGCTGGCCACCTTAGAAGTCTCCAGTGCTTTCTCTCAAACCATTTTCTAGTGCTTTTTGAAGTGTGTTTTGGGTTATTGTCCTGCTGGAAGACCCATGACCTCTGAGGTAGACCCAGCTTTCTCACACTGGGCCCTACATTATGCTGCAAAATTTGTTGGTAGTCTTCTGACTTCATAATGCCATGCACACGGTCAAGCAGTCCAGTGCCAGAGGCAGCAAAGCAACCCCAAAACATCAGGGAACCTCCGCCATGTTTGACTGTAGGGACCATGTACTTTTCTTTGAATGCCTCTTTTTTCTCCTGTAAACTCTATGTTGATGCTTTTGCCCTAAAAGCTCTACTTTTGTCTCATCTGACCAAAGAATATTCTTCCAAAATGTTTTAGGCTTTTTCAGGAAAGTTTTGGCAAACTCCAGCCTGGCTTTTTTATGTCTCCGGGTAAGAAGTGGAGTCTTCCTGGGTCTCCTACCATACAGTCCCTTTTCATTCAGATGCCGACGGATAGTACGGGTTGACACCGTTGTACCCTCGGGCTGCAGGGCAGCTTGAACTTGTTTGGATGTTAGTGGAGGTTCTTTATCCAACATCCGCACAATCTTGCGTTGAAATCTCTTGTCAATTTTTCTTTTCCGGCCACATCTAGGGAGGTTAGCCACAGTGCCATGGGCTTTAGACTTCTTGATGACACTACGCACGGTAGACACAGGAACATTCAGGTCTTTGGAGATGGACTTGTAGCCTTGAGATTGCTCATGCTTCCTCACAATTTGGTTTCTCAAGTCCTCAGACAGTTCTTTGGTCTTCTTTGTTTTCTCCATGCTCAATGTGGTACACACAAGGACACAGGACAGAGGTTGAGTCAACTTTAATCCATGTCAACTGGCTGCAAGTGTGATTTAGTTATTGCCAACACCTGTTAGGTGCCACAGGTAAGTTACAGGTGCTGCTAATTACACAAATTAGAGAAGCATCACATGATTTTTTGAACAGTGCCAATACTTTTGTCCACCCTCTTTGTTATGTTTGGTGTGGAATTATATCCAATTTGGCTTTAGGACAATTCTTTTTTTGTTTTTTCATTTAAGACAAATTAAATGAAGATAATAATACCAAAGAATGTGTTTGCAATCATTTTCAGGAAGAAACTGAGTATTATCTGACAGAATTGCAGGGGTGTCAATACTTTTGGCCATGACTGTATGCGCCTTTTTTAGATAATCGCTACTAACTTGGGGGTTTGCCACGGACCCTCTTAATTAACTCGTTAATTAAGCGAATCGTGGCTGGTGGCAGCGTGGTGTGTTCAGTTGGTTGGGCTAGTTGGCAGTACGGAAGGGTCTTAGATGCTGAATGAGTGACCGTGGCCAAATTGTCCGCGCTCCCCAGCGTCCTCCATTAGGAGTATCTCCCAGTAACCGTTGCTCAACTCTAACGTGGTCACAAATTGGGCACTGGCCAGACGATCCAATAGATCATCAATCCTGGGCATGGGATAAGCATCACTCTTGGTGGCATCATTTAATCGTCTGTAATCAACGCAGAATCGTGTTGTACCATGTGACGAAAGCAGCACACCTTGTGCCACCAATATGTCACGATCCCACCACTGACAGGTTTATGTCAGCGGACGGAGGGATGCGACGCACTGCCGACACATGGCTATCACAGGCACAGTGGGGGCTTATCTTACTTATCCCACCATTTGCACCATGTGACAAAAATACAGCAAACTAATCTTGCCCTAACAATTTATCGCACGGGGGTTATTTTGGATGCCCCACCACTGCTAACAACCTTCCAAGAACTGTGGGGATTTATGGATATCTCACTTTTAGGTTCCACTTTGGAACTCGCAGCTCTCCGGCGCCCCCTTTAACTTCAGGTCAGTCAGGGAACTACACCTGGGATAATTGGTCGCCGGCCGGCTGCTTCAATGAGGTCTGGCCACCCGGCATGCTGCAGTGAGGAAATTATAAACGCTCTGGCCACAGCCACACAATTAGCTTATAAAGTCCCTTTCTATCACAGTCAGCAGTCCCCGGGGTCCAAATCACACTTCGCTGCCACCAGCTACGATTTACTTAATCAAGGAAATTAAGAGGGTCCGTAACAAACTCCCAAATTAGTAGCAATTATCTTAAAGGCAAGTTTTCGTTTCTTAGAGCATGAAGACAGAGCTAATAAATTTACGGTTTATTCCCCAAAAGTTGTTACAAAGTTGAGACATTAGATATGTACATTGCAAATATAAAATAACAAGGACTAAAAAAAACAGAGATTAACACTTACATGTGCTTAGTTGGTATTAGGCAAACCATGTGGCCGGGGGAGGGGCAGCAGCCACACGTCCCCCTGCATCTGATGGGTTCTTGTCAGCACGGACTCTGCAGCTTAACTCAGCTGTTTGTCCACTAGCATCCCTTATGGCCTCTGCTGTGTGACATCACAAAAGGGGTTGGCCTGGGAGGTTCAGCCCCCTTACTCTTGAAGTTACAATCTACTTACAAACTTATAATAACTATATCTAGATGAGGAAAGCTCATTTAAACAAGCATATGGTATCATTCGTTGTAGTTTGATGAATACAATAATTAGACACCAAGCATGCCGTAGTTCCGCTATACCGTTTGGGAGTAATCCATATCTCAGCTTCTGGTGGTGTTAGAACCGTGAAAATTAGGGGTTAGAAAGCTGGTTTAGTTGCCTATGCAGAGATGTGAGATTTATATCTCTGTCACATATGGTTTTAGCGATATGGCTTGTTTTAATATCTCTCTTTCATATGCTTGCCCCGCATGGCTCAAACAAAGAAACCCTTTCCCTTAACATTAACATTACTTTCTGTGGAGAGGGGCCAAATGCTTGCAGAGGAAGTGTCCTATTACCAATGCGGACACAGAGCTGTTAAGGAGGGGGTAAGGGGGGATTGCAGGAGCTGACAGTCTACAATGTCATCAGTAGAGTAGCAATGGGAGATTTCTAAAACGTCCCAGCAAAATCATATCTTACAATACATTACAACTGCCCCTATGTACAAGAATATACCTACTATAATACTGCTCCCTATGCACAAGAATATAACTACTATAATACTGCCTCCTATGTACACGAATATAACTACTATAATACTGCCCCTATGCACAAGAATATAACTACTAGAATACTGCCCCTATGTACAAGAATATACCTACTATAATACTGCTCCCTATGCACAAGAATATAACTACTATAATACTGCCTCCTATGTACACGAATATAACTACTATAATACTGCCCCTATGTACAAGAATATAACTACTAGAATACTGCCCCCTATGTACAAGAATATGACTACTATAATACTGCTCCCTATGTACAAGAATATGACTACTATAATACTGCTCCTATGTACAAGAATATAACTACAATACTGCCCCTATGTACAAGAATATAACTACTATAATACTGCCCATATGTACAAGAATATAGCTACTATAATACTGCCCTCTATGTACAAAAATATAACTACTATAATACTGCCCCCTATGTACAAGAATATAACTACTATAATACTGCTCCTATGTACAAGAATATAACTACTATAATACTGAACCCTAAGTACAAGAATATAACTACTATAATACTGCCCCTATGTACAAGAATATTAGTATAATACTGCCCCTATGTACAAGAACATAACTACTATAATACTGCCCCTATGTACAAGAATATAACTACTATAATACTGCCCTCTATGCACAAGTATATAACTACTATAATACTGCCCACTATGTACGAGAATATAACTGCTATAATACTGCCCCTATGTACAAGAATATACCTATTATAATACTGCTCCCTATGCACAAGAATATAACTGCTATAATACTGCCCCCTATGTACAAGAATATGACTACTATAATACTGCTCCTATGTACAAGAAAATAACTACTATAATACTGCCCCTATGTACAAGAATATAGCTACTATAATACTGCCCTCTATGTACAAGAATATAACTACTATAATACTGTCCCCTATGTACAAGAATATAACTACTATAATACTGCTCTTATGTACAAGAATATAACTACTATAATACTGACTCCTAAGTACAAGAATATAACTACTATAAGACTGCCCCTATCTACAAGAATATTACTATAATACTGCCCCTATGTACAAGAATATAACTACTTTAATACTGCCCCTATGTACAAGAATATAACTAGTATAATACTGCCCCTATGTACAAGAATATACCTACAATAATACTGCTCACTATGCACAAGAATATAACTACTATAATACTGCCCCCTATGCACAAGAATATAACTACTATAATACTGCCCCTATGTACAAGAATATGACTACTATAATACTGCTCCTATGTACAAGAATATAATTACTATAATACTGCTCTTATGTACAAGAAAATAACTACTATAATACTGCCCCTATGTACAAGAATATAACTACTATAATGCTGCCCCTATGTACAAGAAAATAACTACTATAATACTGCCCCTATGTACAAGAATATAACTACTATAATTCTGCCCATATGTACAAGAAAATAACTACTATAATACTGCCCCTATGTACAAGAATATAACTACTATAATTCTGCCCATATGTACAAGAATATAGCTACTATAATACTGCCCCTATGTACAAGAATATAACTAGTATAATACTGCTCCTATGTATAAGAATATAAATACTATATTACTGCTCCCTATATACAAGAATATAACTACTATAAAACTGTCCCTATGAACAAGAATATAACTAGAATAATACTGCCCCTTATGTACAAGAATATAACTACTATAATACTGCTACCTATGTACAAGAATATAACTACTATAATACTGCCCCTATATTCAAGAATATAGCTACTATAAAACTGCCCCTATGTACAAGAATATAACTAGTATAATACTGCCACCTATGTACAAGAATATAACTACTATAATACTGCCCCCTATGTACAACAATATAACTACTATAATACTGCCCCCATGTACAAAAATATAACTACTATAATACTGCCCCTATGTACAAGAATATAACTACTATAATACTGCCCATATGTACAAGAATATAGCTACTATAATACTGCCCTCTATGTACAAGAATATAACTACATAACTACTATATTACTGCTCCCTATATACAAGAATATAACTACTATAAAACTGTCCCTATGAACAAGAATATAACTAGTATAATACTGCCCCTTATGTACAAGAATATAACTACTATAAAACTGCCCCTATGTACAAGAATATAACTAGTATAATACTGCTACCTATGTACAAGAATATAACTACTATAATACTGCCCCTATGTACAAGAATATAACTACTATAATACTGCCCCCATGTACAAAAATATAACTACTATAATACTGCCCCTATGTACAAGAATATAACTACTACAATACTGCCCCCTATGTACAGGAATATAACTACTATAATACTGCCCCCATGCACAAGATTATAGCTACTATAATACTGCCCCAATGTACAAGAATATAACTACTATAATACTGCCCCTATGTACAAGAATATAGCTACTATAATACTGCTCCCTATGTACATGAATATATCTACTATAATACTGCTCCTATGTACAAGAATATAACTACTATAATACTGCCCTCCTATTTACAAGAATATAACTAGTATAATACTGCCCCTATGTACAAGACTATAACTACTATAATACTGCCCCTATGTACAAGAATATAGCTACTATAATACTGCTCCCTATGTACATGAATATATCTACTATAATACTGCTCCTATGTACAAGAATATAACTACTATAATACTGCCCTCCTATTTACAAGAATATAACTAGTATAATACTGCCCCTATGTACAAGACTATAACTACTATAATACTGCTCCTATGTACAAGAATATAACTACTATAATACTGTCCCTATATACAAGAATATAACTACTATAATACTGCCCCTATATATAAGAATATAACTACTATAATACTGCTACCCATGTACAAGAATATAACTAGTATAATACTGTCACCTATGTACAAGAATATAACTACTATAATACTGCCCCCTATGTACAAGAATATAACTACTATAATACTGCCCCCATGTACAAAAATATAACTACTATAATACTGCCCTCTATGTACAAGAATATAACTACATAACTACTATATTACTGCTCCCTATATACAAGAATATAACTACTATAAAACTGTCCCTATGAACAAGAATATAACTAGTATAATACTGCCCCTTATGTACAAGAATATAACTACTATAATACTGCTACCTATGTAAAAGAATATAACTACTATAATACTGCCCCTATATTCAAGAATATAGCTACTATAAAACTGCCCCTATGTACAAGAATATAACTAGTATAATACTGCTACCTATGTACAAGAATATAACTACTATAATACTGCCCCCATGTACAAAAATATAACTACTATAATACTGCCCCAATGTACAAGAATATAACTACTACAATACTGCCCCCTATGTACAAGAATATAACTACTATAATACTGCCCCCATGCACAAGATTATAGCTACTATAATACTGCCCCAATTTACAAGAATATAACTACTATAATACTGCCCCTATGTACAAGAATATAGCTACTATAATACTGCTCCCTATGTACATGAATATATCTACTATAATACTGCTCCTATGTACAAGAATATAACTACTATAATACTGCCCTCCTATTTACAAGAATATAACTAGTATAATACTGCCCCTATGTACAAGACTATAACTACTATAATACTGCTCCTATGTACAAGAATATAACTACTATAATACTGTCCCTATATACAAGAATATAACTACTATAATACTGCCCCTATATATAAGAATATAACTACTATAATACTGCTACCCATGTACAAGAATATAACTACTATAATACTGCCCTATGTACAAGAATAGAGCTACTATAATACTGCCCCTATGTACAAGAATATAGCTACTATAATACTGTTCCCTATGTACATGAATATATTTACTATAATACTGCTCCTATGTACAAGAATATAACTACTATAATACTGTCCTCCTATTTACAAGAATATAACTAGTATAATACTGCCCCTATGTACAAGACTATAGCTACTATAATACTGCTCCTATGTACAAGAATATAACTACTATAATACTGTCACTATATACAAGAATATAACTACTATAATACTGCCCCTATATATAAGAATATAACTACTATAATACTGCTACCCATGTACAAGAATATATCTACTATAATACTGCCCCTATGTACAAGAATATAGCTACTATAATACTGCCCCTATGTACAAGAATATAGCTACTATAATACTGTTCCCTATGTACATGAATATATCTATTATAATACTGCTCCTATGTACAAGAATATAACTACTATAATACTGCCCCCCTATTTACAAGAATATAACTACTATAATACTGCCCCTATATTCAAGAATATAGCTACTATAAAACTGCCCCTATGTACAAGAATATAACTACTACAATGCTGCCCCCTATGTACAAGAATATAACTACTATAATACTGCCCCTATGTACAAGAATATAGCTACTATAATACTGCTCCCTATGTACATGAATACATCTACTATAATACTGCTCCTATGTACACGAATATAACTAATATCATACTGCCCCCCTATGTACAAGAATATAACTACTATAATACTGCCCCCCTATTTACAAGAATATAACTACTATAATACTGCTCCTATGTACAAGAACATAACTACTATAATACTGCCCCCTATGTATAAGAATATAACTACTATAATACTGCTCCTATGAATAAGAATATAACTACTATAATACTGCCCCCTATGTACAAGAATATAACTACTATAATACTGCTCCTATGTACAAGAATATAGCTACTATAATACTACCCCTTATGTACAATAATATAGCTACTATAATACTGCTCCTATGTACAAGAATATAACTACTATAATACTTCCCCTATGTACAAGAATATAACTACTATAATACTGCCCCCCTATTTACAAGAATATAACTACTATAATACTGCTCCTATGTACAAAAATATAACTACTGTAATACTGCCCCCTATGTACAAGAATATAACTACTATAATACTGCCCCCTATGTACAGTAATATAACTACTATAATACTGCTACTATATACAAGAATATAGCTACTATAATACTACCCCTTATGTACAAGAATATATCTACTATAATACTGCTCCTATGTACAAGAATATAACTACTATAATACTTCCCCTATGTACAAGAATATAACTACTATAATACTGCCCCCCTATTTACAAGAATATAACTACTATAATACTGCTCCTATGTACAAGAATATAACTACTATAATACTGCTCCTATGTACAAGAATATAACTACTATAATACTGCCCCCCTATTTACAAGAATATAACTACTATAATACTGCTCCTATGTGTAAGAATATAACTACTATAATACTGCTCCTATGTACAAGAATATAACTATAATACTGCTCCTATGTACAAGAATATAACTACTATAATACTCCCCCCCTATTTACAAGAATATAACTACTATAATACTGCCCCTATGTACAAGAATATAACAACTACAATACTGCCCCCTATGTACAAGACTACAACTACTATAATACTGCCCCCATGCACAAGATTATAGCTACTATAATACTGCCCCAATGTACAAGAATATAACTACTATAATACTGCCCCTATTTACAAGAATATAACTACTATAATACTGCTCCTATGTACAAGAATATAACTACTATAATACTGCCCCCTATGTACAAGAATATAACTACTATAATACTGCCCCTATGTACAAGAATATAACTACTATATTACTGCCTCCTATGTACAGGAATATAACTATAATACTGCTCCCTATATACAGTTGTGGCCAAAAGTATTGACACCCCTGCAATTCTGTCAGATAATAGTTTCTTCCTGAAAATGATTGCAAACACAAATTCTTTGGTATTATTATCTTCATTTAATTTGTCTTAAATGAAAAAACACAAAAAGAATTGTCCTAAAGCCAAATTGGATATAATTCCACACCAAACATAAAAAAGAGGGTGGACAAAAGTATTGGCACTGTTCGAAAAATCATGTGATGCTTCTCTAATTTGTGTAATTAACAGCACCTGTAACTTACCTGTGGCACCTAACAGGTGTTGGCAATAACTAAATCACACTTGCAGCCAGTTGACATGGATTAAAGTTGACTCAACCTCTGTCCTGTGTCCTTGTGTGTACCACATTGAGCATGGAGAAAAGAAAGAAGACCAAAGAACTGTCTGAGGACTTGAGAAACCAAATTGTGAGGAAGCATGAGCAATCTCAAGGCTACAAGTCCATCTCCAAAGACCTGAATGTTCCTGTGTCTACTGTGTGCAGTGTCATCAAGAAGTGTAAAGCCCATGGCACTGTGACTAACCTCCCTAGATGTGGACGGAAAAGAAAAATTGACAAGAGGTTTCAACACAAGATTGTGCGGATGTTGGATAAAGAACCTCCACTAACATCCAAACAAGTTCAAGCTGCCCTGCAGTCCGAGGGTACAACGGTGTCAACCCGTACTATCCGTCGGCGTCTGAATGAAAAGGGACTGTATGGTTGGAGACCCAGGAAGACCCCACTTCTTACCCCGAGACATAGAAAAGCCAGGCTGGAGTTTGCCAAAATTTACCTGAAAAAGCCTACAATGTTTTGGAAGAATGTTCTCTGGTCAGATGAGACAAAAGTAGAGCTTTTTGGGCAAAGGCATCAACATAGAGTTTACAGGAGAAAAAAAGAGGCATTCAAAGAAAAGAACACGGTCCCTACAGTCAAACATGGCGGAGGTTCCCTGATGTTTTGGGGTTGCTTTGCTGCCTCTGGCACTGGACTGCGTGACCGTGTGCATGGCATAATGAAGTCTGAAGACTACCAACAAATTTTGCAGCATAATGTAGGGCCCAGTGTGAGAAAGCTGGGTCTCCCTCAGAGGTCATGGGTCTCCCAGCAGGACAATGACCCAAAACACACTTCAAAAAGCACTAGAAAATGGTTTGAGAGAAAGCACTGGAGACTTCTAAGGTGGCCAGCAATGAGTCCAGACCTGAATCCCATAGAACACCTGTGGAGAGATCTAAAAATGGCAGTTTGGAGAAGGCACCCTTCAAATATCAGGGACCTGGAGCAGTTTGCCAAAGAAGAATGGTCTAAAATTCCAGCAGAGCATTGTAAGAAACACATTGATGGTTACCGGAAGCAGTTGGTCGCAGTTATTTTGGCTAAAGGTTGTGCAACCAAGTATTAGGCTGAGGGTGCCAATACTTTTGTCTGGCCCATTTTTGGAGTGTTGTGTGAAATGATCAATGTTTTGCTTTTTGCTTCATTCTCTTTTGTGTTTTTTCATTTAAGACAAATTAAATGAAGATAATACCAAAGAATTTGTGTTTGCAGTCATTTTCAGGAAGAAACTGAGTATTATCTGACAGAATTGCAGGGGTGTCAATACTTTTGGCCACAACCGTACAAGAATATAACTACTATAATAGTGCCCCTATGTACAGTAATTTTACTTATATACTGTGGATACTTCTGACATCTTGTATTTTCCTTCCTTCCTGCTGAGCCATGTATCTAACCCTCCCTTGTGTGATACTGTCTGCTGAGCCGTGTATCTAATCCTATCCTGTGTGATACTGACTGCTGAGCCGTGTATCTAATCCTATCCTGTGTGATACTGACTGCTGAGCTGTGTATCTAATCCTATCCTGTGTGATACTGACTGCTAAGCCGTGTATCTAATCCTCTGCTGTGTGATACTGACGGCTGAGCTGTGTATCTAATCCTCTCCAGTGTGATACTGACTGCTGAGTCGTGTATCTGATCCTATCCTGTGTGATACTGACTGCTGAGCTGTGTGTCTAATCCTATCCTGTGTGATACTGACTGCTGAGCTGTGTATCTAATCCTATCCTGTGATACTGACTGCTGAGCTGTGTATCTAATCCTCTCCTGTGTGATACTGACTGCTGAGCCGTGTATCTAATCCTCTCCTGTGTGATACTGACTGCTGAGCCGTGTATCTAATCCTCTCCTGTGTGATACTGACTGCTGAGCCGTGTATCTTATCCTATCCTGTGTGATACTGACTGCTGAGCCGTGTATCTAATCCTCTCCTGTGTGATACTGACTGCTGAGCCGTGTATCTGTTCCTATCCTGTGTGATACTGACTGCTGAGCCGTGTATCTAATCCTCTCCTGTGTGATACTGACTGCTGAACTGTGTATCTAATCCTATCCTGTGTGATACTGTCTGCTGAGCCGTGTATCTAATCCTCTCCTGTGTGATACTGACTGCTGAGCCGTGTATCTAATCCTCTCCTGTGTCATGGTACCGGTCAGTACCGCCATTCCCCCATATTTTATACTTCACACTATTTGGCGATGTAATGCGTGGTACATCACCGTCTTGATATCTCGGCTCGGATACGTCCTCAGATCAGAGTCGAAGCGGTATCTCAGCCAGGATCTCCACGTTTCCGCTCGGTGGTCTCTCGCCTGGGACCTCTCACCGCTGGATCAGTTCTTCTAGAACAAGAACGATGTTGATGTTTCTCCAAGGAAGTGTCAAACCTCTGGTCCTCTTGGCCGGAGCGCGGTCTGCCGGGGTTTCTCCAGTTCTCTACTCATTTAGTGTCGGCAAGAGAAGGAAAATAAATATTAGTTGAAGATACGATAATGTGATTAGGAATTGTACAAGCTACGGGGAGAGGTGCGACCACGCTCCGCATTAACCCAATCTCTGCTGAGCTCCAATGAGTCTCCGGAACCTGACGTATCTACTGCAGTCAGGTCCACAGCAGGATTCGATGTATGGCTTGCTTCCAGGTAGCTATCGGAGGCCAACCTCACCTATTCCTGATGCCACTGGTTAATTTGGCACTTGTATAGGTGTAGCTCTGCTGAGCAGTGTGGTGGGGATATAGTGTTACTTTACGAAGGGAGTCAATGAAAAATGATCTCACCAACCTGACAGCACCACATGTGCCCACAGGCTGTGTCAGAAATTGCAGCTTTTGCAACCCACTGGCAGGTGTGGCGCTGATTTTTGAAGGGGACGGACAATTAAATCTTTGATGAACTCATTGACCCTTTGGCCACAGGCTTCCAAGACATTGTCCTGATGCCCAAATGGTCAGTCCTCCCCTGTAACTATCAACAGAGAACTTGACTCCAGTCCAATCAGCACACTATCTACATGTTCACGTCATGGTGGCTTGGGTTTTCTTCTACTGGTACTTAGGCTTCATTGAAAAACCTTTTTGAGATTTCCATTTCTAAGATCTTCTTCGACAATGCTACAATGCCACCCAAATCTTTACCATGATTCCTCAACATCATACACATGTGTGATATACTATCGACACTTAGAGACCACCACCCAAATCTTCATCCTTCCATAGTGCCTCCATCAAGGTTGAACATCACGCCATGAAGGTCATTAGGGACCACACCATAGAGGTAGGACCTGTGACTTCCATAGAGCTTGAAGGTCCAGCTCAGAATTTTTCCAGCTTTTGTCAGAATGTCAACCTTAGTTTGAAAAAAAACAAGGAAAGGAAGAAATTGGCTGATGGGTTTGGTTTCCATGTCTGCCACGGGTTGTGCAAGGGGTGTGAAGTCCTAAACCAGCACCGGAAGGACTTGGAATGTGATTTTCTCCCAGTCTCTCATTCGAAAAACTATTAGACAGTGAATGTTCCCCCGCCACCATCCCGTCCGAGCCGACTCGTGCTAGGAATGTTCAAAGTGTTTACAGGGAGATAAATTGCAGATGTATTTAATTACATATAACAATAGCTGCAGAGGAGAAAAGAAAGGAAACGCACAGAAAATCGTCTTACATTTTTGTCTGATTACAAAGCTCGATGTGGCGTATTGTCGAGTTTAATGATTCACTTGCATGTAGTAGACATGAATTAACTCTTTCATCAAGGAGGTACTGTAATTGAGGCTAAGAAAAAAGTACGTGATGACATCACCGAGACACTTCATATTCACGAGAATACAGTCTATAACTACACCAGGAACCAGTGACATCACCGAGACACTCCATATTCACGAGAATACAGCCTATAACTACACTAGGAACCAGTGACATCACCGAGACACTTCATATTCATGAAAATACAGCCTATAACTACACCAGGAACCAGTGACATCACCGAGACACTCCATATTCATGAGAATACAGCCTATAACTACACCAGGAACCAGTGACATCACTGACACACTTCATATTCATGAAAATACAGCCTATAACTACACCAGGAACCAGTGACATCACTGAGACACTCCATATTCATGAGAATACAGCCTATAACTACACCAGGAACCAGTGACATCACTGAGACACTTCATATTCATGAGAATACAGTCTATAACTACACGAGGAACCAGTGACATCACTGAGACACTTCATATTCATGAGAACACAGCCTATAACTACACCAGGAACCAGTCACATCACTGAGACACTTCATATTCATGAGAACACAGCCTATAACTGCACCAGGAACCAGAGACATCACTGAGACACTTCATATTCATGAGAATACAGCCTATAACTACACCAGGAACCAGTGACATCACTGAGACACTTCATATTCATGAGAATACAGCCTATAGCTACACCAGGAACCAGTGACATCACTGAGACACTTCATATTCATGAGAATACAGCCTATAGCTACACCAGGAACCAGTGACATCACTGACACACTTCATATTCATGAGAATACAGCCTATAGCTACACCAGGAACCAGTCACATCACTGAGACACTTCATATTCATGAGAACACAGCCTATAATTACACCAGGAACCAGTGACATCACTGAGACACTTCATATTCATGAGAATACAGCCTATAACTACACCAGGAACCAGAGACATCACTGAGACACTCCATATTCATGAGAATACAACCTAAAACTACACCAGGGACCAGTGACATCACTGAGACACTTCACATTCATGAGAATACAGCCTATAACTACACCAGGAACCAGTGACATCACTGAGACACTTCATATTCATGAGAATACAGCCTATAGCTACACCAGGAACCAGTCACATCACTGAGACACTTCATATTCATGAGAACACAGCCTATAATTACACCAGGAACCAGTGACATCACTGAGACACTTCATATTCATGAGAATACAGCCTATAACTACACCAGGAACCAGAGACATCACTGAGACACTCCATATTCATGAGAATACAACCTAAAACTACACCAGGGACCAGTGACATCACTGAGACACTTCATATTCACGAGAATACAGTCTATAACTACACCAGGAACTAGTGACATCACTGAGACACTTCATATTCATGAGAATACAGTCTATAACTACACCAGGAACTAGTGACATCACTGAGACACTTCATATTCATGAGAATACAACTTATAACTACACCAGGAACCAGAGACATCACTGAGACACTTCATATTCACGAGAATACAACCTAAAACTACACCAGGAACCAGTGACATCACTGAGACACTTCACATTCATGAGAATACAGCCTATAACTACACCAGGAACCAGTGACATCACTGAGACACTCCATATTCATGAGAATACAACCTAAAACTACACCAGGGACCAGTGACATCACTGAGACACTTCACATTCATGAGAATACAGCCTATAACTACACCAGGAACCAGTGACATCACTGAGACACTTCATATTCACGAGAATACAGTCTATAACTACACCAGGAACTAGTGACATCACTGAGACACTTCATATTCATGAGAATACAGCCTATAACTACACCAGGAACCAATGGCAACACTGAGACACTTCATATTCATGAGAATACAGCCTATAACTACACCAGGGACCAGTGACATCACTGAGACACTTCATATTCATGAGAATACAGCCTATAACTACACCAGGAACTAGTGACATCACTGAGACACTTCATATTCATGAGAATACAGCCTATAACTACACCAGGAACCAATGGCAACACTGAGACACTTCATATTCATGAGAATACAGCCTATAACTACACCAGGGACCAGAGACATCACTGAGACACTTCATATTCATGAGAATACAGCCTATAACTACACCAGGAACCAGTGACATCACAGAGACACTTCATATTCATGAGAATACAGCCTATAACTACAACAGGAGCCAGTGGCATCACTGAAACACTTCATATTCATGAGAATACAGCCTATAACTACACCAGGAACCAGTGACATTACCGAGACACTTCATATTCACGAGAATACAGCCTATAACTACACCAGGAACCAGTGACATCACCGAGACACTTCATATTCATGAGAATACAGCCTATAACTACACCAGGAACCAGTGACATCACTGAGACACTTCATATTCATGAGAATACAGCCTATAAGTACACCAGGAACCAGTGATATAAGACATTTGACATTCATGAGTATGCACTACTGAACTGATATTCACTGGAATGTAGCCTATAAAGATTCTCTGTGGTGTCACTGGTACCTGATATCTTTATAGGCTGTATTCTCATGAATATGAAGTGTCTCAGTGATGTCACTGGTACCTGATGTATTTGTAGACTGTGTTCTCATAAATATGAAGTATCTTGTTGATGTCACTGGTTCCTGGTGTAGTTATAGGCTGTATTCTCATGAATATGAAGTGTTTTGGTGATGTCACTGGTTCCTGGTGTAGTTATAGGCTGTATTCTCATGAATATGAAGTGTTTTGGTGATGTCACTGGTTCCTGGTGTAGTTATAGGCTGTATTCTCATGAATATGAAGTGTCTCAGTGTTGCCATTGGTTCCTGGTGTAGTTATAGACTGTATTCTCATGAATATGAAGTGTCTAGGTGATGTCACTGGTTCCCGCTGTAGTTATTGGCTGTATTCTCATGAATATGAAGTGTCTCAGTGATGTCGCTGGTTCCCGCTGTAGTTATAGGCTGTATTCTCATGGCTATGAAGTGTCTTGGTGATGTAACTTGTTCCTGGTATATTTATAGGCTGTATTCTCATGGCTATGAAGTGTCTCGGTGATATCACTGGTTCCTGACATCATCAGAATAATGGTGCCTACCTTTAGTCTGCTATACATCTTCTGTATGATGCACCAGACCTGATTCTTGCTCATATTTTTCCTAATGTCTTGCACCGAGGCAATCCCTTAATTATTTCACCTCAGTAAGAGAAACAAGCTTCTGGCTCACGTAGAGATGATGCAGAACATAGGTAAACATTCACGATCTTAGACAAAGAGCAGGCACTTTGGCCACCAAGGATTGTAATGTAACCATGGGGACAATTGGAAAAGAGTGAGTAACCTCAGAGAATGGAAAGCAGATGACCACATCAAAAAAAGACAAAGGACTTATGATGAACCCAAGGGAAACCAAGGAGTAGTTCTCGTTAAAGGAACCAACAGATGAAGAACCTTGTATTGTCCATGGCTATGGCTTCTACTGACATGTTTTTTTTATATCGCTACGTCTTTCACTATTATGATGTTTATGCCCATGATTTTTACTGGTGTTGCCCATATTTTCGGCTTTGATTCATGTCTGCAACTTCCACTTAAACATTGTCCATATATATGACTTAAATTGATAACATGTCCATGTCTATGGCTTCTATGGACATGTTGTCCATGTCTATGGCTTCTATGGACATGTTGTCCATGTCTATGGCTTCTATGGACATGTTGTCCATGTCTATGGCTTCTATGGACATGTTGTCCATGTCTATGGCTTCTATGGACATGTTGTCCATGTCTATGGCTTCTATGGACATGTTGTCCATGTCTATGGCTTCTATGGACATGTTGTCCATGTCTATGGCTTCTATGGACATGTTGTCCATGTCTATGGCTTCTATGGACATGTTGTCCATGTCTATGGCTTCTATGGACATGTTGTCCATGTCTATGGCTTCTATGGACATGTTGTCCATGTCTATGGCTTCTATGGACATGTTGCCCATGTCTATGGCTTCTATGGACATGTTACCCATGTCTATGGCTTCTATGAACATGCTGCCCATGTCTATGGCTTCTATGGACATGCTGCCCATGTCTATGGCTTCTATGGACATGCTGCCCATGTCTATGGCTTCTATGGACATGCTGCCCATGTCTATGGCTTCTATGGACATGCTGCCCATGTCTATGGCTTCTATGGACATGTTGCCCATGTCTATGGCTTCTATGGACATGTTGTCCATGTCTATGTCTTCTATGGACATGCTGCCCATGTCTATGGCTTCTATGGACATGCTGCCCATGTCTATGGCTTCTATGGACATGCTGCCCATGTCTATGGCTTCTATGGACATGCTGCCCATGTCTATGGCTTCTATGGACATGCTGCCCATGTCTATGGCTTCTATGGACATGTTGCCCATGTCTATGGCTTCTATGGACATGTTGCCCATGTCTATGGCTTCTATGGACATGCTGCCCATGTCTATGGCTTCTATGGACATGTTGCCCATGTCTATGGCTTCTATGGACATGTTGTCCATGTCTATGACTTCTATGGACATGTTGTCCATGTTTACTGCTTCCATTGATGTATATGATTTAACTACTATGTTGTGCATGCCTTTGGGTATCACGGATAGATCAGACATGACCGTCCTTTGGGACATTTGGATTCTCCAGCCAAAAATGTGGCCATCACCCTAATGGACATGGTTGGAGATCGGGAGATTTAAGCTGGTTGAAGGTTGTTTTTGGGTCTCGCTCTTTGCATCATGGTCTTAAATTTTGTAAAATTCACCAGATCTCGGGTTATGTTATTTTCCAGTACTTTTCATCTGTAGACATCGAATAGAAGCCATGCGCCGGAGATTAACGTGGTATGTTCTTCTGATGACGGTTATTTATCCAGGTGCTTATTTTTAGTACGGTATACCTTTAACTATTTATGCCTGTGACATATTGTATGGAATTACCTGGAATTTTATGACACTTTTAAGCGTCTTACCATAACAGTGATGCACGCAGCTCTGACTATGCTGAGTGGTTTACGTCAGGAAAGTATCATCTCCCTGATGTACTCCATTCATCGGTGGTGACAAGCAAAATCCACGACTGAAGACGTCTAATAAATAAACGTCTATGTAAAAGGGAAAATGGACGCCTGCACCTGTTGTGTATTTTGGATCCAGGCCATGACTCCCATTATATGTGACTGGCAAAGAAAGAGAACATGGTTTAATTAGCATTGGAGTGGGGGTAGTAATTAATGGAAGGGCATCAGAGAACAGGGATGTCTATGAGAAGATACTATACGTAGGTACATAGGGACCCCGGAGACTGTATATCCTAGACATTCAGCAGATGCTAATGAGAACTCCCATAATTTGACCCATCATCTTAATGATTAGAGTTGAGCGACTTTTGGTTTTTTAGGGTCGCGTTTCGTTTCGTGAAACCCGACTTTTCCAAAAGTCGGGTCGAGCAAGATCGTCCGATTATAGGGAAAAGTCGGGGTCGTCCCGAAACACGAAACCCAATGTAAGTCAATGGGGAATAAAAGTCGGCAGTGAGAGGAGGACAGGAAACACACCTACAGTGCCCATTTGAATGCCAAAAGCATCAATTCTTCTTACTTAAGCTTGTCAACCTTAATTAACTTCATAATACAAGTTACGCACTGAAAAATGGGGGTTATTTGGCTAAAGTTGTGGGGGGGGAGGGCTGGCTGCAGGTTTTCATGTGCCCTGGGCGAAAGAGCGCCCCTTTAACACATACCACAACTCATCATGCTCTGATACGGCAGAGAAATAGCGGTATAGTACAATGAAAAATACCTCACTTTTTACATCTCATGACGAGGCCCATCTATTTCTCCATACAGAATCATTGGTCCCATATAATGTTTGAAACAGTATATGATGAGCTCCACATAATGCTACAGTATATGTTGGTCCCCATGGATGAAGCTCCACTGTCTTATGGGCCCAAATAATGCTCCAAACATAATGGGCCCCATTTCTAATGCTCTAGTGTATAATGGGCCCTGTAAATGCTGCTCCAGTGTCTGATGTCCACCTTTGGAATGTTCCAGTGTATGGTGGGCCCCATCTATCATTCTCCAGAGTATAGTGCTCCCCAAAAATTGCTGTCCCAACATTGAAAACAATCAAATAAGTCTCCTCGCTAGGGAATCCCTGTACTTGTCTGGACAGGTGCTGTAGCTTGCTTAACAGCTCGCCAGCCGTTCTCACGCCCAGTATGGATTGCACGTGATTGCACAAAGGTTAGAAAGGGTACCGTATCCCTGGATAACATGTATGGATAGCGTACACATTCAAAATTTATGTCTCAGGAGGCAGGCTCAGACGGTGTCAGGCACAGTATGGATTGCACGTGATTGCACAAAGGTTAGAAAGGGTACCGTATCCCTGGATAACATGTATGGATAGTGTACACATTCAAAATTTATGTCTCAGGAGGCAGGCTCAGACGGTGTCAGGCACAGTATGGATTGCACGTGATTGCACAAAGGTTAGAAAGGGTACCGTATCCCCGGATAACATGTATGGATAGCGTACACATTCAAAATATATGTCTCAGGAGGCAGGCTCAGACGGTGTTAGGCCCAGTATGGATTGCACGTGATTGCACAAAGGTTAGAAAGGGTACCGTATCCCCGGATAACATGTATGGATAGCGTACACATTCAAAATATATGTCTCAGGAGGCAGGCTCAGACGGTGTCAGGCACAGTATGGATTTGACGGCCCAGATTACACAGCGGAGGAGCAGGGAGAGGTAAAGATTGCAAATGCTGGGGCCCTGCCCAAGCAAGGGGGGCCCACTCGTGGGCGTCGGTACTGGCACTGGGCCCCTCATAGTACAGCGGTGTGTCTGACGGCGGGTGTGCACCACCGCCGTCAGAGACACTTGATTGCACAATGAGGGACCCTGTGCCAGTGCCCGCGCCCAAGAGTCGGCCTACCCACCTGTCCAGGGCAACGGATCTCGCACGGTGTCGTGCGGTAGGTGGTGACCCCGGCCATGGGGGGGGGAGGCAGCACAGTTAGGGAGTTTTGGAAAGTGGCATATGTTGATGTTGGACATTCAGCTGATGCAAAAGGCGAAATAGGTGAAGTACCAGGAAGAGGTGGGCCAAAGCAAGCCATTTTTCTGTCACCCTATGTGTCATCAGGGGAAGGTGGGACAAAATCCTTGGAAACCCATGCATGGTTCATTTTAATGAAGGTTAGATCATCCACATTTTGGGTTGACAGACGGGTCCATTTTTCTGTCAGGATTGATCCAGCTGCACTGAAGACTCTTTCCGATAGCACACTTGCAGCTGGGCAAGCGAGCTCCTGTAAGGCATATTGTGCCAATTCAGGCCAGGTGTCCAGTTTAGCGGCCCAATAGTCAAAGGGGAATGACCTGTGTGGGAGAACATCGATATGGGAGGAAAAGTAGTTTGTAACCATAGTTGACAACTGCTGTCTCCTGTCACTTTCCATCGATGCAGTATTACCAGTTGTGTGAGCGGTATTTGAAAAATCAGTCCACAACATTGTCATGAAACCCCTGTCTCCAACGCCACTTCTGCTGTGTGCACCATGAACACCTCTGCCAAGCTGCCCCCGGCCCGTACGGCTCGTGTGAGAACCATCACCGCTGCTGTGTGCTGGGAATGCCTCAAGCAACCGATTTACCAGAGTTGCTTGTTTATTAGCCAATATTAGGTCAAGGTTCTCCTGTGGCATGATGTTTTGTAATTTGCCTTTATAGCGTGGATCCAGGATGCTGGCCAACCAGTAGTCGTCATCGTTCATCATTTTGGCAATGCGGGGGTCCCTTTTTAGGATCTGCAAGGCATAATCTGACATGTGGGCCAATGTTCCCGGTGTCAATGATGCACTGCGAGTGCTGGTTGGAGGAGCACTTTCTGGCAAATCCACATCCCTCCAGTCATGCACAAACCCTGTACCAGACCTTGCCACGCCAACATTTTCACTTGCCCCACGAGATGCATCCTCCTCCCCTAAGTAATCATCCCCATCATCCTCCTCCTCCTCCTCTTCTTCCTCCACCTCGTCCAGGAGAGGTCCCTGAGCAGACAATGGCTGAATGTCATCAAGGATTCCCTCCTCCTCTTCCTCCTCCTCATCAACATTGGCTGCAGACGCCTGCTCCTTAAGGTGCGTCAAAGTTTGCATGAGCAGACGCATAAGTGGGATGCTCATGCTTAGGATGGCGTCGTCTGCGCTTACCAGCCGTGTGCATTCCTCAAAACACTGAAGGACTTTACAAAGGTCTTTCAGCTTCGACCACTGCACACCTGTCAACTCCATGTCTGCTCTCAAAGTGCCTGGCCGTGTATCCTCCCACAAATGCATTATGGCCTGCCTCTGCTCGCACAGCTGGAGTTCCACCTTGTTGCAATGTCGATAATGAGGCGGTGGTTGGGAAGGTGGAGCAATCGCTGCAGCTTCTGCATACGAACGGAGTGTACAGGCGACCGGCGGATGTGCGCGCACAGTCTTCGCACCTTCTGGAGCAGGGCTGTTAACTCCGGATAATTTTTGAGGAAGCACTGCACCACCAGGTTCAAGGTGTGAGCCAAGCAAGGTATGTGGCTGAGTTTTGAAAGGGCTATGGCTGCCACAAAATTACGGCCGTTATCACTAACTACCTTGCCTGCCTCAAGATGTACACTGCCCAGCCATGACTCAGTTTGTCGCTTCAAGTACTCGGCCAGCACCTCAGCGGTGTGTCTGTCGCCCAAACACATCATCTGCAACACAGCCTGCTGACGCTTTCCACTAGCTGCTCGATAGGGGGACACCTCGTGTGCAACAGTGGCAGCTGCAGATGGAGTGCTCGTACGACTGCGCTCTGTGGACGAGCTTTCGCTTCTGGAGGAGGAGGAGGAGGAGGGTCGAACGCCTACAGCCAACTGTTTCCTATACCGTGGGCTAGGCAGCACTGTCCCACCACCGCTGTCCCCTGTGGACCCTGCATCCACCACATTAACCCAGTGCGCAGTGATGGACACGTAACGGCCCTGGCCATGCCGACTGGACCATGCATCAGTTGTGAGGTGCACCTTTCCGCTCACTGACTGCTTGAGCGCATGGACAATGCGGTCTTTCACATGATGGTGGAGGGCTGGGATGGCTTTGCGAGAGAAGAAGTGGCGACTGGGTAGGTCATAGCGTGGTACTGCATAGGCCATGAGTTCGCGGAAAGCTGTGCTTTCCACCAACCGAAAGGACATCATCTCAAACGAGATTAGTTTGGCAATGTGGGCGTTCAAACCCAGTGTACGCGGATGAGAGACTGAGTACTTTCTTGACCTACTCATAGTGTCTGGGAGGGTGAGCTGGACTTGAGAGCTGCATATGGTGGAAGTAGCGGTGGACAGGGAGGACTGAGAGAGGGTTGATGATGGTGATGGAGTTGTTGTTCTTTCTGATGGCCTAGAATCAGTCTTTCGTTGATATAACAGTGGGATTCCCTGACTGCTGTGGTCTTGCAACGACACCTCAACATTTGCTGCTGTGCTAACCGGTGGGCTTACAGTGGGGGAAACAATGTAGCGTTGCTGACTACCTTCGTTGTGATCAGTTGCACATGTGGCACTTGAGGTTTGGTGTTGTGTCCACGCTTGCAAGTGCATGCTGGTTAAATGTCTAAGCATGCAACTGGTATTCAAATTTTTCAGATTTTTCCCTCGGCTAAAGGTCTTTGCGCACTTCTTACAGATAACCTTGGCCTGATCATGAGGATTTTGTTCAAAAAAGTGCCACACTGCACTCTTCCTACTTTGGCAGACATTTTGCGGCCTAGCACGCTGTGATCTTTTGACCCTCTGGACAAGCTGTCCAGCAACTCTTTTGATGTTTGGAACCTGTCTTTGGAGTGCTCCGGGCCTGCCAGATAACAGCTGTTGCGATGTCGATGTCTGCTGTGGATGCTCCTCATCTGAGCTATTGGAAGCAGCACCCTCTTCCCCCAATGGATGCCAATCTGGGGCAACAACTGGGTCATCCATCACCTCCTCTTCTATGTCATGTGCACCTTTCTCTGTGTCACCGTGTATGGTGGTATAGTGTGCGGGAAGGGGCACCTGAGTCTCATCAGGGTCAAAATCTGGCTCTGTACACTGCGAGGACAATGTAGTGCTCTGAGTGAATGTACCAGCAGAATCATCCATCAGCGGCTGTGCATCAGTGCACTCCATGTCAGATTCATCTTGGCCTGGGTAATTCACCATTTCACTTGATAATCCAGGCATGGTATGTGAAAACAGCTCCATGGAGTAATCAGTAGTATGGCCTGCGTCATCCTTCAATCTTGGTTGGGGTGAAGGACACAAGGAAAGGTGTGGTTCATGAACATGAGCCTCCAATGACGACTCAGTGCTTTTACTTTTTACATCTGAAGAAGAGTCAGCAATGTAAGACAAAACTTTTTCCTGATGCTCTGCCTTTAAAAGCGGTTTGCCAACTCCTAGAAAACTAAGCGTTCGAGGCCTTATGTAGCCAGACGATGACGCAGGGTCAGCACCTCCTGCATTCGGTCCTATTTTGCTCTTGCCACTACCATCAGATCCACCACCAACACCATCATTACCAGCTGCCAACCCCCGCCCAATTCCACGGCCTCTTCCACCAGCCTTCCTCATTTTTGGTAGAAATGTAGACAAAATCCAACAAACTATATAGTAATGTAAAACAAGGTACAAGGTGTCTATAGGACAGGGGAGATTTAGAATTTCTGCACACACTTGTGGACAGTGGACACTTTTGGATTGTGTGAGGCCCACTGATATCTGAGCGCTATGTGACAGGCTCGATGGCACAGCTGCCTGTGACCAAAGTGACGAGAGGATAATGGAGATTTTGGATCTCTGCGCACACTTTTGGACACTGGACACTTGTGGATTGTGTGAGGCCCACTGATATCTGAGCGCTATGTGACAGGCTCGATGGCACAGCTGCCTGTGACCAAAGTGACGAGAGGATAATGGAGATTTTGAATCTCTGCGCACACTTTTGGACACTGGACACTTGTGGATTGTGTGCGGCCCACTGATATCTGAGCGCTATGTGACACGCTCGATGGCACAGCTGCCTGTGACCAAAGTGACGAGAGGATAATGGAGATTTTGAATCTCTGCGCACACTTTTGGACACTGGACACTTGTGGATTGTGTGAGGCCCACTGATATCTGAGCGCTATGTGACACGCTCGATGGCACAGCTGCCTGTGACCAAAGTGACGAGAGGATAATGGAGATTTTGAATCTCTGCGCACACTTTTGGACACTGGACACTTGTGGATTGTGTGAGGCCCACTGATATCTGAGCGCTATGTGACACGCTCGATGGCACAGCTGCCTGTGACCAAAGTGACGAGAGGATAATGGAGATTTTGAATCTCTGCGCACACTTTTGGACACTGGACACTTGTGGATTGTGTGAGGCCCACTGATATCTGAGCACTATGTGACAGGCTCGATGGCACAGCTGTGACCAAAGTGACGAGAGGATAATGGAGATTTTGAATCTCTGCGCACACTTTTGGACACTGGACACTTGTGGATTGTGTGAGGCCCACTGATATCTGAGCGCTATGTGACACGCTTGATGGCACAGCTGCCTGTGACCAAAGTGACGAGAGGATAATGGAGATTTTGAATCTCTGCGCGCACTTTTGGACACTGGACACTTGTGGATTGTGTGAGGCCCACTGATATCTGAGCGCTATGTGACACGCTCGATGGCACAGCTGCCTGTGACCAAAGTGACGAGAGGATAATGGAGATTTTGAATCTCGGCGCACACTTTTGGACACTGGACACTTGTGGATTGTGTGAGGCCCACTGATATCTGAGCGCTATGTGACAGGCTCGATGGCACAGCTGCCTGTGACCAAAGTGACGAGAGGATAATGGAGATTTTGAATCTCTGCGCACACTTTTGGACACTGGACACTTGTGGATTGTGTGAGGCCCACTGATATCTGAGCGCTATGTGACACGCTCGATGGCACAGCTGCCTGTGACCAAAGTGACGAGAGGATAATGGAGATTTTGAATCTCTGCGCACACTTTTGGACACTGGACACTTGTGGATTGTGTGAGGCCCACTGATATCTGAGCGCTATGTGACAGGCTCGATGGCACAGCTGTGACAAAAGTGACTAGAGGATAAGGGAGATTGGATTGCTTTTAAAAAAGCAGTTTGCGGAGCAGTGGGTAAACAGCAATGCCAGCGTGTCAGGAAGCCTTAAAAGGCAGCCCAACAACCAACACCACTGATACACCACAATATAGCCTCCCCTTGCACTGCACACACAGTGACTGGTGTGTTGTGCAGGCCAAATCGCTAGCAGCAGAAGCAGTTTTTTTGTCTTCTTCCCTGCCTAACGCTCTCCCTACAGAATCAGCAGCAACCTCTCCCTATACTAAGATCGGCAGAAGTAAGATAGCGGTCGGCGTGCACGCCCTTTTATACCCCCTGTGACGCCCACCAAAGCAAGCCAATCACTTGCATGCCCTTCTGAAAGATGGTGGTGACCCGTGCCTAGGTCATCACGTTGCCCACAGTGTCCGTGGATCCTGATTGGCTGAAAAAGAGCGCAAAACAAACTTTTGAAACGCGACTTTGGCGCGTAAGTCGCCGACCTCGTGGCCGACCTCATCCTAGGGTCGGGTTTCGTTTCATGAAACCCGACTTTGCCAAAAGTCGGCGACTTTTGAATTTTTTCGACCCGTTTCGCTCAACTCTATTAATGATCCCTCAACACCAATTGAGGTCCAAAGGCTTAGTCGTGTCTTGAGAAAAAAGGGTATAATGATTGTTGGAGTGGACTGAGGCTGTCCTGGCCTCCAGGTTGGGACTATTGACCCCATTTCATCCAGTAAGGTGATGTTGCTTTAAAGGACTGTCCTAGTTAGATTACCTTTTTTCTATATGTCCTATTTGGACCTTCTTCAACAGATCGATAGCTACCATGAAAAACTACTCTGGTTGACTTGGCTATGGTGAGTTGGGCTATGATGAAGCTAGCTCTAACTGACCAGACACAGCTGGAAATGGTTATGGTAGACCTGGATCCATTGGACGTAGCTATGGTGAAGCTCACTTCGGTCGACTGCTTTGGTGGACTTGACTATGGTGAAGCCGATTTTGGTCGAGCTGAAACTCATGGCCACAGCTCTGGTGTACCTGGCACTGGGTGACTTGATTTTGGGGGAGCTGTTCATGGTGGGCCTGGCTTTCATGGGATGACTTTGATGGCATTGGATTTTGTCTACCTAACTCTATTGTGGTGCAGCTGACTTTGGTGTATGTAGCTCGCTTGGCTCGTGCAGGTTAAACTCAAGTAAAGCTTGTTTGGTAAAGTAAAAGCTGATGGATGCAGGTTTGGTCTTTTTGGCAAAGATTGGAATGGCTCCAGTAGATGATGAAGGCTTTGATGAATCTGGCACTTTGAAAACTATTTATGGAAGACCTTGCTCTAAAGGAGTTGGATCTGGTTTACCTAACTCTGATGTACCAGGTTGTGGTACAGCTGACTTTGGTTCTCGTTAACTTGGCTCTGGTGGACTAGGGTCTGATGGATCTCATCATGGAAATGCTAAAACTGACGAGCCCAGCTTTGGTTGACATGGCTATAGTAGTCATGACTTTTGTGGATCTCGCTCTGAGAAAGCTATTTTTGGTGCACCTGGCTTTGATAGAGTTATATCTGGTCCACCTAACTCTAATGAACTAATTTCTGGTTTAACTGACTTTGATTCAGCTCTGGTGGATCCAACTCTGGTGAACCAGCTCTGGTTGACTTGGTTTTGGATGATCAGGCTCTGGTTAAGTTGGTTTTAATTGGACTTGCTATGGGTGACTTCACTCTGGTGGGCCTGTGTATGTTAAACTTGGCTCTAATGTAGCTGGCTCTAGTTGACATGACTATGGCCAATCCTGCTATGGTGGAGAGATGACTCTGCTGGACCTGCTTTAGTGGAGCTAACTACACTGGAGCTGGCTTTGGTTGACTTGTCTCTGTATGACGTGGCTCTGGTTCACCTCACTATCTCTGATAGGGTTCCATCACAACACAATATTGGGTGAAGGAACTGCCTGATGAAGGTTGGAAAAAGCCATGAGGTCAGTCCTCTGAATGATGTTCTAAGCATTGTTCCATCATAGATCCAAAATTCTGGAGGCTGGAGGGAGACTACAAAGGAACAAGCTGTCCGCTTTTTTTTTTTTTACCAGACTGTTCCGGACTCTAAGCAATGAAGGATCTTACAAGGTTTAGCATCTCCGGAGGGTGAGAAGTCCACACATTCCCTCCACCAGTACAGGCTCCTCTCCACCCTTCCAGCAGATTTGGTGTTGTCTACGAGTCATCCACATCTGGGACTGTTTCTTTTACACTTTCATTAAGGCCATGAAATTTGTCTCCACAATGGTTATTATTTTTTTTTTACAATAATTTAAAGCAGATTCTGGAATTAGCTGCAAAAGAATGAAAACGACCATGGCGTCCTCACTGCTGAGGGACCTGCGGACGTCCCACCCCACCGCTCACCTGTTCTCCCCAGAAGGCCCATCGGTACTCTCATTACACTGCCCCATCTGACTGGTGGAGGTGCCAATCTGATATCACTGACCTGGTATCCCCCACTTCAGACAAGCCATTGTTCTCTGTTATCAGCCATGTCTCTGATTTGTCTTTCCCACCCTGTCCGCACATCTCTCGAAATAACGGATTGCGATCTCTTGGCGCGGCCCCATTTGCAGGTCTCCTCCAGACGCCTAATGAAGCATTTCACAACGTGACCATGTAGCTGAGCCGTACGTGTTTGCTTCTGACAATGGCCGGACTGTTTTCTATTAGTGAGAAATGCTAACATTGCTACTTTCTCCAGTGCGACCTCAGGCCTCGCAGCTGCTCGCAGCTCCACAGCGGTGGCAGTGGGGGGCGCCAGTAATTAAATACATCGGAAGCGAACACGTGTTGGAAGGGGATGCATTCTCCGGTCTCTCCGAAATCCTTATTTTCTGGACTATTGGAATTCTCTGGCTTCCTTTTGGTTCAGAATCAGAATGTTGCTTGTTAGTAGCTGTACTGTTATTTCAGCACCGTATGGCAGTATTATTTTGGTATTGCATGGCATTATTTTAGTACTGTAGTCCAGTATTTCTGGCACTGTATGGCAGCATTATTTAAGACTTTGTACGGCAGTATTTTTGGCACTGTGAGGCAGCATCATTTGGGGGTTGTATGGTAGTTTTATTTTTCTATTTGAATTTTGTAAGACATTGTCATTTGAATATTAACATTTAGCCTCGTTGTGACACTGTATGGCGGTATTATTGGGCATTGTGAGGAATTGTTATCTTATTACTGTATGGCAGTATTATTTGAGCACTGTCTGACAGTATTTGGTAAGCAGAATATGGCATTATTATTTGGACACTGCAAAACAGTATAATTTAGGTGCCATAATAAGGTATTGCATGTCAATATATCTAGGCTGTGTAAAACAGTATTATGTGGACGCTTTTATGGTGGTTTTATTTGTGTATTGTATGGTAGTATTTTAGGCACTATAGTGGCAATATTATCTGAGCACAATATGGTGCTATTATTTGAGCACTGTATGGTAGTATTGGTACAGCACTGTATGGTATTAGATTGGGCACTGTATGGCAGTATTTGTGCAGCACTATATGGTATTATTTGTTGGCACAGTATTGGCAGTAGTGGTTTAGCACTGTACAGTATTATTTTTGGGAACTGCATGTCAGTATTGGTTCAGCACTGAATGGCAGGATTATTTCAGCACTGTATGGCATTATTTTTGGCCACTATGTGGCAGTATTAGTTCAGCACTGTATAGCAAGATTAGATCATCACTGTATGGTAATATTAATTCAGCACTATATGGCATTATTTTTGAGCATTGTGTGGCAGTAGTGGTTCAGCACTCAATGGCAGTATTGGTTTAGCACTGTGTGGCAATATTTTTGGGCACTGGAGGGTAATATTAGTTCAGCATTGTATGGCATTATTTTTGGGCACTGTATTGTCAGTATTGGTTTAGCACTGTATGGTATTATTTTGCGGAACTGTATGGCAGTATTGGTTCAGCACTGAACGGCAGGATTATTTCTGCACTGTATGGCAGTATTAGTTCAGCACTGTATGGCAAGATTAGTTCATCACTGTATGGTAATATTAGTTCAGCACTATATGGCATTATTTTGGGGCATTGTGTGGCAGTAGTGGTTCAGCACTCAATGGCAGTATTGGTTCAGCACTGTGTGGCAATATTTTTGGGCACTGGAGGGTAATATTAGTTCAGCATTGTATGGCATTATTTTTGGGCACTATTGTCAGTATTGGTTTAGCACTGTATGGTATTATTTTTTGGAACTGTATGGCGGTATTGGTTCAGTACTGAATGGCAGGATTATTTCTGCACTGTGTGGCAGTATTAGTTCAGCACTGTATGGCAAGATTAGTCCATCACTGTATGGTAATATTAGTTCAGCACTATATAGCATTATTTTGGGGCATTGTGTGGCAGTAGTGGTTCAGCACTGTGTGGCAATATTTTTGGGCACTGGAGGGTAATATTAGTTCAGCATTGTATGGCATTATTTTTGGGCACTGTATTGTCAGTATTGGTTTTGCACTGTATGGTATTATTTTTGGGAACTGTTTGGCAGTATTGGTTCAGCACTGAATGACAGGATTATTTCAGCACTGTATGGCAATATTAGTTCAGCACTGTATGGCAAGATTAGTTCATCACTGTATGGTAATATTAGTTCAGCACTATATGGAATTATTTTGGGGCATTGTGTGGCAGTAGTGGCTCAGCACTCAATGGCAGTATTGGTTCAGCACTGTGTGGCAATATTTTTGGGCACTGTAGGGCAATATTAGTTCAGCATTGTATGGAATTATTTTTGGGCACTGTATGGCAGTATTGGTTCAGCACTGTGTGGCAATATTTTTGGGCATGGTATGGCATTATTTTGGGCACTGATGGCAATATTATTTCAACACTGTATAGCAGTATTAGTTCAACACTGTATGGCATTATATTTGGGCACTGTATGGCAGCATTGATTCAGCACTGTATGGCAAGATTAGTTCAGAACTAGATACACTAAATACCCATACAAAGTAAAATTAAAAAAACTGGGCAAACTCAGTATAACATTGTACCAGAAAAAGGGGATAAGAAACCCAACAAGTATATTAGCCATGAAAACTGCTTTATTACAATTTTTCATTAAATAGACATAATATAAGCAATTGCATATAAAGCACAGCGGCTGTCTGGCCATGGTGCAGGGATCAAAACAAAGTGATACTACACACAATACTTGATTGCCATAAGTAGATGTGCCGCCATTAATAGCTACAGGGTACTAAAAATAAGTTACTCAAAGTGAATCAGTACAGGCACATAAGAAACATTAAGTAACAAGGTGAACTTACAAGCAAGTTAGTGTAGTTGATCCAATCCCGCCCCAATGCATGTTTCACGGCAACTTCTTCAGGAGGCGTATTGGTTCAGCATTGTGTGGCAATATTTTGGGGCACTGTAGGGTAATGTTAGATCAGCATTGTATGGCATTATTTTTGGGTATTGTATGGCAGTATTGGTTCATCACTGTTTTGGCATTATTTTTGGGCACGATATGGCATTATTGGGAGTATTGGATCATCACTGTATGGCAAGATTAGTTCAGCATATCATGGCATTATTTTTGGGCACTGTATGACAAGATTAGTTCAGCACTGTATAGTAATATTAGTTCAGCACTGTATGGTAATATTAGTTTAGCACATTATGGCATTATGTTTGGGCACCGTATGACAAGAATAGTTCAGCACTGTATAGTAATATTAGTTCAGCACATTATGGCATTATGTTTGGGCACTGTATGACAAGAATAGTTCAGCACTGTATAGTAATATTAGTTCAGCACTGTATCGTAATATTAGTTCAGCACTGTATGGCATTATGTTTGGGCACCGTATGACAAGAATAGTTCAGCACTGTATAGTAATATTAGTTCAGCACTGTATCGTAATATTAGTTCAGCACTGTATGGCATTATGTTTGGGCACTGTATGACAAGAATAGTTCAGCACTGTATAGTAATATTAGTTCAGCACTGTATGGCATTATGTTTGGGCACTGTATGACAAGAATAGTTCAGCACTGTATAGTAATATTAGTTCAGCACTGTATGGCATTATGTTTGGGCACTGTATGACAAGAATAGTTCAGCACTGTATAGTAATATTAGTTCAGCACTGTATGGCATTATGTTTGGGCACTGTATGACAAGAATAGTTCAGCACTGTATAGTAATATTAGTTCAGCACTGTATGGCATTATGTTTGGGCACTGTATGACAAGAATAGTTCAGCACTGTATAGTAATATTAGTTCAGCACTGTATGGCATTATGTTTGGGCACTGTATGACAAGAATAGTTCAGCACTGTATAGTAATATTAGTTCAGCACTGTATGGCATTATGTTTGGGCACTGTATGACAAGATTAGTTCAGCACTGTATAGTAATATTAGTTCAGCACTGTATGGCATTATTTTTGGGCACTGTATCGCACTATTGGTTCAGCACTCTGTGGCAGTATTGGTTCAGCACTGTATTGTAATATTAGTTCAGCACATTATGGCATTATGTTTGGGCACTGTATCGCACTATTGGTTCAGCACTGTATAGTAATATTAGTGCAGCACTGTACAGTAATATTAGTTCAGCACTGTATGGCATTATTTTGGGCACTGTATCGCACTATTGGTTCAGCACTGTATAGTAATATTAGTTCAGCACTGTACAGTAATATTAGTTCAGCACTGTATGGCATTATTTTGGGCACTGTATCGCACTATTGGTTCAGCACTCTGTGGCAGTATTGGTTCAGCACTGTAAAGTAATATTAGTTCAGCACATTATGGCATTATTTTTGGGCACTGTATGGCAAGATTAGTTTAGCACTGTATGGCATTATTAGTTCAGCACTGTATGGCATTAATTTGGGCACTGTATGGCAAGAATAGTTCAGCACTGTATAGTAATATTAGTTCAGCACAGTGTGGCATTATTTTTGGGCACTGTATGGCAAGATTAGTTTAGCACTGTATGGCATTATTCGTTCAGCACTGTATGGCATTAATTTGGGCACTGTATGGCAAGAATAGTTCAGCACTGTATGTTAATATTAGTTCAGCACTGCATGGCAGTAATATAGGGCACTGTAAGGCTGTATTATTTGGGCACTGTAAGGCTGTATTATTTGGGCACTGTAAGGCTGTATTATTTGGGCACTGTTATTAGGACACTATATAGCACCATTTTGTAGGTCTCATTTTTCTCATCCCCGGTACAGTTACTCATGTAGGGTTCTCTGTGAGGGGAGCAGATAGATGCCCCCTGGAGACACTGAACTCTGGATATACACAGTAAACAGGCAAACACTCCTCAGATTATTCGGAAAGACAGGCTTTTCTGGCAAATCCACAGTAAACATTTATCTGCCCGTGTGTCAAAACACTTGACTCTGTTCCACAGAAATATCCCAGAGCCGTTCACATGAAAGCTCTTATCCGAGCGGCCTATCAGGAGCCGGCGGCCAGACAGGGGCCCCAAGATGAGACATGGGGGGCCCTCGAGGGATGAGAAGTGGAAGACAGAACAAACTATTGTCCCACCTGATTACACATACGGGCACTTAGTGACGTAACACACAAATTATATGCACGACATGGCAGCATTTATAGTATGATTACGGTTTGGATTAAAACATGAGATTTCCTCTAAAAAGCAAATTCACCGACACTGGAAAAAGTATTGGAAAAACAAATTAGTCCATGGGGAACCCCCGTAATCACTGACCCCAGGGGGAGCAAAGCTTCTGTGTAGTGAGAACAGGGGTCCAGTGAGAAGCAGAATATACAGAGAATACCCAGGTTATACCAGCTGTACATATATAATTATATACAGGAGATGCCCAGGTTATACCAGCTGTACATATATAATTATATACAGGAGATGCCCAGGTTATACCAGCTGTACATATATAATTATATACAGGAGATGCCCAGGTTATACCGGCTGTACATATATAATTATATACAGGAGATGTCCAGGTTATACCAGCTGTACATATATAATTATATACAGGAGATGCCCAGGTTATACCGGCTGTACATATATAATTATATACAGGAGACGCCCAGGTTATACCAGCTGTACATATATAATTATATACAGGAGATGCCCAGGTTATACCAGCTGTACATATATAATTATATACAGGAGATGCCCAGGTTATACCAGCTGTACACATATAATTATATACAGGAGATGTCCAGGTTATACCGGCTGTACATATATAATTATATACAGGAGATGCCCAGGTTATACTGGCTGTACATATATAATTATATACAGGAGATGCCCAGGTTATACCAGCTGTGCATATATAATTATATACAGGAGACGCCCAGGTTATACCAGCTGTACATATATAATTATATACAGGAGATGCCCAGGTTATACCAGCTGTACACATATAATTATATACAGGAGATGTCCAGGTTATACCGGCTGTACATATATAATTATATACAGGAGATGCCCAGGATATACTAGCTGTACATATATAATTATATACAGGAGATGCCCAGGTTATACCAGCTGTACATATATAATTATATACAGGAGATGCCCAGGTTATACCAGCTGTACATATATAATTATACACAGGAGATGCCCAGGTTATACCGGCTGTACATATATAATTATATACAGGAGATGCCCAGGTTATACCAGCTGTACACGTATAATTATATACAGGAGATGCCCAGGTTATACCAGCTGTACACATATAATTATATACAGGAGATACCCAGGTTATACCAGCTGTACATATATAATTATATACAAGAGATGCCCAGGTTATACCAGCTCTACATATATAATTATATACAGGAGATGCCCAGGTTATACCAGCTGTACACATATAATTATATACAAGAGATGCCCAGGTTATACCAGCTGTACACATATAATTATATACAGGAGATACCCAGGTTATACCGGCTGTACATATATAATTATATACAGGAGATGCCCAGGTTATACCGGCTGTACATATATAATTATATACAGGAGATACCCAGGTTATACCGGCTGTACATATATAATTATATACAAGAGATGCCCAGGTTATACCGGCTGTACATATATAATTATATACAGGAGATACCCAGGTTATACCGGCTGTACATATATAATTATATACAGAAGATGCCCAGGTTATATCAGCAGTACATATACGAGATGCCCAGGTTATACCAGCTGTACATATATAATTATATACAGGAGATGTCCAGGTTATACCAGCTGTACATATATAATTATATACAGAAGATGCCCAGGTTATACCGGCTGTACATATATAATTATATACAGGAGATGCCCAGGTTATACCGGCTGTACATATATAATTATATACAGGAGATACCCAGGTTATACCGGCTGTACATATATAATTATATACAGAAGATGCCCAGGTTATACCGGCTGTACATATATAATTATATACAGGAGATACCCAGGTTATACCAGCTGTACATATATAATTATATACAGAAGATGCCCAGATTATACCGGCTGTACATATATAATTATATACAAGAGATGCCCGGGTTATACCGGCTGTACATATATAATTATATACAGGAGATGCCCAGGTTATACCAGCTGTACATATATAATTATATACAGGAGATACCCAGGTTATACCAACTGTACATATATAATTATACACAGGAGATGCCCAGGTTATATCGGCTGTACATATATAATTATATACAGGAGATACCCAGGTTATACCAGCTGTACATATATAATTATATACAGAAGATGCCCAGGTTATACCGGCTGTACATATATAATTATATACAGGAGATGCCCGGGTTATACCGGCTGTACATATATAATTATATACAGGAGATGCCCAGGTTATACCAGCTGTACATATATAATTATATACAGGAGATGCCCAGGTTATACCAACTGTACAAATATAATTATACACAGGAGATACCCAGGTTATATCGGCTGTACATATATAATTATATACAGGAGATACCCAGGTTATACCAGCTGTACATATATAATTATATACAGGAGATGCCCAGGTTATACCAACTGTACATATATAATTATACACAGGAGATGCCCAGGTTATATCGGCTGTACATATATAATTATATACAGGAGATACCCAGGTTATACCAGCTGTACATATATAATTATATACAGAAGATGCCCAGGTTATACCGGCTGTACATATATAATTATATACAGGAGATGCCCGGGTTATACCGGCTGTACATATAAAATTATATACAGGAGATGCCCAGGTTATACCAGCTGTACATATATAATTATATACAGTAGATGCCCAGGTTATACCGGCTGTACATATATAATTTTATACAAGAGATGCCCAGGTTATACCAGCTGTACACATATAATTATATACAGGAGATGCCCAGGTAATACCGGCTGTACATATATAATTATATACAAAATATGCCCAGGTTATACCGGCTGTACATATATAATTATATACAGGAGATGCCCAGGTTATACCAGCTGTACATACTGTATATAATTATACACAGAAGATGCCCAGGTTATACCAGCTGTACATATATAATTATATACAGGAGATGCCCAGGTTATATCAGCAGTACATATACGAGATGCCCAGGTTATACCAGCTGTACATATATAATTATATACAGGAGATGTCCAGGTTATACCAGCTGTACATATATAATTATATATAGAAGATGCCCAGGTTATACCGGCTGTACATATATAATTATATACAGGAGATGCCCAGGTTATACCGGCTGTACATATATAATTATATACAGGAGATACCCAGGTTATACCGGCTGTACATATATAATTATATACAGAAGATGCCCAGGTTATACCGGCTGTACATATATAATTATATACAGGAGATGCCCAGGTTATACCAGCTGTACATATATAATTATATACAGAAGATGCCCAGGTTATACCGGCTGTACATATATAATTATATACAGGAGATGCCCGGGTTATACCGGCTGTACATATATAATTATATACAGGAGATGCCCAGGTTATACCAGCTGTACATATATAATTATATACAGGAGATGCCCAGGTTATACCAACTGTACATATATAATTATACACAGGAGATACCCAGGTTATATCGGCTGTACATATATAATTATATACAGGAGATACCCAGGTTATACCAGCTGTACATATATAATTATATACAGGAGATGCCCAGGTTATACCAACTGTACATATATAATTATACACAGGAGATGCCCAGGTTATATCGGCTGTACATATATAATTATATACAGGAGATACCCAGGTTATACCAGCTGTACATATATAATTATATACAGAAGATGCCCAGGTTATACCGGCTGTACATATATAATTATATACAGGAGATGCCCGGGTTATACCGGCTGTACATATATAATTATATACAGGAGATGCCCAGGTTATACCAGCTGTACATATATAATTATATACAGGAGATGCCCAGGTTATACCAACTGTACAAATATAATTATACACAGGAGATACCCAGGTTATATCGGCTGTACATATATAATTATATACAGGAGATACCCAGGTTATACCAGCTGTACATATATAATTATATACAGGAGATGCCCAGGTTATACCAACTGTACATATATAATTATACACAGGAGATGCCCAGGTTATATCGGCTGTACATATATAATTATATACAGGAGATACCCAGGTTATACCAGCTGTACATATATAATTATATACAGAAGATGCCCAGGTTATACCGGCTGTACATATATAATTATATACAGGAGATGCCCGGGTTATACCGGCTGTACATATAAAATTATATACAGGAGATGCCCAGGTTATACCAGCTGTACATATATAATTATATACAGGAGATGCCCAGGTTATACCGGCTGTACATATATAATTTTATACAAGAGATGCCCAGGTTATACCAGCTGTACACATATAATTATATACAGGAGATGCCCAGGTAATACCGGCTGTACATATATAATTATATACAAAATATGCCCAGGTTATACCGGCTGTACATATATAATTATATACAGGAGATGCCCAGGTTATACCAGCTGTACATACTGTATATAATTATACACAGAAGATGCCCAGGTTATACCAGCTGTACATATATAATTATATACAGGAGATGCCCAGGTTATATCAGCAGTACATATACGAGATGCCCAGGTTATACCAGCTGTACATATATAATTATATACAGGAGATGTCCAGGTTATACCAGCTGTACATATATAATTATATATAGAAGATGCCCAGGTTATACCGGCTGTACATATATAATTATATACAGGAGATGCCCAGGTTATACCGGCTGTACATATATAATTATATACAGGAGATACCCAGGTTATACCGGCTGTACATATATAATTATATACAGAAGATGCCCAGGTTATACCGGCTGTACATATATAATTATATACAGGAGATGCCCAGGTTATACCGGCTGTACATATATAATTATATACAGAAGATGCCCAGGTTATACCGGCTGTACATATATAATTATATACAGGAGATGCCCGGGTTATACCGGCTGTACATATATAATTATATACAGGAGATGCCCAGGTTATACCAGCTGTACATATATAATTATATACAGGAGATGCCCAGGTTATACCAACTGTACATATATAATTATACACAGGAGATACCCAGGTTATATCGGCTGTACATATATAATTATATACAGGAGATACCCAGGTTATACCAGCTGTACATATATAATTATATACAGGAGATGCCCAGGTTATACCAACTGTACATATATAATTATACACAGGAGATGCCCAGGTTATATCGGCTGTACATATATAATTATATACAGGAGATACCCAGGTTATACCAGCTGTACATATATAATTATATACAGAAGATGCCCAGGTTATACCGGCTGTACATATATAATTATATACAGGAGATGCCCGGGTTATACCGGCTGTACATATAAAATTATATACAGGAGATGCCCAGGTTATACCAGCTGTACATATATAATTATATACAGGAGATGCCCAGGTTATACCGGCTGTACATGTATAATTATATACAGGAGATGCCCAGGTTATACCAGCTGTACATATATAATTATATACAGGAGATGCCCAGGTTATACCAGCTGTACACATATAATTTTATACTGGAGATGCCCAGGTTATACCGGCTGTACATATATAATTATATACAAGAGATGCCCAGGTTATACCGGCTGTACATACATAATTATATACAGGAGATACCGGTTTACCAGCTGTACATATATAATTATATACAGGAGATGCCCAGGTTATACCAGCTGTGCATATATAATTATATACAGGAGATGCACAGGTTATATCAGCTGTACATACAGGAGATGCCCAGGTTATACCAGCTGTACATATATAATTATATACAGGAGATGCCCAGGTTATACCTGCTGTACATATATAATTATATACAGGAGATGCCCCGGTTATACCGGCTGTACATATATAATTATATACAGGAGATGCCCAGGTTATACCAGCTGTACACATATAATTTTATACTGGAGATGCCCAGGTTATACCGGCTGTACATATATAATTATATACAAGAGATGCCCAGGTTATACCGGCTGTACATACATAATTATATACAGGAGATACCGGTTTACCAGCTGTACATATATAATTATATACAGGAGATGCCCAGGTTATACCAGCTGTACATATATAATTATATACAGGAGATGCCCAGGTTATACCAGCTGTGCATATATAATTATATACAGGAGATGCACAGGTTATATCAGCTGTACATATATAATTATATACAGGAGATGCCCAGGTTATACCAGCTGTACATATATAATTTTATACAGGAGATGCCCAGGTTATACCTGCTGTACATATATAATTATATACAGGAGATGCCCCGGTTATACCGGCTGTACATATATAATTATATACAGGAGATGCCCAGGTTATACCACCTGTACATACAGTGGGGCAAAAAAGTATTTAGTCAGTCAGCAATAGTGCAAGTTCCACCACTTAAAAAGATGAGAGGCGTCTGTAATTTACATCATAGGTAGACCTCAACTATGGGAGACAAACTGAGAAAAAAAAATCCAGAAAATCACATTGTCTGTTTTTTTTTTCATTTTATTTGCATATTATGGTGGAAAATAAGTATTTGGTCAGAAACAAAATTTCATCTCAATACTTTGTGATATATCCTTTGTTGGCAATGACAGAGGTCAAACGTTTTCTGTAAGTCTTCACAAGGTTGCCACACACTGTTGTTGGTATGTTGGCCCATTCCTCCATGCAGATCTCCTCTAGAGCAGTGATGTTTTTGGCTTTTCGCTTGGCAACACGGACTTTCAACTCCCTCCAAAGGTTTTCTATAGGGTTGAGATCTGGAGACTGGCTAGGCCACTCCAGGACCTTGAAATGCTTCTTACGAAGCCACTCCTTCGTTGCCCTGGCGGTGTGCTTTGGATCATTGTCATGTTGAAAGACCCAGCCACGTTTCATCATCAATGCCCTTGCTGATGGAAGGAGGTTTGCACTCAAAATCTCACGATACATGGCCCCATTCATTCTTTCATGTACCCAGATCAGTCGTCCTGGCCCCTTTGCAGAGAAACAGCCCCAAAGCATGATGTTTCCACCACCATGCTTTACAGTAGGTATGGTGTTTGATGGATGCAACTCAGTATTCTTTTTCCTCCAAACACGACAAGTTGTGTTTCTACCAAACAGTTCCAGTTTGGTTTCATCAGACCATAGGACATTCTCCCAAAACTCCTCTGGATCATCCAAATGCTCTCTAGCAAACTTCAGACGGGCCCGGACATGTACAGGCTTAAGCAGTGGGACACGTCTGGCACTGCAGGATCTGAGTCCATGGTGGCGTAGTGTGTTACTTATGGTAGGCCTTGTTACATTGGTCCCAGCTCTCTGCAGTTCATTCACTAGGTCCCCCCGTGTGGTTCTGGGATTTTTGCTCACCGTTCTTGTGATCATTCTGACCCCACGGGGTGGGATTTTGCGTGGAGCACCAGATCGAGGGAGATTATCAGTGGTCTTGTATGTCTTCCATTTTCTAATTATTGCTCCCACAGTTGATTTCTTCACTCCAAGCTGGTTGGCTATTGCAGATTCAGTCTTCCCAGCCTGGTGCAGGGCTACAATTTTGTTTCTGGTGTCCTTTGACAGCTCTTTGGTCTTCACCATAGTGGAGTTTGGAGTCAGACTGTTTGAGGGTGTGCACAGGTGTCTTTTTATACTGATAACAAGTTTAAACAGGTGCCATTACTACAGGTAATGAGTGGAGGAAAGAGGAGACTCTTAAAGAAGAAGTTACAGGTCTGTGAGAGCCAGAAATCTTGATTGCTTGTTTCTGACCAAATACTTATTTTCCACCATAATATGCAAATAAAATGAAAAAAAAACAGACAATGTGATTTTCTGGATTTTTTTTTCTCAGTTTGTCTCCCATAGTTGAGGTCTACCTATGATGCAAATTACAGACGCCTCTCATCTTTTTAAGTGGTGGAACTTGCACTATTGCTGACTGACTAAATACTTTTTTGCCCCACTGTATATAATTATATACAGGAGATGCCCAGGTTATACCAGCTGTACATATATAATTATATACAGGAGATGCCGGGGTTATACCGGCTGTACATATATAATTATATACAGGAGATGCCCAGGTTATACCGGCTGTACATATATAATTATATACAGGAGATGCCCAGGTTATACCAGCTGTACATATATAATTATATACAGGAGATGCCGGGGTTATACCGGCTGTACATATATAATTATATACAGGAGGTGCCCAGGTTATACCAGCTGTACATATATAATTATATACAGGAGGTGCCCAGGTTATACCGGCTGTACATATATAATTATATACAGGAGATGCCCAGGTTATACCAGCTGTACATATATAATTATATACAGGAGATGCCGGGGTTATACCGGCTGTACATATATAATTATATACAGGAGATGCCCAGGTTATACCGGCTGTACATATATAATTATATACAGGAGATGCCCAGGTTATACCGGCTGTACATATATAATTATATACAGGAGATGCCGTGGTTATACCGGCTGTACATATATAATTATATACAGGAGATGCCCAGGTTATACCGGCTGTACATATATAATTATATACAGGAGATGCCCAGGTTATACCAGCTGTACATATATAATTATATACAGGAGATGCCGGTGTTATACCGGCTGTACATATATAATTATATACAGGAGATGCCCAGGTTATACCGGCTGTACATATATAATTATGTACAGGAGATGCCCAGGATATACCAGCTGTACATATATAATTATATACAGGAGATGCCGGGGTTATACCGGCTGTACATATATAATTATATACAGGAGGTGCCCAGGTTATACTGGCTGTACATATATAATTATATACAGGAGATGCCCAGGTTATACCAGCTGTACATATATAATTATATACAGGAGATGCCCAGGTTATACCAGCTGTACATATATAATTATATACAGGAGATGCCGGGGTTATACCGGCTGTACATATATAATTATATACAGGAGATGCCCAGGTTATACCGGCTGTACATATATAATTATATACAGGAGATGCCCAGGTTATACCGGCTGTACATATATAATTATATACAGGAGATGCCGGGGTTATACCGGCTGTACATATATAATTATATACAGGAGATGCCCAGGTTATACCGGCTGTACATATATAATTATATACAGGAGATGCCCAGGTTATACCGGCTGTACATATATAATTATATACAGGAGATGCCGGGGTTATACCGGCTGTACATATATAATTATATACAGGAGGTGCCCAGGTTATACCGGCTGTACATATATAATTATATACAGGAGATGCCCAGGTTATACCAGCTGTACATGTATAATTATATACAGGAGATGCCCAGGTTATACCAGGATCTCCGTGTCACTATACACTAGAAGACGCATAGCTTATACGGTCAGTCTGTTTATAAGGCTACGTGCACACGCTGCGTATTGGGGTGCTGATTAGCCTGCGGTTTTGCCCTGCGGTTTTTCATCTCCACAATGGAGGAGATGGCAAACCGCAGCGGAATCCGCAGAAAGAATTGACATTTAGATTTAGAAACCGCAGGAAAACCGTGCGGAAAAATCCGCACTGTCTGCACAGAAGTTTTTAATATCCATAGGATATTATGGTACTCTACACCGCAGCAGAATCCGCAGTGTGTGCACACACCCTAAGACTCCCGGGTTATAGCGGTCCATATGACGGTAGTTTGGTTGCAGTCGTGAGGGTTACGGAGAGGTTCTTGGAGAGCGCCTGGGACGCAGGATGATAAAATATACTTTCTTAAACTCCGCAACCTTTGTGGAGAGTGTCAGCAATGAGGAGAACGGGGGAAGTCATTTATTTGAAATGTTAACATTCAACAAACAGCGCCGACCCCGAGAGGTTTGAGGCCTCTGGGCCGGGACGTGAGCTGCGGTTTATTTTTCCTTACAACCTGTGAAGTGCTCTCGCTCGCGTGGAGCGCCATCGTGTAAACTGTTTATGTAAGAGCGCTTCTTGGAGCAGACTCAATAAACTCACCGTAATAATCCGATTCATAGCGCGATCACCCCACAGATGAGCAGGAGAGGTGCGCGTGAAAAAAGTCTATACACCATCCCTGCAGTGCCATGGGGTCCTAGTTTCACTTCTCAAAGGGGTCAATACCCAGCTCTCTGTGGGCCACAGGTAGACTAAACATCTCCAGTGCTGTGTCATACCTTTCATTAATGCCAGTCCATACTGCTATTCTGGAATTCTGTTCATCGACCCGAAAAATTGAAAAGGAAGGATGTAAATCCACACAAATATGGGAGGAGGAGCTCAGAAATTTCCGTTCCCAATAGATGTGGGGGTGTTAACCAAAGAAGGAGGGTGGGAAAACTTTTACAGGGGTGTAAACCAAAAAGACAGGTCAAAATAACTGTTTGGCCGTAAATCAAAGATATTATTAAGCAGGGGCGTAAACCAAAGACAGCATTAAGAAAGGGTGTAAACCATAAAATGAGGGTAGAAGAACTTTGGAGAGGTGTAGACCAAATCAGGAGGATTGAAAAACTTTTGCCGGGGTGTAAACCAAAAAGATTGGACAAAAGAACTGTATTTGGAAGCTTAAATCAAACACGTCATAAAGCAGGGGTGTAAACCAAAGATAACAGTAAGCAGGGGCGTAAACCAAATACATCATTAAGCAGGGGCGTAAACCAAAGATATCATTAGGCAGGGGAGTAAACCATAAAACGAGGGTCTAAAAACTTTAGGGCAATGAAGACTAAGTACAGTAGGTAGAACAAGAGAATTTGTGGTTGGATGTAGACCAAAGGAAAAAGGCATAAGGTCCTTAAGCGGGGGTGTGAAGCAAAGATATGGGTGTGAGAACTTTAAGCAAACGCTTAACACAACAAAGATTGGGGATTTGATAACTTCAGTTATCCAAAGAGAATGGGTAGGAGGACTTAAAGTTGAGGCGTAAACCAAAGAGGGAGAACTTTAGGGGCACTTAGACCAAAGAGAAAGGTCAAGAGACTTCAAATGGGAGTCAGACTAAAAAGGAAGGGTAGGAGAACATTTGGTAGGATGTAAAACAACGCGGAAGGGCAGTAGAATTTTAATGAGGGTAACCTCTGTTAAAGCTAGAGGGCGCTGTAAATGCTACGAAGAATATGCATGTGGGTGTGTGTCTGAATGCCCAAGATAAAGCCTGTATATGTGTGGCTGTATGAAATAGGACCTGTAGTGAGGTCATGACCATGTGATCCATACCTCACTTGTGGGTGTGGTCATGTATCATATAGTGTGACTGAGGTCTGATCGCATGGGTTGTGTGTTGGATCCTGAGTGGTCAGAGTGGAAGGTCCCGGGAGGCCTGTGTGTGGGAAGTGTCTGGGACTGAACTTCCTGGAAGAGCACATGGAATGGCCTGGACCTGGTAGAGTCTGTAACGGCTCTGTGTAGGGAAGCTACTGCCCGGCTGTGGCTCTGCAACTGTAGATGGCCTAGTGAGCAAGGCTCTGTCTGGAACAGTGATCCCAGTGCGGCCGCTTCCCTGAGATCCCGTGAGGGATAAACTGTGAGTAACGCTGACTGGGGTCAGTAAGGGACTTTGTATGCTTTACATGGTAACACTGCATGCGTGCTGGACATGGCACAGCCTGTGTGCCCACAGGCCTGAGAGAGCGAAGCTCTACTATGGACATTAAGAACTCTTCTGTCTGATGTAAGACTGTTTTCCTTGTGTTCCTGTGACATTGGTTTATGAAGGAAATAAACTACACAGACTGTTACTTTAAGCAAAAGTGTTCCTATGTGCCTCAATATCGCCGCCAAGCGAGTTAATCCCTGTTCACTCATTTGGTGGATCTCTACAGGGTGTAAACCAAAGAAGTGAGATGTGAGACCTTTAGGTGGTAGCATTAAACAAAAAGTGAGGGTGTGAGAACATTATGTGGTGGTGTACATCAAAGAGGGAGGGCCAGAGAACTTTAGATGGGTAGTACACCAAAGAAGGGGGACATGACAACCTAAAGTGTGGGCATAGACCAAAGAGTGAAGGTGAGAGGGGTCAGATCAAAGGAGAGGACAAGAGAACTTCAAGTGGAAGTCAGACTAATTAGGGAAGTCAGACTAATTAGGGAAGACATGAGAACTTTAGGTGAGTAGTACACCAAAGAAGGGGGACGTGACAACCTAAAGTGTGGGCATAGACCAAAGAGGCAAGGCAAGAGGGATCAGATCAAAGGGAGAGGGCAGGAGAACTTCAAGTGAAAGTCAGATTAAAGAGGAAGGGCAGGAGACCTTTAGGTGGAGGCATAGACCAAAGAAGGAGGATGTGTCAACTAACAGTGGGGACATAGACCAAATAGGCAGGGCAGGAAAAAGTCGGAGAAAAGAGAGAAGGCAGGAGAACTTTAGGAGCAGGCGTAGACTAAAGAGGGTGGGCTGGACAGCTTTAGGAGGAGGCATAGGCCAAAGATGGAGGGCCGGAGAACTTTAGGACGAGGCACAGACCAAAGTGAGTGGGCCATTGAGCTTTAGGAGAAGGCATAGGCCAAAGAAGGAGGGCCGGAGAACTTTAGGAGGAGGTTTAGGCCAAAGAGGTAGGGCAAGAGAACTTTCGGTGAAGGCGTAGACCAAAGAAGGAAGCAGGAGAACTTTAGGAGTGTGATGACATCACTGGTGTCACAGGCGCAGCCTAGGGGGCGCTATCAGGGGGCACGTGCATGAGTGCAGGGAGTGAAGGAGTCAGGCACACAGTGCGCAACGACCTGAGCCTAAGCAGAGAGTACAGGACCTGGAACTAGGCAGTCACGTGACCAGGGGGTGGAGTCACCGCACGTGAGGCCAAGGCAGGCAACTAAGCGTGCGGAGTATAGGGCACAGAAAGTAAATGTAATCAAAGGCGAGCCAAGGGTCAAAAGCCAAACGAGAGCGTGGCACCTAGGAATTAGACAAATAGTAAACGGAGACAGGGCAGTACGAGGCAGGATACAGAGGCAAAAGTCAGGGGACAAACCGGGTAATACACAGCAAGGCACACAAGCACAGAGGCACAACAATTACGGATGAGAAACCTGGGTCATGAACCACAAACCGAGTATGCAGAAGTATCACCGACACCAAATCCAGGAACTGCCATGGCGAACTAAAATTAACCCTGACCTGACCAGGATGGAGGCGGAACCATCCTGTCCAGAGTCCATGACAAGGAAAAGGCGTAGACCAAAGAGGGAGGGCAGGAAAACTTTAGGAGGAGGCGTAGACTAAAGAGGAAGGGCAGGAGAATTTTTGGTGAAGGCATAGGCCAAAGAGGGTGGGCAGGAGAAAATTAGGAGGAGGCGTAAGCCAAAGAGGGAGGGCAGGAGAACTTAAAATGAGGATGTAATACAAAGAGTGAGAGCTCAATAACTTTACATGGTGGTGTAAACTAACGAGAGTGGGCAGGAGAATTTTAAGTGAGGGTCAGTCCAAAAAAGGAGGGAGGACTTTAGGCAGGGACCTAAACCAAAGTGGAAGGGTGAAGTAATGAACTAGTCCCTAACCCAATTGCACTGTACCAAATTGTGCAAGAAAGAGTTAACATCATAAGAGCTGCTCTTGAGTGTGGCCAGAGCACTTGTGACCCTCCCGTCCTTTTCCTGCCTTTGCCCCCAGAGAATTGTGTTTTTGATTCTAAAACAGCGTGGCCTTGGAAGTGTTGATGCAGTGACATTAAGCAGTGAAGTTCTCCTCAGGCCGGACTAATGCAAGTATGCCAAGATATGGCCGTGATCCAGCCCTGCACAGAGATAGTGACGGGGCGAGAGCGTTAGGCCTGCAATAGAATCAGAGCGGAATTTGGCACCAGGGACAACCACCCCTTTATCCCCATTCCTGCCCCATCCTTACACGCGCTCCTTCTATGAATCTGTTCTCTACCACACCAGAAAGCAAAGGCATCCCTGGTCCATTGAGTTCATTGGATTACATACCATCTCAGTCTCTTGACCTCTATATTTCAGATTTGTAGTCCTACAACGCCCGTCTATAGTCTGCATATTGATAGGTTATAGAAAGGGTTAAGATGCTGTCAGATATGAGTCCAGTCTGGAATCTTGGTGAGGCATCCAGTACCCACAATTTGGCTGCCGCCGGACAAGATCAGGCTGTTCACCGTGTGACTTTCTTATTTATCTTGAAGCCAAAATATTAGGGAACATTGGGGAACACTCAGCAACTGTATCACTGCAGATATAAGCAACCTGGATCCACACGTCTACCGTGGGTGGCCTGACTACCTTTCATGTGGCGAAAGGTCCACATGTGATAGTTAAAGTATCTGAAACTGTAGACACTAAAGTCATGTCCATGATTAAGCCCAAATCCCCCCCACCTTTACAGTATTATAAAATATGAAGATCAGGATAGGTGAAAGAGATGGATTTAGAGGCTGAGGCTACTACTCTTATGTTTCGAGGCTACTTCTCTTATCCTGGAAACAATGGACAAGTTGATTAATTGCATCCAAGGACACATTCTGATGTCTATTGGTCAGCTTTCGAAACTAATAAGATTTTTAATGGACCATGTGACCTCATTTCTCGATATCCCACCCCCGAATAGTGATGGCCAGACCGATGGTCAGCTAAAACCATAATTTTTTAGCATATTAAGAGACCAAGGTCAACCCAACCTAGCTAAAACTCTAGAGCAACAGGTTAGGTGGAAGGGGTTGAGGCTGCATCTCCAATCCTGAAAACAATGGGTAACTTGATGAGTTTCATCCATGGACATATTCTGATGTCTGACTATCAGCTGTGGATAGAACAAAGATGTCTATTGGACCATGTGACTGTAAGGGGGTGGCAGGTCCCCTCAGTTGCGCCCTCCTCCTTCCGTGTCATCCTCGTGCCTCCTATCTGTTAACTGCCTTAATTGTACTGTGTATCCCTGTATGTTCTATGTAATGAATGTACTATATGTTTATACTATGTATTTTGTGAATGTTCCCTTTAATGTGCTGTGTCTGCCATGTATGCAATACACCTAATAGAGGCAGGGACAGTAGCAGTTAATATTGTAGGCTGGGCCAGCAGCATGGAGACTAAAGTTGCAGACTTGCAGTCACCAGGATAGAGGAAGCTGTTGCTTCCTCAGAACTGCCTGGGACTCTGGTCAGGGCAGACGTGATTGTCAGACGGGGCACTGCCTGATCCCCCACCTCAGATGGGAGAGGTCTGTTGCCCTGGGCTTCAAGGGCTCCAAGGACTTTAAGGACTCCAGGGACTCAGGAAGGGTCCCGAAGACTACAGGACTGAAGACTGCAACATAGTCCCCAGGACTCTGGAAGGGCCCCTGCTTCTGAAGGGTTAATCCCGGCGTGTGGACTACTGTCTGTCTTTGGCTGCTGCAGCTGCTGTGGGTGCAGCTGCGGAGAGTTTCAGGGAAAGTTCAGGAATCCATTGTTGTACTCTTTTTTCTCTTTTTTTCCATTTTATTCCATCCCTGTTTATTAAACATTTTTTCCCTGTTGGACAACAGCCGTGTTCTGGACTCTTATTCACCTGGACTGCTGTGACGGGAGGAGAAGGTAATCTATGGGGAAAGAACTGTGTTGGTCCCGTCTGTCTATGTCCAAGGGACCGGGGGTGCTCGCTGATAGTGTGCTCAGTGGACTCTGCCTGCACACTGCATCTTTAAATAACCCAGCCACAACTACCCCCTAGTGCCTTTGTTACATGACCTCATTACTCAATGTCCCACCCCCGATTAATGGTGACCACTCATCAACCCTCCCCTGAGGAGCTATGGACAGATTAATCTATCACTCTCTTAGTGACCAAAGTCATCCAAAGGTGGGTAACTCCCCAGAACCTATTGCTAAAGTAATGAACCCCTAGTGAAACCTACCATCATTCCTGAGAATTATACAAGAGTCTCAGCAATCCAAGGTCACACCACTGCATACTTGAGGAACATATCTGCTAATGAAGACCTGAGTTCTTGCACTGCCTGGGTGGGAATGACTAACAGTAGATCTGCACTCCTTACAGACTATTATCTTTTACTAAATGATGGGTGTTTACATCCAATATCTGCCGAGGGAGCAACATTGGCTTCCAGTCAACATGGAAGTCACATTAGGTCATCAAAAAATCAGCAAGAAATGTTCAATATTTGGACTGTCTGTAGGATTTCATGCAGACATTCTTCTCCACTACTTCGGAATGAGAAACAGCAGTTAGGTCAAGAAATTGATAGTGCGGCTGTAGATATAGGTCAATGTCAGGTTATGGAAGTGTCTCTCCAAGCCTTGGAAGGTGGGAGGATTCCTGTAAGATCTAAAATTAACCAAATACAAAAAATGGTCTGTAAATTCTGCTAATAATATTGTAGTTTATGAAAGTCCTTTGACCGGGACCATTAGTGAAGGCAAAACAGAACAGGCCACTTGGATTGCTCAAACTACAGATGTGTCCATCCATACATTTTTCTCGTTGCTTAAAATATACTGAGAATTTGGGGAAATAATCAACTTTGAAAAAAAATGTTTCCGTTACCCACAAAACCAGCCTCTTCACTCAACTTCACTCATAATATCTGAGGTAAAGAGGAAAAATGAAGAAGGACACCCTGGACTAAACTGCTATGCCGAACTGGGCATCAAGAAGAAGATAAGTTAATGTCAAAGAAGATGTGTGATTCCAGGTTGGCTCATGTCCCTTATCCATCATCAATGTCAATTTTAAAAAAATAACATCTGGCTGCATTCACCAAGGATAAGGGCTGTGTTATTAATAGAGGACCTGAACCTCTTGTATGGTGGCTTTGATATTTTAGACAACCTATACTACTCTCAGGTGAAATCAACAATACCAGAGGACCTAGGACTTTAATGATAAGGATATGTCTACTAATGAGCTCCCAGTGAATCCCTGAATCTGAAGATTCCACAATTCCGTGTCAACTCCATCCATTAAGACATGCCTGAAGAGATCATCCATGGGTTCCATCAACCTCAAATGAAAAGGATCACCATTTACCGAGACCCTTGGAATAAATAATTTGAAAGAAAGACCTCCTATCCCACCTCTGGAACCATTTGGTAGCCACCTATAGGAGTTTTGGCTATGCACGTGAAAAGTCTATAGCAATAATAAAACTGTCTCAAGATCTACAGTAGTGAAATCCCCATATGTGTGGTCATCTCTTAACCGGATATAGTTGGGTCCGAATATACCATCGTGTATTCCAGTTTTTCTGAAAGTTAAGAGTTCCAGAAGTGAAAGGTGGATATACTAGCCATACTGTCAGGGGTATATCTAAAATATTCTGGGTGGGGTAAATAGGATTTTAAGGATTGGCTTTTGCTGAAGGTCCCTTTATTATCAAGGTGAAAGAACCACCAGGTCACCTGCCCATTTTGCCCTCTTTATATTCCAACCCTCGTTTTTGAAGACCTCCTAATTTGTGTTACTACTGTTGGGTATGTGTTTTCCATTATTACATCTCCAGTCCCCTGTCCTTTGTTTTGAGTAGCTTCATAATATCCATATGTAACACAAAGGAGGATATCCGCACTGAAGACTTGTTCCCTGGACCTCATACCCCAAAAACCATAAAAATCCACCAAGGGTATATAAAAATACTAATGCTTCCCCCTTGGCTTTAAGTCGGTGCAGGAAGTGGAAAAAAAATGCTTCTAACAATAGAAAGGATGGAACATTTTATCCATGGTCCTATTTACAAGCCAGAAAATCAGCCGTGCAGTCGTGAGTCGTGTGGCTGGCGAGCGTTCTTACAAACAATTCACTGAGTGCACTGTATTCAAAACAGACAAAACCACAGCATGAGCTGGAGATGGGCCAGGCGTGGATCCTTTCCCTTAAAGCTACATTGCCTACTCTCCTTGTACAAGCTAAAAAAAATATGGATTTGCAGTTGGGTGTGCAGAAGACAACCCAATATGGATGAGGTGGCTGAAATATACCCAGATCAAAACCCATACAGAAAGTTGAAGAATCCATAAGGATCTCAAAGTGGCCTCCTAAAGTTGAGTTGACTTTTCCAAACTCAAGAACCCCATTAGATTTAGCTACTTTTGGCTCCTCAACCCTGATTCCCGGATAATTTGTACCTATCCTGGAATAGGGTCGGAGTCTTTCAGCCTAACGTGTCTTAGAAGAAACTTTTTTGTTTATGTCAAGTCCCCCACTGGGGTGCAGAGATGGTGTCATACTTGGACCCTGGTACCTGAGATGGCTTCTGCCGCAGAATAATGCACTAGTGTTATATACGGCACATGGTAGGTGAATATCCAGCTACAGACTTTACTTTGGTTCCCAAGAACTTCCACATGTCTTGGATCATGAAAGTGGCAAAGGTGTCAAAGCTTCCCGATGGGTAGTACAAAAATGTGGGCACACTCCATTCCTATGTAGCTGGTCCTCAGACTTACCTTGTGGAATGATCACCACAAGCTGGTCCACTAGCCAGTTGTATAAACTATTGATTTGCCGAGGATGATGTTTTTAGACCATCTGAGATATTCCGTCTCCGAAGAGACTGAGCAAAATTATGGAGGAAGGCTAGAGATCTTGTGTAATTACCAAGACATACCAAAACTACTATTTCAGAAACAACATCACGTCTAATGGTTGGATATAGTAACCCAAAAAAGAATTTCGACTAAGGGCAATGACAAGGGTTAACATATATTCCTCGAATGTTATACTAATGGAACTGGGTCTGTTTTTTTCAAGCTACTGCCATAACTCTACGTCTGCTTTTTTAGGGACTTGGACGATCTTCCTGGAGATTGAAATTTTCCACAACACTGCTCTTTGGATGACTTGTAACTATTTTCTGCATTTTTTTTCAAAGGTTCTTCATTAATTTTCCTCTTCACACTCAAACAGAGTAGCAGTAGCAATTATCCAATTGTGACAAAGTGACCGGAGACACGGAGATGTAGAACACGGCTGATACGGTTGTTAGTACTCTTAAGTTATAAACATGGAGGCAACAACTCCACTGCAGACTGAACACTTATCCATTGATTGGTTTCCGGGGTTCTACAGATTTTTTTTAAACCTCGATGTCCTGATTTCTATTTTTTTGCTCCTTCAGATTGTTGAATAATTTTTGAAGATTGACCTCTTGGTTTCGAACCCTGTCCAGTCTTCTGGCTCCATTTTTTTTTTGCTTTTTATTCCCCATGTTCTGGTTGTCTTTTTCTCATGCTTGCTCTCCTGGAGATGACCTCTATCCATTCTTCTGGTTAAATTTTTCTATTGTGTTTGTCCTTCAGGTGATGACCCCTGTCCCATCTTCTGGCTATGAATTTCTCTCCTATTTGCCCGGTGATGACCCCTGTCCCATCTTTTGGTTATGTTTTTCTCTCCTTTATGATCTCTCAGTGATTACACCATCTCTATCAATTGAAACATTTTGGATTCAAATCAAATTTGTGTTGAGTTTTTAGGAATATTTTAAGCTCAGCGAATGCAAACAATTTTCAAATCATCTTTTTTGTAAATCGCCTGAAATGGCAGCCACCATTTTGGTGGGCACTGTACTGATTAAGGAGAGTACCCCTGACTGTGGTGCCTTTCCTCCCCTCCCCTTCCATTATGGGTTAAAGTTGAACTCGCCCACCCATGTCATGCTGGGGCGGAGTATTATGTATGGGGGCTAATGGGATTGGGTAGGGATTAGCACAACCCCTTCCTGGGGGTTATATAGCACCAAATCCGTGGCTACCCTCCCTCTTTCCTTTTGACCGGATCCCGGAGGTGCTTGTCACAAGCACTGTCTGGCGGCATTATGAGTGACCCGCTGTTGGAGGCATTGCGCCTGCGGGTCTTACAGGAGGGAGAGCCCTGGCTACATGGCGTCCTGGCGGAGATCGGCGCTCACCTGGCGGCCTCTCAGGCCCCGGCCTCTGATGGGGTGCCCGGTCCTGACGCGTCTTCATGGCGCTATGGCCCGGCCGCCGCCTCCGGGTCGCGGCAAGAACAGCCGGCGGCGGCGGGGTCGCGGGGAGGCAGGCGGTCCGCCCGGGAAACCCGCCCTCCTCTGCGGCTGCGCGACGCTTCGCCGGCGTTGGCCGGTGCTTCCCAGCGACGCGCGGCTGGGCGGAAGTCACCGCCCCCCGACTTCCGGTCTGGCGGCGCTGACTGTGCAGGGGCTCCTGCACGTGGGAGAAGCGCGCGAAGGTGCAGCGCGGCATCGCTGCGGGGGGGCAGGGACGTAGTGGCCTCGGGGCGGGTGCCCACGTTGCTATCAGCAGGGGAGAAGGGTGGGGAGCCCAGGGGGGTTAAGCGGACCGGGGCGGCGAGTGTAATTATGGGGGGTAGGCACAGTGCGACCTCCTCTGCTTCAGCAGGGGAGCAGATTAGCGAGCAGCCGGAGCGGCCCTTGGTGCTTGGGGTGGAGGAGCGGGGGCAGGTCTGTGTATCACAGACACCTGTCGCTAGGGTTAGTCAGCCGTCCCCTTCTCCGGGGGGGTCGGGTACGCTGAGTGCCGGGGTGCTCGCTCCTGCGCCGCATAGAGAGGGGGCTCATGAGGATGTTCGCGGCCCGGCTCCGGCTATTGCCGTACCCGGTGGTAGCGGGGAAGTTTCAGTGGCTGCTGCTCCTGTAGATGACGGTCCCTTGAGGGGGAGGCGGGACAGGCGTAGACGCCGGAGATCTTCTTCCTCCTCCTCTTATTCTTCATCCCCGCAGTTGCGTCGCCATGGGCGCCATGCTTCGCAGCGGCGTCATAAAAGATCTAGGCGCTCCGGCCACAAAGGTTCCTCCCGTGGTCGTCCCCGGTCCTCGAGACGTGGCTATCCATCTTCGTTGTCAGAGGTGTCCAGCGCGTCTGCGAGTCCCGAGCATGTTCGTGGCCCTCCTCCCGAGCGTCGGGAGTCGAGGGCTCGTTCAAGGACTTACAGCCTGGTCGAGTCGAGCGCAACCCCTGAGGCTACAAGTTATGGCATCAACAGTACGGCGGGTTATCCGGGAGCTGGAGTTCCTCCATCTGCGGGAGTCCCTCCTCCAACGGTCAATCCGGGTGAGTGTTCCCTATTGGGTTCTTCAAGTATGGATAATGCTGCTATGATATCTGTCTTGAGAGCGTTGATCGGGCAATTGCCCTCCACGGCTGGTACAGCAAAGGAGTGTCATAAGGTGGACGCCCCGCTAGCGGGGGTGTATAAGGATACCATGTTCTGCGGGGTTAGTGCGCTGGGATCGCACATAGATGACGACACTAAGAAGAAGATTTGGAGCAATGATTATGAAGATATTTGGTCGTTGGTGTCGGTGGATCAACACACTGTGGACAAGGAAAGGAGGCCGGTTGAGAGGTTTTCGGAGAGAGTGCGCCAAAAGGTGGCGAAAACTATGAATAATTGGTTGCAAGCTTTCGCTGTGTTGGGTTGCATTATGGGTCAGCAGCACCCGGGTCGCTGCTCTGAGCTGTTTATCTATCAGGATATGATCTACAATTCATACAAGGCTCACGGTGGGTCTGCGTGGTGGAGGTATGATGAGGAATTCAGGAGACGGTTAGCCCTCCATCCAGACATTGGCTGGGGGGTTAAGGCGACTGAGGTGTGGTTGCGTCTTATGATGACTCAGAAGCAGTATCCCTTTCCATCAGCGGCTGCTGGACAAGGCTCAACGGGTTCCAGTTCAGTGGTCGTGCGGAGACCCGGTGCCTGTTGGTTGTTCAATGAGGGACACTGTAGGTTTTACGGCCTTTGTAAATTCCGGCATGAGTGTTCGGCCTGTGGAGGCTCCCACCCGGCCTCTAAGTGTTCCCGTCCTGCGGGAAAGCTACCGGTCAAGCCACAGCAAAATGAGAGGAAAGACACCGGTGAGCGTAGTCGCGATGGAGCCGTGGCTAGACCGATATCCTAACAAGGAGGCAGCGGGTCAGCTGCGTTTTGGGTTTTCGGAAGGTTTTTTCATCCCGTTTAAATTGCATAGTTCCCCCGGTTTTTCGGCAAATTTGAAGTCTGCCCGTGATCACTCGGATGTTTTGTTGGCGAAGGTGCAGAAGGAGGTAGCGCTGGGTAGGATGGCCGGTCCGTTCTTATCCCCGCCTTTTCAGGATTTTAGGGTGTCACCTTTGGGAGAGGTCCCGAAAAAGGATCCTGGTTCCTTTCGTTTGATTCACCACTTGTCGCACCCAAAGGGGTTTTCGGTGAATGATGGTATTTCTCCCGACGATGCGTCAGTATCCTATGCATCGTTTGATAGGGCTGTGGCTTTGATTAGGATCGCAGGGGATGGTGCTTGGTTGGCCAAGTCGGATATCGATTCGGCGTTTCGTTTGTTGCCGATGCATCCGGATTGTTTTCATCTGTTGGGTTGTCAGGTAGATGGGGAATTTTATTTTGACATGTGTCTCCCCATGGGATGTTCGATTTCTTGCTATTATTTTGAACTTTTCAGTTCTTTTTTAGAATGGGTAGTGAGATGGGAGTCGGGAACGCGGTCTGTCACTCACTATCTGGATGATTTCCTTTTTGTTGGTCCGAATTCCTCGGATGTGTGTGATAAGCTTCTTTCCACGTTCAAGTCAATTGCGCAGAAATTCGGTGTTCCTTTGTCACCAGAAAAGACCATTGGCCCGGTTCAAATTTTGTCTTTTTTGGGCATTGAAATTGATACGGTAGCGATGGTGTATCGACTACCCGCTGAGAAGATTCAAAAATTGGTCTCTCTGATTGAGGGTTTCCTGTCAGTTCGAAAGGTTACCCTCTTGCAGATGCAATCACTGTTGGGGTTGTTGGTTTTTGCGTGCAGAGTCATGCCGGTGGGAAGGGCGTTCTCACGACGACTGTCATTGGCTACGAAAGGAGCCTCCAGCCCACACCACAGGGTGCGGGTTACAAGAGCCATGAAGGCAGATTTGGAGGTGTGGCTTTCTTTTTTACGAACATTCAACGGTCACACTTGCTTCATGTTACCGTGCCGGACGGCACATGACTTAAATTTGTTTGCATCGGAGGACGGAGTTGTGGGTTTCATGACAAGATTTGAGCATCGACTGTGTCGCGAGGTTTGGCCGGAGTTTTGGGCCAGGTCGGGTTTTGGCCATGACAAAACCCTTTGCGAGATTTTTCCAATCGTCGTTTCGATTGAGTTGTGGGGTAGTTTGTTGTGTAATCAGGAGATTCATTTTAGGTCAAGTAACCCTGGGGTGGTTCGCTGTATTAACCACATGTCTTCCAGGTCCCCGCAGGTTTTGGCTCTTCTTCGTAGACTGGCTCTGCTTTGTTTGCAATTCAACATTTGGTTTCGGGCTCAACTTGAACAGGGCCCTGATGGTTTGTTTGCTAACTCTTCTGACTCTTTTGATTTACAGGTTTTCTTGGATCTTGGTCTCCATGCCCTTCCGGAGGTTTACAGTTGCCCGCCGATTCTGTGGGACGTGATCGGGAACAGTTGATGTCCCTTGTTCGTTCCTCGGTGTCCCAGTCGACGTGGAAGCGTATGGTAAGGCATGGTTGGAGTGGTGTCAGTTGGCAGGTAGCAGACCGGTTCAGGTGTGTGAGAATTCGCGATTACAAGTTCTGATTGAGTTCTTGTGTCAGTTGAATAGTAAGGGTTTGTCGGGTGCGTCAGCACAGCAACGTTTGTCTGGTGTTGCTTTTCATTTTCAGCTGTTAGGCTGGTCTGATGTTACGAAATGTTTTATTGTTAGGCAGGCTATGAAGGGTTGGAGGAGGGTCCAGCCTAGTACTGAGTGTCGGCGTCCGGTGTCCCTAGCTCTCCTTAGTCGACTTATTGCAATTGCGGATCAGGTGTGTAGTTCCGTCTTTGAAGCAGCCCTTGTGTCCGCTGCTTTTGGTTTAGCTTTTTTCGGAGCCTTAAGGGTTGGGGAGTTGGTTCCGCGTTCAAAGCTCGATTTGGGGTGTGGTTTGCGGTTTGAGGATGTGGTCTTTTTGGAGGACTCGGTGCGGGTGAGAATTCGAAAATCAAAGACGGATCCGTTGGGTCGGGGTTCTTGGGTTTTGCTGCATGCTGCCAATTCGTCAATGTGTCCGGTCGCGTTGCTTAAAGCATACTTGGTTGTTAGAAAAGGGGGTAGTTTCTTCTTCACGCATGCAGATTACCTACCTTTAACCAGGTATCAATTCCAGACTGTGTTTACCAGATGTTTGAAGGGGCTGGGAGTTCCCGCTGGTGAGTATGGCACTCATTCGTTCCGCATTGGGGCCGCTACGGAGGCGGCCAAGGAGGGCCTTCCTGATGCCGAAGTCCAGAGGATAGGGAGATGGAGATCGGCGTGTTTTGCTCGTTATATTCGTCCGGATTTGTTGTATTAAAATTTTCTTTTCCTGCAGGTTCCGTCAGACCGACTGTCTGGTTGCTGGGACACTCCTATATTTTCTGGGCTGCACAGCGGGCCGAGTGTCGCCCAGGAGGAAGGCATCTGGGATTCCGGGACGTCGTTTTCATGTGGAGAGGCATTAGGGGCTTGCAGTGGCCGCAAGTGTTACCCGAGGTTGTTTCGATCGCGAGAGGGGCTCGGGGGCTGACTATTTTGATCTTGCATGCGGGGGGTAACGATCTTTGCTCGTATAAGATGGCGGAACTTTTAACTATGATGCGAGCTGACATGGAACGCTTTCATAGTTTTTTTCCGGAATTGGTGCTAGTATGGTCTGAGATTGTCCCGAGGGCGGTTTGGCAAGGGGCTCGTGATGGGATGGCAGTCGAGCGCACGAGGAGGTCAATCAATGCCCGTGTTTCTCGGTTTGTACGCGAGAGGTTTGGTGTGGTCATTCGACACAGGCAACTGGAAGGGGATAACAGCGCCCTGCTAAGGCCTGACGGGGTTCATCTGAATGACATCGGGCTCGATATTTTCTTATCCGGTCTGCAAGATGGAGTGGAGCAAGCTTTGCTATTGATGGGTGGGGGTCGGAGTCCTGTTTAAAACAGGATCCTCCGTGGCGGTGAAACAAGGATTGGCACAAAGTTACGGCTCGCTGGCCGACTTGCCTGCGAATACAGAGCAGGGCATTTGGTAGCGAGCGCGTTCTTAAGAGAAGTAAAGTGCCTTTAAAATGATTGTTAAGAAAACATTCAATAAAGCTGTGACCGACCTTCACCCATCATTTGGTTTCTGAGTCTGTTTATTATGGTTAAGTGGGGCAGAGGAAATGCCATTGGGGTTTTATTCCTGGGTCACAACAGTCTATACATTCCAGAAAAAGACATCAGTGAAAGGAGAACTACATGACCTGCCCAGGAGGGCCAATTAGCAGGGATCAGCATAGCCAGTATAAAAGCAGAAGCAGGAAATACAGAAGCTATTTTCAGGTGGGCCTGTATAATTATACATTAATTATGCAAATTGTCTCTTCAGAGAGGAAGAGGACTAGAACCCTAGTGCCACCTATTGGAGGTAGCAATCCTAAAAGTCAATGTTGACCCTTTAACGAGCCTAGTTACATGACTTAGGATAAAAGCCAAGCCAGAATCTCCATTTGCAGACACTGTGTTTCGGGGTACTGCCCCTCATCAGTGCAAAGTGGGAGATCTGGTTTGGCTGTGAGAGAGGCGTCTGACCGATATCCAAGAAGTATCATTTCTCCTTGCGGAGAATGACATGCTAAGCATGTCGAGGTGAGGAGACTTAAAGCCGCAATGCTCCTCTGGGAAATATGCTAACTATGCAAATTGTCTCTTCAGAGAGGAAGAGGACTAGAACTCTAGTGCCACCTATTGGAGGTAGCAATCCTAAAAGTCAATGTTGACCCTTTAACGAGCCTAGTTACATGACTTAGGATAAAAGCCAAGCCAGAATCTCCATTTGCAGACACTGTGTTTCGGGGTACAGGAGAGACAGTGATAAAACACTGAAGAAACTGCACTAATAGCGTGTGACAGCACTGCAGTGAAGAACAATTACTATGTTCACACACAGCTATTCGAAATATAGATAGAAAGCCATAAAACACTGAAGAAACTGCACCGAATGTGTGTGACAGCACAGCAGAGAAGAACAATCACCATCCAGTTACCCACAGCCATAGAGAGAGGGATAGAAAGCGATAAACACTGAAGAAACTGGACTGATAGTGTGTGATAGCACATCAGAGAACAATCACCATTCAGTTACCCATAGGGATAGGGATAGAAAGTGATAAAACACTGAAGAAACTGCACCGATAGTGTGTGACAGCACAGCAGAGAAGAACAATCACTATCCAGTTACCCACAGCCATAGAGATAGGGATAGAAAGCGATACAATACTGAAGAAACTGGACTGATAGTGTGTGACAGCACAGCAGAGAAGAACAATCACCATCCAGTTACCCACAGCCATAGAGATAGGGATCGAAAGCTATAAAAGACTAAAGAAACTGTACTGATAGCGTGTGACAGCATATCATCCAGTTACCAATAGCCATAGAGATAGGGACAGAAAGTGATAAAACACTGAAGAAACTGTACCGATAGTGAGTGACAGCACAGCAGAGAAGAGCAATCACCATCCAGTTACCCATAGCCAAAGAGAGAGGGATAGAAAGCTATAAACACTGATGAAACTGTACCTAAAGTGTGTGACACCACAGCAGAGAAGAACTCTCCATTGCCATAGAGATAGGGATCGAAAGCAATAAACACTGAAGAAACTGTACCGATAGTGTGTGACAGCACAGCAGAGAAGAACAATCACCATCCAGTTACACATAGCCATAGAGATAGGGATAGAAAGTTATAAACACTGAAGAAACTGTACCGATAGTGAGTGACAGCACAGCAGAGAAGAACAATCACCATCCAGTTACCCACAGCCATAGAGAGAGGGATAGAAAGCTATAAAACACTGAAGAAACTGGACTGATAGTGTGTGATAGCACAGACAGCAGAGAAGAACAATCACCATCCAGTTACACACAGCCATAGAGAGAGGGATAGAAAGTGATAAACACTGAAGAAACTGTACCGATAGTGAGTGATAGCACAGCAGAGAAGAACAATCACCATCCAGTTACCCACAGCCATAGAGAGAGGGATAGAAAGCTATAAAACACTGAAGAAACTGGACTGATAGTGTGTGATAGCACAGCAGAGAAGAACAATCACCATCCAGTTACACACAGCCATAGAGATAGGGATAGAAAGCCATAAACACTGAAGAAACTGTACCGATAGTGAGTGACAGCACAGCAGAGAAGAACAATCACCATCCAGTTACCCACAGCCATAGAGAGAGGGATAGAAAGCTATAAAACACTGAAGAAACTGGACTGATAGTGTGTGATAGCACAGCAGAGAACAATCACCATCCAGTTACCCACAGCCAGAGAGAGAGGGATAGAAAGCAATAAACACTGAAGAAACTGTACCGATAGTGAGTGACAGCACAGCAGAGAAGAGCAATCACCATCCAGATACCCATAACCAAAGAGAGAGGGAAAGAAAGCTATAAACACTGATGAAACTGTACCTAAAGTGTGTGACACCACAGCAGAGAAGAACTGTTACCATCCATATCCATTGCCATAGAGATAGGGATCGAAAGCGATAAACACTGAAGAAACTGTACCGATAGTGAGTGACAGCACAGCAGAGAAGAACAATCACCATCCAGTTACCCACAGCCATAGAGATAGGGATCGAAAGCTATAAAAGACTGAAGAAACTGTACTGATAGCGTGTGACAGCATATCATCCAGTTACCAATAGCCATAGAGATAGGGACAGAAAGTGATAAAACACTGAAGAAACTGTACCGATAGTGAGTGACAGCACAGCAGAGAAGAGCAATCACCATCCAGTTACCCATAGCCAAAGAGAGAGGGATAGAAAGCTATAAACACTGATGAAACTGTACCTAAAGTGTGTGACACCACAGCAGAGAAGAACTCTCCATTGCCATAGAGATAGGGATCGAAAGCGATAAACACTGAAGAAACTGTACCGATAGTGTGTGACAGCACAGCAGAGAAGAACAATGACTATCCAGTTACCCACAGCCATAGAGAGAGGGATAGAATGCTATAAAACACTGAAGAAACTGGACTGATAGTGTGTGATAGCACAGCAGAGAAGAACAATCACCATCCAGTTACCCACAGCCATAGAGAGAGGGATAGAAAGCGATAAACACTGAAGAAACTGTACTGATAGTGAGTGACAGCACAGCAGAGAAGAGCAATCACCATCCAGATACCCATAGCCAAAGAGAGAGGGAAAGAAAGCTATAAACACTGATGAAACTGTACCTAAAGTGTGTGACACCACAGCAGAGAAGAACTGTTACCATCCATATCCATTGCCATAGAGATAGGGATCGAAAGCGATAAACACTGAAGAAACTGTACCGATAGTGAGTGACAGCACAGCAGAGAAGAACAATCACCATCCAGTTACCCACAGCCATAGAGATAGGGATCGAAAGCTATAAAAGACTGAAGAAACTGTACTGATAGCGTGTGACAGCATATCATCCAGTTACCAATAGCCATAGAGATAGGGACAGAAAGTGATAAAACACTGAAGAAACTGTACCGATAGTGAGTGACAGCACAGCAGAGAAGAGCAATCACCATCCAGTTACCCATAGCCAAAGAGAGAGGGATAGAAAGCTATAAACACTGATGAAACTGTACCTAAAGTGTGTGACACCACAGCAGAGAAGAACTCTCCATTGCCATAGAGATAGGGATCGAAAGCGATAAACACTGAAGAAACTGTACCGATAGTGTGTGACAGCACAGCAGAGAAGAACAATCACCATCCAGTTACACATAGCCATAGAGATAGGGATAGAAAGTCATAAACACTGAAGAAACTGTACCGATAGTGAGTGACAGCACAGCAGAGAAGAACAATCACTATCCAGTTACCCACAGCCATAGAGAGAGGGATAGAATGCTATAAAACACTGAAGAAACTGGACTGATAGTGTGTGATAGCACAGACAGCAGAGAAGAACAATCACCATACAGTTACACACAGCCATAGAGAGAGGGATAGAAAGTGATAAACACTGAAGAAACTGTACCGATAGTGAGTGATAGCACAGCAGAGAAGAACAATCACCATCCAGTTACCCACAGCCATAGAGAGAGGGATAGAAAGCTATAAAACACTGAAGAAACTGGACTGATAGTGTGTGATAGCACAGCAGAGAAGAACAATCACCATCCAGTTACACACAGCCATAGAGATAGGGATAGAAAGCCATAAACACTGAAGAAACTGTACCGATAGTGAGTGACAGCACAGCAGAGAAGAACAATCACCATCCAGTTACCCACAGCCATAGAGAGAGGGATAGAAAGCTATAAAACACTGAAGAAACTGGACTGATAGTGTGTGATAGCACAGCAGAGAACAATCACCATCCAGTTACCCACAGCCATAGAGAGAGGGATAGAAAGCGATAAACACTGAAGAAACTGTACCGATAGTGAGTGACAGCACAGCAGAGAAGAGCAATCACCATCCAGATACCCATAGCCAAAGAGAGAGGGAAAGAAAGCTATAAACACTGATGAAACTGTACCTAAAGTGTGTGACACCACAGCAGAGAAGAACTGTTACCATCCATATCCATTGCCATAGAGATAGGGATCGAAAGCGATAAACACTGAAGAAACTGTACCGATAGTGAGTGACAGCACAGCAGAGAAGAACAATCACCATGCAGTTACCCACAGCCATAGAGATAGGGATAGAAAGCCATAAACACTGATGAAACTGTACTGATAGTGTGTGACAGCACAGCAGAGAACAATCACCATCCAGTTACCCACAGCCATTGAGATAGAAAGCTATAAACACTGATGAAAGTGCACCGATAGTGTGTGACAGCACAGCAGAGAACAGTCACCCTCCAGTTACCTATCACCAGTTTTTAAGGAGACACAATAGACAGTGGTGAAAAGTAGAACGACACGAAAAGACGACACTGAGCCTCCTCTGAGCTGCAGATCTTCCTAGGTCCCATTCATTTTATATTTTACATAACGGAAAATATAAAGATTTTTGAAGTATTGAAGAAAGACGACCACATGAGACGGAGCAGCTGATGGAGGACGTGGTGTCCGCATCCTGTGGTCAGACCACATGAACCCACAGAGATGTATTATATATGTCACCAGCTTCGTGTCCCAGGGTGCAGAGCGCAGAGACTTAGGCTATCACTGAGTAATACCGCCAAATGCCCTCCTGCCATGATACTGAGTTTTCCGCTCTATGAAAGCATGGAACTGTGGTGTTGGAGGTCTTTATTCAATTATCCCCTGAGATTTAGCGGTATTATTTATGCAGTGTACAGCACTGGTATTTCCATCTATGTGAAGCTGTTCTCTGGTCACTGCATGCTGCGCACTGTATAGCGGCATTTATTTACCCATCAATTGCTGGCTCAGGTCGACGATGTTATTAGTGAACCTCGATATATTGTCCTTGTTTTTCAGGACAGAAGGAAGTGATTCCGCCAGGAAAATCGGAGATTCGCGGCATGTCAAATGCAAATGCAATGTGTGTTTACACGGAAGGGTTCTGTGCAAGCTCCGAGCCGTAATGTTTATCATGGGGATAATCCTACATGGCATTAATTGGAGGGACTGGCGAGTGCGCAGCGAGGAATGCAGTAGCTGCAGAACTGTATGTATAATACCGCCTGAGCTCTGTCACAGGAACATACATTACTACACTGTAATTATGTCCATTCATTATGATTAGCTATCACGGTATCCTATACGCTCAGGTTATACTGCAGTCACATCCAAAGCAGCAAACTATAGAAGTCATAAAGGGGGCAGCATTATAGCAGTTATATTCTTGTACATAGGAGCAGTATTATAGTAGTTATATTCTTGTACATAGGAGCAGTATTATAGTAGTTATATTCTTGTACATAGGGGCAGTATTAAAGTAGTTATATTCTTGTACATAGGGGCAGTATTAAAGTAGTTATATTCTTGTACATAGGGGCAGTATTATAGTAGTTATATTCTTGTACATAGGGAGTAGTATTATAGTAGTTATATTCTTGAACAAAGTAGCAGTATTATAGTAGTTATATTCTTGTACATAGGGAGGCAGTATTATAGTAGTTATATTCTTGTACATAGGAGCAGTATTATAGTAGTTATATTCTTGTACATAGGGAGGCAGTATTATAGTAGTTATATTCTTGTACATAGGAGCAGTATTATAGTAGTTATATTCTTGTACATAGGGAGGCAGTATTATAGTAGTTATATTCTTGTACATAGGGGCAGTATTATAGTAGTTATATTCTTGTACATAGGGAGGCAGTATTATAGTAGTTATATTCTTGTACATAGGAGCAGTATTATAGTAGTTATATTCTTGTACATAGGGGCAGTATTACAGTAGTTATATTCTTGTACATAGGGGTAGTATTAAAATAGTTATATTCTTGGACATAGGGGCAGTATTATAGTAGTTATATTCTTGTACATAGGGGCAGTATTATAGTAGTTATATTCTTGTACATAGGGGCAGTATTATAGTAGTCATATTCTTGTACATAGGAGTAATATTATAGTAGTTTTATTCTTGTATATAGGAGCAGTATTATAGTAGTTATATTCTTGTACATAGGGGCAGTATTATAGTAGTTATATTCTTGTACATAGGGGACAGTAATATAGTAGTTATATTCTTGTACATAGGGGCAGTATTATAGTAGTTATATTCATGTACATAGGGGGCAGTATTATAGTAGTTATATTCTTGCACATAGGAGCAGTATTATAGTAGTTATATTCTTGTACATAGAGGGCAGTATTATAGTAGTTATATTCTTGTACATAGGGGCAGTATTATAGTAGTTATATTCTTGTATATAAGAATAAGAGCAGTATTATAGTACTTATATTCTTGTACATAGGGGGCAGTATTATAGTAGTTATATTCTTGTACATAGGGAGCAGTATTATAGTAGTTATATTCTTGTACATAGGGAGCAGTATTATAGTAGTTATATTCTTGTACAGAGGGAGGCAGTATTATTGTAGTTATATTCTTGTACATAGGGGCAGTATTATAGTAGTTATATTCTTGTACATAGGGAGCAGTATTATAGTAGTTATATTCTTGCACATAGGAGCAGTATTATAGTAGTTAGATTCTTGTACATAGAGGGCAGTATTATAGTAGTTATATTCTTGTACATAGGGAGCAGTATTATAGTAATTATATTTTTGTACATAGTGGGCAGTATAATAGTAGTTATATTCTTGTACATAGGGGCAGTATTATAGTAGTTATATTCTTGTACATAGGGGCAGTATTATAGTAGTTATATTCATGTACATAGGGGGCAGTTTTATAGTAGTTATATTCTTGCACATAGGAGCAGTATTATAGTAGTTAGATTCTTGTACATAGAGGGCAGTATTATAGTAGTTATATTCTTGTACATAGGGAGCAGTATTATAGTAATTATATTTTTGTACATAGTGGGCAGTATAATAGTAGTTATATTCTTGTACATAGGGGCAGTATTATAGTAGTTATATTCTTGTACATAGGGGGCAGTATTATATTAGTTATATTCTTGTACATAGGGGGAAGTATTATAGTAGATATATTCTTGTACATAGGGGGCAGTGATATAGTAGTTATATTCTTGAACAAAGGAGCAGTATTAAAGTAGTTATATTTTTGTACAAAGGGGCAGTATTATAGTAGTTATATTTATGTATATAGGAGCAGTATTATAGTAGTTATATTCTTGAACAAAGGAGCAGTATTATAGTAGTTATATTCTTGTACATAGGGGCAGTATTATAGTAGTTATATTATTGTACATAGGAGCAGTATTATAGTAGTTATATACTTTTTATTTTTACAATATATTTTTATTGTATAAAACCAACAAATACAATTAAAAGAAACAGAATTCTTCCTAAATACAAAACAAATTCTCATGAATGCATCAGACAATAATTATAGAACTAAATTAATACATTAGGAATAAAAGTAACTTAGAGTTCACTCCTGTGGAAGGAAGAATATGAAATAAACACTTTTAGTAACACGATCATGTTATTATCCCACAGACACATTCCTCCATAGTTTCTCATTACTCTGACTTTTCTTTATCTCTATCGCTCTTATCCATCTGAGCTCGGACAGTATCTTTGTGGCTGCGGTGACGGGATGGAAGGGCTCGCTGTGGAGGGACACTCGGGTTCTCATGTGCCAGTGGTAATATTTAATGGTGGTAATGATCAGGTACATTGTCCCCCTGTCGATGTTACCGTCAGTGGATGGGACACCATAGACAATGTCAGGGTATTTCAGGGACAGCAGTCTGGGGATTTTTAGCTTGGTCGATACTTCCGTCCATATTTCCCTACCTCCCCAGCAATCACAAATAAAATGCTCCATGGTTTCCTCCTGCTGACAACCAAGGGGACAGTTCCGATCCGAAACACTTAAATATTTTAAGTTCCCCCTCACAAAGAGCTTCCCATGTAGCGACAGCCAAGCAATGTCAAAAAACTTTGCTGGAAGTCGCCTCCCGTTGAGGAATCGGAGACTGTCCTTTAGAGTCCTGGTGGCACAATCTCTTTGGGCCAGTGGAGAGTAGAAGAAAGTCCTACATATATGAGCACACAGATCTTTCCTCGTATTACTCTCAATGTAGGACTTCTCCAGTCCCCACTTCCTGACACACTTCAGACCATAGTCCAGATACTGGGGGAGGTGGTCACCTGTCCATCTCCTCCTCTTGAGACTGCCGCCTCGCACCCAAGAATCCGCAAAAGGCAATATCCAATACCTGATACTATTCGCCCACAGGGAGCTACTGTTTGAATCCATGCTCCCAAAATTTACTTTCAGAAACAAGGAGTCAAAGAAAACCCTTGGATTTAACATATCCAGCCCGCCCTCACTCCGCCGTAGGTACGTTATTCCCCTCTTTATCAGGTTCATCCTGTTCCCCCACAAGAGCTGGAAGAACAGGCTGAGGAGCCTCGCCGAGAAGGATTCTGGCAAAGGAAAAACGACAGAGACATACAAGAAGAAGGGGACCAGGTAAGTCTTCAACATAGCAACCCTTTCTCTGTAAGTCAGCCTCCAGTTCTTCCATCGCTGAACCTTTGCATTTCCGGTCTCCAATTTTTCCTCCCAATTTAGGCTGGCATTATCTTCCCTCCCAAATTTAACCCCTAAGATCTTAATATGGGAGGAGGCCTTAACAAACTGCGGTAGATCAAAGTCTGGGTCAGATTGCAATGTCCACAGAGCTTGACTCTTCTCAAGGTTGACCAGAGACCCGGAGACCCCTGAGTAACTTCTGATGGCCGCAGACAACATCTGCACCTCATGAGGATTAGATATCACCAGCGTCACATCATCCGCGTAGGCAACCACCTTCAGAGGCAAGCAGTGGGGGACCGGCACCCCCCAAAAGTTACACTCCTGCAGTGACCTCAAAAACGAGTCTATGGCAAAAACATACAGGAGTGGACTCAGCGGGCAGCCCTGTCTCACGCCCGCCTCAACTCCAAAAGTGCCACCCTGCCAACCATTAATCAGAGGAAAGCTCACCGCCTCTCTGTACAAAGTCTTCAGCCAATCCACTTGTCCTGGAATACCATACTTTGACAAAGTGGCCCACAGATAATCATGATCAACTCTGTCAAAGGCTTTAGCCTGGTCCAGACTGACAACATATCTCCCACACTGCAGAGCTTTACATCTCTCAAACATCTCCCGTATCGAGATGACCGCTCCAGAGATGTTCCGCCCTTTTACCGTGCCAAACTGAGAGCCTACCAACAGTGCTGAGGACAAACAGACTAACCTAGAAAACAGGATCTTCGCCAGAATCTTCCTGTCAACATTCAAGAGGGCAATTGGCCTCCAATTCTTGATGTCGCTCGGCTCCTTACCTTTAGACAGCAGAATTAATGAGGACACTCTCATGGATGGAGGCATCAGGTGATTTTCTAGACAATTTTTGTAAACATCCACAAGAATTGGAGCCAGGAGGTCTCTGAATTTCTTATTAAATTCTGCTGTTATACCATCCGGACCTGGTGCCTTCTTCAGATGTAACTTATCAATGGCCTCCTTAACCTCCTCCACCGTTAATTCTGCTGTCAAAGGAGAAAAGTCCAGATCATTAGTATCAGGCGTTGGAGTTGCCTCCAAGAATTGAGTCATTTTATGTTTATCCAAAGCCTTCCTCTGAAACAAGTCAGTATAATAAGATTTCACAACCCCCAGGATACCCTCCCGAGATTCCTGCAATACACCCTGGGAGTCAATGAGACCTGTGACCAATTTATTGGCCACCCGCTCCCGGCAATTCTCAAAGGGATCAGGTGCCCCTAAGACCCCATAATCCCGTTCAAGAACCAAGGAGGTATACCTGCTGTACTGATACTGCCTTATCTCAGATTTCAACCGGTCGATCATCTCTTTGTTACCCCCGCCCTCCGAATAGAGTGACTCCAATTCTTTGCGCAGCCTTAGGTACTGGCTATACTTACTCCTGCCCTTCTTAACTGACAGTCTCTTCAAGAGGTATCTGATATCATCCTTGACGTCCTCCCACCAGTCGGCCATGTTGTCATAGAAGTCCACTCTCTGTAGATGACCCTGCAAAAGGGAGTGGACACAACTCTGGACAGAGACATCATGGAGGAGGCTAGAATTGAGTCTCCATAAACCCCTACCAACATCAGCTCGCTTAGTGGCCCCCAGGCAGAAATATAGGGCAAGATGGTCTGAGTATGGGACAACTCTCTCACTCATGGCACCAATGACTTCCATGGGACTTACAAAAGCCAGATCTATTCTACTGCCTCTATTGGAGCAGGAATAGGTTAATTTTGGCTTTCGACCTCCCCGTTTAAAGACGTCCCCTAATCCGGCCTGCAGGACTATGTTATTCAAGATCCTACCATCCCTCGTCACGGTTCTACCTGAGGAGCTGTCACCTGATGTCAGTATGGCATTAAAGTCCCCCACCATTATCACTGGAAGAGAGGTGAACAGATAAGGCTTGACATCATTAAATAACTGTATCCTGTCAGTCACCGTCTGTGGCCCATAGATGTTAATAAGCCGGAGACGCCTCCCATGGACAGTGACTTCTAGGACCAGACATCTTCCCATAACCACCTCCGTCATCCTATGTACTGTCACATGCCCGGTGTTAAACAGAATGGCGACCCCGGCGTACGACTCCACAGCCAGTGACCAAAAAGAGGGACCAGACCGCCATTCCCTCTCAGCCTCCCTCATGAGCCCCTGAGTCGTCAGCCGCGTCTCCTGCAGAAAGAGGACATCTGCGTCCAGGTATCGGAGATGGTCATAGACAGCGTGCCTCGTCCTCCTCACCTTAATGCTGTTCACATTACTGGATGTTATTTTTAATGAGAAATCCGCCATCACAATGCCACAACAGAGGAGCAGAGATGTAAAAGCCGCCATCATAAGTCTGGGTCACAGATGTTCTGACTACCACCAGTCTCCATGTCAGACTGTATCTCATTGTCAGCAGGTACGGGCTTCCGTTTTGTAGGGGGATGGTCCGCTACGTCCCTGTCATACTCAGTCTCTATTCTTTTTATCTCTTCCTCCAAGTCCCCATCAGACTCAGACAAAACATCAAACTTATTGGACACAACCATCACACCTGCTGAACTCTGGACTTTTTTCCTGCCACCCTGGCTAGTGACATACTCCTCCTCAGGTTTACGGGAGGCCTTGTCCTTTTTTTTCCTTTTTACCTGATTACAGCCACTTTCTTCAGCTAGAGATGGTGATACTGAAGTGGTGGCTACATGTGGCTGCTGGACCTGAGGGACGACCTCCATGCTCCCCTCTGTACAAAGCTGCTCTGATGTTACCTGAGCGGACCCCTGGTGGACCTCTGACCTGGTCAGTACTGTCCCTGACATTAAAGCCTCCTCCTCCTGAGCCTCTGTCCCTGTCACTAAGTCCTCATCAGGAAGGAGCTTGCATATATTGTGCCAGGCATCTGGACAGTCCCTGTGAGGGTGGCCGACCTCCCCACAGAGGTTGCACTTGATGTTCTGGCAATCTGCCGCTAAGTGGCCGACTTCCCCGCACAGGCTGCACTTTACCACGGTACAGGTGTTTGCCAGGTGACCCACTTTACCACACTTAAAGCACTTTCGTGGCTGCCCAGGGTAGAAGCAAACCCCCTTCTCCCTCCCGATAAAGAAGGAGTTGGGTAAGTGAGCCGTGATATTGTTGTGCTGGCGTAATTTCACCAGCACCTTCCATCCACCGGTCCATATACCGTCCTCATCCCTGTTTTTGGTGAGGTCGGAGACAAGGTCACAATGCCTCCGGAGCCACACCACAATGTCCTGCGGGGGAACAGCCTCATTCCAAAAGATGATATTAACCGTGGCGGTATCCGGTTTAGATATTGGAATGAAGCTGAACTTATTCCACCCATCAGCGTCCCTGAACTTGGGGAAATTGGCCAGAATCTGTCCAGATCAGACATAAGCTTAAAGCTGATATCATAGCCCTGTCTGTCTGGCAGATTGATGACCGCCAAGATATTAACCGGCACAAACCCCATCTGGCGGCACAGAAGCTCCCTGACCACCAGCCTCCTGTCCGGCAGGTCCTCCTTGGCACCTCTGTGCCTGAACCGCACCACATTCCTCCTTTTGAAAGCCTGCCCAGTGTAATTGGCGCTGGAGGTAAAGGATGGAGCGCCGCGGCTCCAAACATTACTGGGAGGGACCTGTGGGGCCACACTGGGCTGACTGACAGGGCGAGGGTCTGCAGCGGAGGGGCCTGTTGCACCTTGTGTGCTGGAAACCAAAGGGGAGAAATCACAGACATTTTGCACATTATTATCATCATCATCATCATCATCAATCTCAATAGCATCATCAGGATGCGCAATGTCCACCACAGTCTCTGTACCCCCTTCAGCCCCCAACCCCACATGAACTGTATCAATATCCCCAGAATTAGTGCTCTCCTGGGCTCCAACAGTAGATGCAGTCTCATGTCCACTGTCTTGCTGTTGTGCTGGGCATGCTGGGACTTGTGGTACCGCTGGGATCTGAGCCTCTTGCTCCAGCTTGGGGTCCGCCGCAGGTAGTTGCGGCTGCTGGTGCAGTATCTGACCCTCCTTAAAACAGAAGCTAGCGGGCTGCAGCACCGGCCGTACCTGCTGCCGGGTCCCACCTGGGACAATGTCTGTGCGGAAACCAGCAGAGTCCTGCGTGCAGGACCTAAACCGCTCCTGGTTCCTATAAGTCTCTGCCAGGGGCCCCATCCTCGCCAGCACACAGTCTATGTCCCGCACCACAGTCGCCAGCTCTGCCCCCAGTGCATTCAGTCTCTGGTCATATACAGAGTGATCCGCAGGATTCGCAGCCTTCAACTTGTAAATACAGTCAATTTCCATTTGCAGAAGATTCCTCTGCTGCTGCAACTCACCCATCCTCCTGACCAGTCCTGGTATCTCCTCTGCCAGCTGTAGCTCTGGGGCTCGCGGCGGCTCCTTCTGGGGTCTTGCTTTAGGGGTTGACACGTTGGTTTTTAATGTCGCTGGTTTTGTGACTCCAGCCTCCGCAACACTTTTACCACTGCCACCAGCCTGCAACCTCGTGCGTCCAGAGCTCGCCATGCTGGTCACCACATGTCCCAGCTGAAGGTTCTCCTTGAGTGTTTGCTTCTCCAGAGATGTCCGTCTCTGTCTGCCTGGAGTGAGCTGCACACCTGAAGCTGGTGATGGACTCTGCCTCACCTTCTGTGCAGCCACCTGCCCTCCAACACTCAGGTTCTCAGCAGAAGATGCCTTCTGGGATTTCCTTCCAGGTTCTGGACACTGTTTGCCTTGACTGGCCGACTGTTTAACTGCACCATCCTTGCACACAGACAAAACTTTCTCCTGTTTCTTTCCTGTGCTGAACTTCAACACAGGATCTTTCTCCATGCTGCTGGGACTTCCATTCTGAGGTTTATTTTCCCCAGAGGCAACTCTGGGATTTCCATCCACATGAGAAGGTTGGGAGTTTCCTCCCAGTGTAGGCCTGGAAGCCAGGGCCTTGCTTGGGGAGCTTCCGCGCCCAGGGTGGCCCCTCCCTGGGCTTGCTCCAGACATGAGGAGAACCACAGACACACAACCTCACAGCTAGGAGGCAGTATTATAGTAGTTATATTCTTGTACATAGGGGGCAGTATTACAGTAGTTATATTCCTGTACATAGGGGGCAGTATTATAGTAGTTATATTCATGTACATAGGGGCAGTATTACAGTAGTTATATTCCTGTACATAGGGAGGCAGTATTATAGTAGTTATATTCTTGTACATAGGGGGTAGTATTATAGTAGTTATATTCTTGTACAGAGGGAGGCAGTATTATAGTAGTTATATTCTTGTACATAGGAGCAGTATTATAGTAGTTATATCCTTGTACATAGGAGCAGTATTATAGCAGTTATATTCTTGTACATAGGGGAAGTATTGTAGTAGTTATATTCTTGTACATAGGGAGCAGTATTATAGTAGTTATATTCTTGTACAGAGGGACACAGTATTATAGTAGTTATATTCTTGTACATAGGGGCAGTATTATAGTAGTTATATTCTTGTACATAGGGAGCAGTATTATAGTAGTTATATTCTTGTACATAGGAGCAGTATTATAGTAGTTATATTCTTGTACATAGGGAGCAGTATTATAGTAGTTATATTCTTGTACATAGGGAGGCAGTATTATAGTAGTTATATTCTTGTACATAGGGGGTAGTATTATAGTAGTTATATTCTTGTACAGAGGGAGGCAGTATTATAGTAGTTATATTCTTGTACATAGGAGCAGTATTATAGTAGTTATATCCTTGTACATAGGAGCAGTATTATAGCAGTTATATTCTTGTACATAGGGGAAGTATTGTAGTAGTTATATTCTTGTACATAGGAGCAGTATTATAGTAGTTATATTCTTGTACATAGGGAGCAGTATTATAGTAGTTATATTCTTGTACATAGGAGCAGTATTATAGTAGTTATATTCTTGTACATAGAGGGCAGTATTATATTAGTTATATTCTTGAACAAAGGAGCAGTATTAAAGTAGTTATATTTTTGTACAAAGGGGCAGTATTATAGTAGTTATATTTATGTATATAGGAGCAGTATTATAGTAGTTATATTCTTGAACAAAGGAGCAGTATTATAGTAGTTATATTCTTGTACATAGGGAGGCAGTATTATAGTAGTTATATTCTTGTACATAGGAGCAGTATTATAGTAGTTACATTCTTGTACATAGGGGGCAGTATTATTGTAGTTATATTCTTGTACATAGGAGCAGTATTATAGTAGTTATATTCTTGTACATAGGAGCAGTATTATAGTAGTTATATTCTTGTACATAGAGGGCAGTATTATATTAGTTATATTCTTGTACATAGGAGCAGTATTATAGTAGTTACATTCTTGTACATAGGGGGCAGTATTATTGTAGTTATATTCTTGTACATAGGAGCAGTATTATAGTAGTTATATTCTTGTACATAGGAGCAGTATTATAGTAGTTATATTCTTGTACATAGAGGGCAGTATTATATTAGTTATATTCTTGTACATAGGGGGCAGTATTATAGTAGATATATTCTTGTACATAGGGGGCAGTGATATAGTAGTTATATTCTTGAACAAAGGAGCAGTATTAAAGTAGTTATATTTTTGTACATAGGGGCAGTATTAAAGTAGTTATATTCTTGTACATAGGGGCAGTATTATAGTAGTTCTATTCTTGTATATAAGAATAAGAGCAGTATTATAGTAGTTATATTCTTGTACATAGGGGCAGTATTGTAGTAGTTATATTCTTGTACATAGGGGGTAGTATTATAGTAGTTATATTCTTGTACATAGGAGCAGTATTATAGTAGTTATATTCTTGTACATAGGAGCAGTATTATAGCAGTTATATTCTTGTACATAGGGGAAGTATTGTAGTAGTTATATTCTTGTACATAGGGAGCAGTATTATAGTAGTTATATTCTTGTACATAGGGGCAGTATTATAGTAGTTATATTCTTGTACATAGGGAGCAGTATTATAGTAGTTATATTCTTGTACATAGGAGCAGTATTATAGTAGTTACATTTTTGTACATAGGGGGCAGTATTATTGTAGTTATATTCTTGCACATAGGAGCAGTATTATAGTAGTTATATTCTTGTACATAGGAGCAGTATTATAGTAGTTATATTCTTGTACATAGAGGGCAGTATTATATTAGTTATATTCTTGTACATGGGGGGCAGTATTATAGTAGATATATTCTTGTACATAGGGGGCAGTGATATAGTAGTTATATTCTTGAACAAAGGAGCAGTATTAAAGTAGTTATATTTTTGTACAAAGGGGCAGTATTATAGTAGTTATATTTATGTATATAGGAGCAGTATTATAGTAGTTATATTCTTGAACAAAGGAGCAGTATTATAGTAGTTATATTCTTGTACATAGGGAGGCAGTATTATAGTAGTTATATTCTTGTACATAGGAGCAGTATTATAGTAGTTATATTCTTGTACATAGGGGCAGTATTACAGTAGTTATATTCTTGTACATAGGGGCAGTATTAAAGTAGTTATATTCTTGTACATAGGGGCAGTATTATAGTAGTTCTATTCTTGTATATAAGAATAAGAGCAGTATTATAGTAGTTATATTCTTGTACATAGGGGGCAGTATTATAGTAGTTATATTCTTGTACATAGGGAGCAGTATTATAGTAGCTATATTCTTGTACATAGGGAGCAGTATTATAGTAGTTATATTCTTGTACAGAGGGAGGCAGTATTATTGTAGTTATATTCTTGTACATAGGGGCAGTATTATAGTAGTTATATTCTTGTACATATGGAGCAGTATTATAGTAGTTATATTCTTGTACATAGGGGCAGTATTATAGTAGTTATATTCTTGTACATAGGGGCAGTATTATAGTAGTTATATTCTTGTACATAGGGAGCAGTATTATAGTAGTTATATTCTTGTACATAGGAGCAGTATTATAGTAGTTATATTCTTGTACATAGGGAGCAGTATTATAGTAGTTATATTCTTGTACATAGGAGCAGTATTATAGTAGTTATATTCTTGTACATAGGGGGCAGTATTATAGTAGTTATATTCTTTTACATAGGGGGCAGTATTATAGTAGTTGTATTCTTGTACGTAGGAGCAGTATTATAGTAGTTATATTATTGTACATAGGGGGCAGTATTATAGTAGTTATATTCTTGTACATAGAGGGGAAGTATTATAGTAGTTATATTCTTGCACAGAGGGAGGCAGTATTATAGTAGTTATATTCTTGTACATAGGGGCAGTATTATAGTAGTTATATTCTTGTACATACGGAGCAGTATTATAGTAGTTATATTCTTGTACATAGGGAGCAGTATTATAGTAGTTATATTCTTGTACAGAGTGAGGCAGTATTATTGTAGTTATATTCTTGTACATAGGGGCAGTATTATAGTAGTTATATTCTTGTACATAGGGGCAGTATTGTAGTAGTTATATTCTTGTACATAGGGGGCAGTATTATAGTAGTTATATTCTTGTACATAGGGGCAGTATTTTTGTAGTTATATTCTTGTACATAGGAGGCAGTATTATAGTAGTTATATTCTTCTACATAGGAGCAGTATTATAGTAGTTATATTCTTGTACATAGGGGCAGTATTATAGTAGTTATATTCTTGTACATAGGGAGCAGTATTATAGTAGTTATATTCTTGTACATAGGGAGCAGTATTATAGTAGTTATATTCTTGTACATAGGAGCAGTATTATAGTAGATACATTCTTGTACATAGGGGGCAGTATTATAGTAGTTATATTCTTGTACATAGGAGCAGTATTATAGTAGTTATATTCTTGTACATAGGAGCAGTATTATAGTAGTTATATTCTTGTACATAGGGGCAGTATTGTAGTAGCTATATTCTTGTACATAGGGGGCAGTATTATAGTAGTTATATTCTTGTACATAGGGGGCAGTATTATAGTAGTTATATTCTTGTACATAGGGGGCAGTATTATAGTAATTGTATTCTTGTACATAGGAGCAGTATTATAGTAGTTATATTCTTGTACATAGGAGCAGTATTATAGTAGTTATATTCTTGAACATAGGAGCAGTATTATAGTAGTTATATTCTTGTACATAGGAGCAGTATTATAGTAGTTATATTCTTGTACATAGGGGCAGTATTGTAGTAGTTATATTCTTGTACATAGGGAGCAGTATTATAGTAGTTATATTCTTGTACATAGGGGCAGTATTGTAGTAGTTATATTCTTGTACATAGGGGCAGTATTATAGTAGTTATATTCTTGTACATAGGGAGCAGTATTATAGTAGTTATATTCTTGTACATAGGGGCAGTATTGTAGTAGTTATATTCTTGTACATAGGGAGCAGTATTACAGTAGTTATATTCTTGAACATAGGAGCAGTATTATAGTAGTTATATTCTTGTACATAGGGAGCAGTATTATAGTAGTTATATTCTTGTACATAGGAGCAGTATTATAGTAGTTACATTCTTGTACATAGGGGGCAGTATTATAGTACTGATATTCTTGTACATAGGGGCAGTATTATAGTAGTTATATTTCTGTACATAGGAGGCAGTATTATAGTAGTTATATTCTTGTACATACGGAGCAGTATTATAGTGGTTATATTCTTGTGCATAGGGGTAGCATTATAGTAGATATATTCTTGTACATAGGGGCAGTATTATAGTAGTTATTTTCTTGTACATACGGAGCAGTATTATAGTAGTTATATTCTTGTACATAGGGAGCAGTATTATAGTAGTTATATTCTTATACATAGGAGCAGTATTATAGTAGTTATTCTTGTACATAGGGGGCAGTATTATAGTAGTTATATTCTTGTACATAGGGGGCAGTATTATAGTAGTTATATTCTTGTACATAGGAGCAGTATTATAGTAGTTATATTGGTGTATATAGGGGGCAGTATTATAGTAGTTATATTCTTGTACATGGGGGCAGTATTATAGTAGTTATATTCCTGTACATAGGAGGCAGTATTATAGTAGTTATATTCTTGTACATAGGAGCAGTATTATAGTAGTTATATTCTTGTACATAGGGGCAGTATTGTAGTCGTTATATTCTTGTACATAGGGGGCAGTATTATAGTAGTTATATTCTTGTACATAGGGGGCAGTATTATACTAGTTGTATTCTTGTACATAGGAGCAGTATTATAGTAGTTATATTCTTGTACATAGGGGCAGTATTATAGTAGTTATATTCTTGTACATAGGGGGGCAGTATTATAGTAATTATATTCTTGTACATAGGGGGCAGTATTATAGTAGCTATATTCTTGTACATAGGGGGCAGTATTATAGTAGTTATATTCTTGTACATAGGGGGCAGTATTATAGTAGTTATATTCTTGTACATAGGGGCAGTATTGTAGTCGTTATATTCTTGTACATAGGGGGCAGTATTATAGTAGTTATATTCTTGTACATAAGAGCAGTATTATAGTAGTTATATTCTTGTACAAAGGGGATAGTATTATAGTAGCTATATTCTTGTACATAGGGGCAGTATTATAGTAGTTATATTGTTGTACATAGGGAGCAGTATTATAGTAGTTATATTGTTGTACATAGGGGGCAGTATTATAGTAGTTATATTGTTGTACATAGGAGCAGTATTATAGTAGTTATTCTTGTACATAGGGGGTAGTATTATAGTAGTTATATTCTTGTACATAGGGGGCAGTATTATAGTAGTTATATTCTTGTACATAGGAGCAGTATTATAGTAGTTATATTGTTGTACATAGGGGGCAGTATTATAGTAGTTATATTCTTGTACATGGGGGCAGTATTATAGTAGTTATATTCTTGTACATAGGGGGCAGTATTATAGTAGTTATATTCTTGTATATAGGGGGCAGTATTATAGTAGTTATATTCTTGTACATAGGGGCAGTATTATAGTAGTTATATTCCTGTACATAGGGGTAGTATTATAGTAGTTATATTCTTGTACATAGGGGACAGTATTATAATAGTTGTACTGTAACCACTATTTGGTCCTTTCATCCATGGTGATTGATGGCACTTTACATTGTTTCTCTCCCTCCATGCAGTCTGTATGTGGATCTCCTTCATTTTGGGAAAGGCTCCGTGTTCTGAGTTCCCTCCGATTAGCAGTGATTACGGGGCAGACTAACCTGGACCCATGCTCAGTACACAGCTGTTGACCATCACACAATCTATTACAAGGTACAATATATTTTCTTTCCTGGCATCTGAGGTTCAGATCCTGGAACCAAAAAGGAAAATTTGGAAATATTGTACAAACTGAAGAACGAGGAGGAAGATCAGGACCGAACATGTGTACAGGGTCCTACTAAGGAAGTGATGGGTCCAAACTGTCCCAGCAATAGAGTTAGATATCTGCATTCCGCAGTCAGTATCACACAGGATATGATTAGATACACAGCTCAGCAGACAGTATCACACAGGAGAGGATTAGATACACAGCTCAGCAGTCAGTATCACACAGGAGAGGATTAGATACACGGCTCAGCAGTCAGTATCACACAGGAGAGGATTAGATACATGGCTCAGCAGTCAGTATCACACAGGAGAGGATTAGATACACGGCTCAGCAGTCAGTATCACACAGGAGAGGAATAGATACACGGCTCAGGAGTCAGTATCACACAGGATAGGATTAGATACACGGCTCAGCAGTCAGTATCACACAGGAGAGGATTAGATACACAGCTCAGCAGTCAGTATCACACAGAATAGGATTAGATACACAGCTCAGTAGCCAGTATCACACAGGATAGGATTAGATACACGGCTGAGCAGTCAGTATCACACTGGAGAGGATTAGATACACGGCTCAGCAGTCAGTATCACACAGGAGAGGATTAGATACACGGCTCAGCAGTCAGTATCACACAGGAGAGGATTAGATACACGGCTCAGCCGTCAGTATCACACAGGAGAGGATTAGATACGCGGCTCAGCAGTCAGTATCACACAGGAGAGGATTAGATACACAGCTCAGCAGTCAGTATCACACAGGAGAGGATTAGATACACAGCTCAGCAGACAGTATCACTCAGGATAGGATTAGATACACGGCTCAGCAGTCAGTATCACACAGGAGAGGATTAGATACACGGCTCAGCAGTCAGTATCACACAGGAGAGGATTAGATACACGGCTCAGCAGACAGTATCACACAGAATAGGATTAGATACACAGCTCAGCAGTCAGTATCACACAGGATAGGATTAGATACACGGCTCAGCAGTCAGTATCACACAGGAGAGGATTAGATACACAGCTCAGCACTCAGTATCACACAGAATAGGATTAGATACACAGCTCAGTAGCCAGTATCACACAGGATAGGATTAGATACACAGCTCAGCAGTCAGTATCACACAGGATAGGATTAGATACACAGCTCAGCAGTCAGTATCACACAGGAGAGGATTAGATACACGGCTCAGCAGTCAGTATCACACATGAGAGGATTAGATACACGGCTCAGCAGTCAGTATCACACAGGATAGAATTAGATACACGGCTCAGCAGTCAGTATCACAAAGGAGAGGATTAGGTACACGGCTCAGCAGTCAGTATCACACAGGATAAGATTAGATACACGGCTCAGCAGTCAGTATCACACAGGAGAGGATTAGATACATGGCTCAGCAGTCAGTATCACACAGAAGAGTATTAGATTCATGGCTCAGCAGTCAGTATCACACAGGATAGGAATAGATACACGGCTCAGCAGTCAGTATCACACAGGATAGGATTAGATACACGGCTCAGCAGTCAGTATCACACAGGAGAGGATTAGATACACGGCTCAGCAGTCAGTATCACACAGGAGAGGATTAGATACACGGCTCAGCAGTGAGTATCACACAGGAGAGAATTAGATACACGGCTCAGCAGTCAGTATCACACAGGAGAGGATTAGATACACGGCTCAGCAGTCAGTATCACACAGGAGAGGATTAGATACACGACTCAGCAGTCAGTATCACACAGGAGAGGATTAGATACACGGCTCAATAGTCAGTATCACACAGGAGAGGATTAGATACACGGCTCAGCAGTCAGTATCACACAGGAGAGGATTAGATACACGGCTCAGCAGTCAGTATCACACAGGACAGGATGAGTTACATGGCTCAGCAGTCAGTATCACACAGGATAGGATTAGATACATGGCTCAGCAGTTAGTATCACACAGGAGAAGATTAGATACACTGCTCAGCAGTCAGTATCCCACAGGAGAGGATTAGATACACGGCTCAGCAGTCAGTATCACACAGGAGAGGATTAGATACACGGCTCAGCAGTCAGTATCACACAGGAGAGGACTAGATACACAGCTCAGCAGTCAGTATCACACAGAATAGGATAAGATACACGGCTCAGCAGTTAGTATCACACAGAATAGGATTAGATACACAGCTCAGCAGTCAGTATCACACAGGAGAGGATTAGATACACGGCTCAGCAGTCAGTATCACACAGGAGAGGATTAGATACACGGCTCAGCAGACAGTATCACACAGAATAGGATTAGATACACGGCTCAGCAGTCAGTATCACACAGGATAGGATTAGATACACAGCTCAGTAGCCAGTATCACACAGGATAGGATTAGATACACAGCTCAGCAGTCAGTATCACACAGGATAGGATTAGATACACGGCTCAGCAGTCAGTATCACACAGGATAGGATTAGATACACGGCTCAGCAGTCAGTATCACACAGGATAGGATTAGATACACGGCTCAGCAGTTAGTATCACACAGGAGAGGATTAGATACACGGCTCAGCAGTCAGTATCACACAGGATAGGATTAGATACACAGCTCAGCAGTCAGTATCACACAGGATAGGATTAGATACACGGCTCAGCAGTCAGTATCACACAGGAGAGGATTAGATACACGGCTCAGCAGTCAGTATCACACATGAGAGGATTAGATACACGGCTCACCAGTCAGTATCACACAGGACAGGATTAGATACACGGCTCAGCAGTCAGTATCACACAGGAGAGGATTAGGTACACGGCTCAGCAGTCAGTATCACACAGGAAAGGATTAGATACACGGCTCAGCAGTCAGTATCACACAGGAGAGGATTAGATACACGGCTCAGCAGTCAGTATCACACAGGAGAGGATTAGATACACGGCTCAGCAGTCAGTATCACACAGGAGAGGATTAGATACACGGCTCAGCAGTCAGTATCACACATGAGAGGATTAGATACACGGCTCAGCAGTCAGTATCACACAGGATAGGATTAGATACACTGCTCAGCAGTCAGTATCACACAGGATAGGATTAGATACACGGCTCAGCAGTCAGTATCACACAGGAGAGGATTAGGTACACGGCTCAGCAGTCAGTATCACACAGGATAGGATTAGATACACGGCTCAGCAGTCAGTATCACACAGGAGAGGATTAGATACATGGCTCAGCAGTCAGTATCACACAGGAGAGGATTAGATACACGGCTCAGCAGTCAGTATCACACAGGATAGGAATAGATGCACAGCTCAGCAGTCAGTATCACACAGGATAGGATTAGATACACGGCTCAGCAGTCAGTATCACACAGGAGAGGATTAGATACACGGCTCAGCAGTCAGTATCACACAGGAGAGGATTAGATACACGGCTCAGCAGTCAGTATCACACAGGAGAGGATTAGATACACGGCTCAGCAGTGAGTATCACACAGGAGAGAATTAGATACACGGCTCAGCAGTCAGTATCACACAGGATAGGATTAGATACACGACTCAGCAGTCAGTATCACACAGGAGAGGATTAGATACACGACTCAGCAGTCAGTATCACACAGGAGAGAATTAGATACACGGCTCAACAGTCAGTATCACACAGGAGAGGATTAGATACACGGCTCAGCAGTCAGTATCACACAGGAGAGGATTAGATACACGGCTCAGCAGTCAGTATCACACAGGACAGGATGAGATACATGGCTCAGCAGTCAGTATCACACAGGATAGGATTAGATACATGGCTCAGCAGTTAGTATCACACAGGAGAAGATTAGATATACTGATCAGCAGTCAGTATCCCACAGGAGAGGATTAGATACACGGCTCAGCAGTCAGAATCACACAGGAGAGGATAAGATACACGGATCAGCAGTCAGTATCTCACAGGAGAAGATTAGATACACAGCTCAGCAGTCAGTATCACACAGAATAGGATAAGATACACGGCTCAGCAGTTAGTATCACACAGAATAGGATTAGATACACAGCTCAGCAGTCAGTATCACACAGGAGAGGATTAGATACACGACTCAGCAGTCAGTATCACACAGGAGATTAGATACACGGCTCAGCAGACAGTATCACACAGAATAGGATTAGATACACAGCTCAGCAGTCAGTATCACACAGGATAGGATTAGATACACAGCTCAGTAGCCAGTATCACACAGGATAGGATTAGATACACAGCTCAGCAGTCAGTTTCACACAGGATAGGATTAGATACACAGCTCAGCAGTCAGTATCACACAGGATAGGATTAGATACACGGCTCAGCAGTCAGTATCACACAGGAGAGGATTAGATACACGGCTCAGCAGTCAGTATCACACATGAGAGGATTAGACACACGGCTCAGCAGTCAGTATCACACAGGATAGGATTAGATACACGGCTCAGCAGTCAGTATCACACAGGAGAGGATTAGGTACACGGCTCAGCAGTCAGTGTCACACAGGATAGGATTAGATACACGGCTCAGCAGTCAGTATCACACAGGAGAGGATTAGATACACCGCTCAGCAGGCAGTATCACACAGGAGAGGATTAGATACACAGCTCAGCAGTCAGTATCACACAGGATAGGAATAGATACACGGTTCAACAGTCTGTATCACACAGGAGAGGATTAGATACACGGCTCAGCAGTCAGTATCACACAGGAAAGGATTAGATACACGGCTCAGCAGTCAGTATCACACAGGAGAGGATGAGATACACGGCTCAGCAGTCAGTATCACACAGGACAGGATTAGATACATGGCTCAGCAGTTAGTATCACACAGGAGAAGATTAGATACACTGCTCAGCAGTCAGTATCCCACAGGAGAGGATTAGATACACGGCTCAGCAGTCAGTATTACATAGTAGAGGATTAGATACACAGCTCAGCAGTCAGTATCACACAGGACAGGATAAGATACACGGCTCAGCAGTTAGTATCACACAGAATAGGATTAGATACACAGCTCAGCAGTCAGTATCACACAGGAGAGGATTAGATACACGGCTCAGCAGTCAGTATCACACAGGAGAGGATTAGATACACGGCTCAGCAGTCAGTATCACCCAGGATAGGATTAGATACACAGCTCAGCAGTCAGTATCACACAGGAGAGGATTAGATATACAGCTCAGCAGACAGTATCACACAGGATAGGATTAGATTCACGGCTCAGCAGTCAGTATCACACAGGAGAGGATTAGATACACGGCTCAGCAGTCAGTATCACACAGGAGAGGATTAGATACACGGCTCAGCAGTCAGTATCACACAGGAGAGGATTAGTTACACGGCTCAGCAGTCAGTATCACGCAGGAGAGGATTAGATACAGAGCTCAGCAGTCAGTATCACGCAGGATAGGATTAGATACACGGCTCAGCAGTCAGTAACACACAGGATAGGTTTAGATACACAGTTCAGCAGTCAGTATCACACAGGAGAGGATTAGATACACGGCTCAGCCGTCAGTATCACACAGGAGAGGATTAGATACACGGCTCAGCAGTCAGTATCACACAGGAGAGGATTAGATACAGAGCTCAGCAGACAGTATCACACAGGACAGGATTAGATACACAGCTCAGCAGTCAGTATCACACAGGATAGGATTAGATACACAGCTCAGCAGTCAGTATCACACAGGATAGGATTAGATACATGGCTCAGCAGTCAGTTTCACACAGGATAGGATTAGATACACGGCTCAGCAGTCAGTATCACACAGGATTGGATTAGATACATGGCTCAGCAGTCAGTATCACACAGTATAGGATTAGATACACGGCTCAGGAGACAGTATCACACAGGATAGGATTAGATACACGGCTCAGCAATCAGTATCACACAGGAGAGGATTAGATACATGGCTCAGCAGTCAGTATCACGCAGGATAGGATTAGATACACGGCTCAGCAGTCAGTATCACACAGGATAGGATTAGATACACAGCTCAGCAGTCAGTATCACACAGGATAGGATTAGATACACGGCTCAGCAGTCAGTATCACACAGGATAGGATTAGATACACAGCTCAGCAGTCAGTATCACACAGGAGAGGATTAGATACACGGCTCAGCAGTCAGTATCACACATGAGAGGATTAGATACACGGCTCAGCAGTCAGTATCACACAGGAAAGGATTAGATACACGGCTCAGCAGTCAGTATCACACAGGAGAGGATTAGGTACACGGCTCAGCAGTCAGTATCACACAGGAGAGGATTAGGTACACGGCTCAGCAGTCAGTATCACACAGGAGAGGATTAGATACACGGCTCAGCAGTCAGTATCACACAGGAGAGGATTAGATACATGGCTCAGCAGTCAGTATCACACAGGAGAGGATTAGATACACAGCTCAGTAGCCAGTATCACACAGGATAGGATTAGATACACGGCTCAGCAGTCAGTATCACACAGGAGAGGATTAGGTACACGGCTCAGCAGTCAGTATCACACAGGAAAGGATTAGATACACAGCTCAGTAGCCAGTATCACACAGGATAGGATTAGATACACAGCTCAGCAGTCAGTATCACACAGGATAGGATTAGATACACGGCTCAGCAGTCAGTATCACACAGGATAGGATTAGATACACGGCTCAGCAGTCAGTATCACACAGGATAGGATTAGATACACGGCTCAGCAGTTAGTATCACACAGGAGAGGATTAGATACACGGCTCAGCAGTCAGTATCACACAGGATAGGATTAGATACACAGCTCAGCAGTCAGTATCACACAGGATAGGATTAGATACACGGCTCAGCAGTCAGTATCACACAGGAGAGGATTAGATACACGGCTCAGCAGTCAGTATCACACATGAGAGGATTAGATACACGGCTCACCAGTCAGTATCACACAGGACAGGATTAGATACACGGCTCAGCAGTCAGTATCACACAGGAGAGGATTAGGTACACGGCTCAGCAGTCAGTATCACACAGGAAAGGATTAGATACACGGCTCAGCAGTCAGTATCACACAGGAGAGGATTAGATACACGGCTCAGCAGTCAGTATCACACAGGAGAGGATTAGATACACGGCTCAGCAGTCAGTATCACACAGGAGAGGATTAGATACACGGCTCAGCAGTCAGTATCACACATGAGAGGATTAGATACACGGCTCAGCAGTCAGTATCACACAGGATAGGATTAGATACACGGCTCAGCAGTCAGTATCACACAGGATAGGATTAGATACACGGCTCAGCAGTCAGTATCACACAGGAGAGGATTAGGTACACGGCTCAGCAGTCAGTATCACACAGGATAGGATTAGATACACGGCTCAGCAGTCAGTATCACACAGGAGAGGATTAGATACATGGCTCAGCAGTCAGTATCACACAGGAGAGGATTAGATACACGGCTCAGCAGTCAGTATCACACAGGATAGGAATAGATGCACGGCTCAGCAGTCAGTATCACACAGGACAGGATTAGATACACGGCTCAGCAGTCAGTATCACACAGGAGAGGATTAGATACACGGCTCAGCAGTCAGTATCACACAGGAGAGGATTAGATACACGGCTCAGCAGTCAGTATCACACAGGAGAGGATTAGATACACGGCTCAGCAGTGAGTATCACACAGGAGAGAATTAGATACACGGCTCAGCAGTCAGTATCACACAGGATAGGATTAGATACACGGCTCAGCAGTCAGTATCACACAGGAGAGGATTAGATACACGACTCAGCAGTCAGTATCACACAGGAGAGAATTAGATACACGGCTCAACAGTCAGTATCACACAGGAGAGGATTAGATACACGGCTCAGCAGTCAGTATCACACAGGAGAGGATTAGATACACGGCTCAGCAGTCAGTATCACACAGGACAGGATGAGATACATGGCTCAGCAGTCAGTATCACACAGGATAGGATTAGATACATGGCTCAGCAGTTAGTATCACACAGGAGAAGATTAGATATACTGCTCAGCAGTCAGTATCCCACAGGAGAGGATTAGATACACGGCTCAGCAGTCAGTATCACACAGGAGAGGATAAGATACACGGATCAGCAGTCAGTATCTCACAGGAGAGGATTAGATACACAGCTCAGCAGTCAGTATCACACAGAATAGGATAAGATACACGGCTCAGCAGTTAGTATCACACAGAATAGGATTAGATACACAGCTCAGCAGTCAGTATCACACAGGAGAGGATTAGATACACAGCTCAGCAGTCAGTTTCACACAGGATAGGATTAGATACACAGCTCAGCAGTCAGTTTCACACAAGATAGGATTAGATACACAGCTCAGCAGTCAGTATCACACAGGATAGGATTAGATACAAGGCTCAGCAGTCAGTATCACACAGGAGAGGATTAGATACACGGCTCAGCAGTCAGTATCACACATGAGAGGATTAGACACACGGCTCAGCAGTCAGTATCACACAGGATAGGATTAGATACACGGCTCAGCAGTCAGTATCACACAGGAGAGGATTAGGTACACGGCTCAGCAGTCAGTGTCACACAGGATAGGAGTAGATACACGGCTCAGCAGTCAGTATCACACAGGAGAGGATTAGATACACCGCTCAGCAGTCAGCATCACACAGGAGAGGATTAGATACACCGCTCAGCACTCAGTATCACACAGGAGAGGATTAGATACACCGCTCAGCACTCAGTATCACACAGGAGAGGATTAGATACACCGCTCAGCACTCAGTATCACACAGGAGAGGATTAGATACACCGCTCAGCACTCAGTATCACACAGGAGAGGATTAGATACACAGCTCAGCAGTCAGTATCACACAGGATAGGAATAGATACACGGTTCAACAGTCTGTATCACACAGGAGAGGATTAGATACACGGCTCAGCAGTCAGTATCACACAGGAAAGGATTAGATACACGGCTCAGCAGTCAGTATCACACAGGAGAGGATGAGATACACGGCTCAGCAGTCAGTATCACACAGGATAGGATTAGATACATGGCTCAGCAGTTAGTATCACACAGGAGAAGATTAGATACACTGCTCAGCAGTCAGTATCCCACAGGAGAGGATTAGATACACGGCTCAGCAGTCAGTATTACATAGTAGAGGATTAGATTCACAGCTCAGCAGTCAGTATCACACAGGACAGGATAAGATACACGGCTCAGCAGTTAGTATCACACAGAATAGGATTAGATACACAGCTCAGCAGTCAGTATCACACAGGAGAGGATTAGATACACGGCTCAGCAGTCAGAATCACACAGGAGAGGATTAAATACACGGCTCAGCAGTCAGTATCACCCAGGATAGGATTAGATACACAGCTCAGCAGTCAGTATCACACAGGAGAGGATTAGATATACAGCTCAGCAGACAGTATCACACAGGATAGGATTAGATTCACGGCTCAGCAGTCAGTATCACACAGGAGAGGATTAGATACACGGCTCAGCAGTCAGTATCACACAGGAGAGGATTAGATACACGGCTCAGCAGTCAGTATCACACAGGAGAGGATTAGATACACGGCTCAGCAGTCAGTATCACGCAGGAGAGGATTAGATACAGAGCTCAGCAGTCAGTATCACGCAGGATAGGATTAGATACACGGCTCAGCAGTCAGTAACACACAGGATAGGTTTAGATACACAGTTCAGCAGTCAGTATCACACAGGAGAGGATTAGATACACGGCTCAGCAGTCAGTATCACACAGGAGAGGATTAGATACACGGCTCAGCAGTCAGTATCACACAGGAGAGGATTAGATACAGAGCTCAGCAGACAGTATCACACAGGACAGGATTAGATACACAGCTCAGCAGTCAGTATCACACAGGATAGGATTAGATACACAGCTCAGCAGTCAGTATCACACAGGATAGGATTAGATACATGGCTCAGCAGTCAGTTTCACACAGGATAGGATTAGATACACGGCTCAGCAGTCAGTATCACACAGGATTGGATTAGATACATGGCTCAGCAGTCAGTATCACACAGTATAGGATTAGATACACGGCTCAGGAGACAGTATCACACAGGATAGGATTAGATACACGGCTCAGCAATCAGTATCACACAGGAGAGGATTAGATACATGGCTCAGCAGTCAGTATCACGCAGGATAGGATTAGATACACGGCTCAGCAGTCAGTATCACACAGGATAGGATTAGATACACAGCTCAGCAGTCAGTATCACACAGGATAGGATTAGATACACGGCTCAGCAGTCAGTATCACACAGGATAGGATTAGATACACAGCTCAGCAGTCAGTATCACACAGGAGAGGATTAGATACACGGCTCAGCAGTCAGTATCACACATGAGAGGATTAGATACACGGCTCAGCAGTCAGTATCACACAGGAAATGATTAGATACACGGCTCAGCAGTCAGTATCACACAGGAGAGGATTAGGTACACGGCTCAGCAGTCAGTATCACACAGGAGAGGATTAGGTACACGGCTCAGCAGTCAGTATCACTCAGGATAGGATTAGATACACGGCTCAGCAGTCAGTATCACACAGGAGAGGATTAGATACATGGCTCAGCAGTCAGTATCACACAGGAGAGGATTAGATACACAGCTCAGTAGCCAGTATCACACAGGATAGGATTAGATACACGGCTCAGCAGTCAGTATCACACAGGAGAGGATTAGGTACACGGCTCAGCAGTCAGTATCACACAGGAAAGGATTAGATACACGGCTCAGCAGTCAGTATCACACAGGAGAGGATTAGATACACGGCTCAGCAGTCAGTATCACACAGGAGAGGATTAGATACACGGCTCAGCAGTCAGTATCACACAGGAGAGGATTAGATACACGGCTCAGCAGTCAGTATCACACAGGAGAGGATTAGATACACGGCTCAGCCGTCAGTATCACACAGGAGAGGATTAGATACACGGCTCAGCAGTCAGTATCACACAGGAGAGGATTAGATACACAGCTCAGCAGTCCGTATCACACAGGATAGGATTAGATACACGGCTCAGCAGTCAGTATCACACAGGATAGGATTAGATACACGGCTCAGCAGTCAGTATCACACAGGATAGGATTAGATACACGGCTCAGCAGTTAGTATCACACAGGAGAGGATTAGATACACGGCTCAGCAGTCAGTATCACACAGGATAGGATTAGATACACAGCTCAGCAGTCAGTATCACACAGGATTGGATTAGATACACGGCTCAGCAGTCAGTATCACACAGGAGAGGATTAGATACACGGCTCAGCAGTCAGTATCACACATGAGAGGATTAGATACACGGCTCAGCAGTCAGTATCACACAGGACAGGATTAGATACACGGCTCAGCAGTCAGTATCACACAGGAGAGGATTAGATACACGGCTCAGTAGTCAGTATCATACAGGATAGGAATAGATACACGGCTCAACAGTCAGTATCACACAGGAGAGGATTAGATACACGGCTCAGCAGTCAGTATCACACAGGAAAGGATTAGATACACGGCTCAGCAGTCAGTATCACACAGGAGAGGATGAGATACACGGCTCAGCAGTCAGTATCACACATGAGAGGATTAGATACACGGCTCAGCAGTCAGTATCACACAGGATAGGATTAGATACACGGCTCAGCAGTCAGTATCACACAGGAGAGGATTAGGTACACGGCTCAGCAGTCAGTATCACACAGGATAGGATTAGATACACGGCTCAGCAGTCAGTATCACACAGGAGAGGATTAGATACATGGCTCAGCAGTCAGTATCACACAGGAGAGGATTAGATACACGGCTCAGCAGTCAGTATCACACAGGATAGGAATAGATGCACGGCTCAGCAGTCAGTATCACACAGGATAGGATTAGATACACGGCTCAGCAGTCAGTATCACACAGGAGAGGATTAGATACACGGCTCAGCAGTCAGTATCACACAGGAGAGGATTAGATACACGGCTCAGCAGTGAGTATCACACAGGAGAGAATTAGATACACGGCTCAGCAGTCAGTATCACACAGGATAGGATTAGATACACGGCTCAGCAGTCAGTATCACACAGGAGAGGATTAGATACACGACTCAGCAGTCAGTATCACACAGGAGAGAATTAGATACACGGCTCAACAGTCAGTATCACACAGGAGAGTATTAGATACACGGCTCAGCAGTCAGTATCACACAGGAGAGGATTAGATACACGGCTCAGCAGTCAGTATCACACAGGACAGGATGAGATACATGGCTCAGCAGTCAGTATCACACAGGATAGGATTAGATACATGGCTCAGCAGTCAGTATCACACAGGAGAGGATTAGATACACGGCTCAGCAGTCAGTATCACACAGGAGAGGATTAGATACACGGCTCAGCAGTCAGTATCACACAGGAGAGGATTAGATACACGGCTCAGCAGTCAGTATCACACAGGAGAGGATTAGATACACGGCTCAGCCGTCAGTATCACACAGGAGAGGATTAGATACACGGCTCAGCAGTCAGTGTCACACAGGAGAGGATTAGATACACAGCTCAGCAGTCCGTATCACACAGGATAGGATTAGATACACGGCTCAGCAGTCAGTATCACACAGGATAGGATTAGATACACGGCTCAGCAGTCAGTATCACACAGGATAGGATTAGATACACGGCTCAGCAGTTAGTATCACACAGGAGAGGATTAGATACACGGCTCAGCAGTCAGTATCACACAGGATAGGATTAGATACACAGCTCAGCAGTCAGTATCACACAGGATTGGATTAGATACACGGCTCAGCAGTCAGTATCACACAGGAGAGGATTAGATACACGGCTCAGCAGTCAGTATCACACATGAGAGGATTAGATACACGGCTCAGCAGTCAGTATCACACAGGACAGGATTAGATACACGGCTCAGCAGTCAGTATCACACAGGAGAGGATTAGATACACGGCTCAGTAGTCAGTATCATACAGGATAGGAATAGATACACGGCTCAACAGTCAGTATCACACAGGAGAGGATTAGATACACGGCTCAGCAGTCAGTATCACACAGGAAAGGATTAGATACACAGCTCAGCAGTCAGTATCACACAGGAGAGGATGAGATACACGGCTCAGCAGTCAGTATCACACATGAGAGGATTAGATACACGGCTCAGCAGTCAGTATCACACAGGATAGGATTAGATACACGGCTCAGCAGTCAGTATCACACAGGAGAGGATTAGGTACACGGCTCAGCAGTCAGTATCACACAGGATAGGATTAGATACACGGCTCAGCAGTCAGTATCACACAGGAGAGGATTAGATACATGGCTCAGCAGTCAGTATCACACAGGAGAGGATTAGATACACGGCTCAGCAGTCAGTATCACACAGGATAGGAATAGATGCACGGCTCAGCAGTCAGTATCACACAGGATAGGATTAGATACACGGCTCAGCAGTCAGTATCACACAGGAGAGGATTAGATACACGGCTCAGCAGTCAGTATCACACAGGAGAGGATTAGATACACGGCTCAGCAGTGAGTATCACACAGGAGAGAATTAGATACACGGCTCAGCAGTCAGTATCACACAGGATAGGATTAGATACACGGCTCAGCAGTCAGTATCACACAGGAGAGGATTAGATACACGACTCAGCAGTCAGTATCACACAGGAGAGAATTAGATACATGGCTCAACAGTCAGTATCACACAGGAGAGTATTAGATACACGGCTCAGCAGTCAGTATCACACAGGAGAGGATTAGATACACGGCTCAGCAGTCAGTATCACACAGGACAGGATGAGATACATGGCTCAGCAGTCAGTATCACACAGGATAGGATTAGATACATGGCTCAGCAGTTAGTATCACACAGGAGAAGATTAGATACACTGCTCAGCAGTCAGTATCCCACAGGAGAGGATTAGATACACGGCTCAGCAGTCAGTATCACACAGGAGAGGATTAGATACACGGATCAGCAGTCAGTATCTCACAGGAGAGGATTAGATACACAGCTCAGCAGTCAGTATCACACAGAATAGGATAAGATACACGGCTCAGCAGTTAGTATCACACAGAATAGGATTAGATACACAGCTCAGCAGTCAGTATCACACAGGAGAGGATTAGATACACGGCTCAGCAGTCAGTATCACACAGGAGATTAGATACACGTCTCAGCAGACAGTATCACACAGAATAGGATTAGATACACAGCTCCGCAGTCAGTATCACACAGGATAGGATTAGATACACAGCTCAGTAGCCAGTATCACACAGGATAGGATTAGATACACAGCTCAGCAGTCAGTATCACACAGGATAGGATTAGATACACAGCTCAGCAGTCAGTATCACACAGGATAGGATTAGATACACGGCTCAGCAGTCAGTATCACACAGGAGAGGATTAGATACACGGCTCAGCAGTCAGTATCACACATGAGAGGATTAGATACACGGCTCAGCAGTCAGTATCACACAGGATAGGATTAGATACACGGCTCAGCAGTCAGTATCACACAGGAGAGGATTAGGTACACGGCTCAGCAGTCAGTATCACACAGGATAGGATTAGATACACGGCTCAGCAGTCAGTATCACACAGGAGAGGATTAGATACACGGCTCAGCAGTCAGTATCACACAGGAGAGGATTAGATACACGGCTCAGTAGTCAGTATCACACAGGATAGGAATAGATACACGGCTCAACAGTCAGTATCACACAGGAGAGGATTAGATACACGGCTCAGCAGTCAGTATCACACAGGAAAGGATTAGATACACGGCTCAGCAGTCAGTATCACACAGGAGAGGATGAGATACACGGCTCAGCAGTCAGTATCACACAGGATAGGATTAGATACATGGCTCAGCAGTTAGTATCACACAGAAGATTAGATACACTGCTCAGCAGTCAGTATCCCACAGGAGAGGATTAGATACACGGCTCAGCAGTCAGTATTACACAGTAGAGGATTAGATACACAGCTCAGCAGTCAGTATCACACAGGACAGGATAAGATACACGGCTCAGCAGTTAGTATCACACAGAATAGGATTAGATACACAGCTCAGCAGTCAGTATCACACAGGAGAGGATTAGATACACAGCTCAGCAGTCAGTATCACACAGGAGAGGATTAGATACACGGCTCAGCAGTCAGTATCACCCAGGATAGGATTAGATACACAGCTCAGCAGTCAGTATCACACAGGAGAGGATTAGATATACAGCTCAGCAGACAGTATCACACAGGATAGGATTAGATTCACGGCTCAGCAGTCAGTATCACACAGGAGAGGATTAGATACACGGCTCAGCAGTCAGTATCACACAGGAGAGGATTAGATACACGGCTCAGCAGTCAGTATCACACAGGAGAGGATTAGATACACGGCTCAGCAGTCAGTATCACGCAGGAGAGGATTAGATACAGAGCTCAGCAGTCAGTATCACGCTGGATAGGATTAGATACACGGCTCAGCAGTCAGTAACACACAGGATAGGATTAGATACACAGCTCAGCAGTCAGTATCACACAGGAGAGGATTAGATACACGGCTCAGCAGTCAGTATCACACAGGAGAGGATTAGATACACGGCTCAGCAGTCAGTATCACACAGGAGAGGATTAGATACAGAGCTCAGCAGACAGTATCACACAGGACAGGATTAGATACACAGCTCAGCAGTCAGTATCACACAGGATAGGATTAGATACACAGCTCAGCAGTCAGTATCACACAGTATAGGATTAGATACACTGCTCAGCAGTCAGTTTCACACAGGATAGGATTAGATACACGGCTCAGCAGTCAGTATCACACAGGATTGGATTAGATACACGGCTCAGCAGTCAGTATCACACAGGAGAGGATTAGATACATGGCTCAGCAGTCAGTATCACACAGGATAGGATTAGATACACTGCTCAGCAGTCAGTTTCACACAGGATAGGATTAGATACACGGCTCAGCAGTCAGTATCACACAGGATAGGATTAGATACACGGCTCAGCAGTCAGTATCACACAGGAGAGGATTAGATACACGGCTCAGCAGTCAGTATCACACATGAGAGGATTAGATACACGGCTCAGCAGTCAGTATCACACAGGATAGGATTAGATACACGGCTCAGCAGTCAGTATCACACAGGAGAGGATTAGGTACACGGCTCAGCAGTCAGTATCACACAGGATAGGATTAGATACACGGCTCAGCAGTCAGTATCACACAGGAGAGGATTAGATACACGGCTCAGCAGTCAGTATCACACAGGAGAGGATTAGATACACGGCTCAGTAGTCAGTATCACACAGGATAGGAATAGATACACGGCTCAACAGTCAGTATCACACAGGAGAGGATTAGATACACGGCTCAGCAGTCAGTATCACACAGGAAAGGATTAGATACACGGCTCAGCAGTCAGTATCACACAGGAGAGGATGAGATACACGGCTCAGCAGTCAGTATCACACAGGATAGGATTAGATACATGGCTCAGCAGTTAGTATCACACAGGATAAGATTAGATACACTGCTCAGCAGTCAGTATCCCACAGGAGAGGATTAGATACACGGCTCAGCAGTCAGTATTACACAGTAGAGGATTAGATACACAGCTCAGCAGTCAGTATCACACAGGACAGGATAAGATACACGGCTCAGCAGTTAGTATCACACAGAATAGGATTAGATACACAGCTCAGCAGTAAGTATCACACAGGAGAGGATTAGATACACAGCTCAGCAGTCAGTATCACACAGGAGAGGATTAGATACACGGCTCAGCAGTCAGTATCACCCAGGATAGGATTAGATACACAGCTCAGCAGTCAGTATCACACAGGAGAGGATTAGATATACAGCTCAGCAGACAGTATCACACAGGATAGGATTAGATTCACGGCTCAGCAGTCAGTATCACACAGGAGAGGATTAGATACACGGCTCAGCAGTCAGTATCACACAGGAGAGGATTAGATACACGGCTCAGCAGTCAGTATCACACAGGAGAGGATTAGATACACGGCTCAGCAGTCAGTATCACGCAGGAGAGGATTAGATACAGAGCTCAGCAGTCAGTATCACGCAGGATAGGATTAGATACACGGCTCAGCAGTCAGTAACACACAGGATAGGATTAGATACACAGCTCAGCAGTCAGTATCACACAGGAGAGGATTAGATAAACGGCTCAGCAGTCAGTATCACACAGGAGAGGATTAGATACACGGCTCAGCAGTCAGTATCACACAGGAGAGGATTAGATACAGAGCTCAGCAGACAGTATCACACAGGACAGGATTAGATACACAGCTCAGCAGTCAGTATCACACAGGATAGGATTAGATACACAGCTCAGCAGTCAGTATCACACAGGATAGGATTAGATACACGGCTCAGCAGTCAGTTTCACACAGGATAGGATTAGATACACGGCTCAGCAGTCAGTATCACACAGGATTGGATTAGATACATGGCTCAGCAGTCAGTATCACACAGGGTAGGATTAGATACACGGCTCAGGAGACAGTATCACACAGGATAGGATTAGATACACAGCTCAGCAATCAGTATCACACAGGAGAGGATTAGATACATGGCTCAGCAGTCAGTATCACGCAGGATAGGATTAGATACACGGCTCAGCAGTCAGTATCACACAGGATAGGATTAGATACACAGCTCAGCAGTCAGTATCACACAGGATAGGATTAGATACACGGCTCAGCAGTCAGTATCACACAGGATAGGATTAGATACACAGCTCAGCAGTCAGTATCACACAGGAGAGGATTAGATACACGGCTCAGCAGTCAGTATCACACATGAGAGGATTAGATACACGGCTCAGCAGTCAGTATCACACAGGAAAGGATTAGATACACGGCTCAGCAGTCAGTATCACACAGGAGAGGATTAGGTACACGGCTCAGCAGTCAGTATCACACAGGATAGGATTAGATACACGGCTCAGCAGTTAGTATCACACAGGAGAGGATTAGATACACGGCTCAGCAGTCAGTATCACACAGGAGAGGATTAGATACACGGCTCAGCAGTCAGTATCACACAGGATAGGAATAGATACACGGCTCAACAGTCAGTATCACACAGGAGAGGATTAGATACACGGCTCAGCAGTTAGTATCACACAGAAGAGGATTTGATACACGGCTCAGCAGTCAGTATCACACAGGAGAGGATTAGATACACGGCTCAGCAGTCAGTATCACACAGGAGAGGAATAGATACACGGCTCAGCAGTCAGTAACACAGGAGAGGATTAGATACACAGCTCAGTAGTCAGTATCACACAGGAGAGGATTAGATACACGGCTCAGCAGTCAGTATCACACAGGAGAGGATGAGATACATGGCTCAGCAGTCAGTATCACACAGGATAGGATTAGATACATGGCTCAGCAGTTAGTATCACAGAGGAGAAGATTAGATACACTGCTCAGCAGTCAGTATCCCACAGGAGAGGATTAGATACACGGCTCAGCAGTCAGTATCACACAGGAGAGGATTAGATACACGGCTCAGCAGTCAGTATCACACAGGAGAGGATTAGATACACGGCTCAGCAGTCAGTATCACACAGGATAGGATAAGATACACGGCTCAGCAGTCAGTATCACACGAGAGGATTAGATACACAGCTCAGCAGTCAGTATCACACAGGAGAGGATTAGATACACGGCTCAGCAGTCAGTATCACACAGGAGAGGATTAGATACACGGCTCAGCAGACAGTATCACACAGAATAGGATTAGATACACAGCTCAGCAGTCAGTATCACACAGGATAGGATTATATACACGGCTCAGCAGTCAGTATCACACAGGAGAGGATTAGATACACAGCTCAGCAGTCAGTATCACACAGAATAGGATTAGATACACAGCTCAGCAGTCAGTATCACACAGGATAGGATTAGATACACGGCTCTGCAGTCAGTAACACACAGGAGAGGATTAGATACACGGCTCAGCAGTCAGTATCACACAGGATAGGATTAGATACACAGCTCAGCAGTCAGTATCACACAGGATAGGATTAGATACACAGCTCAGCAGTCAGTATCACACAGGATAGGATTAGATACACAGCTCAGAAGTCAGTATCACACAGGAGAGGATTAGATACACGGCTCAGCAGTCAGTATCACACATGAGAGGATTAGATACACGGCTCAGCAGTCAGTATCACACAGGATAGGATTAGATACACGGCTCAGCAGTCAGTATCACACAGGAGAGGATTAGTTACACGGCTCAGCAGTCAGTATCACACAGGATAGGATTAGATACACGGCTCAGCAGTCAGTATCACACAGGAGAGGATTAGATACACGGCTCAGCAGTCAGTATCACACAGGAGAGGATTAGATACACGGCTCAGCAGTCAGTATCAGACAGGATAGGAGTAGATACATGGCTCAACAGTCAGTATCACACAGGAGAGGATTAGATACACGGCTCAGCAGTCAGTATCACACAGGAGAGGATTAGATACACGGCTCAGCAGTTAGTATCACACAGAAGAGGATTTGATACACGGCTCAGCAGTCAGTATCACACAGGAGAGGATTAGATACACGGCTCAGCAGTCAGTATCACACAGGAGAGGAATAGATACACGGCTCAGCAGTCAGTAACACAGGAGAGGATTAGATACACAGCTCAGTAGTCAGTATCACACAGGAGAGGATTAGATACACGGCTCAGCAGTCAGTATCACACAGGAGAGGATGAGATACATGGCTCAGCAGTCAGTATCACACAGGATAGGATTAGATACATGGCTCAGCAGTTAGTATCACAGAGGAGAAGATTAGATACACTGCTCAGCAGTCAGTATCCCACAGGAGAGGATTAGATACACGGCTCAGCAGTCAGTATCACACAGGAGAGGATTAGATACACGGCTCAGCAGTCAGTATCACACAGGAGAGGATTAGATACACGGCTCAGCAGTCAGTATCACACAGGATAGGATAAGATACACGGCTCAGCAGTCAGTATCACACGAGAGGATTAGATACACAGCTCAGCAGTCAGTATCACACAGGAGAGGATTAGATACACGGCTCAGCAGTCAGTATCACACAGGAGAGGATTAGATACACGGCTCAGCAGACAGTATCACACAGAATAGGATTAGATACACAGCTCAGCAGTCAGTATCACACAGGATAGGATTATATACACGGCTCAGCAGTCAGTATCACACAGGAGAGGATTAGATACACAGCTCAGCAGTCAGTATCACACAGAATAGGATTAGATACACAGCTCAGCAGTCAGTATCACACAGGATAGGATTAGATACACGGCTCTGCAGTCAGTAACACACAGGAGAGGATTAGATACACGGCTCAGCAGTCAGTATCACACAGGATAGGATTAGATACACAGCTCAGCAGTCAGTATCACACAGGATAGGATTAGATACACAGCTCAGCAGTCAGTATCACACAGGATAGGATTAGATACACAGCTCAGAAGTCAGTATCACACAGGAGAGGATTAGATACACGGCTCAGCAGTCAGTATCACACATGAGAGGATTAGATACACGGCTCAGCAGTCAGTATCACACAGGATAGGATTAGATACACGGCTCAGCAGTCAGTATCACACAGGAGAGGATTAGTTACACGGCTCAGCAGTCAGTATCACACAGGATAGGATTAGATACACGGCTCAGCAGTCAGTATCACACAGGAGAGGATTAGATACACGGCTCAGCAGTCAGTATCACACAGGAGAGGATTAGATACACGGCTCAGCAGTCAGTATCAGACAGGATAGGAGTAGATACATGGCTCAACAGTCAGTATCACACAGGAGAGGATTAGATACACGGCTCAGCAGTCAGTATCACACAGGAGAGGATTAGATACACGGCTCAGCAGTCAGTATCACACAGGAGAGGATGAGATACACGGCTCAGCAGTCAGTATCACACAGGATAGGATTAGATACATGGCTCAGCAGTTAGTATCACACAGGAGAAGATTAGATACACTGCTCAGCAGTCAGTATCCCACAGGAGAGGATTAGATACACGGCTCAGCAGTCAGTATCACACAGGAGAGGATTAGATACGCGGCTCAGCAGTCAGTATTACACAGGAGAGGATTAGATACACAGCTCAGCAGTCAGTATCACACAGGATAGGATAAGATACACGGCTCAGCAGTTAGTATCACACAGAATAGGATTAGATACACAGCTCAGCAGTCAGTATCACACAGGATAGGATTAGATACACGGCTCAGCAGTCAGTATCACACAGGAGAGGATTAGATACACGGCTCAGCAGTCAGTATCACCCAGGATAGGATTAGATACACAGCTCAGCAGTCAGTATCACACAGGAGAGGATTAGATACACAGCTCAGCAGACAGTATCACACAGGATAGGATTAGATACACGGCTCAGCAGTCAGTATCACACAGGAGAGGATTAGATACACGGCTCAGCAGTCAGTATCACGCAGGAGAGGATTAGATACAGAGCTCAGGAGTCAGTATCATGCAGGATAGGATTAGATACACGACTCAGCAGTCAGTATCACACAGGAGAGGATTAGATACACGGCTCAGCAGTCAGTATCACACAGGAGAGGATTAGATACACGGCTCAGCAGTCAGTATCACACAGGAGAGCATTAGATACAGAGCTCAGCAGACAGTATCACACAGGACAGGATTAGATACACAGCTCAGCAGTCAGTATCACACAGGATAGGATTAGATACATGGCTCAGCAGTCAGTTTCACACAGGATAGGATTAGATACACGGCTCAGCAGTCCGTATCACACAGGATTGGATTAGATACATGGCTCAGCAGTCAGTATCACACAGGATAGGATTAGATACACGGCTCAGGAGACAGTATCACACAGGATAGGATTAGATACACGGCTCAGCAATCAGTATCACACAGGAGAGGATTAGTTACATGGCTCAGCAGTCAGTATCACGCAGGATAGGATTAGATACACGGCTCAGCAGTCAGTATCACACAGGATAGGATTAGATACACAGCTCAGCAGTCAGTATCACACAGGATAGGATTAGATACACGGCTCAGCAGTCAGTATCACACAGGATAGGATTAGATACACAGCTCAGCAGTCAGTATCACACAGGAGAGGAGTAGATACACGGCTCAGCAGTCAGTATCACACATGAGATGATTAGATACACGGCTCAGCAGTCAGTATCACACAGGAAAGGATTAGATACACGGCTCAGCAGTCAGTATCACACAGGAGAGGATTAGATACACGGCTCAGCAGTCAGTATCACACAGGATAGGATTAGATACACGGCTCAGCAGTTAGTATCACACAGGAGAGGATTAGATACATGGCTCAGCAGTCAGTATCACACAGGAGAGGATTAGATACACGGCTCAGCAGTCAGTATCACACAGGATAGGTATAGATACACGGCTCAACAGTCAGTATCACACAGTAGAGGATTAGATACACGGCTCAGCAGTCAGTATCACACAGGAGAGGATTAGATACACGGCTCAGCAGTCAGTATCACACAGGAGAGGATTAGATACATGGCTCAGCAGTCAGTATCACACAGGATAGGAATAGATACACGGCTCAGCAGTCAGAAACACAGGAGAGGATTAGATACACAGCTCAGTAGTCAGTATCACATAGGAGAGGATTAGATACACGGCTCAGCAGTCAGTATCACACAGGAGAGGATGAGATACATGGCTCAGCAGTCAGTATCACACAGGATAGGATTAGATACATGGCTCTGCAGTTAGTATCACACAGGAGAAGATTAGATACACTGCTCAGCAGTCAGTATCATATAGGTTAGGATTAGATACATGGCTCACTACTGTTCTCTGGTAGCAGCTATCTGCTCTAGATTATAGAATGTGCTGTTGGATACCGGCAGAACTTTACCATTTACCTCTATAGGAGAAGGTCGGATTGTGAGCTCCACCTGTATAGAATGGTCCTCCTATACATTGGTCCTCCTCATATAGAGTGATCCTCCTATAGATTTGTCCTCATCCTTAAGAGTGGCCCTCCTAAACAGTGATTTTCCTCCTATAGATAGGTCTTCCTATAAAGTGGTCCTCCTCCTATAGAATGGTCCTCCTATATAATGGTCCTCTCTCTATTGAGTGGTCCTCTTCCTAGGGTGGTCTTCCTATAGAGTGGTCCTACTATAGTGTGCTCCTCCAATAGAGTGGTCGTCCTCCTTCAGAGTGGTCCTCCTATAATGTGGTCCTCTTCCTATAGTGTGGTCCTCATATAATGTGGTCCTCCTCCAGTGTGGTCCTCCTATAAAGTGGTTTTTCTCCCATAGAGTGGTCCTCCTATAAAGTGGTCTTCCTCCTACAGAGTGTTCCTCCTATAGTGTGGTCCTCCTATAAAGTGGTCTTCCTCCTACAGAGTGGTCCTCCTCTTATATTGTGGTCCTCATATAATGTGGTCTTCCTCCTATAGAGTGGTCCTCTTACTGTGTGGTCTTCCTATATAGTGGTCCGCCTATAGAATGGTCCTCCTTATGCCCATGATCCAGTGCCGTTTACCTATATAGAATTCAGGACTTAAAGGCGAAATGTGGTTTTACGTGGCAGCTATTTATTTGACAGGGGGCATCCCTACATCCCTTTAAGGCCTCTAATGTCAGGATACGATGGAGGCCTTTAAGGTGCGGAGATTTTTCCACCATTGCCCGGTTTATGGCTGAGTATTTCTATTTGGACAATGAGTAATGTCTGATGTCTGACATCCAAGTATGAGCTGATCCCGAGATCGCTTCCTTATCAGTCCCATTAATCCACCACATCAGCCCCGTCAGACCCGCAAACTTCTCACATCTTGGCCCGGATCACGTTCTACCAGAATCTTCTGAACACAATGTTATTATAATCAGTGTCTGAACATTATCTGCCCTTGTATTCAGTGGTGCCGAGCTCATGTCTGACAGGAGGAGAGTCTGGAGGAACCTACACATTAGGAGATGAAAGATGTGACTATTGTGGGGGGGTGGTGAAGCTACTGTATGGCTCATATGGCTGGCATGAACAGCATGGTGGTCTTGTGGCTGTCACTGTTATGGGGGTCTAGTGGTTGACACTATGATGGGGTCACTTGGCTATGACTGTCATGGTGGTCTTATGGTTGACACTGCTACAGGGATCTAGTGGTTGACACAGTAATGGGGTCGCTTGGCTATAGCTGTCATGGTGGTCCTTTTGTTGTCCATTAACTTCACATTTATGAGCAATACTTGTGAAACTAGGAGAAAACCTCAGGTTGCCAGGAAAATTCTTGTCTTATATTCAGCCCAAACTATTACTCTGGGGCCCTTGGAGTTAGGTCATGGTTCTGGCTGATGGTTTCCCAGAAGAAGAGGTCACTTGCACCCTCTAGGGATGAGATATCATTATTTAATTGGCCTACCTTGGTGATAAGTTCTATTACATGGAGCTTCAGAAATCTTCAGTGGTGGGGAAATAAGCATGCAAATGCTAATGAAGGAGGAGCTTGATGTAAATTTGCATTATTTCCTATGATCTTTTTCTCTCCATTCCCAGATACTGCTCAGAGAATGGGAAATGGGTGGAACTTACCTAGAGAAACAAAACCAGGGTGGAGTCTATGGATGTAATCTCTGGATTCTGTCACCTTACTTTCCAAGATTTTCCTCAGGGGTGGGGGAAATAGGTGTAGTTTGCTAAACAAAAACCGAGGAGGAGTCAATAGATCAAATCTCTTATGGATTCTGTAGGATTCTTCTATTCTAAGATCTAGTCTTGGGGTGGGGAAACAATTGTGTACTACCTAGAAAAAAACCAGAAAAAATACTGAATCTAATCTCGTCTAGATTCTGTACCCTTTTTTCTTTCCAAAATCTTCCTCAGGGGTGGGGAAAAAGGTGGGGCTTCCAAGGCAAAAGAAGGAGGGGTTTATTAATCAAATCTCCTCTACTGTTATGAATGGGAAACCGAGTAGGAAAAACAAGACAACAAGTTAAGTCTCAGAAAACCAGAGAAACTATGCAGATTGCAGTTCCCTGATCTTAACCGCACAACTAGAAGCAGTCGTGGAGCGTTCCTACGTTGGTCCTAGACGCCTCGTCACAACCGGAGAACTACATAAGCCTAAAGCAGGAAAAGAGGAAAAGTAACTGCCCCAGAGCAGACCCCAAAGGAAAGACAGCCCCCCACATGTATTGACGGTGAAGCAAGATGAAAACACAAAGGCAGGAAAATAGGCTGAGCAAACGATGGGGCCCGGCTAAATAAAAAGGACAGAAAAGGAAAGACACTGTCTGCAATCTGCCAAAAACAACCTACAAAAATATTGTCCAACACTTCTGATAGCAAAATTAACCCTGAAGTCACTAGACTTCTAAACCTATATCAGCACTCTGAAATATTCTGAGACAGAGCATAAAAGAGGCCAATCTAATAAGGGACAAAAGGCAGATTGGCAAATACTAATTAATAGGAGTGGAATTTCAGCATAGCCCTAGCAGGGGCAGGCTGATTACACAACAAACTGAATTGACCAACAAGCGCAAGTGTGAACATTAGCAAAAAACAAACTTAACTTGAGAAGACTGGAAGAGAGCTGAGTCCAAGACCTGAGAAACAGACTGAATCACCAGCACCAGGATAGGGCGTCGGCTGTCTTATATCCAGTCTTATACTCCAGAGATCCAATCGTTATCTTCCTCATCAGGTGGCAGATCACTACCACATAAACCAACCACACTACCTCCTGTCACCACCAGAGGGAGAACGGAAGGGGAACTCTCAACTGGTGGAGCAGAAAATGAGTTCATGACACTCTACATTCTTTTGCAGTCTTCCTTTCAAAGAACTTCCACCAGGATTTGGAAATGGGTGGAGCTTTTTGAGCAAAATTCAAAGAGGCAGGACTTTATGGATCTAATATCCTCTGGATTTTGTTGCCTTCTTGCTTTCCAAGATCTTCCTAAGGGGTGGGGAAATAGGTGGTGCTTGACAAGCAAAGCAAAAAGAGGGAGGGGTTTATGGATCTAATATCATCTGGATTTTGTTGCCTTCTTCCTTTCTAAGATCTTCTTTATAAGTAGGGAAAAAGTTGGTCCTTGACAAGCAAAAAAAAAGATGGAGGGTTTTATGGATCAAATCGCCTCTGGTTCCTGCAGGCTTCTTCCAGTTTAAGATCTTCCTCAGGGCTGGATATATAGGTGGGGTTTGCCAAGAAAAGCAAAAAGAGGGAGGGGTTTATGGATCTAATTTCTCCAAGTTTTGCAGGTTTCTTGCTTTCGAAGATCTTCCTCAGGGTTTGGAAACAGGTGCAATTTGTCAAACAGAAAAAAAGGAGGCAGGACTTTATGGATCTAATCTTTTCTGGTTTGTATTGCCTCCTTCCTTTTATGTGATGTTCCTCAGGGGTGGGGAAATAGGAGAAAAGCAAACAAGTTGGGGAGAAACTATGGGCCCCATCTGTTCTGGATTTTTCTTATTATCGTTGCTGCTGTTCTGAAGAAAACAAGTCATATCTACAGAACATTCTGGCCCCAGTAATTTCTGGGGCACTCTACACTAATAATGTTTTATTCATTTTTTATGCTTTTTGTTTTGTGTTTTTGAGAATTTTGTATCTTCTCAGAGACAGAAAAATCAAATTTTGTTGTTCTTCGTATTTTTTACCAATACTTGTCATAAAACATCCAATAAACACATATACACATATTTGGCATGAGGACCATGATGACCCAGATCGGGGAAATGACTATGTTGTCACTATAACACCCCCCACCCCTCTCCATTAATGCCAGACACTTTATGGCACGGGGCCGTCAGATCGATGGTACTCCCTATCTTATATATAGCACCGCTGTAGAATATCTCATTTCTCCTGTGTGTGGGAAAATAGAAAGGTCACTTTTTTTGTCACGGAGGTCCGTCTACTCCCAGAGCTTCTCTATCAGTTCCATTTGGATTCCCAAAACCGTCTGAGTAATCTCATTAAGCAAGTTGTGTCAGGCTATTACTGTACATATTACGTATTTTCTGCGAGGACTGGCACTCACCGATCTGGTATGGCTCCATCTTTTTTTAAAAACAGTCTTCTGAGGAGAAGAACCCAGAGAAATCCCAAGCAGGACCATGCTACTTCCCAAGTGCACAGCCAAACTAAATTCTGAAGTTCTAGGAGACCGTGATGTGTGACAGATGCACTATGATCTGTTGGAGTACTGATGGGTTTCGGGCTGTCCATTCCTTTTCGATATAGGTCTAGTCAGTAGCTGGATAGAGATTGTGGCACCCAGAGCTTCTGGTACTGATGTCTTCTCCATCACCAATGCCACTATCAAAAATGTGACAGTCACCAAACCCAAAACTCAAAAATAGAATGGGGCAACCAGGTCTTCCTGAACTTCGTTTTTTTATGAATCTGGTAATGTCAGGGAACTCCTGAAAGCTCTGTATTTTCTAACCTTGCAATGAAGTCCTTTATAATGCCACTATTATTAAGTGGGTGTAGATTCCTACTGAAGTGCATGACCTTGATGTTTGTGGCCTCTCTCCGTTAGACTAAGTTGAGAAACCAAAAACTTTAGTTAATTTTTGCAAAAATTAGCATAAATCCATCATTGGAAGTCTTTATTCCAGATAATATCTACCAATGCAGTGTTTTATGACTCCAAGATAGAACCCATTAGCAGAACATAGGTAGGACTTCAGGAGCTAGGAAGACCACCATCAGTTGGCAGTGGCTGCTGTCCTTTGTAGAACATCGGGAAACTATAAATGGTAATTCAGAGGTTTCTACAATTTGGAAGAGCCATTAAAGTGTATTGTCCCTTCTTGATCTAGTGGTCACTCAAAAAATCCAAGCCATCCAAGAATCTAAGCATCACCATACACATGGGCACTTCCTTTTTTAGTCATTGGGTGCTTGAATTATACCCCCCCCCCCCCCCCGAAAGATGTGTTAGAAGATTACTTACAGTGAAACTTCACAAAAAAATTTGAGAATCTAAAGATGGGTGATAAGTTTTGAATCTAGAATCCAAACAATTGACCTGGGTCCTGTTCCCATAACTGAGCTGGGTCTGCTGATAGTCAACATCACCCTCCGTGGAAAACACATATAAAAGAAAAGACTAAAGTCCAGGATCTGCTGGGGGTCAACTTTATCCAACACTTGATGTGAACTAGTTTCTCAAACCCATATGAAAGAAGAGGAAACATTGAAAATGAGGGTCAATTTATCCAACATTTATCCATTTGGAAGAGACTTGGTTCCCTTTACCCTACAAGGCACGGGGGATACATTGAATTCTTTGGTCTCTTGAAGTCACTTTTGGCCAAAGTATTCCCATATGACCTTGTCCATCTTTCCATACAATAGATTAGAGACCTTTGCATTCCTGGGTCTGATTAGGGTCACCTTTGCTCAGAGATTACCAATTTTACAGGACCATACTCCTTTTCCAATATGATAGATGAGGGAACATTGAATTCTTGGGTATCTTGGGGTAAACATTATCCAACAATTGCCCATTTGAAAGAGACCTGGTTCTTCATCCATAAAAGAAATGGTAAACTTTGAATTCTTGAGTCTGTTAAGGTTCAACAATGCCCAGCATTTACCAATTTGACTGAACACAGTTCCTCTTCCCCTTAAACAGTTGAGGGAACATTTAATTCTTGGGTCGATTATTCAATGTTTACCAATTTGAAAGACCTGCTTCTTCATCCATGCAAGACCTGGTAGAACATTAAATTCTTGGGCCTGTTATGGGTAGACAATTCCCAAAATGTACCCTTTTAACTTAACATAGTTACTCTTTCCATTAAGTAGTTGAGGGAACATTGAGTCCTTGGGTCTCTTGGGGGGTTATTATTTTCCACTATTAGCCCATTCGAAATAGATCTGGTTCTTGACCCATACAAGACATGGATAAATATTGAATGCTTCAGTATGTTAAGGGTCAACATTGCCAATATGTACCCATTTGACAGAACTTAGCCTACTTCCCATGAATTCTTGGGTCTCTTGGGGCTTAACATTACTCAATGTTTGCCTATCTGATCAAGACCTGGTTTTTCATCCATACAAGACCTCATAGAACATTGAATTCTTGGGTTCTTAAGTGTTCATGTTGCCCAGAGTTTACTCATTTTATTGGACCTAGTTCCTCTTGCAAATAATAGTTGGTGGAATATTCTTGGGGGTTAACAATATACAACCCATTTGGGAGACAGTTGACTCTCATTTTCACACCAGACATGAAGGGATCATTGAATTCTTGGGTCTATTGAGGGTCAACCTATCCCAACATTTACCCACTTGACGGGAGCCAGTCCCTCTTTTAATATGTGAAAGGGCCAAAGTTACCCATTTGGAAGAAATCAGTTTCCTGTTCCCATAAACGCTAAGTTCTGAGGTCTGGTAAGATTGTAGCCATAAAGTCCTCTCATCAGACATGAAGGATTAATCATTATCATGTTCTCTAATATCTGGCTTTTGACAACATCTTGGACTTGGTGGTGACCTCTGACAACCTTGGGAATCTTCGTAGGTTTCCCCTTCCGATTTAGCTGTGAAGATCACCACCCCGTCCTGTGTGTAGAGTAGGATTTGTTTTCCCCGCTCTCTATTTTTAGTGGGTCCTGATGGGCTTTGTGTATTTCCAAGGCCGTGAAGTCATGTTTATTTGGATGAGAAGACCTCATCTTCTGGCCTCCAGCCCCACAAGACTGATGTTGGGTCATGACCTCCTCTCTCATTTATGACTTCCTCTGTGTAGAGGCTTTTTCCGCCCTTTCACTTATTGTTTTATGTTTTTGCACAGATTTTTTTTTGCCAATTCCAAGGTGCTAAAGAACGTCTAAGAGGAACTGACCTCAAGACCAAGCCTGCCACCGAAGCCTGCAGCCAAGATCCTGAAGACACACGGTAGTGTCACCAGAAGTGTGAGGACCAGGAGCAGAGGAGGCTAACACACACTAAGCATACAGTATTACACAAGATAGGGTTGGATACACGGCTCAGCAGTCAGTACCACACAGAAGAGGATTAGATACACGGCTCAGCAGACAGTATCACACAGGATAGGGTTAGATACACGGCTCAGTTGTCAGTATAACACAGGATAGGATTAGATACACAGCTCACCAGACAGTATCACACAGAAGAGGATTAGATACACGGCTCAGCAGTCAGTACCACACAGCTCAGCAGACAGTATCACACAGGATAGGATTAGATACACGGCTCAGCAGAGACTATCACACAGGAGAGGATTAGATATGCGGCTCAGCAGTCAGTATCACACAGAAGAGGATTAGATACACGGCTCAGCAGACAGTATCACACAGGATAGGATTAGATACACGGCTCAGCAGACAGTATCACACAGAAGAGGATTAGATACATGGCTCAGCAGTCAGTATCACACAGGAGAGGATTAGATACATGGCTCAGCAGTCATTATCACGCAGGAGAGGATTAGATACACGGCTCCGCAGTCAGTATCACACAGGAGAGGATTAGATACACAGCTCAGCAGTCAGTATCACACAGGAGAGGATTAGATACACGGCTCAGCAGTCAGTACCACACAGGAGAGGATTAGATACACGGCTCAGCAGTAAGTATCACACAGGAGAGGATTAGATACACAGCTCAGCAGACAGTATCACACAGGATAGGATTAGATACACGGCTCAGCAGAGACTATCACACAGGAGAGGATTAGATATGCGGCTCAGCAGTCATTATCACGCAGGAGAGGATTAGATACACGGCTCAGCAGTCAGTATCACACAGGAGAGGATTAGATACACGGCTCAGCAGACAGTATCACACAGGAAAGGATTAGATACACGGCTCAGCAGTCAGTATCACACAGCTCAGCAGACAGTATCACACAGGAAAGGATTAGATACACGGCTCAGCAGTCAGTATCACACAGCTCAGCAGACAGTATCACACAGAAGAAGATTAGATACACGTCTCAGCAGTCAGTATCACTCAGGAGAGGATTAGATACACGGCTCAGCAGTCAGTATCACACGGGAGAGGATTAGATATACGGCTCAGCAGACAGTATCACACAGGAGACGATTAGATACACGGCTCAGCAGACAGTATCACACAGGATAGGATTAGATACACGGCTCAGCAGTCAGTATCACACAGGATATGATTAGATACACAGCTCAGCAGTCAGTATCACACAGGATAGGATTAGATACACGGCTCAACAGTCAGCATCACACAGGATAGGATTAGATACACGGCTCAGCAGACAGTATCACACAGGATAGGATTAGATACACGGCTCAGCAGAGACTATCACACAGGAGAGGATTAGATATGCGGCTCAGCAGTCAGTATCACACAGAAGAGGATTAGATACACGGCTCAGCAGACAGTATCACACAGGATAGGATTAGATACACGGCTCAGCAGACAGTATCACACAGAAGAGGATTAGATACATGGCTCAGCAGTCAGTATCACACAGGAGAGGATTAGATACATGGCTCAGCAGTCATTATCACGCAGGAGAGGATTAGATACACGGCTCAGCAGTCAGTATCACACAGGAGAGGATTAGATACACAGCTCAGCAGTCAGTATCACACAGGAGAGGATTAGATACACGGCTCAGCAGTCAGTACCACACAGCTCAGCAGACAGTATCACACAGGATAGGATTAGATACACGGCTCAGCAGAGACTATCACACAGGAGAGGATTAGATATGCGGCTCAGCAGTCATTATCACGCAGGAGAGGATTAGATACACGGCTCAGCAGTCAGTATCACACAGGAGAGGATTAGATACACGGCTCAGCAGACAGTATCACACAGGAAAGGATTAGATACACGGCTCAGCAGTCAGTATCACACAGCTCAGCAGACAGTATCACACAGGAAAGGATTAGATACACGGCTCAGCAGTCAGTATCACACAGCTCAGCAGACAGTATCACACAGAAGAGGATTAGATACACGTCTCAGCAGTCAGTATCACTCAGGAGAGGATTAGATACACGGCTCAGCAGTCAGTATCACACGGGAGAGGATTAGATATACGGCTCAGCAGACAGTATCACACAGGAGACGATTAGATACACGGCTCAGCAGACAGTATCACACAGGATAGGATTAGATACATGGCTCAGCAGTCAGTATCACACAGGATATGATTAGATACACGGCTCAGCAGTCAGTATCACACAGGATAGGATTAGATACACGGCTCAACAGTCAGCATCACACAGGATAGGATTAGATACACAGCTCAGCAGTCAGTATCACACAGGATAGGATTAGATACACGGCTCAGCAGTCAGTCTCACACAGGAGAGAATTAGATACACGGCTCAGCAGTCAGTATCACAGGATAGGATTAGATACACGGCTCAGCAGTCAGTGTCACACAGGATAGGATTAGATACACAGCTCAGTACACAGTATCACACAGGATAGGATGAGATACACGGCCCAGTAGTCAGTATCACACAGCATAGGATTAGATACACGGCTCCGCAGTCAGTATCACAGGATAGGATTAGATACACGGCTCAGCAGTCAGTATGACACAGGATAGGATTAGATACACGGCTCAGCAAACAGTATCACACAGGATAGGATTAGATACACAGCTCAGCAGTCAGTATCACACAGGATAGGATTAGATACACAGCTCAGCATTCAGTATCACACAGGATAGGATTAGATACACAGCTCAGCAGTCAGTATCACACAGGAGAGGATTAGATACACGGCTCAGCAGTCAGTATCACACAGGATAGGATTAGATACACGGCTCAGCAGTCAGTATCACACAGGATAGGATTAGATACACAGCTCAGCATTCAGTATCACACAGGAGAGGATTAGATACACGGCTCAGCCGTCAGTATCACACAGGATAGGATTAGATACGCGGCTCAGCAGTCAGTATCACATAGGATAGGATTAGATACACAGCTCAGCATTCAGTATCACACAGGATAGAATTAGATACACAGCTCAGCAGTCAGTATCACACAGTATAGGATTAGATACACGGCTCAGCAGTCAGTATCACACAGGATAGGATTAGATACACGGCTCGGCATTCAGTATCACACAGGAGAGGATTAGATACACGGCTCAGCAGTCAGTATCACACAGGAGAGGAATAGATACACGGCTCAGCAGTCAGTATCACACAGGATAGGATTAGATACACGTCTCAGCAGTCAGTATCACACAGGATAGGATTAGATACACAGCTCAGCATTCAGTATCACAAAGGATAGGATTAGATACGCGGCTCAGCAGTCAGTATCGCACAGGATAGGATTAGATACACAGCTCAGCATTCAGTATCACACAGGATAGGATTAGATACACAGCTCAGCAGACAGTATCACACAGGAGAGGATTAGATACACGGCTCAGCAGTCAGTATTAAACAGGATAGGATTAGATACACAGCTCAGCATTCAGTATCACACAGGAGAGGATTAGATACACGGTTCAGCAGTCAGTATCACACAGGATAGGATTAGATACTGATAGGGCTGGTGGAACGCACCAAATAATAGAGATGGTAATAAGGTGCCTTTGCAGCCCGGGGTACACCGTGCAGAGATGTTAACTGCTGCTTGGTAATGGCAGACACAAAATGACGGTATTGCACTGGACACACGGGGGTTAAACGCCACCTAGTGTGTAGTTGCGCTGAGCACAGATACCGCACCGTTAACTGTCACAGGGCACGGCTGATTCAGCTCTAGTGTTCGATCTCAAGACTCAGCCCCAAAAATGCGGGGTAAGAGCCTCTCTAGACCCACTAAGCGCACGGCGTCGCACTGGCAAATGCCACAACTAGGCGCTGACGCTAGGGCATGACTCTGCCTCCTACCTGCACTCTCAGCCTAGACACTAGCTGACAGGGCTGAACAACACATGCGTACAAAGGGTAGGGGTTTCATAATGAGTCAGTCACCAGAGACATTCATACATGCAAACACTACTCACTCCACATGGACTATACTAGCAATCCTTTTGTAATCGCAGCCTTCCAGGACCTTGCTGATGGCCCAATCCGAGCTGCATGAGGACCTGAGCATGTGACCTCCGACCACCAATGAGTGGTCGTCTCATGGGCATGCTCAGATGGAGAAAAGCAGGACTTAGTCCTAGGAGCGTCTGCTCGCCACTGACTAATGCTGGATGCTATAGCTGAACCTGGGGCGGCAGCAGCAACAACCACCACACGCCTAGTATTAGCCTGAGCAAGACACTGGGACCGACGTCTCCACTGAGCAGGAACCTCTGCGGCTGAAGAAGACTGGGAGACTGCAGAGGACATGGCTCGAGATTCCCCCTGTGCAGCGGCTGGAACTCGACGCCTAACAGATACACTGCTCAGCAGATAGTATCACATAGGATTAGGTACACATTACAGTGTAATTAAGAGTTAAATGTATCCAGACATGTTGGAGCATTTATCTTGTATTGATGAGGATGGCAGTGGGAATGATGAGTATGGTGGTGAGGGTTGTGAGGATGATGATGGTAGTTAGAATTAAGCTGGTGAGGATGATGGAGGTGAAAATCAATGATGAAGGTGGTGAGGAGGATAATTTTCCATGGATGATGGTGGTGAGTGTCAGGAAAATATGAGTTGTACCCACACAGAGCTCCTGCTGCCTCACTCCCACTTGGTTTTTGCGGTGTAACACTGAGCTTCACAAGTGATCGTCCCCTCTCTGCTTCTGTGCTATTCTATCCACTCTCCCCCTCCCTACAGCAGTGGTTACATTTATTACCCCTGGCCAGTTAAAAGTGTTTTTCCCGCTCTTAGATTTTCTTTGTCCATTCCAGGTCGAATTTAATAAATGCACAATAATCATAGAGACAGGAAAAATATATTTCCAGAATCAGTATAATTAAAGTTACGCTGCGTTTTGTGGCTTCCAGGGTCCTCAGTAGCCCGCAGACACGGCATATTTGGTTTCAAAAGAAAGATAATTTTGTAAGAGAAAATATATTGCCCCTGTCGTCACTCTGTGAGCCCCCCCCCAGCCACAGATATGACAAGTAGAAGAATTTAATAACTTTTCAAAAGGGGCGTACATCCTCTAACACAGCTCACCAAGTGAGGTTAGCAAAGGAGGAGTCCCTAAGTTTATGGGCAAACTATAAAACAGGAATAGCCATTTTGTAGGGTGTTCAGATCTGGGGATAACAGCGAATATCCATGCTGTGGACTGAATCTTTTCTTTGGGAACTCCCATCCCCTCATCGACACTAGTTTCGTTTTCCTTGCTCTAGGATCGAACCAACACGTACTCCATGCCAAATCACACTATCTGTGGGTGGGTTCCTGACCCAATATGGCTTTAGTATAAAATGAGGAACTGGTGGCAGCGTGGCGTCCCTGGTGGTAATGGGAAACCCTGGCAGTGACAGATCGGAGGTTTCTGTGTGTATGTCCAGCCTGGGACTAGTGATATACACACCACCCTCACTGCAGAGTGCCTGATAGCCAGTACACGACAAGGCAGCCTTTCCGGCAACTACTTATCCTAGGTGCAGTTCCCTGACTGACCTGAGGGTAAGGGAGGTGCCAGAGAGCTGCAAGTTCCTAGCCAGAACTGAAAGTGGAAACAAAAAGTTTCTGGAATATATATATATATATATATATATATATATATATATATATATATAAACAATTCGTGAGGATGAGGATGATGGTGGTGAGGATGACGATGGTGAGGATGACAATAGTGAGGGTGACGGTGGTGAGGATGACAATTTTGACGCTAACGATGATGGTGAGGGTGATGGTGAGGACAATAGTGGTGAGGATGATGATGGTGATGAGGATGATGTTGGTGAGGATGAAGGTGTGAGTATGATAGTGTGAAGATGATGGTATGATGGTGATGATTGTAGTAATGATGAGGAGGAGGATGAAGATGTTGGTGAGGATGATAATGGTGAGGATGATGATGATGTGGCGATGATGATGATGATGGTGGTTAGGATGATGGTGGTTAGGATGACGATGGTCAGGATGATGGTGGTGAGGATAATGTTGGCGAGGATGATGGTGGTGATGATAGAGGTGAGCATGATGGTGGTGAGAATGACGATGATGAGGATGATAGTGGTGAGGATGATAGTAGTGAGCATGACGGTGGTGAGAATAACAGTGGTGAGGATGATGGTGGTTAGGATGACGGTAGGATATCGCGGTGGAGATAATGGTGGTGATTATGACAGTGGTGATGATGACAGTGAGGGTGACAGTAGTGAGGATGACAATGTTGATGATGAAGATGGTGATGAGCTGGTTTCCGCCCCCATCACTCCACTGAGACAGCCCTGTCCAAAATTACTAACGACCTACTTACAGCCAAATCAAATGGACAGTACTCCATACTCCTGCTTCTAGACCTGTCCTCTGCATTTGACACAGTTGACCACTGCCTCCTACTACAGATCCTCTCCTCCTTCGGCATCAAAGGCCTTGCCCTATCCTGGATCTCCTCATACCTTTCCAACTGCACATTCAGCGTCTCCCACACTACCTCCTCATCCCACTCTCTCTTTGTTGGAGTCCCCCAAGGCTCTGCTCTAGGACCCCTACTCTTCTCAATCTATGCACTTGGTCTGGGGCAACTCATAAAGTCCCACGGATTCCACTACCACCTTTATGCTGATGATGACACTCAGATCTACCTCTCTGGCCCAGACATCACCTCTCTGTTGTCCAGAATCCAAGAGTGTCTATCAGCCATATCCTCCTTCTTCTCCTCTCGCTTCCTCAAACTCAATGTTGACAAATCTGAACTCATCATCTTTCCTCCATCTCACAGATCTTCTTTACCCGACCTAGCTACAACAATTAATGACATCACACTTTCCCCAGTACCAGAAGTCCGCTGCCTCGGAGTAACCTTTGACTCTGCCCTGTCCTTCAAACCGCACATCCAAGCTCTTTCTACCTCCTGTCGCCTCCAGCTCAAAAATATTTCCAGAATCCGTCCTTTCCTCAACCCTCAATCTACTAAAATGCTTGTGCATGCCCTCATGATCTCCCGCCTCGACTACTGCAACATCCTTTTCTGTGGTCTCCCTGCTAACACCTTCGCACCTCTCCAGTCCATCCTTAACTCTGCCGCCCGACTAATTCATCTCTCTCCTCGCTACTCCTCCGCTTCTCCCCTCTGCAAATCTCTTCACTGGCTCCCATTCCCTCAGCGTATCCAGTTCAAATGACTAATTCTGACCTACAAGGCCACCTATAACCTGTCTCCCCCATATGTCTCTGAACTAATCTCCCGAAACCTTCCCTCACGTAATCTCCGGTCCTCCCAAGACCTCCTTCTCTCCTCCACACTTATTCGCTCCTCACCCAACCGCCTCCAAGACTTCTCCCGAATAGCCCCTATTCTCTGGAATTCTTTGCCCCAACAAGTCCGACTATCAACCATATTTGGATCCTTCAGACGGAACCTGAAAACCCACCTCTTCAAGAAAGCTTACAGCCTGCAATGACCCCGCTACCTCCTTCTCTCTCACCACTACCGGTGATATCACCTCAACCAACACCCGAACTGCTGCAACCCACCAACCTACTGTCTCCTTCCCCACCATCCTGTAGCATGTAAGCCCGAAAGGGCAGGGTCCTCTCCCCTCTGTATCAGTCTGTCATTGATAGTTTACTGTCAGTGATATCTCTAATCTGTATGTAACCCCTTCTCATGTACAGCACCATGGAATCAATGGTGCTATATAAATAAATAATAATAATGATGAGGATGGTAATGATGACGATGATGACGTTGGTGAGAATGATGATGATGGTGGTGAGGATGATGGTCAAGAAGAGGATGATGGTGGTGAGGATGATAATGGTGAGGATGGTGGTGAGTATAATAATGGTGACGTCTTGCTGTCCTCCTCCTTCCCAGCTTTCTGGCTTTTAGTCACCTCTTCCCCCAATGTTGGCCGTGCTCTCGGGGGCCACACACACAGTGCGCTCTGCCGTCCATCTGCTCGGCGCGGCGCTGACACTTTCGCACACACGAGCCAATGATGGGATGTTTCCATCTATAACGTGTTTTGTTATAACGATGGAGATGATGGGAGAAGATCCCCCGTCCCGACCTCTCCCCTTCAGCAGTGTCTGGTTCTCTGCTCCAAGGAAGATATCTCCAAACCCTGGCACAGCAGGGTTGAAATAAAGCCGCCATGAGGGCGTACAGACATCTATCCATACAGTGCAGCATCATCCACCAGTAATGACACAATTCCTAAAGAACCACCACACTTCACCTACATTACACAGTGCTCTCCCAGACCAACAGGGACCATGGTGACCCCGATTTGTTAACGGGTAATCTTTATTACAGTGGATGGACTGACTATACTGCCACCAGACTATCAGGGACTATAGTGACCCCTGGTTTGTTCACTAGGAATCTCTATTACAGTGAATGGACGTACTATGCTGCCACCAGACCACCAGGGAGTATAATGATGCCTTTTCATCATCAGGAGTAACAACATTTTTATCTAACTGCAGTCTCTACTTCCTCATTAGATCACTATGTATTAGAGGGATCCCACTGGACCACCAGAGACTATGAAATGCACTGTAAATCTGGGTCCTTCCTCGCCCTGAGTGGGTTAACTCCTGGCCCCCAGTACTCTCCTCACATATCAGTAGCGGGTGGTGGGGCCCCAGGGCAGATCCCACATCAGCAAGGACACAAAGAGGAAATGTTTTACTTCTTGTGAATTCGATAAGATTCGCTTCTTATCCTGAGAGCCAAATCTGAGTCACCAACATCCCTAATCTACAAAGAGGAACGATGGGGCGATAACATGTCCCCCCGCCAAACACCACAGACCCAGCAGATGAGAGAGACAAGCTGGGGGACACACTGGAAAGAACGGATGGCAGGCGTACATCAGCACAGAGGATTTCAGCAGATGATTGAGATGATCTACATCAGCACAGAGTATTTCAGGAGAGCAGTGTGCTGGTCTATGGGGGGTCACAGAGGGAGATATATGGTGGAGGAGCAGGGTGACAGCAGCACAGAGTATTTCAGGAGAGCAGTGTGCTGGTCTATGGGGGTCACAGGGAGATATATGGTGGAGGAGCAGGGTGACAGCAGCACAGAGTATTTCAGGAGAGCAGTGTACTGGTCTATGGGGGGTCACAGAGGGAGATATATGGTGAAGGAGCAGGGTGACTGCAGCACAGAGTATTTCAGGAGTGCAGTGTGCTGGTCTATGGGGGGTCACAGAGGGAGATATATGGTGGAGGAGCAGGGTGACAGCAGCACAGAGTATTTCAGGAGAGCAGTGTGCTGGTCTATGGGGGGTCACAGAGGGAGATATATGGTGAAGGAGCAGGGTGACTGCAGCACAGAGTATTTCAGGAGTGCAGTGTGCTGGTCTATGGGGGGTCACAGAGGGAGATATATGGTGGAGGAGCAGGGTGACAGCAGCACAGAGTATTTCAGGAGAGCAGTGTGCTGGTCTATGGGGGTCACAGGGAGATATATGGTGGAGGAGCAGGGTGACAGCAGCACAGAGTATTTCAGGAGAGCAGTGTACTGGTCTATGGGGGTCACAGAGGGAGATATATGGTGGAGGAGCAGGGTGACAGCAGCACAGAGTATTTCAGGAGTGCAGTGTGCTGGTCTATGGGGGGGTCACAGAGGGAGATATATGGTGGAGGAGCAGGGTGACTGCAGCACAGAGTATTTCAGGAGTGCAGTGTGCTGGTCTATGGGGGGTCACAGAGGGAGATATATGGTGGAGGAGCAGGGTGACAGCAGCACAGAGTATTTCAGGAGAGCAGTGTGCTGGTCTATGGGGGTCACAGGGAGATATATGGTGGAGGAGCAGGGTGACAGCAGCACAGAGTATTTCAGGAGAGCAGTGTACTGGTCTATGGGGGGTCACAGAGGGAGATATATGGTGAAGGAGCAGGGTGACTGCAGCACAGAGTATTTCAGGAGTGCACTGTGCTGGTCTATGGGGGGTCACAGAGGGAGATATATGGTGGAGGAGCAGGGTGACAGCAGCACAGAGTATTTCAGGAGAGCAGTGTGCTGGTCTATGGGGGTCACAGGGAGATATATGGTGGAGGAGCAGGGTGACAGCAGCACAGAGTATTTCAGGAGAGCAGTGTACTGGTCTATGGGGGTCACAGAGGGAGATATATGGTGGAGGAGCAGGGTGACAGCAGCACAGAGTATTTCAGGAGTGCAGTGTGCTGGTCTATGGGGGGGTCACAGAGGGAGATATATGGTGGAGGAGCAGGGTGACTGCAGCACAGAGTATTTCAGGAGTGCAGTGTGCTGGTCTATGGGGGGTCACAGAGGGAGATATATGGTGGAGGAGCAGGGTGACAGCAGCACAGAGTATTTCAGGAGAGCAGTGTGCTGGTCTATGGGAGGTCACAGGGAGATATATGGTGGAGGAGCAGGGTGACAGCAGCACAGAGTATTTCAGGAGTGCAGTGTGCTGGTCTATGGGGGGTCACAGAGGGAGATATATGGTGGAGGAGCAGGGTGACTGCAGCACAGAATATTTCAGGAGAGCAGTGTGCTGGTCTATGGGGGGGTCACAGAGGGAGATATATGGTGGAGGAGCAGGGTGACAGCAGCACAGAGTATTTCAGGTGAGCAGTGTGCTGTTCTATGGGGAGGTCGCAGAGGGAGATATATGGTGGAGGTGCAGGGTGACAGCAGCACAGAGTATTTCAGGAGAGCAGTGTGCTGGTCTATGGGGGGTCACAGAGGGAGATATATTGTGGAGGAGCAGGGTGACAGCAGCACAGAGTATTTCAGGAAAGCAGTGTGCTGGTCTATGGGAGATAACGGAGATATATGATGGAGGAGCAGGGTGACAGCAGCACAGAGTATTTCAGGAGAGCAGTGTACTGGTCTATGGGGGTCACAGAGGAAGATATATGGGGGAGGAGCAGGGTGATAGCAGCACAGAGTATTTCAGGAGAGCAGTGTGCTGGTCTATGGGGGGTCACAGAGGGAGATATATGGTGGAGGAGCAGGGTGACAGCAGCACAGAGTATTTCAGGAGAGCAGTGTGCTGGTCTATGGGGGGTCACAGAGGGAGATATATGGGGGAAGGAGCAGGGTGACAGCAGCACAGAGTATTTAAGGAGAGCAATGTGCTGGTCTATGGGAGATAACAGGGAGATATATGGTGGAGAAGGGTGACAGCAGCACATAGTATTTCAGGAGAGCAGTGTGCTGATCTATAGGAGATAACAGAGGGAGAATGGGAAGCATATGGATCCATTTTATCCTCTGTCTGCTGGACTCTCATCTCCTTGGACATTCATCCTGTTACTGAACTGCATTCGTGTTCTGGACTATTGTATCCTCAGTGTGGTGGATTGTTTATGGACCTTCTAATTTTGCCTGTAATAAAGGTCTTGGGATTGTTCACACTTCCCTCGCTCTGTTGATTGTGTGATACCGGAGAAGGACCCCGTGACAACTGGTGGCAGCAGTGGGATCAACAGAGCGTAACCCAATGGAGAACCACCCGCAGAGTGAGTACAGAAATTGGACTGTATCCAGTTTACATGAGACAGCCAGAGACCTGGGCCTGAACTACCAGGGACTGACTAACGAGGCCTTAATCGATCTACTGGTGGGTGCTAGCCCGGCCACCTCCTCCCAGACGTCTGAAGGACGAGCACTGGAGACAGGGATCCCCATCCAGAAAAGCCAGTGGTTGGTGTGGTATGAAGAAGAGATGGTGGTTCTGGGCCCCGGCATCTCACAGGAGCACAAGGAGGAGGCTGCCCGCCGGGCACAGTGGAGACAAGAGGCAATGGAGCTTGAGAGAGGGAGTAACGCAATGTGGAGTGTAAACCCAACAATCCGGGAGCCTGTACGGATCACCCGGACAGATTTCAAGCCATTTGATGAGGCTTCCGGATATGTGGAGGGGTTCTTCAACGACTTTGAGCAGCAGTGTGCTGTGATGGAGGTGCCCCACTCTAGCTGGATGCGTTTGTTAGTGGGGCTCCTGAACGGAAGCATGGCGGACTCGGAGGCTTACCGAACCATTGACACACAGCGGAATAGGGATTATAACATTGAAAGGCAGACTATCCTGGATTACCATGCTATCACCCCAGACTCATATAGGGACAAGTTCCGAGACCTCCCATGCACCACGAGAGGATCGTTTAGGATGCATGCACATAAGATGTCCCAGGCATGTCGGAGATGGCTGGAAGCAGAAAACGCCTTTACTGTGGAAGATGTTATACAGACGTTCCTTATAGAACAATTTCTTACCAAGTGCCCTGCAGAGGTACGGGAATGGGTCCGGGAGCGCACGCCGTGTACCGTGGAGAGAGCTGCAGCCCTGGCCGATGAAGCCCTTACTATCCGGCCACAATGGAGGAGGCTTCCGGACAATGAACCATGGCCTGCTTCCGTGCCCCGTCCCCCTCCTATTATATCTGCCCTTCCACCTAGTCGCAAGCAGATGACAATCACGCCTCACAATCCTAGGCCTCAACAGTTCCGACCACGACCTGGGGTTATCAGAGAGGAGAGATGTTATGGGTGTGGGCAACCTGGACACTTGCAGTCTGGCTGTCCCTCAAGCATTCGGAAGGAGCCCCACACAGCCCCACCTCGTCCAGTGCATCTTGTACACTCCATCCTGCCTGAGGAAGAGCTATCACCACCCCCACCAGAGTGGACCACCGACCACGGCACCATAGATACCCCTCCTGGAGTGTACGGACGCCGGCCTTTGTCCTTTAGCTACCCAGAGCAACGGCAACACCACCTGCAGGATGTCTTAATTGATGGACACAAAGTGTCAGGATTTAGAGACACGGGGGCATTCCTTACTATCGCTGACCCATTGATTCCCATTGTCCTGGCGGGGGCTACCCGCAAATATATACAGTGAGCTTCTGTGCGTTTGGATTATGGTTGTGGAGAAAAACTGTGTTGGATTGGAGTTATGGGAGGACATCCTGCAGATATCCTCCTTGGGAACGACAGTGGGGAGTTACAGTGCCAATATGTGGGAGCAGTCACCCGACTACAGGCCCTTCAAGCACTACGTCATCCAGACCTCACCGGGGAGCAACCACCACGAACCGCATCAGAGTTGGTAAGCAATACGTTCGCTGCTACTACATTGGGAGAGTCTTGGGACAGAGAGGAGTTTAGGAGAGAAATAGAGGGTGACACTACCTTAGCAGCCCTTAGGCGAAAGGCAGAAACTGGGCACATGGGAGATAATGGGGATGGCTTCACTCAAGAAAACGGACAGTATTATCGTGTAACAAAGGGCAGCGACCAGGGCAACCCTGACGCAACAACCAGGCAACTCATTATCCCTCAGAAGTAGAGGGCACAGCTACTCCAACTGGCCCATGACATCCCCTTGGCTGGGCATCAAGGGAGAAAAAGGACTGAAAAGAGATTCACCCAAAGTTTTTACTGGCCGGGCGTCTCGCAGTCAGTAGCCCATTATTGCAGCACCTGCGATGTGTGCCAGCGAATGTGGCATCCAGGAGCTCGACATAAGGTACCCCTGCAATCCCTGCCCATAATTGAAGAACCATTTCAATGTGTAGCTGTCAAGATCATAGGTCCCCTGGCCCACCCCAGCCGGTCGGGGAAAAAATATATCCTGACAGTGGTGGACTATGCCACTCGGTATCCTGAAGCTGTGGCCCTGTCCAGTATTACAGCAGTAAAGGTAGCCGAGGCCCTTGTTACCATCTTTACCCGGGTAGGGTTTCTTAGTGAAATATTATCGGATCAAGGCACTCAGTTCATGTCAGATCTGGTCCAGTCGCTATGGCATACCTGTGGTGTTCGAGCCATTTGCACCACCCCATACCACCCGCAGACCAACGGACTATGTGAACGCTTTAATGGAACCCTAAAAGATATGCTGAGGGCTTTTGCCGACCTTGAAAAAGACTGGGAAAATGAACTGCCACATCTCATCTTCGCCTATCGGGAGGTTCCCCAAGAGTCCACAGGGTTCTCTCTCTTCAAGCTACTATTTAGCCGGAAGGTCCGTGGGCCTCTCACTCTTCTGAAAGAACATTTGGAGGGAGACATCTCAGATACCGGAATGCCCATCGTTCCCTATGTTCTAGAGCTCAGAGACCGTCTCGCCCAGCTAGCTACCTTGGCTAAAGAACATCAGCGAATGGCCCAGTCCAGACAAAAATCCTGGTATGACCGCAATGCAAGGACCCAGGAATTTATGGAAGGACAGCAAGTGCTCATGATTACTGCTTCCCCTGCCAACAAGCTTCAAGCAGTGTGGGAAGGCCGTTATCAGGTTGTCAAGAAAATTAATGACACTAACTACGTTATTGCCCTGAACTCTAGTGGTCGACGACAGAAAACCGTCCACATTAACCTGCTGAAAGACTACCACAACCGATCTCTGCCTGTTCTAGCTGTCTGCCACCCCCCTAGTGATACCGCCAACGACGAGTGTCTACCCGATCTTCTCCAGGTCGCCCAAGCGGGAGGATCACTGGAACAAGTGCCCCTGGGCTCCCATTTATCGGATATACAAAAGGACGATATTCTCATTGTACTAAGACCGAGAGCTGCTGCTTTCTCCTCAATGCCGGGGAAGACTACTCTCACCAGCCACCATGTGGAAACCCCCGGACAACGCCCAAACCAGCAGGCTGCCTACCAGGTTCCAGAGGCTGTTCAAGGCATGATAAAGGACGAACTGGAGGAGATGAAACGACTGGGAGTTATTCAGCCATCTCACAGTTCTTGGGCCTCTCCTGTCGTCCTGGTCCCCAAGAAGGATGGTACAACACGATACTGCGTTGATTACAGGCGATTAAATGATGTCACCAAGAGTGATGCTTACCCCATGCCCAGAATTAATAATCTATTGGATGGTCTGGCCAGTGCCCAATTTGTGACCACTTTAGACTTGAGCAAGGGGTACAGACAGATACCCCTAACGGAGGACACTCGAGAGCGCTGGGCCTTCATTACTTCATTTGGACTTTTTGAGTTCCTGGGAATGCCCTTTGGGATGAAAACTGCTCCCGCTACTTTCCAGAGACTGGTAGATCGACTGTTACAACTATGTCAGGACTTTGCCTGTGCTTACTTGGATGACATTGCCATTTTTAGCACAACCTGGGAGGAACATCTTAAACACTTGGGCATAGTGCTAGACTGTATCCTTACTGCATGACTGACCATTTGCCTGATAAGTGCCAAATAGGGATGGCTGAGGTGCAGTACCTCGGGCATAGAGTAGGGGTGGGACCTAAAGGCCTGAGCCTGCCAAGGTGGAAGCCATTAGCAACTGTTGTAGACCCCAGACTAAAAAGCAGGAAATTGCATTTTTAGGAACTGCTGCCTACTTTCGAAAATTTGTTTCTAATTTCAGCACCTTGGCCAAGCCCCTAACCGACCTGACCCGCAAGAACATGCCTAGGAATGTGATTTGGACGACTGCATGCGAGGATGTTTTTTCAGCGTAACGACAGCCATCATCGCTACTGTCTTGGCTGCCCCTTATTATAAGCGTAAGTTCCTCGTGCAGACAGATGCATCCACCTTTAGGATTGGGCAGTACTTATCCAAGTGAACACCGCCGGAGAACATCCTGTTGCTTTTGCCAGTCGGAAACTACTGGATCGGGAAGTTGCCTATGCCACTATTGAAAAGGAGTGCCTTGCCATCGTATGGGCGCTAAAAAAATTGCAGCCATACTTGTATGGCAGAGACTTTACAATTGTTACAGACCACAACCTCCTCACATGGCAGAACCGTGGATCGGGGGACAATGGAAGATTGCTGCGGTTGAGCTTGTTCTTACAACCCTACAGCTTCTCCATCCAACACAAGCGGGGAAGCCAACACCAGAACGCCGATGGACTGTCTCTACAAGAAAAACCATAGGCCCCCAGGCCGACCTACCCCTGCCACTGTACAAGGAACTAAAAACGATTGAGCAATGTGGACTACAGTGAGCAGGCCAGAGGTCTGTGTAGACCTCATGGCGTGCTCACTTATTATGAGGGGAGAGAGATTGTGATGGTGTGATATGTTATGTGGGTATCATTTTGTGTCTATTTAAATTATACAGATTTCCATAGTGTTCTCTTGTTGCCCTGTATCATTCCATGTATTCCCCATATTGTCTAGAGTCTCAATTGCCTTCCAAAAGGCTGATAATTGAATTAGCTCACTTTCTGTCTGCAGCCTGACTGTATCTATGCCTCTTGATGAACCCCCTGTAGTGCCTTAATCCCAAAGGCACCTTTGTCAGGTCTGGGAGGCCTGAAAACCACCCCAACCTTTCTGATTACCCCTGGACATAAGGACAGGGCTGGGGAGGACAGGAGCTGTACAATTCAGACGCTGTGTGGTGTTAATCGTGTGAAGACGGCACATCAGAGAGAAGGGGAAGCATATGGACCCATTTTATCCTCTATATATCCAAAAGGAACGAAAGACCGCACTCCATAAGTCGAAGCACTTTGATAGCGCGAAATGGCCGTTGTCAGTTGTTTTTCCTCTCCTGATATCACTCCCCTGGCCGACATGTACCGCATGTGCCAATAAATCAAGCGATATCTTCACCAGCTTATGGAGTGCGGTCTCTCTTTCCTTTTGGATATATTAAACATTGTGGATCTCCAGACCAGCACCTGAAGCTGCCAGCATTAAGTGCTCCGGATACCGCACACCACCAGAAGTTATAAGGTAACAGCGGTGCCGTCCGCGTTTTTCTCTTTCTTAACATGCCATTTTATCCTCTGTCTGCTGTATTATTGGACTCTCATGTCCTTGGACATTCATCCTTTTACTGAACTGCATTCGTGTTCTGGACTATTGTATCCTCAGTGTGGTGGATTGTTTATGGACCTTTTAGTTTTGCCTATAATTAAGGTCTTGGGATTGTTCACACTTCTCTCGCTCTGTTGATTGTGTGGTATCGGAGAAGGACCCCATGACAGACACCCCTGCAACGTCCAAAGCTTTGGGCTCGGCCAGGTAACATGGAGGGGGTCTGGTCTTCTGACATCAAGTCGGTAGGCATGGAGTTACATGAGGGGCAGGTGGTTGGACCCAGGTGCACTGCTGGAATAGACAACGAATCCCTGGGGATGATGGAGTCAGCGTGCTTAGGGATAGTCCAGAATGAGCGGGTGGCAGAGCAGAAGTGAAGTTGTGCTCAGGATAAAAGAAGTCTGCATCATTGTGCCCTATCCCACCGGTGCCCACCTGATGAACTTGGACTGTTTAGCAAAAGTTTGACTGTTTCAAAGAACTTGAAGTCTCATGCAGTGTGCACGGTTCCTCCTGAGAACAGAGGCCTGGGGCCAGCATGAGAATGATACACCTCACACCCTACAGCACACTAGACTCAGACACAGAGATACTGTAGAAAAGTCTATCCAGCCTTGGAAGAGGCTTGTCCTGAGAGATCAATCTATTGTGAGCAGAACCCGCCACTAATGGGCGCGACAAAAGAAACCACGCCTGTCACAAGGAACCACGCCTGTCAAAAGAAAATGGGCGGAGATTGCCAGAAAATAGGCAGGTGTACCTGAATAAGCCCCAGCCAGGAAAGTCCAAATCATGACAGACCCCAGGATTCAGAAGAGATGACGCCATTTGTGGGCAGTGAGTTGGTGAAGGAACAATCGGCAGGGACAATGGCAGAGTTGAGCAAGGCCTCCAATTGTGAAGCTGAGCCGGAGGAATAGAAGAACCGGAGCAGGTGAGATTGTCGGCAAAGGGAGGAGGCTGCATAAAAGAACCGTCCGACTTCGCTAAGCCACGAAGACCCGAACCCAGGCCTTCATCGCTGGGTTTCCTGCAAACTTCAGACTGGAGAGCCAGAATCCAGCAACTGGTGAGCGAGGTGAGGGGCTTTGGCTGGTGGGAAGAGAAGGCAAGTCAGGGCTGGAGACATGCTATCTGGCCCATTAGCCACAAGGTATGGAGAGTTGGCGCCCCAGGGAAGATCATCATATATGACCAGCAGCGTAGATGGCAGTCCATAGAGGGGTTTGGGACCCGTCACCACATCTTGTTCAACCAGCAGGCAGTAGAGATGGGACGCTTGCCTTGAAGGCTGCAGGAGCTAATGGCTGGAAACAGAGTCACATTCCAAAAAATGGAGGTGCAACATCGCTAGTATGTGGTGGGTGTGAGCCAAGAAGACAGGGGGCCAGACCACCTGAGCATCAAACTGGATCAGGACTGTGTTAATTGCAACCATGTCTTCAAGAACGGATGAGGGACTGGATGGACTGCGCTCCCAAACTACTGGAGATGTTACTGTCAAAGGGCCTGTGAGTACAAAAAACTTAGACGCACAGTGTCAGGGTCTCAAAATTGTTGATACTAGGGTCTTGCGGACTCATGAAGGAACTTGATTATGCCCATGGACTGTTGGGCAACTGTTAATTTGTGGGCCTAAAGACTATTGTTTTCTGAAAATCTCTGATATACATTGATCTGTGGTTCTGACCGATAAGATCGCTTACTTAGCCTTGTGCAGGAGGAAGTGGTATGCGCCCAAGACAATTGGGCGGTTGTTATGTTGGCTTCCAAGTCCAGGAACTTACGCTCTTTGATTTAGGTGTCAGTGCACTCACCGTTAATGAATACTCTATATTCCAGAAGAGAGGAGACTAACAATTTAAATGTTTTATGTGATTATTGCATGCTGTGTGTTGTCCTCCTGGTCCCAGAATGGTCGAGGATGACCATGTTTAAAGAGGGGAGAATGTAGGGATGTGAACTGTCTTACCCGGTTCCTGCGCCTGAAGACATAGAATATAGCATAAGGATAATAGGTTAGCATGTTAGATAGGAAATGATTAAGAATAGGGTTAGCCCAGTGTCTGTAAAGTGCCAGGGCGCAATCAGACAGCAGTTTGGTCGCATCTACAGCTTGGCAGCACTTTACACATACATTACCAGAATTTATTGATACTTGTTAAGCTCCAATTGGAAGAGACCATTTTGCACAGTAGTTGACAGAATGTGTATTTCTTGAGATCAGAAATAGATTTAGATGCAGACGCTCCTCCTCCCAATCATATTGACCTGGCCTGTAATTAAATAAACATGTTTGGCCGACAGTCAGCATATAAGTATCTGACCCCGTGGACTTCCTTTGCTTGCAGTCATTGGATAATTTCATTTCTCTTCCATTCTTCATCTTCATTTATTTGATACAATCCAGACATTTGAGTGCTCGCACCTGCCTATTCTCAACAAAGTCTGACAGAGCATACACCCCCATCTGTCAAGAACATGGTGTGATCCAGTTCAATTTCTTAATAATCCAAGGAATGATCCATTCTTTCCCTGGGGGTCTTAAACCTTCCAATGATAATTAGATAAGGATGTAATGAGTAACATTCTCATCATTTATTAACTGACACAGTTTTGGAGAGCGTTTAGAACCAAGGCTAACAATTCATAGAATGAGGAGACACTTTGTACAGCGAGGTTCCTTACTTAACATGAAATTATTGTAAGTACCTATTCGAAGTCGATTGGGTCAACTCCATAGATAGATTGGTCAAATACCTACAGTTGCTCAATGGTTCCAAACCATAGTAGTGCTATCATCCAAAAATAAGTCATTAGCCAACCCTAACCATCAGCCCATGGGCTTTCTAAGACCAATTTAGTACATGGAGCCAATGATGGTCAATCATATGTGACATTAATAACTTGATAGGCTGTAGAATAGCCATATCCATGGACTTACTTGTGGTGGAGTCACATTGATATTGATGTCTGTAGACTTTGAGGCCAAAGGTTCCTAACGCCCATGAAGTTACGGCTGCTATATTGACAACGTCTCAGTGTATTTCTTTACAGACTTAATTTTTCTTGGCCTGTCTAGTAGCCATTTTGACAGGTTCAGGACTACAGCCAAGTCTCCAACCTAGGTTGGATTACATGACTTCCATGCGTGTTCTTGAGATACCTGACCTTTTTTTTGGCAAGTTCCCATAAGTATCAACATCGTTTGCTTAGCTGGAGCAGATCAACCGGTGTAAGTGAGTGACAGTCGGACCAGTGGGTGTTGCTTGGGTTAATTGTGGGTTATCTGTATTCTACCTCACTCATTTCTTGGTGGGACAGAGAGTAGAACTTGAAGTCTTATCAAGTGAGGTCAATGTTCTGGATAGCATGACGTGCTCGGATGGAACCCTTAGGAAGAATGAATGATAGAAAAATGCAATACATTAATTAAAGGGATAGAATAGGCCATACATTTAAAAGTATGATCATTAAGAGCCCACTGATCCAGAGGTCCTGTGCCCTTAAGTCATCCAAAGTGGAAAAAATGGTTGCTACACCCTTAAAGTCTAACAGTGGCCATGAGAACAGCCATAATTTGTTGTTACCCGGATCTGTTATGGTGAAAACATGACCCAAGTATTCTATGTTGGTATCCCAGTGACCAGTTATGAGGTCAAGAAGACTCTTAAGAGAGAGACATACCAACATAAAATTAAGATTTGAAGGTCTATTCACCCAAAGTCGAAATTGTCGAAACAGGCCAAAATTGATGAGGTCTGACCCCACTGACTGAGACCCCACTGAGATCCTGATGGTCCTCATATGCCCTCAAGTCAACAAAAGTGGGAAAATGTTTAACAGTCCTGCAGGACACCCTGAATGTCAATCAAGATTAATAGAAACAGTCACAATTGGTGATCTCCTGGTTACCAGGACCTGGTATGATAGAAACATAACCAAAGTTCTTCATGTAGGTACACCACTGATCAGTTACAAGGCCAAGTGGACTCATTTATGACAGCAAAATACTCACATAGTCTCAGTAAAATGTGAAGGTTCCAGCACCCAAACTCTTTAAAGGCCATAATTGTAGGATTTGACCACTGAACCTGGGGTCCTCCTGTGCCCTCAGGTCATTCAAAGTTCCGGTCTTATAGCCTGGAAATCTATGAAGGGCCACAAAAGCAGCCATGATTGGTGGTCTCTTAGTTACCAGGACTGGCACGATGGAAACATAACCCATGAAACCCCATAAAAATATTCGCCATATATTCTTGGGGTTTAGTGAATGACCAAGAGGACTTCACCTCACCGTGACTGCAATTAACCAAGTCTTTAAGGGACCTATCATGTATGAGTTGTGTTATTACAGCTAAAGATGAGAAGGTGGATTGTTTCTCTCTCACTCTTCTTTAGAATAAATAGACTCTTGTGGTTTCTGAACCTTCAACGGGACAGGTGTGTTTGCCCGGGCCCTATGTGGACCTGTCTAAATTGTAACTCTATACATTTGGTTATTCATCCTAGCCTCCCGGCAGTGCAGCAGTTAATGTCTGGGGAGGTCAGTGATAATCACCCATAGGAGGCTCATTTTCCCACAATCAGGTTATCTGTGGCCACATCAGGATCTGATTAATGGCCGCCTTCTTAAAGGGAACATAATCTCACTTCCTCTTTAAACCCCAGCAGGTCAGGAGGTCAGGACTAGTCATCACTACTCTTCTCTTCTTCTTCACATAAAATCCCTGCAGCTTGTCCACTGGACATCTGGAAACTTCTAAGCTGACAGTAGAAACATCTGAGGGAACAAACCCGGAAAAGATGGGAAATAATGTGCTTGCATGCTGTAAACTTCACAGACCTGGACCTGGATGGACTTGAGTCATGTACAGTAAATAGGAGGTGAATGATTGTATCATTCATGGCTTCTATTATCCACAATCACTCCTAGATAAGGTCTAGAACCAATGTCAGGGCGGACAGTAAGTAGGGCATGTGGGACAACACCTTGAGGACCTGATGAGTGGTTAAGTAGAGCGGGTAGGCAGCAGACTCAATGTAACACTTTTATTTGGAGGTACTGGCCTGACATTTTGTGTAACCCCCACAGAAGATCATGGAGGGGACCATATCCACCTGGGTCTAGTTACAGCACAGATTTTCGAGTTGATCAGAGAGGAGGTGGTCAGGTGTTGATTGACATATAACTGCTGGACACAGTCAGTTGTGTGTCTTCTCCAAGTCTCCACCCAAGGTTCATACCATCAGGAAAGGTTTCCATCAAGTACCATCTCTTCCCTTCGAACGCCATCTGCTGCTCACAGATTTCCAGAAGACGGAGACCCCATATCTCAGGTAGGATGAGCCCGAAGTTGAGCAATTCTCTCCTTGTAGGAGAATCCAGAAGACCAAGGTATGATGGAATCATATCACGGTAAATTTAGACTTAGGCGTCCTGGACATTGTCACCGATGAAGTGATGGTCTGCACTACAAGACAGAATAAACTCATAGGACAAGATGTTTATCAGCTCGAGCCTTTCCAGGGAATATTAAATGTATGGCTGGAAAATATTGCGGCCGTCATTACAAGGAAGCAGCTCTCACGTCGGAACGACACGGATTTTCCAAGACAAAAATAATCTCTGAAGAATTTTGTTGTAAAGTCTATGGGGGAAATACTGGATGTCTTCTACTCAAAGATGAGCGTTCATGTTGGTACTGAATTTTGAAATCAGATTGGCTGAGGAGTGGATTCCAAGGAATCTCCGGTTCGTCATCCATAAACTCTTCAAGAAAAGAGACACTTTCGGGTTCCTCACTTCCATCCCTAAGAAGAGTCACTAATTGTCATAGTGAAGAATGTAGCCAGGAATTTGGAGGATGAGAGCAGTCTGGAGATTTGAATAACAATGTAGATTTGAAGAACGTCTCCTCACTATCATGCCCTCAGAAAAGACCAACCAAGCAACTACTTCATATTCTGTGAGCGACTTCTTCAATGAGGCAAAGACCAACATCAAGGCTAAAACGTAGACTTTGACTAAGTCTAAGACCAACATCAAGGGCAAAGAAGTAGACTTTGACCAAGTCTAAGACCAACATCAGGGCTAAGACGTAGACTTTGACTAAGTCTAATACCAACATCAGAGCTAAGACGTAGACTTTGACTAAAGGCTCCATCTCACATAACGAGATCGTTAGCGAGATCGCTGAAACATCACAGGTATTGTGACGCGCCAGCGATCTCGCTACGTGTGACACATAGCGGCGACCGGACCCCCTCTCGATATCGCTGATCGTGCTCGAATGTCCTAGGCCATTGTTTGATCGTTGGCGTCCCGCTGGCCAGCATGCATCGCTGTGTTTGACGCCGACGAGCGACCTCGTTGGCGACGCAGAACTCAGGGACACAGGCGTGAGTCATCAGAATAGCTGCTGTGTGACAAGGTCCCAACGACCGCCTAGGTCGTTATATGGATCACCGTATCATTGCTGCGTCGTTGAATAAATCTGCCTGTTTGACAGCATACTAGCGACGTACCAGCGATCCTTACCAGGTCGTATCGTTGTCGGGATCGCTGGAGCGTCACTTTAGTTTTGAGTTTCCTCTAGATGTACTTTGTTTTGATGGCCAGGGGCATTGTACACAGTGTAGTGGTTCCTACTCTTGCCAACTTTACTGGAAAGTACAGGTGCTTAGGTGCTCCATATTAGTTTAGGGGCCTGGTCTGGATCCTGCATGTCAGGAACACCACACTGCACTTGCTCACTGAGCCAGTGCACGTGTCCTGAGTACAAAAACAGTGCTCAAAGATACCTGTGAAGCGGGCAGCAGCGGTGACGATGCATGCTCCAGGACCTGAAGCACGTGACTGCTGGGGACGTGGCCTAAGCTCCACAGAGCTAGGAGCTGCAGGGAAACTCCTAGAAAGGTAACTACAGGACAATGTTACCAAGGGGCATAGACAGACAGAAACCAGATAAAGCCGGGTCAAAGCACGAGATAGCAGTACCAAAGGGTTAGACAGAGCGAATAGTCAGAACGTAGCAATAGGTCAGAAAACCAGAACGGGCAATGGACGGTACGATAGGGACAAACTGCAACGGAGTAACAATGGCCAAGCCAGGAGGTCAGAACCGGAGAAGACAATAGTACCAAAACGAGAGACGGAGTACAGAGTGAGGGAACAGGCCGGGTCATACATGGGAAACAAACAAGCAATGCAGAATACACGCACACCAGGGGGGTCAGTCAGACACACAGCCAGAATAACATTATAGCTGACAGAGAATGCTAGTCTGGAGTGAGTATAATTACCACTCCCAGATCCAAAGAGAGGCCGGCAAAAGTTAACCCTGTGAGAACAGGACATTAACCATGTCCTAACCATGACACTGCATTTGTTTATGGGTCTAGTTTGGGTTCTTTATTTAGGTGGTCTAGGATCTATATGTGGCGCCCCTGAGGATTCAATTGCCACAGAGGTACTGTACCTCCTCCTGAGGTGTGGTACCCCACCATCCAGGTAGGTTGGAGGCTCCTGACCACGCTCCAACACCTGCACCCATCATCACAAAATAGTGTAGCAAAGCCACATTGCGGCTCCCTACTTGGAGTGTAACAGAACACCTTTAGTGGCTCCCTGCTTGGAACACGAAACGTGCTGGGAGGCAGGTGGAGTAGGAAAACATAAAAGAGCGGGAAGGTTTAGGATTTCATTCAGTCAGTCAGTCAGTGAGAGTGAGTAGAGAAGATCCCTGAGAGAGGGATGGAGGAAGGAGGTGCTGCAGCAGATCACAGTGACCTGGGTCTGCTTGCACGGGAAAGGAAAGAAGGAGAAAGACATTGAACAGAAACCTGATCTTCCATAAGAAGGAAAGACTAGTACGGAACGTAGGAGTAAAAGGGAACAGAGGACGTGGGTTAGAGGAAGAACCCTACCTAGAAGTTCTAAGCGCAAGGCCGGGGCCCGGTCCCCGAGGTTGTATGGATACTAATGGTCCTACAGCAGACACCAGAGGAGTAGTGGGCTGTAAATGCACTACTCCCATATAAGACTTGAGGGCACAACAGCAACATTGATAGTGAGCCGGGACTTAGGAGCAAGGAGTCCCCGAAGCAGGCTACAGCTGTCTGCCATACAAGGATAGTTCTTGGGAACATCTGACAGGAGGTACTCCAGTGTAACTCAGTACTAGGAGTACTTCACTTAAAGGCGCTATAGAGGAGACGTTCAGAAAGGCACATGTTGGCGGAGCGTTGGAAGGGAGCATTCCATCTTGCCTGTAGGTTGATTGAGTCCCTGACCCGGAGGACACGACACGGAGGCAGGCACCTGTGTGTACTACAGACTGTGAGTAAAGCTTTGGAACTACAAGCCCTGGTGTCCTCCACTTATTCCGGCGTCAACACCGTCTGCACTGCTACATTTCTGCACCATCCACGTCTCCCAACTATCATCTCCATCTACACTGCCCTGGGACTACAGCTTCACCTGTGGGGAGCTTTTACATCTTTGCTGCACCATACCATCAGTCCCAGCGGATCTGCATGCAGAGTCGGCTTAACACCTCAATTGCCGAACACCACAGGTGGCGTCACCAGCTATTCATTCAATTAACTACATTCCACCATTCAATCTCCCCATTACTTGGGCGCCCAGGGCCACGGACCGGGTCACTGCTGCTGTGACACATCCCGCTGATACCGGCCCGGTACCGAGTAGCCCACGGCCCTGGGGGGGGGCGACCCATATATTTATTAAAAAGTTTGTGTTCATTAAAGGGATCTGCTCTGTGATCGATTTGTTTGAGGACTCTAGTTTGGGGTAGGTGTAAGTTGAGGGGGTCTGATCTGGGCCTGAATTCATCTTTGCAAATCAGGGAGATTATATACAGTATGGATTTGAAGGCCCAGGGCATGTCCCACATAAATGGACAAACTATAAGGTATTTTTATGTTTTATGCCACATTTAGGAAACTCCCTCCTCAAAAGTTGGCAATTACAATATGTTGTCTGATTTTATGGCCTTCAGGAGATGTTCACACTGCTTATGGAGAAGGGTGAGATCCAACTAACCTACGCAGATCTACCAATATGGGACATCTCTATGGCCCATACAGTTGGATACATTCCAGCCTAGAGTAGGACAAGAGTACGAATAGTCAGTAAGGTCTTAGCGGTCCTCAATACCACCATCCTGCCATTCCTCAGACAACTCGATAAGAGATGTCATCCTTCAAATTGACACTTCATCGCTGCCAATAAGCAGAAACTGTGAAATGTCAAGTATTTCAGATGTTCTCCCAGGCACAAACCTTAAGGGTTGAGCTTGACGATCTGGAATAGTCGGTTTTATGACGCACAATGTATTAAGTAATGTAATATTTAACATGTTACGAATTGCTTACAAGGAAAAGCTCACACTTTACTTTTCTTACAGTTCAGGAGGTGTCCAAACCAACTCTGAAACTTCTCATGGAGGTTAATGGTGCAAAGGTTTGGGACAGGGGGTGGTGGTGGAAACAAGGTCTTCCTCAAGGCGTTGTGCTTAGATATGTTTTGTCCAGTTGATCATGTATCGGTAGATGTTCATGTTTCTGATACAGGGTTGATTCTTCCACCATTCCAACTAGAGCTGATATTAGGTCAGACTCTACCACAAGTCAACAAGAGACTCCTCCAATAGTCCCAGTTCTAACACAATGATGGTCACAAATTTGATTGAACATCCTCTGGTGATACTTATGGACCTTAAGTCAATGTTGCATTTTGTTGCGGTCGGTGCAACGTTAAAATGACGCGGAGGCATCCGCATACATTCGCATGGCATGCATACCCAATGCTAAAGATAGGTACGCAGGACGCATGCTGAAGTAGGCGGAGCTGAATGGAAGAGGTGCGGCAGTGGGCGGGGCTTAACGGAGGAACTACGCAGCCCTCCACAGCTCTGCCCAATGCAAGTGTGAAACCAGCCTAAGACCCTCTATTATACACAATATACACAGAGAACCAACAATATAGAACACAACCTACGTATTCACCACTCAAGGTCGAGGCTTGCAAATCTCCTATTTCAGGAGGCAAAAATACAAAACAAAAATCTAGGGTGCAAAGACATCATCCCACCACCTGGATATAGGAGTGCTAACGGACTAAGGCACTCTGAAGGAGAAACCCCTCCAGAGATGGGCCGCCTTACGGGCACCTAGTCTTTCATACTGCAAAGAATGTACCTTCACCAGGGCACCTAGGATGCTGCTATAAACTTCATCTACACGGAGGATTTTACTCTGCGTCGAAACTAAAACTTGTGCCTTTCACATGAAGTACCTGACCACTGCGCTGACTATGAATAAAGTGGCTCGGTCCCTTCTCCCGAGGTCTCCGAATGCTCCATAGGCCCACTCGGCATACGACAGAGTAGCCAGCCGTGGCCAACCAATGGAAGCTCCCACCCTGTTGTACACCTCTGTATTAAAGGGACAATGAAGCAGGAAGTGCTCCATAATTTCCAGCATGTTAGCACAAGCCTCACGGGGGCAATTCCTGTCTTCGGAGCTCCTGTACTTCAAATTGTCCCTCACATACAACTTACCTTGAAAGCAGCACCAAGTCGAGTCCCAGTACTTCTTGGGAATCCTGCTAGAATTTAAACTCAATCCAACCTCTAGATCCCGACTTGAGCAGTCCTTGTGGACCAATGTTATCTGAAAATGCAAAAGCAAAACCCGCTTGTCGAGGCGTTTCCTCGGAAGGGACCTCACCTCCCACATTCCCAGACTCCACCTGCGCATCATTTTCAGAACCCGGGTAACCAGACCCCACCGGCGCATCATTTTCAGAACTGGGGTAACATAAGCCGGGAGATGCCCGTGCGGTGTGCGAAGATCCTTCCATCTTCCCCCTGTCTCCCCTTCCTGGAGGAAAGGTTGAAACCATCCCTTGTAGGATAATACCCACAGAGAAGCCCTCTCTTTCCAGAGGTTTACCACGTTAACTTTCAAAAAGATGTTCACTAGGAACACCACAGGGTTCACCATATTCAACCCCCTTAGTCTCCTTGTGCGGTAAGTGACCTCCCGCTTGACTAGGTTCAGTCTATTCTGCCATAACAGCTGGAAGAACAGACTTTAGACCCGTGTCCAGAAAGGCTCTGGCAAGACACAGACGCTGCACAGGTAGATTAGCAAGGGGAGCAGGAAAGCTTTGCACAAGCCAACTCTTTCCCTCAGTTTCAAAGACCAACCCTTCCATTGGTCCACTCTTTGGGCGATACCTTTGATTCTGCCTTCCCAGTTTTTCATGGGGTAATAAATTCGATGCCTAGGACTTTGGCGTGTTCTTGGGGTTCGAGGAGGGTGTCCGGAAGATCCCCCAGCCAGAGACTCTCACACTTGTCCTGGTTGACCTTGGACCCAGATGCCTCCGAGTAGCTCTCCATTTGTGACATCACCACCATCGCCTCCGCTTGCAAGGAAACGATAGTGACATCATCCGCATAGGCCACTACCCTTAAGATAGCCTGTGGTGCCACCCCGCCGATCGTCACCCTCACCAACGGTCCACAATTGACCCTTTTGAGGAAAGGATCGATCGCAAAGGGCTAAGAGGGCAGCCCTGGCAGACACCAGATCCTACCTCAAAAGGTTGTCCAATCCACCTGTTTACCAGAGGGAAAGTCTCAGCCCTGGTGTATAAGGTCTTAAGCCAGTCCACCAACCCCCCAGTCAAGACCATACCTCAAAAGAATGGACCACAGGTACTCATGTTCGACCCAATCAAAAGCTTTTGCCTGATCCAGGGTCAGCATGAACCTCTTCCAAAGGCCCACCCTGCCTTGCTCCATGGTTCGGATGTTAAGCCATTCAGACCAGGCAATTTTTTTGGGCCTGAGCACATCGATTCCCAGTCTCACATCCTCTTCTTTGATCGTTTCTGCCAAATACCCCCCCCCCGGAGAGAGGTCAGCCCCTGGCTCAGGAACAGCTTCAGCCAGGAAGGCCGACATCCTGTCAAGATCCAGTTCCCTCCTTCCCAAGAGGTGTGAGTAGTATGAACAAGAGTCAACAAGAGACTCCTCCAATAGTCCCAGTTCTACCACAATGGTGGTCACAAATTTCTGATTGAACATCCTCTGGTGATACTTATGGACCTCAAGTCACATCAGAAGACAACCCCATTTGAAGCTGATATAGTGTCAGATTCAACCACATGTCATCCAGAGGAACACAATGATAGTCTCAAAAATCTACTAGAAGACACCCCCATTTGGAGCTGATTTTGGGTCAAGCTCTACTGTGAGTAAGATGATGTAGTGATTCAGCCTTTGTCATAATAACGGTTTCCAAATGTTAACCAGACGATAACTCATTTGGAGCCAATGCAGGGTTGGACAACAAGCTGTCCGGAAAATTCTCTAGTCACCCATGCTCTTCCACAATGATGGACCTAAATGTGTACAAGAATGCAACACCACTGAAAGTTGATGTGAGGTCACTTTCTACTACGAGTCTGCTAGAGGATCTTCTGGTGACCTAGCCTTTGTCATAGTAATGGACTCCAAGAGATTACCAGAAGACAACTCATTTGTAGATGATACATTATTGGACCAGAGATTTCTCTAATAGTTCAAATTCTGCTAGAATAGTGTTGCACAAATATTAACCAATAGATCCTCTGCCTGAAGCTCATGCATGGCCGGACTCTACCACAAGTCTACCAGAAGATCCTAGAGTGATCCCACCTCTAGCATTAGAATGGAACCAAAGATCCTTCGTAAGGCAACCTCATTAAAAACTGATACATGGTCGAACTCTTTGTTGGACCAAGATTAAAATCATAGAATCCTAGAATGTTAGAGTTGGAAAGGACTTCCGGGGTCATCGTGTCCAACCCCCTGCTCAGTGCAGCAGTCACTAAACCATCTCAGGCAGATTTCTGTCCAGCCTCTGTGTGAAGATTTCCACTGAAGGAGAACTCGTCACCACCTCTCGTGGCATCCTGTTCCACTCATTGCTCACCCTCACTGTTACCCATCTAATATCTAATGTGTATCTTTTCCCTTTCACTTTCATCCCATTGCTTCTCGTGTTTCCATGTGCAAATGAGAAAAATGACAATCCCTCTACACAGCGACATTCCTTCAGATGTTTGTAGACAGTTATTAAGTTAAGCCTCCTCTTATCCTCCTTTCTTACAAGCTAAACGTTCCCAGATCCTTTAGCAGTTCAACGTAGGACATATTTGAAGTCTGCTCACCATCCTGGTCTCTCTTCCTTGAACTTGCTCCAGCTTTTCAATGTCTTTTTAAAAATGTGGTGCCCAGAACTGGACATCAGTATTCTAGATGAGACCTGACCAAGGAGGAGTAGAGGGAGATAATTACTTCACGCGATCTAGACTCTATGCTTCACTTATGTGCTAGAACGGTGTTTGCACATGAGTCAGCAGTGTGATGCAGCAGCAGAAAAAGCAGTCTTTGATCTATTAGTATACCCAAGTCTTTTTCACACATGCTGTTGCTTAGTTCAATTCCTCCCACTTGTAACACTGGGGCTAGGACAGAGCCTTGTGGTACCCCACTTGTAACACTGGGGTCAGGTCAGAGCCTTGTGGTACCCCACTTATAACACTGGGGCCAGGACAGATCCTTGTGGTCCCCACTTGTAATACTGGGGCCAGGACAGGGCCTTGTGGTCCCCACTTGTAAGACTGGGGCCAGGACAGAGCCTTGTGGTACTCAATTGTAACACTGAGGCTAGGACAGAGCCTTTTGGTTACCCATTTGTAATACTGGGGCCAGGACAGAGCCTTGTTTTCCCCACTTGTAACACTGTTGCCAGGACAGAGCCTTGTGGTTCCCACTTGTAACACTGAGGCCAAGACAGAGCCTTGTTTTCCCCACTTGTAACACTGAGGCCGGGACAGAGCCTTGTGGTACCCCACTTGTCACACTGGGGCCAGGACTGAGCCTTGTGGCTCCCCACTTGTAACACTGGGGCCAGGACAGAGTCTTGTGGCTCCCCACTTGTAACATTGGGGCAAGGACAGAGCCTTGTGGTACTCACTTGTAACACTGGGGCCAGGACAGAGCCTTTTGTTTATCCACTTGAAACACTGGGTCCAGGACAGTCTTATGGTTACCCACTTGTAATACTGGGGCCAGGACAGAGCCTTGTTTTCCCCACTTGCAACACTGTTGCCAGGACAGAGCCTTGTTTTCCCCACTTGTTACACTGAGGCCAGGACAGAGCCTTGTGGTACCCCACTTGTTACACTGGGGCCAGGACTGAGCCTTGTGGCTCCCCACTTGTAACACTGGGACCAGGACAGAGTCTTGTGGCTCCCCACTTGAAACACTGGGTCCAGGACAGAGTCTTGTGGCTCCCCACTTGTAACACTGGGGCAAGGACAGAGTCTTATGGTTCCCCATTTGTAATACTGGGGCCAGGACAGAGCCTTGTTTTCCCCACTTGTAACACTGTTGCCAGGAAAGAGCCTTGTGGTCCCCACTTGTAACACTGTTGCCCGGACAGAGCCTTGTTTTTCCCACTTGTTACACTGAGGCCAGGACAGAGCCTTGTGGTACCCCACTTGTTACACTGGGGCCAGGACTGAGCCGTGTGACTCCCCACTTGTAACACTGGGGTCAGGACAGAGCCTTGTGGTCCCCACTTGTAACACTGGGGCCAGGACAGAGCCTTATGGTTCCCCTCTTGTAACACTGGGGCCAGGACAGTGTCTTATGGTTCCCCACTTGTAATACCGGGGTCAGGACAGAGCCTTGTTTTCCCCATTTGTAACACTGTTGCCAGGACAGAGCCTTGTGGTTCCCACTTGTAACAATGGGGCCAGGACAGAGCCTTGTTGTCCCCACTTGTAACACTGAGGCCAGGATAGAGCTTTGTGGTACTCCACTTGTAACACTGGGGCCAGAACAGAGCCTTGTGGTACCCCACTGGAAACACTCTTCCAATTGGATGTGTAACCATTTATTACCACTCTTTGAGTACGATTACTGAGCCAGTTATGAGGCCACCTAACCGTAGCCTCATCAGTCCCATACTTGGTTCTGTCGTAACATTTTTTTACGGTTTTCCAATACATTGTACAGTGAAATGAATGGTGTCCTGCAAACTCTGTGTGGATGGAAAATTAAAAAAGTTACGGCTCTTGGAAGAAGAGGATGAAAAAATGAAAGAACAAAAATGAAAAAAATCCTGGTAACCAAAAATTACTCAAAAGTTATTAGGCATCTAATATCCCTTTCCATAGCATAGGTTGTGGTCTAAAAGCCACCAATCCAAGTACCGTGTGAATGGAGAGGTGGTGCGCATACAAGACTACGGAGCCATTCACATTTATGTTAGCGGCAATGTTGATGCGTGACCCCTGCTCCTATATTCAGTGCATAGAATGGTGGTCACATGTGTGCACCTCTCTTCCTTTCACATTGTTGTGGGTTGTATTGGACAGACACATATCAAGAATTAATCACCCATTCTAAGGAGATGGTTGACAACCCCAGACTTGTGAAAACCCTTTAGGGCAGGGGCCCCATTGTGGATCAACCATCTTTATTAATTTATGGGTGATGTTCTAGGGCTGCTCGATGGTTTTTGCCGCTAGCAATGTTTTTGGTCATCAATTAGGGCTCGTAATGACTTTTCTTGAGGAGATCTAGAAAATGGCATAGAGCCGATTACATATTGGAGCCAAACCTGAGAAGTTGGACCATGTTTAGCTCAAGTCCACCAGAATGAGTGGGGGCTTACTCCCTTCTCTCCTTTAAAAATACATTCATGCTCAATTGAACAGAGCATTCTTGGGTCCTGGGGGGAATGAAAGATAAGTCTGGGAGTCAAAAAGAACATCCTTGTGTATCAGGGATGTTTGAGAAAATTTTGGCCAATAGAGTTCATACGCCCCAGGGGAATCAATGTTTTTTCCTTATTTGCAATATTATAGGGGTCCACTGTGATGACACAACCCCTTTAATTGATGGGACACTAAATTACAGAGTAGCCACCTAAGGTTGTCAATGGTGAACCAATTTTCTTCCTTTTGTAAAAGATCTTTCTTGAACCTGTTCATTATTCCTTAATGACCTACAGGTCCACTCTCTATGGGAATTTTGGGCAATTTCGCCCCAACATGTTCACTTTATGATGACCTTCTTCTGTTATTTCCCTCTAGGGGAGAGATTATATATTTTCATGAAAACATTTCCCTGTCTTCCTGGGGTTGGCTACATGGGGAATTGAATGAATGTCATTTTTTTGTGCTGGCTTACGTCAATTACCAGTAGCAATATTTTTATGTTGACAGATAACAATCTGACCGTAATGTTTGACACTGCTGGGACACGCCCAGAAGGTATACATTTCCTTTAAGCTTTAAGGTGATGAGAGAAAACAGGTAAAACCAGTTTCCCCCAAGAAGAATAACACTTTTCATTCTTCCTACAACTAAGATCATTCACCTACTTAAGGCGGTGGAGAAGTCGACTTATGTCCTGCTGCTGGACAGTGCTGAAGATCACTTCTGTCCTGGTGGACCTAAGAGTTAAGGATGACCACTGATTTTCCAAAAGAAACAGACTTCTGAAGTCAACTCTACCCTTAATCAACCAGCTAACATTCATGGCATGGCAGTTGGTCAGGAACATAGAACTGGAAGAAACCTCAAGTCCTAATTCGGTGGTCTTAAGACGACTATACTGGAGCACTGAGACTAAGAATTTTTATGGTGTAGCTTACACAACGTGTGGAAAAAGGAAAACCACCTAAGGGAAATGGAGGAAGTGTCTCAAAAAAAGATGAGACTGGATGAACCTACACCAAAGAAAAACAATGAGAAAGGCAACTCCTGTGAAAATGAGAGAGGACTCGAAATATCAGAGACCACTACAGGAACCAAAAGAGTCTCTGTCTTCCTTCGAGGGATTGCCAAACAGTTGAGCATACAATGTCGAAATGAAGCCACCAGCCAAGAAAGGGAACAACCATTCCGGGTCTCTGATCCATTTTTTAAAAAGAGTGATCTGTCCTGGAAGATGTATAACATTACGGAAGGGTGTACCGTGGAGGATGCGGGGAGCTACTTACAAGATTGTAAGGTATGGGACAAGGAGAAGAGACAGTATAATGGACAGCTGAATCCCGTTATTGATCTCAATGAAGGTCTGATCTCAAAGGCTGGGGTCAACCATCTCCATGATATTTTGAGCCACATACATGAAGGTACGCACCAAAGGTCACCATTGTTTCTCGATGTAAATTCCGCAGGCAATAATGTGGCCGTGAAAAGTGACTTAAAATCTGCTTTTTGGACTGTAGAAGATCAATGCTACCCCAAATCCAAAAAGAGATTCAAAGACCCGCAAGTTCTAACCATCAACAGTTTTCACTCTGGGCAACATATTTGGATGGTGGAGACCAGCAAGTCTGGAAACTGGAGAATAGGAATGTGTTACCCCAGTATTGCTCGAAAGGGTTTCCGCTCCTATATAGGATGTAGCGACAAGTCCTGGGGTCTGTGTAAGTGGAATAATGAATACTCAGTGATGCACAATTGTAAAGAAGTCCACTTATCTCCTGGCTTGTCCTGCCAGAGATTGGTAATATTTTTGGATTACATGGCTGGCCAGCTGTCCTTTTATGAGCTGGGTAACCCGGTGAGACTCTTACACACCTTCACAACCACCTTCACCGAGCCCCTCCACATGGCGTTCAGGATCTGGCTAGATTCCTTGGGATCTTCTTGGATATTGATCAAAGACTAAGACCCAAACTGTCCTCCTTAGAACTTTTTGCTTAGCTCCTTGCGTTTTTGGGTGAAAGTCAGGACTGTGCGTATTAGTTTATGGAGAACATTCCTGTTTTGCCTTTTTATTGGTATTTACTGTAATATCCAGAGCCGTGAGCCCTATAACTGCTAGACTCCAAATCCCACGTGGATCCCGATTAAGCTCCTTGGTCTACGACTATAAATGTCTTCAGATGTCCTCCTTTTAATCTCTGTAGTCACATGGAGACAATCTGTCAGGTTTGTGAGACAGTGATTTGTGGTGTATAAAAACATTTAAAAAGTCAGTTTTTGGGGATTATTTTTACTGTATAGTTTGCCCTCTGTTTTCTTAAGCCTCTCTTGTGCAGGGGATTATGAAACAAATAGTTTTTGCAATAAGTAAAACTTCTACAATCAAAGTTTTAACACTTATTAAATCATTTAAAATAATCATTTTTCACAATTTTTTAGTGCAGGGTGCAAATATATCAATACAGAAAGGTTATTGTCATGAGTCTGGCAAAAAGGGAACAATGAATACACAAAAAACATTGAGGGGTTTCGATTACTTACATTGGGGAAGGTCTAGAGCTTTTACATTGCGAAGTTTCTTATTATTTTAATAATCAATGATTTTTGGGGAGGTACATGTTCAATGTTGTGGATCGTTCTCCTAATCTTTAGAAATAGGTGGACTTCAAAAGACTTCAAAAATCAATAATATGCCTAATGGTAGCCTTCAAATACGAAACTATCAAAAAGAGGATGAAGAGGCTTCAATACCATAAAATACCAAGAATTTTTATTTAATAATGTTTAAAATCACATTAATTTAAAAATGGGGACAGCAGAATGCAAATAAGTCGGTCATGGAGGCTGTAGCAATCAAAAAAATACATCTGTAAATAGTGGACTTTGCACAAAAAAAATTATATATGTATTTTTTATGAAAAAATCTCTAAATGATAAGACAGTCTAAATGTAAAGTGCTAGCAAGTGTGTACATAGCCAAAACAGCAGGCTTATTACAGACCATAGAGACACAGGACATAGGGAACTGGAAGAAATGGAAAGTTGTTATTGCTGGTTCTAATATGTCATACCTCCAATGGTCATTGCACCCCGACGCGCGTTTTGCGTTTCAGCTTTTTCCAAGGGAGCGTGCGTATATAGAGGTATGACATATTAGATCCAGCAATAACAACTTTCCATTTCTTCCAGTTCCCTGTGTCCCATCTTCATCTATTTTACCAATGCACTTCTCGGACACACATTACCTGCATATTTGGGTTAACATAACTGAGGACACTCTCATTTTTGAGAAATTCAGCTGGGATCTCACTATATAATTTATATACAGATGGTATTTTTACGCCTGTTAAATGTACTTTGTGCAAATTACATTCCCTTTTTTTCACTATGTAAGCATCCACCTATGCTCTATGGTCTGTAATAAGTCTGCTATTTTGGCTATGTACGCACTTGCTAGCACTTTACATTTAGACTGTCTAATCATTTAGAGATTTTTTTCATAAAAAATATATATATAATTTTTTTTGTGCAAAGTCCACTATTTACAGATGTATTTTTTTGATTGCTGCAGCCTCCATGACCGACTTATTTGCATTCTGTTGTCCCCATTTTTAAATTAATATGATTTTAAACATTAAATAAAAATTCTTGGTATTTTATGGTATTGAAGCCGCTTCATCCTCTTTTTGATAGGTGGACTTCAAAGTTGTCATTGGGTGAGAGGGCTTCCTAAATTTCAATACCTGCCACCATCCAAGATCCAAGACTTGTTTGCACATTTTTTACTCATCAATCAAGACCATAATTGGTTGACTCATATCATAGAGTCCTTGTCTAAGGTTCCAATGCCAATTTTTTACATTTGCCACCATGGCTCCAAAAGTTCCAAGTCTCTATCTTGTTGATCTTGGAGACCACAATTGGTGGACATGAGTGTTCTCATTATGATGGTGTTTTTGCATGCCAAATTTCAGAAGTTGCCACTGTTAGCATCACGCCGGCTTCACGGCGTGTAAGTTCACTCACCCGCGCTGCAGTTGATTTCTCTCCCCCTCATGCTCAGCATGCTCCCAGCAGCACTTCCAGCTGGGCCTCTGGCCATGTTTTAAGGGCACGTGCGTGCGCTCCAGCCTTCTTAAAGGGCCAGCTCGTGAACTTGCTATTTCCTCCCCAGCCAATGGTTTTGAGGCATTATGTATATATTGCTTCCTCACCTCCGGGGAGGTGCCTGAGTAACCTTCCTGTTTCTGTCTATGTTGAGTAAGATCGCATACCAACGCAGGTTCTGCCTGCTGTATTCTAAGTACAAATCTTGCTAAGTACGAATTCTGCCTGCGGTACTCTAACTACAAATCCCTCTTGCTGCACTCTGAAGCAAATCCTACTTTCTGCACACTGAAGCAAATCCCGCTTGCTGCACTCTGAAGCAGATTCTGCCTGCTGCCCTCTGACACAAACTCTGTCTCTGATACCAACTGTGTCTGCTGCACTCTGATGCAAGCTCTGCCTGCTGCTCCATTCAGTCTGTCCTTCGGTCCAGCTGCTGCGCGACTGTTGGTCTGCCCTGGAGTGGTACCTGGCATTCATCGGAAGCCAAGTCTATCCTCACCATCAGAGGCTCTAGTGAATAGTCAGGTGATTGCTTAGCCATGCCCCTCCAGGCTCTCCGCGGTCCGTGGCACAGTGGTTCCACAAACCATGTTTGCGACAGCCACTAGAGCTCTATGAAATCTAAGATATGGAATTAAATATTTCTTTCCATCAATGGAAACCATGTTTAATGGATTCGGGGAGATTAAACCATTAATGATAAATTTTCATATTCTCCACCATGGCTCCATAAGGTCCAAGTCTTGGTTGTAGATGTTTCTCTCACCCAAAATAAGTGAACTTGAGTCTTTTTTTATGGCAATCATGCCACATTTTAATAGTTTCCACCATGGCACTACAAGATCTGAAACATGGTATTTAAGGTCTCCAGAAATGATGTGAAAGATCCAAGTCTTGGATGTTATAGAGTGGTGGTTGTAAAACCTTCTCTTTGTTGGAGAACTTACTTGGTGAACTTCAGGATTCTCACTGGAAGCGGGTGGGTCATGCCAAATTTCAGTAGTTGCCATCATGGTCCACGACTTGGTTGTAGATTTTTCTGCTTATTTGATGGAGACCATCATTGGTGGACTCAATGAACTCACATGAAAAAGAGGCACTAATGCCAATTTTATACATCTGTCACCAAGACTCTGCATGTCAAAGTCTTAGTTGCAGATCCTACATCTCATTTCTGGAGTCCATAACTGGTGGACTTGAAGGACTGTTGTTTAATTTCAACAGTTGTCATCATGACTCGATAAGGTCCAAGTTTTGTTGTAGATTTTTACTTATCTCTGGAGACCATAATTGATGGAGTTGATGCCTCAAGGTCCAAGTCTTGTTAGCAGATCCTTCTTCACATCTGGGAAGACTATAATTGACTGACTTGACATCACAATGTCCAAGACTTGGTTCTAGGTATATCATCTCATTTCTGGAGAACATAGTTCATGGAATGGAGAGAGCCTTGTTTAATTTAAGTGGATGCTACTATGACTCTACAAGGTCCACGCCAAGGTTGTAGATCTTTCTACTCATGTCTAGATGCCATAGTTAATGAGCTTGACTCTACAAGGTCCAAGTCTCCATGCTTTTTCATGTCTCTTGAGACCATAATTGTTGAACTTAACTCCACAAGACCTGAGACAACCAAAGCAATACTATGCTTGCTCCATACATGTCTTCTCCAATAACCATCTTCATCCACAGCTTTAGGCTTTGAGTTACACTTGAGGCTGACGTGTTCTGTATTTGAGCACATAGTCCCTATTTCCATCACATGGAAATCAGCCAAAGGCTATGTTTCCCGAACAGGTCATCTTGATGAAACCTTTATTTAGTGTGGCAATTAGAAGACCTCTGTTCCAAACAGAGATGGAGAAGACCCTCAAGGAGACGGGTACATGTCACCGGGGCCCTGAATTCGATGGTGGGGACTGCAGTGTATCAGTCGGGTTTCATGTCCTACATCATTCCAGGTGATGACTTTGTTACTGAGCCTCCCAGCCAGAGACTCTCACACTTGTCCTGGTTGACCTTGGACCCAGATGCCTCCGAGTAGCTCCCACTTCTGACATCACCACCATCGCCTCCTCTTGCAAGGAAACAAAGACGGTGACATCGTCCGCGTAGGCCGCTACTCTCAGGATAGCCTCTGGCACCACCCCGCTGATCGTCACCCCCGCCAATAGTCCACAATTGACCCTTTTAAGGAAAGGATCGATTGCAAATGGCTAAGAGGGCAGCCCTGGCAGACACCAGATCCTACCTCAAAAGGTTGTCTAATAAACCTGTTTACCAGAGGGAAAGTCTCAGCCCCTGCATACAAGGTCTTAAGCCAGTCCACCAAGCCCCCAGGCAGACCATACCTCAAAAGAATGGACCAGAGGTACTCGTGGTCGACCCAATCAAACGCTTTTGCCAGATCCAGGGTCAGCAAGAAACCCTTCCAGAGGCCCACCCTGCCTTGCTCCACGGCCTCTTGGACACCTAAAACAGCACTGAATGCGCTACGGCCAGAAACGCAACAGTGCTGAGCCTCCGAATGGAGGAGTCAAGAGGGGAACAAAAAGGTCCTAAAGAACTCAGATGTTAAGCCATTCAAAGATTGATTTTTTGGGCCTGAACCCATCGATCATCAGTCTCACTTCTTCTTTGATTGCTTCTGCCAACCCCCCCCCCAGAGAGAGGTCAACCCCTGGCTCAGGAACAGCTTAAGCCAGGAAAGCCCACATCCTGTCACGATCCAGTTCCCTACTTTCCAAGAGGTGTGAGTCGTATGAACTGACAACCTCCAAGTTCCCTGATCTGGACCTTCTCAGGGATCCCATACTGTCTATCAGCCCCATCACTATCTTTCTATTCACTGACATCTTGCAGCTTCTGTAAGGGTCGGGTGAGTAGTACTTCCCGTAGTCCCTCTCAAAAACCAAAGATGCGTGCCTATCATACTGACACCCAGTGGTGTAACTACAAAGTTATGAGCCCCGGTGTGAACTTTCAAATGGGCCCCCCCACCCCGGGCTGCCACTAGGAATTGTGGGGCCCCATACTGGCAATATTTTTGGGGCCCCCTTGAGACCAGCCCAGGCTCCATCCCTCAAACTGTCCACAGTCCCACCGCTTCCATAACTCCACCCCCACATAGAGAATGAAAGTAGCGGAGGGCAAGTGTCTGACTTGCTACACCATAGAATATCATGTCTCCCCACATATTATATAACACAGTTTCCCCATAGAATATAATGTACCCCTCATGGTATATAACACATCCGCATAGTATATAGCACAGCACCACATGGTATATTGCACAGCACCACATGATATACAGTACAGCACCTCATGGTATACAGCACAGCCCCGCATGGTATACAGCCCCCAATGGTATACAGCACAGGACTCCTCATTGTATACAGCCCCCCATTGTATACAGCACAGCTCCCCCCATGGTATACAGCCCCCCATTGGTATACAGCACAGCACCCCCCCATGGTATACAGCACCGCATGGTATACAGCTCCCCATGGTATACAGCACAGCACCCCCCCATGGTATACAGCACCGCATGGTATACAGCCCCCTTGGTATACAGCACAGCACCCCCATGGTAAACAGCAATACAGCACAGCACCCACCCCATGGTATACAGCAAGACATGGTATACAGCACAGCACCCCCCCACATGGTATACAGCACCCCATGGCATACAGCACAGCACTCCCCCATGGTATACAGCACAGCACCCCATGATATACAGCACTGCATGGTATACAGTACAGCACCCCCGCATGGTATACAGCTCCGTATGGTATACAACCCCCCATGGTATGAACACAGCACCCCGCATGGTATACAGCACCATGGTATACAGCCCTCCATGGTATACAGCACCATGGTATACAGCACAGCACCCCCCATGGTATACAGCACCATGGCATACAGCACCATGGTATACAGCCCCAACATGGTATACATCACAGCACCCCCCATGGTATACAGCACAGCACTCCCCCCATGTTATACAGCACAGCACCCCCCATGGTACACAGCACTGCATGGTATACACCACAGCACCCCCATGGTATACAGCTCTGCATGGTATACAGCCCCACATGGTATGAACACAGCACTCCCCATGGAATACAGCCCTCCATGGTATTCAGCACCATGGTATACAGCACAGCACCATGGTATACAGCCCTCCTGAGAATGGCACCATAGTCCTTACTGTATTCACTGTTGCATAAAAAAAACCTCTCCTCACCTTCTCCTCGTGCCCACGCTGCTCCCGGCTCCTGCTCTGCGTGATACACAGTGAGTGTGCGATAACGTCATCGCGCACCCACTGTGTGTCAGAGGCAGAGCAGGGAATGATGGGAGAGGGAGCGTCAGCTGATGCTCTCTCCTCCATCAATGAGGCGGCGGGGGGAGTTGACGCTGACATCATGCATCTCTGACCCCCCCCTCACGCCCAGCCTGCCCTGATGCAGGCCCCCTCTGCTCATAGGGGCTCCATTAATTCCCTGACCGGCAGCTCAGGGACCCCTGCGACAGGGGATGTTACGCCCCTACTGACACTTCCTTCAGCAAGGATATCACACTGGAGATCTCCTCACGGCTACCTGCAGTCAAAACAGATGCTCGAGTCTCCTCCTCAGGCTCTGATACAGGTGATCCCTGTTCAGGCTTCTGAGGTTCGAGAGTTGCCAGAAGAATCTTGCCACCCTATGTTTGAACATCTCCCACCACTCTGACTTAGTGTTACTTAGGCCCAGCAGTGGTACCTGATTCTGAAGAAAATCCTCAAATGACTGTCTTACAGCCTCTTCCTCAAGGAGTGACGAATTCAGCTTCCAATAACCTCTTCCCATCCTAGGAGTCTCTGTAATATTCACAGAAAACATAATCAAACAGTGAATGGAGAATTCCACCTCCACAACCAACAATGGTGAGGAGACGGCCTCCTCCTTCAAATAAAACCTGTCTATCCTAGACCTGCACTGACTACCTCCAAAAAAGGTGAATCCCGTGCTACCTGTGTTGTGCCGGATGTGGACATCCACCAGGCGTGTCTCACTTACTATTCTGTTTAGCACAACACATTCGTAAGCCAGCTGGTCCCCGGAACCTCCTCTATCACAGGATCTCGTGACATTGTTGAAATCCCCTCCAAAGACCACCTGCAGACTCGAAAATAAGAAAGGTTTGATCTTCATGAAGAGACATTTGCGATCCAACTTGTACTGGGGACCGTAGATGTTAATGAGCTGAAGCTCCTGTCCCCCCATGGAGACATCTAGAATCAAGCATCTCCCCATTTTTAACTCGATTAATTGTCTGTATTCAGTTGCTGCAGTCTTAAAAAGGACCGCCACCCTGCTATACGGCTTGGCCGCAAGAGACCAGTAGGAGGGCCCATTCCCACACTCCCGCCTTGCTTTATGCATGGTTGATAGGTCAGTCAACCTGGTCTCCTGCAAAAACAAAATGTCGGCATCAAGTTGGCCGAGAAAATGAAAGGCAGTGTACCTTAACGCTTCCTACATTATGCTGGCAACATTAATGGTTGTCAGCATCAACGGTGTGGGTGCCACCATCATGAATGATTGAATTAGATAGCCATTTTCTTCCCACTGACAATGATCATCTTTTAGTGCTCATAAGACAAACAGAATCATCCATTCTTTCTTTACATGCACTCTGGCCGTTGTCTGGTAGTCCTAAGTTAGTACCCAGCTCAGAGGGTCTTTTATTTCCCCCCCGAGAGGAAAACTCAGTGACCTCCTGAGCCCCATCAACCTAGTCCACAACCTCCGGCTCCGGGTCCCCATCCTCCCCCTCTGGAGGGGAGTCCTGGAGGGCCTGAAACTGGTTGGAGAGATCCACCAGAGGGGGGTCGCATTCCAAGCAGGAGGCTCGAGACCCAGACCCCCTCTTACCCCTGGTTATTTTCCTGTTTCCCGATTTTCCTTTTTCTTTGACCATTCCCCCTCTCCCTAATCCAGACTGTCACCAGATGAATATTCCTGGGAAGACATGGCATGCATTTGCTCCTCCCTTTCAAGTCTCTTGACTTCCTCCCTCAATTCTGTCTTTAGGATCGTCAGCTGCAAGTGAAGTACCCGGGTCAGGGTTTAGGGCCATTATTCCCTGCCCCCCTGTTCCCATGGCACTGCTCCTGTCGCCTGATGTTGGATAGCGGCAGCTTGCTCTTCACTGGTTCCTTGCCTCTTCTGCCCCTACTGGTCCCTTCACTTTTAGGACCGCATTAGCAAAGGAACGCGGACAGCGACTGAACGGATGACAGAGGTCAACACACAAGTTACGCCTAATCCTGCCACAGGTAGCAGCAAGATGGCCGAGGTCCCCACACAGTGCACATTTCTGGGTGGTACACTGCGCACTAAAGTGTGTGGAGCTGCCAGACCTGTGACAGACCTTAGGCTGCCCCTGGTAGAAAACTCAGGATCCTGTCCCTCCCCAAAAATGTTGAGAAAGGTATATGGGTAACAGTGTTTCCTGAAACCTTCAATTTCACCATGAAGTTCCTGGTCCCTGACTAGATACCATGGTCGTTGCGGTTCTTCTCAGGAATACCAATGATGTCGCCGTATTGACCAATCCAGGTGGAGATATCCATACAGGTAAGTGACTTGCTACTGGTCAAAACGGTCACCTTCCTGACTGAGTTCTGGAGGGATATCACGACAGGAAAAAAAAAAACCTGACATTCGGGTGACCCCGAGCCCACTCATGGCGAGACCAAAAAAGCTCAAGGCCCTCCGGTCTCACGAAGCTGACATCGAAGTAGGAGGTCCCATAGGGATGGATCAAGACAAAGATGTCATATGCCGCAAAGCCCATACCCAGCAGGAGCTCAACAACCTTCGATCAATCCGGACAGGCATCATTATTACCCACTGGAGACGGGCCACATTCCTACAGTTACTTCTCTGCCCCGGTGTCGGCAGAGACCAGACAGTCTCTGCCCCTCTATCTCGGAAGGCGGAAAGACCGTGTCTTTCTATCTCCTCTACACTGATGGGACTCTCCCCTTTCCTCAGGGTGTCCAGGAAGCACTGCTGCAAGTCACTGTCCCCAGGGCCACCAGACAAGGGCGCACTACTACCCACAGCAGTGACAGCTCCTGAATAGCTAGGGGCTGAAGACCTCGCCACCGCTGGGGGGGCAGTGGGACCACTATCTACTTTCTCTCCACCAACACCAGTACTGCTCTCCTCATTCACTCCACCACTACTCCCACCTTCACTCCACTACTACTAACACCATTCCTTTCACCACTACTTCCATCATTTTCTGCACCACAACTCCAATCCTTCACTCCACTACTACTCCCACCATTCATTCCACCATGACTCCCATCATTTGCTGCACCAAAACTCCAATCATTCACTTCACAGCTCCTTTCATTCCTCTTACCATTACTGCCACCTTCCGTCCCCCCATTACCATTATTCACACCACCATTTGTTCCACTGTTCTCTGCACCTTCCACAGTCACATCCATTCCTTCCTCTCTTGCGTTTGCAGTCTCTGCACTCACACCTGCTGGTCCGGTGCTGGCTTTTTGCTGTGCTTTTGGAGCACCCTGTCTCGTATTGTCCTGGGCAGACTGTCAGCCGCCTGCCCTGTAGCCACAGATTTTGGGGGTTTAGTGTCTTCTTTTGCCGCTGGGGCACACTGCCCCCCTGTCGCAGCAGTGCGCCCAGTATTCTTGGCAGTTTTAGTTTTTACCTGCTGTTTTTCTGCAGGAACATTCCAGACACGCAGTTCCCCTGTTCCAGCCACGCGCCTCTTTTCCTTTGTTGAGGCACACTGCGCCCCTGTCACAACAGTGCACCCCCCTTTCGCCATGACACATCCTCAGTCCTGCCCCTGCGGCCTCGATATCAACTGGCTCAGCCGCAGTGAGCAGGGATGGAGTCTGTCCACACCATCCCCCTTTCACAACGGCGTGGACAAACCCTCCGCTCTCCCCGGCCCCAGTGATAACCGGTTTAGCCGCAGAGGGCAGGGAGGGAAACTCCACGGGGTCCCCTATTTTCAGCGCCGTGAGTACCTGCACAGCCTCTCCTCCTACACAGACAGCAGCATCACTGGACGTTCTCCTCTCCCCACCTTGCCTAAGCCCCAGACTCACTGCAGAGCCCGTACCTTTAGGTTTGGTGGGGTTTACAGGAGGTAGTAGGTGTCACATCAGGCATTGGTACATAATTGCAACTTACCGCCTCCTGTGCAGTCTCCTTCGACTTCTTCCTCTTTTTGGTCTCTTCCACTGGTTCTTCCTCACCAAAGGAAAAGTGATTCAGGTCCACAGGAGACTCCAGCTCTTGGATCTTCCTCAGCAGTCCACACTCTTCCTCCTCTTCCTCCGCTGACACTCCAGCCTGTGCTGTTGGAGTCCTCTGCCGTGTTGGGAGGCCGCTTCCCTGTTGTCGGCTCTGCCCCTGACTCTCCAGGCTTATTCCAGCACGTGGAACTCCAGCCACGACTTCATCCTCCTCCTCCTCGCTTAGGACGCGGCTGGTGGTTCTCCTGAGGTATTTAACCCTTTATTTCTGAGAACTGCCGCTGGTTTTTAAACCTCTCCAGGATGGGAACTGCGCTTTTCTCAATCCCCTCCTGGAGGGGCACTAACCCGACCACCTCATCTCTGAGGGCTTTAAGGCTATGTGCACACGTACTTTTGAGAGCTGTGGATTTGTCCCCACAGATTTGTAAAAATCCGCAGGTAAATCCACAAGTCAAAAGTCCTGCAGTTTAGCCCTGAGGTTTCACACCTCATAATGGAGAAGGTGTGAAAACGCAGCGGATTCCGCACAAAGAATTGACATGCTGCAGATTGTAACCCGCGGAAATATCTGCAGCATGTGCACAGCATTTTTGGTTTCACCATTGAAAACAATGGTACTGTACAACGCAGCAGAAACTGCTGCGGACCCGCAGGGCCAGAAACGCTGCGAATCCGCAGCAGAATCCGCAGCGTGTGCACATAGCCTAAACCTCTGGGAGGTTGCAGGTCTTTCCTAGTTAGAGGCACGAGTGTTCAGGATCTGGGTCTCCCGCAGCTCCTCCTTCAGCCGAGGTAGTGCTTTGCCGGCTTCCTCGTACTCCCACAATTTGCAGACCACTCAGGGGAAGAAACTTGTGGACTCACTGGAGGTCATCTTCCCCAGCATGTTCCTGGGCTCTTCTTCCTGGGGCCTGGGGTGCCCGTCTCCCTCTCTGGGCGGACGATGAGCCCTCTCTGGGTTTGAGTATGTGGGTATGGTTTTCCTCACCCATCCTGATCTTCTCACTCCCCTCCTGGGCCGCTTACTGCTCCTCTCTGTCCTCCGCCTGCATAGACCGGGGAACAGAAGCCTTGGGAGCCATGCTGGCCTCCCAGGAATCCTGCCTCTCCCTCGGAAGAAGAGAGGCAGACTCTGGGCCTCCTGGGGAGAAGAGAGGCCAACTCTGGTCCTCCTCCTGGAAGTCCTGGAGCTCACCAGACAGATGCAGCTCCTAGCAGGGTGTAACTTATTGTAGTCACCTGTCCTACAGTCTCCTCCCCCAGTAATGGCTGATAACGGGGAGTAATAGATTGTAGTCTCCTGTCCTACAGTCACCTCCCCCAGTAATGGCTGATAACGGGGAGTAATAGATTGTAGTCTCCTGTCCTACAGTCACCTCCCCCAGTAATGGCTGATAACGGGGAGTAATAGATTGTAGTCTCCTGTCCTACAGTCTCCTCCCCCAGTAATGGCTGATAACGGGGAGTAATAGATTGTAGTCTCCTGTCCTACAGTCTCCTCCCCCAGTAATGGCTGATAACAGGGAGTAATAGATTGTAGTCTCCTGTCCTACAGTCTCCTCCTCCAGTAATGGCTGATAACAGGGAGTAATAGATTGTAGTCTCCTGTCCTACAGTCTCCTCCCCCAGTAATGGCTGATAACTGGGAGTAATAGATTGTAGTCTCCTGTCCTACAGTCTCCTCCCCAGTAACGGCTGATAACGGGGAGTAATAGATTGTAGTCTCCTGTCCTACAGTCTCCTCCCCCAGTAATTGCTGATAACGGGGAGTAATAGATTGTAGTCTCCTGTCCTACAGTCTCCTCCTCCAGTAATGGCTGATAACAGGGAGTAATAGATTGTAGTCTCCTGTCCTACAGTCTCCTCCCCCAGTAATGGCTGATAACGGGGAGTAATAGATTGTAGGTCTTTTTTATTATTATAAAATCCTTCACGACGTTACAAATAAAACACAACAGAACAAACATAGAACAAAAACTCCAATCAGAAACAATATGACAAAATCAGACACAAACACAAAGAAATAAACAAGAAATGGAAACAATAAGGGAAATTCTCGACCTACAAAACGGGAAAAGAAAATTAAATTAAAGAAACAAGAAATTAAAAACTAAAAAAAAAACAAAAAAGGAACAAAATTACAATAATTACACCAGCACCCCCTTAAAATAATAAATAAATAAAATCATGTAAAACCCCCGACCCAGCTCCATTCACACTATTATATACAACCCTGAACTACATTAACACCGTCCTATATACAATACTATATACACTATATACAATGTAAACATATGACACCAGTCCGAATATTGTACAAGACACCAGAACACACCTAATACCCTCTGGTCCCACTGCCTTACCTCACAGCCTCCCCCTTACACCGCCACATTCACACTTACGACAAACCTAATTACAAACATAGTATAGAAAATTAACAATATTTATATATTTTTTCCTTTTTTTTCCTTTTATTTATTTTTTTTTTTATTTTTTCCTTTTTTTGGGATTTTTTTTTTTTTTTTTTTTTTAAACACTATATATAAAACACACATCTACTCTAACTATCCCACCACCCCTGATCCAGCTCTGGCCACAAAGTTCAGGATTTCTCCGAGCTAGGATCAGGCCCCAAAGTTTTTCCCCAGGCGGGGCCTGGACCAGGCCAGATCAGTCTCTTATCACCGCTGTTGAAAACCCCCCATCCCCCCAATCCCCCCACCCAACCTAACTAAGACCCTCTATTATACACAATATATACAATACACTATATACAATATATACATAAACCAACGTTACAGAACATAACCTACGTACTCACCACTTAAGGCTCAAGTTCGATGCTTGCAAACCTTCTATCCAGGAGACTGATATTCAAAACAAAACTCTAGAGTGAAAAGGCATCAGCCCACCACCAGGATATAGGAGTACTAACGGACTAAGGCACCCCGAAGGAGAAACCCCTCCAGAGATGGGCCGCCCTCCGGGCACCCAGTCTTTCATACTCCAGAGAACGGACCTTCACCAGGGCACCTAGGATGCTGCTATAAACTTCGTCTACACGGAGGATTTTACTCTGCGTCGAAACTAAAACTCGTGCGTTCCACGTGAAGTACCTGACCACTGCGCTGACTATAAATAAAGTGACTCTGTCCCTTCTCCCGAGGTCTCCGAACGCTCCATAGGCCCACTCGGCATAGGACAGAGTAGCCAGCCGCGGCCAACCAATGGAAGCTCCCACCCTGTTGTACACCTCTGTATTAAAGGGACAATGAAGCAGGAAGTGCTCCATGCTTTCCAGCATGTTAGCACAAGCCTCACGGGGGCAATTCCTGTCCTCGGAGCTCCTGTACTTCAGATTGTCCCTCACATACAACTTACCTTGGAAGCAGCGCCAAGTCAAGTCCCAGTACTTCTTGGGGATCCTATTAGAATTTAACAAACTCAACCCAACCTCTAGATCCCGACTTGGGCAGTCCTTGAGGACCAATGGACTCTGAAAATGCGAAAGCAAGACCCGCATGTCGAGGAGTTTCCTCGGGAGGGACCTCACTTCCCACATTCCCAGACCCCACCGGCGCATCATCTTCAGAACCGGGGTAACATAAGCCGGGAGATGCCCATGCGGTGTGCGAAGATCCTTCAATCTTCCCCCTGTCTCCCATTCCTGGAAGAAAGGCTGAAACCATCCCTTGCAGGAGAATACCCACGGAGGAGCCCTCTCTTTCCAGAGGTTTGCCACGTTGACCTTCAAAAAGGTGTTCACTAGGAACACCACGGGGTTCACCATATTCAACCCCCCTAGTCTCCTCGTGCGGTAAGTGACCTCCCTCTTGACTAGGTTCAGTCTATTCCCCCATAACATCTGAAAGAACAGACTGTAGACCCGAGTCCAGAGAGGCTCTGGCAAGACACAGACGCTGCCCAGGTAGATTAGTAAGGGGAGCAGGAAAGCTTTGCACAGGCCAACCCTTTCCCTCAGGGTCAAAGACCAACCCTTCCATTGGTCCACTTTTTGAACGACACCTTTGATTCTGCCTTCCCAGTTTTTCGTGGGGTAATCACCCTGGCCAAATTCGATGCCTAGGACTTTGGCGTGTTCTTGGGGTTCGGGGAGGGTGTCCGGAAGATCAAACCCGGGATCCCCGCCTCCCAGCCAGAGACTCTCACACTTGTCCTGGTTGACCTTGGACCCGGAAGCCTCCGAGTAGCTCTCCACTTCTGACATCACCACCATCGCCTCCTCTCGTGAAGAAACAAAAACGGTGACATCGTCCGCGTAGGCCACTACCCTCAGGATAGCCTCTGGCGCCACCCCGCCCATCCCCACCCCCGCCAACGGTCCACACTCGATCCTTCTGAGGAAGGGATCGATCGCAAACGCGTACAGCAATGGGCTAAGAGGGCAGCCCTGACGGACACCAGATCCTACCCCGAAAGGTTGTCCAATCCACCCATTTACCAGAGGGAAAGTCTCAGCCCCAGCGTATAAGGTCTTAAGCCAGTCCACAAACCCCCCAGGCAGACCGTACCTCAAAAGAGTGGACCAGAGGTACTCATGGTCAACCCGGTCAAAAGCCTTTGCCTGATCCAGGGTCAGCAGGAACCCCTTCCAAAGGCCCGCCCTGCCTTGCTCCACGGCCTCTCGGACACCCAGAACAGCACCGAAAGTGCTACGGCCAGGAACGCAACAGTTCTGAGCCTCTGAAAGGAGCCGCGGCGCAAACTTCACCAGCCTGTTGAAAAGTATCTTAGCCAAAACCTTCCTGTCCACATTGAGAAGTGCTATGGGACGCCAATTCTCAATGCGTGACGGATCCTTACCCTTTGACAAAATGATCAAAGCTGACCTCCTTAATGATCTCGGCAGGGTGCCCGAGGAGAGACACTCATTAAACACCTGAGTCAAGAGGGGGACCAAGGAGTCCCTAAAGGTCCTAAAGAACTCGGATGTTAAGCCATCCGGACCTGGTGATTTTTTGGGCCTGAGCCCATCGATCGCCAGTCTCACTTCCTCTTCTTTGATCTCTTCTGCCAAAACGTCCAGCGAGAGGTCAGCCCCTGGCTCCGGAACAGCTTCAGCCAGGAAAGCCGACATCCTGTCACGATCCAGTTCCCTCCTTCCCAAAAGGTGTGAGTAGTATGAACTGACGACCTCCAAGATCCCTGATCTGGACCTCTTCAGGGATCCCGTACTGTCCATCAGCCCCGTCACTATCTTACTATTCACTGACATCTTGCAGCTTCTGTAAGGGTCGGGCGAGTAGTACTTCCCGTAGTCCCTCTCAAAAACCAAAGTTGCGTGCCTATCGTACTGACACCTCTTCAGCAAGGACTTCACACCGGAGATCTCCTCGCGGCTACCTCCAGTCGAGACAAGATGCTCGAGTCTCCTCCTCAGGCTCTGATACAGGCGATCCCTGTTCAGGCTTCTGAGGTTCGAGAGTTGCCGGAAGAATTTCGCCACCCGATGTTTGAACATCTCCCACCACTCTGACTTAGTGTTACTTAGGCCCAGCAGCGGTACCTGGCTCTGAAGAAAATCCTCAAAAGACTGTCTTACAGCTTCTTCCTCAAGGAGTGATGAATTCAGCTTCCAATAACCTCTTCCCATCCTAGGAGTCTCTGTAACGTTCAGAGAAAACATAATCAAACAGTGGTCGGAGAACTCCACCTCCACAACCGACAACGGCGAGGAGACGGCTTCCTCCTTCAAATAAAACCTATCTATCCTAGACCTGCACTGACTACCTCTAAAAAAAGTGAATCCCGTGCTGCCTGTGTTGTGCCGGATGTGGACATCCACTAGGCGTGCCTCACTTACTATCCTGTTTAGCGCGACGCAATCATAAGTCAGCCGGTCCCCAGAACCTCCTCTATCACAGGGTCTCGTGACGTTGTTGAAATCCCCTCCAAAGACCACCTGCCGACTTGAAAATAAGAAAGGTTTGATCTTCAAGAAGAGACATTTGCGGTCCCACTTGGATTGGGGACCGTAGATGTTAATGAGCCGAAGCTCCTGTCCCCCCATGGAGACATCTAGGATCAAGCATCTCCCCATTTCTAATTCAATTAATCGTCTGCATTCAACCGTTGCGGTCTTAAAAAGGACCGCCACCCCGCTATACGGCTCGGCCGCAAGAGACCAGTAGGAGGGCCCATGCCTCCACTCCCTCCTTGCTTTATGCATGGTTGATAGGTCAGTCAACCTGGTCTCCTGCAAAAACAAAATGTCGGCATCAAGTTGGCCGAGAAAATGAAAGGCCGTGAACCTTGCCGCTTCTGACTTTATGCTGGCAACATTAATGGTTGCCAGCGTCAACGGTGTGGGTGCCGCCATCATGATTGATTGGATTAGATAGCCTTTTTCTTCCCACCCCCAACAGCTTCACCCTCTTCCTCAGACAATGATGAGCTTTTAGTGCGCTTAAGACACACAGACTCATCCATTCTCTCCTTACATACACTCTGGCCCTTGTCTGGTGGTCCCGAGGTAGTCCCCCCCCCAGAGGGCCCTTTAATTGCTCCCTGAGAAGAAGACTCAGCGACCCCCTGAGCCCCAACATCCTTGTCCGCAACCTCCGGCTCCGGGCTCCCGTCCTCCCCCTCTGCAGGGGAGTCCTGGAGGGCCCCGAACCGGTTGGAGAGATCCACCAGAGGGGGGGCGGCTGGACCTTCCAATGGCACCTGGATCAGGGCTAGAGAATCAGAGGGGTCGCACTCCAGAGCGGAGGCTCGAGACCCGGACCCACTCCTACCCTTGGTTGTTTTCCGGTTACCCTTTTTCCTTTGTTGTGACCATTCCCCCTCTCCCTCATCCAGACTGTCACCGGATGAGGGTTCCTGGGAGGACATGGCGTCCGCCTGCTCCTCCCTTTCAAGTCTCCTGACTTCCTCACTCAATTCACTGTCTTTAGGATCCTCAGCTGCAAGTGAAGTACCTGGGTCAGGGTTTAGGGTCATTACTCCCTGCCCCCTGTTCCCATGGCGTTGCTCCTGCCGCCTGATGTTGGATGGCGGCAGCTTGCTCCTCACCGGTTCCCTGCCTCCTCCGCCCCTACTGGTCCCTTCACCGGCAAGATTAGTCCCGGCTTTCGCCTGTCCCGCACTCGCCGCTTTCAGGACCGCATTGGCAAAGGAACGCGGACAGCGACTGAATGGATGACCGAGGTCACCACACAAGTTACACCTAATCCTGCCACAGGTAGCAGCGAGATGGCCAAGGTCCCCACACAGTGCGCATTTTTGGGTGGTACACTGCGCACTGAAGTGTGTGGGGCTGCCGCACCTGTGACAGACCTTAGGCTGCCCCTGGTAGAAAATCAGGATCCTGTCCCTCCCCAAAAATGTAGAGGAAGGTATATGGGTAACAGTGTTTCCTGAAACCTTCAATTTCACCATGAAGGTCCAGGCCCCTGACCAGATACCATGGTCGTCGCGGGTCTTCTCAGGAATGCCGACGATGTCGCCATATCGACCAATCCAGGTGGAGATGTCCATGCAGGAAAGTGACTCGTTACTGGTCAAAACGGTCACCTTCCTGACCGAGTTCTGGCGGGATATTGCGACAGGGACAAAACCTTGCCATTCGGGGCGACCACGAGCCAGCTCATGGCGAGACCAAAAAAGCTCAAGGCCCTCCGGTCTCACGAAGCTGACATCGAAGTAGGAGGTCCCATAGGGATGGATCAAGGCAAAGATGTCATATGCCGCGAAGCCCATCCCCAGCAGGAGCTCAGCAACCTTTGACCGATCAGGACAGGCATCCTTGCTTACCCACTGGAGACGGGCCACGTTCCTACGGTTACTCCTCTGCCCCGGTGTCGGCAGAGACCAGACAGTCTCTGCCCCTCTATCTCGGAAGGCGGAAAGACCATGTCTCTCTATCCAGAAAGACAGATCAACCTCCCTCCCCTCTACATTGATGGAACTCTCCCCTTTCTTCAGGGCGTCCAGGAAGCGCTGCTGCAAGTCACCATCCTCGGGGCCACCAGACAAGGGCGCACTACTACCCCCAGCAGTGACAGCTCCCGAATAGCTAGGGGCTGAAGCCCTCGCCACCACTGGGGGGGCAGTGGGACCACTACCTACTTACCCTCCACCAACACCAGTGCTGCTCTCCTCATTCACTCCACCAATACTCCCATCATTTGCGGCACCACAACTCCCATCATTCATTCCACCACTATTCCCACCATTCACTCCACCAATACTCCCAACGTTTGCGGCACCACATCTCCTATCATTCACTCCACCACCTGTCCCATCATTCACTCCACCAATACTCCCAACGTTAGCGGCACCACAACTCCCATTATTCACTCCACTACTACTCCCATCATTCACCCCATTACCACTGTTCTCTGCACCTTCCACAGTCACCTCCATTCCCTCCTCCCTTGTGTCTGCAATTTCTGCACTCACACCTGCTGGGTCGGGGGAGCGGTGCAGCACCACACCCGTTTTAATTAGCTCAGTGCTGACATTGTGCAGTTCTTTTGGAGCACTGTGCCCCTTATTGTCCTGGGCTGCCTGCCCTGTAGCCACAGACTTCGGGGTGCTGGTATCATTTTTTGGGGCATGCTGTCCCCCCGTCACAGCAGAGCGCACAGTGTTCCTTGCTGATGATGTTCCCTGCTTTTGCTGTGTATTTTTTTTTTTTCCCGTGGCTCTGTCTCAGCTGCGCGCCTCCTTTCCTCTGTTGAGGCGCACTGCGCCCCTCTCACAACAGTGCGCCCCCCTTTCGCCGCACCATGCTCCTCGGCCCTGCCCCCCACAGCCCCGGCGTCGGCCGGCTCAGCTGCAGTGAGCAGGGATGGAGTCTGCCCACACCGTCCCCCTTTCGCAACGGCGTGGACATCCCCCCCGCTCTCCTCGGCCCCGGTGATAACTGGCTTAGCCGCAGCAGGCAGGGAGGGAAACTCCACGGGGTCCCCTATGTCCGGCGCCGTGAGTACCTCCACAGCCTCACCCCCTGCACTGTTCCCCGCACAGACGGCAGCATTGCCGGACGTCCTCCTCCTCTCCCCACCTTGCCTATGCCCCGGACCCACTGCAGAGCCCGTGCTTTTAGGTTTGGTGGGGTTTACACAGGAGGTGGTAGGTGTAACATCAGACATTGGTACATATTTGTAACTCACCACCTCCTGTGTCATCTTTTTTTTCTTCCTCCTCTTTTTGGTCTCCTCCGCTGGCTCGTCCTCCCCGAAGGAGAATGTGGTCAGGTCCACAGGAGACTCCAGCTCTCTGATCTCCCTCAACAGACCGCACTCCTCCTCTTCCTCCGCTGACACTCCAGCATGGGTTGTCGGAGTCCTCTGCCGTGCCGGGAGGCCGCTTCCTTGCTGGCTCTGCGACTCTTTCTCCCGGCTTGTTCCAGCACGAGAGACTCCAGCCACGACTTCATCGTCCTCCTCCTCCTCGCTTAGGACGCCGGCTGGCAGTTCTCCCGAGGTATTTAACCCCTTCATTTCAGAGAACCGCCGCTGGTTCTTAAACCTCTCCAGGAAGGGACCTGCGCTTTTCTCAATCCCCTCCCGGAGGAGCACTAACCGGACCACCTCATCTCTGAGGGCTTTAAACCTCTGGGAGGTCGCGGGTCTTTCCTTGTTAGAGGCACAGGTGTTCAGGATCCGTGCCTCCCGCAGCTGCTCCTTCAGCCCGGTCAGTGCTTTGCCGGCGTCCTCGTACTCTCGCAACATGGCGACCACTCGGGAGGAGAAGGAGCTCGTGGACTCGCTGGAGGTCATCTCGCCCCATGATGTTGCTGGGCTCTTCTTCCTGGGGCCTGGGGTGCCTCTGTCTCCCTCTCTGGGCGGACGATGAGCCGTCTCGGGGTTGGAGTAGGTGGGTACGGTCTTTCTCATCCGACCAGATCTCCTCACGCCCTCCTGGGCCGGTTGCTGCTGCTCTCTGTCCCCCGCCGGCACAGACCGGGGAACAGAAGCCTGGGAAGCCATGCCTGGCTCCCAGGAAGCCTGCCTCTCCCTGGGGAGAAGAGAGGCAGACTCTGGGCCTCCTCCTGGAAGTCCTGGAGCTCACAAGACAGGTGCTGCTCTCAGCAGGGTGTGACTGATTGTGGGCACCTGTCCTACAGTCTCCTCCCCCAGTAATGGCTGATAACGGGGAGTAATAGATTGTAGTCTCCTGTCCTACAGTCTCCTCCCCCAGTAATAGCTGATAATGGGGAGTAATAGATTGTAGTCTCCTGTCCTACAGTCTCCTCCCCCAGTAATGGCTGATAACGGGGAGTAATAGATTGCAGTCTCCTGTCCTACAGTCTCCTCCCCAGTAATGGCTGATAACGGGGAGTAATAGATTGTAGTCTCCTGTCCTACAGTCTCCTCCCCCAGTAATGGCTGATAACGGGGAGTAATAGATTGTAGTCTCCTGTCCTACAGTCTCCTCCCCCAGTAATGGCTGATAACGGGGAGTAATAGATTGTAGTCTCCTGTCCTACAGTCTCCTCCCCCAGTAATAGCTGATAATGGGGAGTAATAGATTGTAGTCTCCTGTCCTACAGTCTCCTCCCCAGTAATGGCTGATAACAGGGAGTAATAGATTGTAGGTCTTTTTTATTATTATAAAATCCTTCACGACGTTACAAATAAAACACAACAGAACAAACATAGAACAAAAACTCCAATCAGAAACAATATGACAAAATCAGACACAAATACAAAGAAATAAACAAGAAATGGAAACAATAAGGGAAATTCTCGACCTACAAAACGGGAAAAGAAAATTAAATTAAAGAAACAAGAAATTAAAAACTAAAAAAAAACAAAAAAGGAACAAAATTACAATAATTACACCAGCACCCCCTTAAAATAATAAATAAATAAAATCATGTAAAACCCCCGACCCAGCTCCATTCACACTATTATATACAACCCTGAACTACATTTACACCGTCCTATATACAATACTATATACACTATATACAATATAAACATATGACACCAGTCCGAATATTGTACAAGACACACCTAATACCCTCTGGTCCCACTGCCTTACCTCACAGCCTCCCCCTTACACCGCCACATTCACACTTACGACAAACCTAATTACAAACATAGTATAGAAAATTAACAATATTTATATATTTTTCCTTTTATTTATTTATTTTTATTTTTTCCTTTTTTTTTTTTTTTTTTTTTTTTAACACTATATATAAAACACACATCTACTCTATCTATCCCACCACCCCTGATCCAGCTCTGGCCACAAAGTTCAGGATTTCTCCGAGCTAGGATCAGGCCCCAAAGTTTTTCCCCAGGCGGGGCCTGGACCAGGCCAGATCAGTCTCTTATCACCGCTGTTGAAAACCCCCCATCCCCCCAATCCCCCCACCCAACCTAACTAAGACCCTCTATTATACACAATATATACAATACATACATTACGCTATATACAATATATACATAAACCAACGTTACAGAACATAACCTACGTACTCACCACTTAAGGCTCAAGTTCGATGCTTGCAAACCTTCTATTCAGGAGACTGAAATTCAAAACAAAACTCTAGAGTGAAAAGGCATCAGCCCACCACCAGGATATAGGAGTACTAACGGACTAAGGCACCCCGAAGGAGAAACCCCTCCAGAGATGGGCCGCCCTCCGGGCACCCAGTCTTTCATACTCCAGAGAATGGACCTTCACCAGGGCACCTAGGATGCTGCTATAAACTTCGTCTACACGGAGGATTTTACTCTGCGTCGAAACTAAAACTCGTGCGTTCCACGTGAAGTACCTGACCACTGCGCTGACTATAAATAAAGTGACTCTGTCCCTTCTCCCGAGGTCTCCGAACGCTCCATAGGCCCACTCGGCATAGGACAGAGTAGCCAGCCGCGGCCAACCAATGGAAGCTCCCACCCTGTTGTACACCTCTGTATTAAAGGGACAATGAAGCAGGAAGTGCTCCATGCTTTCCAGCATGTTAGCACAAGCCTCACGGGGGCAATTCCTGTCCTCGGAGCTCCTGTACTTCAGATTGTCCCTCACATACAACTTACCTTGGAAGCAGCGCCAAGTCAAGTCCCAGTACTTCTTGGGGATCCTATTAGAATTTAACAAACTCAACCCAACCTCTAGATCCCGACTTGGGCAGTCCTTGAGGACCAATGGACTCTGAAAATGCGAAAGCAAGACCCGCATGTCGAGGAGTTTCCTCGGTAGGGACCTCACCTCCCACATTCCCAGATCCCACCGGCGCATCATCTTCAGAACCGGGGTAACATAAGCCGGGAGATGCCCATGCGGTGTGCGAAGATCCTTCAATCTTCCCCCTGTCTCCCATTCCTGGAAGAAAGGCTGAAACCATCCCTTGCAGGAGAATACCCACGGAGGAGCCCTCTCTTTCCAGAGGTTTGCCACGTTGACCTTCAAAAAGGTGTTCACTAGGAACACCACGGGGTTCACCATATTCAACCCCCCTAGTCTCCTCGTGCGGTAAGTGACCTCCCGCTTGACTAGGTTCAGTCTATTCCCCCATAACATCTGAAAGAACAGACTGTAGACCCGAGTCCAGAGAGGCTCTGGCAAGACACAGACGCTGCCCAGGTAGATTAGTAAGGGGAGCAGGAAAGCTTTGCACAGGCCAACCCTTTCCCTCAGGGTCAAAGACCAACCCTTCCATTGGTCCACTTTTTGAGCGACACCTTTGATTCTGCCTTCCCAGTTTTTCGTGGGGTAATCACCCTGACCAAATTCGATGCCTAGGACTTTGGCGTGTTCTTGGGGTTCGGGGAGGGTGTCCGGAAGATCAAACCCGGGATCCCCGCCTCCCAGCCAGAGACTCTCACACTTGCCCTGGTTGACCTTGGACCCGGAAGCCTCCGAGTAGCTCTCCACTTCTGACATCACCACCATCGCCTCCTCTCGCGAAGAAACAAAAACGGTGACATCGTCCGCGTAGGCCACTACCCTCAGGATAGCCTCTGGCGCCACCCCGCCCATCCCCACCCCCGCCAACGGTCCACACTCGATCCTTCTGAGGAAGGGATCGATCGCAAACGCGTACAGCAATGGGCTAAGAGGGCAGCCCTGACGGACACCAGATCCTACCCCGAAAGGTTGTCCAATCCACCCATTTACCAGAGGGAAAGTCTCAGCCCCAGCGTATAAGGTCTTAAGCCAGTCCACAAACCCCCCAGGCAGACCGTACCTCAAAAGAGTGGACCAGAGGTACTCGTGGTCAACCCGGTCAAAAGCCTTTGCCTGATCCAGGGTCAGCAGGAACCCCTTCCAAAGGCCCGCCCTGCCTTGCTCCACGGCCTCTCGGACACCCAGAACAGCACTGAAAGTGCTACGGCCAGGAACGCAACAGTTCTGAGCCTCTGAAAGCAGCCGCGGCGCAAACTTCACCAGCCTGTTGAAAAGTATCTTAGCCAAAACCTTCCTGTCCACATTGAGAAGTGCTATGGGACGCCAATTCTCAATGCGTGACGGATCCTTACCCTTTGACAAAATGATCAAAGCTGACCTCCTTAATGATCTCGGCAGGGTGCCCGAGGAGAGACACTCATTAAACACCTGAGTCAAGAGGGGAACCAAGGAGTCCCTAAAGGTCCTAAAGAACTCGGATGTTAAGCCATCCGGACCTGGTGATTTTTTGGGCCTGAGCCCATCGATCGCCAGTCTCACTTCCTCTTCTTTGATCGCTTCTGCCAAAACGTCCAGCGAGAGGTCAGCCCCTGGCTCCGGAACAGCTTCAGCCAGGAAAGCCGACATCCTGTCACGATCCAGTTCCCTCCTTCCCAAGAGGTGTGAGTAGTATGAACTGACGACCTCCAAGATCCCTGATCTGGACCTCTTCAAGGATCCCGTACTGTCCATCAGCCCCGTCACTATCTTACTATTCACTGACATCTTGCAGCTTCTGTAAGGGTCGGGCGAGTAGTACTTCCCGTAGTCCCTCTCAAAAACCAAAGATGCGTGCCTATCGTACTGACACCTCTTCAGCAAGGACTTCACACCGGAGATCTCCTCGTGGCTACCTCCAGTCGAGACAAGATGCTCGAGTCTCCTCCTCAGGCTCTGATACAGGCGATCCCTGTTCAGGCTTCTGAGGTTCGAGAGTTGCCGGAAGAATTTCGCCACCCGATGTTTGAACATCTCCCACCACTCTGACTTAGTGTTACTTAGGCCCAGCAGCGGTACCTGGCTCTGAAGAAAATCCTCAAAAGACCGTCTTACAGCTTCTTCCTCAAGGAGTGATGAATTCAGCTTCCAATAACCTCTTCCCATCCTAGGAGTCTCTGTAACGTTCAGAGAAAACATAATCAAACAGTGGTCGGAGAACTCCACCTCCACAACCGACAACGGCGAGGAGATGGCTTCCTCCTTCAAATAAAACCTATCTATCCTAGACCTGCACTGACTACCTCTAAAAAAGGTGAATCCCGTGCTGCCTGTGTTGTGCCGGATGTGGACATCCACTAGGCGTGCCTCACTTACTATCCTGTTTAGCGCGACGCAATCATAAGTCAGCCGGTCCCCAGAACCTCCTCTATCACAGGGTCTCGTGACGTTGTTGAAATCCCCTCCAAAGACCACCTGCCGACTTGAAAATAAGAAAGGTTTGATCTTCAAGAAGAGACATTTGCGGTCCCACTTGGATTGGGGACCGTAGATGTTAATGAGCCGAAGCTCCTGTCCCCCCATGGAGACATCTAGGATCAAGCATCTCCCCATTTCTAATTCAATTAATCGTCTGCATTCAACCGCTGCGGTCTTAAAAAGGACCGCCACCCCGCTATACGGCTCGGCCGCAAGAGACCAGTAGGAGGGCCCATGCCTCCACTCCCTCCTTGCTTTATGCATGGTTGATAGGTCAGTCAACCTGGTCTCCTGCAAAAACAAAATGTCGGCATCAAGTTGGCCGAGAAAATGAAAGGCCGTGAACCTTGCCGCTTCTGACTTTATGCTGGCAACATTAATGGTTGCCAGCGTCAACGGTGTGGGTGCCGCCATCATGATTGATTGGATTAGATAGCCTTTTTCTTCCCACCCCCAACAGCTTCACCCTCTTCCTCAGACAATGATGAGCTTTTAGTGCGCTTAAGACACACAGACTCATCCATTCTCTCCTTACATACACTCTGGCCCTTGTCTGGTGGTCCCGAGGTAGTCCCCCCCCCAGAGGGCCCTTTAATTGCTCCCTGAGAAGAAGACTCAGCGACCCCCTGAGCCCCAACATCCCTGTCCGCAACCTCCGGCTCCGGGCTCCCGTCCCCTCCCTCTGCAGGGGAGTCCTGGAGGGCCCCGAACCGGTTGGAGAGATCCACCAGAGGGGGGGCGGCTGGACCTTCCAATGGCACCTGGATCAGGGCTAGAGAATCAGAGGGGTCGCACTCCAGAGCGGAGGCTCGAGACCCGGACCCACTCCTACCCTTGGTTGTTTTCCGGTTACCCTTTTTCCTTTGTTGTGACCATTCCCCCTCTCCCTCATCCAGACTGTCACCGGATGAGGGTTCCTGGGAGGACATGGCGTCCGCCTGCTCCTCCCTTTCAAGTCTCCTGACTTCCTCACTCAATTCGCTGTCTTTAGGATCCTCAGCTGCAAGTGAAGTACCTGGGTCAGGGTTTAGGGTCATTACTCCCTGCCCCCTGTTCCCATGGCGTTGCTCCTGCCGCCTGATGTTGGATGGCGGCAGCTTGCTCCTCACCGGTTCCCTGCCTCCTCCGCCCCTACTGGTCCCTTCACCGGCAAGATTAGTCCCGGCTTTCGCCTGTCCCGCACTCGCCGCTTTCAGGACCGCATTGGCAAAGGAACGCGGACAGCGACTGAATGGATGACCGAGGTCACCACACAAGTTACACCTAATCCTGCCACAGGTAGCAGCGAGATGGCCAAGGTCCCCACACAGTGCGCATTTTTGGGTGGTACACTGCGCACTGAAGTGTGTGGGGCTGCCGCACCTGTGACAGACCTTAGGCTGCCCCTGGTAGAAAATCAGGATCCTGTCCCTCCCCAAAAATGTAGAGGAAGGTATATGGGTAACAGTGTTTCCTGAAACCTTCAATTTCACCATGAAGGTCCAGGCCCCTGACCAGATACCATGGTCGTCGCGGGTCTTCTCAGGAATGCCGACGATGTCGCCATATCGACCAATCCAGGTGGAGATGTCCATGCAGGAAAGTGACTCGTTACTGGTCAAAACGGTCACCTTCCTGACCGAGTTCTGGCGGGATATTGCGACAGGGACAAAACCTTGCCATTCGGGGCGACCACGAGCCAGCTCATGGCGAGACCAAAAAAGCTCAAGGCCCTCCGGTCTCACGAAGCTGACATCGAAGTAGGAGGTCCCATAGGGATGGATCAAGGCAAAGATGTCGTATGCCGCGAAGCCCATCCCCAGCAGGAGCTCAGCAACCTTTGACCGATCAGGACAGGCATCCTTGCTTACCCACTGGAGACGGGCCACGTTCCTACGGTTACTCCTCTGCCCCGGTGTCGGCAGAGACCAGACAGTCTCTGCCCCTCTATCTCGGAAGGCGGAAAGACCATGTCTCTCTATCCAGAAAGACAGATCAACCTCCCTCCCCTCTACATTGATGGAACTCTCCCCTTTCTTCAGGGCGTCCAGGAAGCGCTGCTGCAAGTCACCATCCTCGGGGCCACCAGACAAGGGCGCACTACTACCCCCAGCAGTGACAGCTCCCGAATAGCTAGGGGCTGAAGCCCTCGCCACCACTGGGGGGGCAGTGGGACCACTACCTACTTCCCCTCCACCAACACCAGTGCTGCTCTCCTCATTCACTCCACCAATACTCCCATCATTTGCGGCACCACAACTCCCATCATTCACTCCACCACTATTCCCACCATTCACTCCAGCAGTACTCACATCATTCACTCCACCAATACTCCCAACGTTTGCGGCACCACAACTCCCATTATTCACTCCACTACTACTCCCATCATTCACCCCATTACCACTGTTCTCTGCACCTTCCACAGTCAACTCCATTCCCTCCTCCCTTGTGTCTGCAGTCTCTGCACTCACACCTGCTGGGTCGGGGGAGCGGTGCAGCACCACACCCGTTTTAATTAGCTCAGTGCTGACATTGTGCAGTTCTTTTGGAGCACTGTGCCCCTTATTGTCCTGGGCTGCCTGCCCTGTAGCCACAGACTTCGGGGTGCTGGTATCATTTTTTGGGGCATGCTGTCCCCCTGTCACAGCAGAGCGCACAGTGTTCCTTGCTGATGATGTTCCCTGCTTTTGCTGTGTATTTTTTTTTTTTTCCCGTGGCTCTGTCTCAGCTGCGCGCCTCCTTTCCTCTGTTGAGGCGCACTGCGCCCCTCTCACAACAGTGCGCCCCCCTTTCGCCGCACCATGCTCCTCGGCCCTGCCCCCCACAGCCCCGGCGTCGGCCGGCTCAGCTGCAGTGAGCAGGGATGGAGTCTGCCCACACCGTCCCCCTTTCGCAACGGCGTGGACATCCCCCCCGCTCTCCTCGGCCCCGGTGATAACCGGCTTGGCCGCAGCAGGCAGGGAGGGAAACTCCACGGGGTCCCCTATGTCCGGCGCCGTGAGTACCTCCACAGCCTCACCCCCTGCACTGTTCCCCGCACAGACGGCAGCATTGCCGGACGTCCTCCTCCTCTCCCCACCTTGCCTATGCCCCAGACCCACTGCAGAGCCCGTGCTTTTAGGTTTGGTGGGGTTTACACAGGAGGTGGTAGGTGTAACATCAGACATTGGTACATATTTGTAACTCACCACCTCCTGTCTCGCCTTCTTGGTCTTCCTCCTCTTTTTGGTCTCCTCCGCTGGCTCGTCCTCCCCAAAGGAGAATGTGGTCAGGTCCACAGGAGACTCCAGCTCTCTGATCTCCCTCAACAGACCGCACTCCTCCTCTTCCTCCGCTGACACTCCAGCATGGGTTGTCGGAGTCCTCTGCCGTGCCGGGAGGCCGCTTCCTTGCTGGCTCTGCGACTCTTTCTCCCGGCTTGTTCCAACACGAGAGACTCCAGCCACGACTTCATCGTCCTCCTCCTCCTCGCTTAGGACGCCGGCTGGCAGTTCTCCCGAGGTATTTAACCCCTTCATTTCAGAGAACCGCCGCTGGTTCTTAAACCTCTCCAGGAAGGGACCTGCGCTTTTCTCAATCCCCTCCCGGAGGAGCACTAACCGGACCACCTCATCTCTGAGGGCTTTAAACCTCTGGGAGGTCGCGGGTCTTTCCTTGTTAGAGGCACGGGTGTTCAGGATCCGTGCCTCCCGCAGCTGCTCCTTCAGCCCGGTCAGTGCTTTGCCGGCGTCCTCGTACTCTCGCAACATGGCGACCACTCGGGAGGAGAAGGAGCTTGTGGACTCGCTGGAGGTCATCTCGCCCCATGATGTTGCTGGGCTCTTCTTCCTGGGGCCTGGGGTGCCTCTGTCTCCCTCTCTGGGCGGACGATGAGCCGTCTCGGGGTTGGAGTAGGTGGGTACGGTCTTTCTCATCCGACCAGATCTCCTCACGCCCTCCTGGGCCGGTTGCTGCTGCTCTCTGTCCCCCGCCGGCACAGACCGGGGAACAGAAGCCTGGGAAGCCATGCCTGGCTCCCAGGAAGCCTGCCTCTCCCTGGGGAGAAGAGAGGCAGACTCTGGGCCTCCTCCTGGAAGTCCTGGAGCTCACAAGACAGGTGCTGCTCTCAGCAGGGTGTGACTGATTGTGGGCACCTGTCCTACAGTCTCCTCCCCCAGTAATGGCTGATAACAGGGAGTAATAGATTGTAGGTCTTTTTTATTATTATAAAATCCTTCACGACGTTACAAAATAAAACACAACAGAACAAAAACTCCAATCAGAAACAATATGACAAAATCAGACACAAACACAAAGAAATAAACCAGAAATGGAAACAATAAGGGAAATTCTCGACCTACAAAACGGGAAAAGAAAAATTAAATTAAAGAAACAAGAAATTAAAAACTAAAAAACAAAACGAAAAAGGAACAAAATTACAATAATTACACCAGCACCCCCTTAAAATAATAAATAAAATCATGTAAAACCCCCGACCCAGCTTCATTCACACTATTATATACAACCCTGAACTACATTTACACCGTCCTATATACAATACTATATACACTATATACAATATAAACATATGACACCAGTCCGAATATTGTACAAGACACACCTAATACCCTCTGGTCCCACTGCCTTACCTCACAGCCTCCCCCTTACACCGCCACATTCACACTTACGACAAACCTAATTACAAACATAGTATAGAAAATTAACAATATTTATATATTTTTTCCTTTTATTTATTTTTTTTTTATTTTTTCCTTTTTTTGGGATTTTTTTTTTTTTTTTTTTAACACTATATATAAAACACACATCTACTCTATCTATCCCACCACCCCTGATCCAGCTCTGGCCACAAAGTTCAGGATTTCTCCGAGCTAGGATCAGGCCCCAAAGTTTTTCCCCAGGCGGGGCCTGGACCAGGCCAGATCAGTCTCTTATCACCGCTGTTGAAAACCCCCCATCCCCCCAATCCCCCCACCCAACCTAACTAAGACCCTCTATTATATACAATACATACTTTACGCTATATACAATATATACATAAACCAACGTTACAGAACATAACCTACGTACTCACCACTTAAGGCTCAAGTTCGATGCTTGCAAACCTTCTATTCAGGAGACTGAAATTCAAAACAAAACTCTAGAGTGAAAAGGCATCAGCCCACCACCAGGATATAGGAGTACTAACGGACTAAGGCACCCCGAAGGAGAAACCCCTCCAGAGATGGGCCGCCCTCCGGGCACCCAGTCTTTCATACTCCAGAGAACGGACCTTCACCAGGGCACCTAGGATGCTGCTATAAACTTCGTCTACACGGAGGATTTTACTCTGCGTCGAAACTAAAACTCGTGCGTTCCACGTGAAGTACCTGACCACTGCGCTGACTATAAATAAAGTGACTCTGTCCCTTCTCCCGAGGTCTCCGAACGCTCCATAGGCCCACTCGGCATAGGACAGAGTAGCCAGCCGCGGCCAACCAATGGAAGCTCCCACCCTGTTGTACACCTCTGTATTAAAGGGACAATGAAGCAGGAAGTGCTCCATGCTTTCCAGCATGTTAGCACAAGCCTCACGGGGGCAATTCCTGTCCTCGGAGCTCCTGTACTTCAGATTGTCCCTCACATACAACTTACCTTGGAAGCAGCGCCAAGTCAAGTCCCAGTACTTCTTGGGGATCCTATTAGAATTTAACAAACTCAACCCAACCTCTAGATCCCGACTTGGGCAGTCCTTGAGGACCAATGGACTCTGAAAATGCGAAAGCAAGACCCGCATGTCGAGGAGTTTCCTCGGGAGGGACCTCACCTCCCACATTCCCAGACCCCACCGGCGCATCATCTTCAGAACCGGGGTAACATAAGCCGGGAGATGCCCATGCGGTGTGCGAAGATCCTTCAATCTTCCCCCTGTCTCCCATTCCTGGAAGAAAGGCTGAAACCATCCCTTGCAGGAGAATACCCACGGAGGAGCCCTCTCTTTCCAGAGGTTTGCCACGTTGACCTTCAAAAAGGTGTTCACTAGGAACACCACGGGGTTCACCATATTCAACCCCCCTAGTCTCCTCGTGCGGTAAGTGACCTCCCGCTTGACTAGGTTCAGTCTATTCCCCCATAACATCTGAAAGAACAGACTGTAGACCCGAGTCCAGAGAGGCTCTGGCAAGACACAGACGCTGCCCAGGTAGAGTAGTAAGGGGAGCAGGAAAGCTTTGCACAGGCCAACCCTTTCCCTCAGGGTCAAAGACCAACCCTTCCATTGGTCCACTTTTTGAGCGACACCTTTGATTCTGCCTTCCCAGTTTTTCGTGGGGTAATCACCCTGACCAAATTCGATGCCTAGGACTTTGGCGTGTTCTTGGGGTTCGGGGAGGGTGTCCGGAAGATCAAACCCGGGATCCCCGCCTCCCAGCCAGAGACTCTCACACTTGTCCTGGTTGACCTTGGACCCGGAAGCCTCCGAGTAGCTCTCCACTTCTGACATCACCACCATCGCCTCCTCTCGCGAAGAAACAAAAACGGTGACATCGTCCGCGTAGGCCACTACCCTCAGGATAGCCTCTGGCGCCACCCCGCCCATCCCCACCCCCGCCAACGGTCCACACTCGATCCTTCTGAGGAAGGGATCGATCGCAAACGCGTACAGCAATGGGCTAAGAGGGCAGCCCTGACGGACACCAGATCCTACCCCGAAAGGTTGTCCAATCCACCCATTTACCAGAGGGAAAGTCTCAGCCCCAGCGTATAAGGTCTTAAGCCAGTCCACAAACCCCCCAGGCAGACCGTACCTCAAAAGAGTGGACCAGAGGTACTCGTGGTCAACCCGGTCAAAAGCCTTTGCCTGATCCAGGGTCAGCAGGAACCCCTTCCAAAGGCCCGCCCTGCCTTGCTCCACGGCCTCTCGGACACCCAGAACAGCACTGAAAGTGCTACGGCCAGGAACGCAACAGTTCTGAGCCTCTGAAAGCAGCCGCGGCGCAAACTTCACCAGCCTGTTGAAAAGTATCTTAGCCAAAACCTTCCTGTCCACATTGAGAAGTGCTATGGGACGCCAATTCTCAATGCGTGACGGATCCTTACCCTTTGACAAAATGATCAAAGCTGACCTCCTTAATGATCTCGGCAGGGTGCCCGAGGAGAGACACTCATTAAACACCTGAGTCAAGAGGGGAACCAAGGAGTCCCTAAAGGTCCTAAAGAACTCGGATGTTAAGCCATCCGGACCTGGTGATTTTTTGGGCCTGAGCCCATCGATCGCCAGTCTCACTTCCTCTTCTTTGATCGCTTCTGCCAAAACGTCCAGCGAGAGGTCAGCCCCTGGCTCCGGAACAGCTTCAGCCAGGAAAGCCGACATCCTGTCACGATCCAGTTCCCTCCTTCCCAAGAGGTGTGAGTAGTATGAACTGACGACCTCCAAGATCCCTGATTTGGACCTCTTCAAGGATCCCGTACTGTCCATCAGCCCCGTCACTATCTTACTATTCACTGACATCTTGCAGCTTCTGTAAGGGTCGGGCGAGTAGTACTTCCCGTAGTCCCTCTCAAAAACCAAAGATGCGTGCCTATCGTACTGACACCTCTTCAGCAAGGACTTCACACCGGAGATCTCCTCGCGGCTACCTCCAGTCGAGACAAGATGCTCGAGTCTCCTCCTCAGGCTCTGATACAGGCGATCCCTGTTCAGGCTTCTGAGGTTCGAGAGTTGCCGGAAGAATTTCGCCACCCGATGTTTGAACATCTCCCACCACTCTGACTTAGTGTTACTTAGGCCCAGCAGCGGTACCTGGCTCTGAAGAAAATCCTCAAAAGACCGTCTCACAGCTTCTTCCTCAAGGAGTGATGAATTCAGCTTCCAATAACCTCTTCCCATCCTAGGAGTCTCTGTAACGTTCAAACGTTCAGAGAAAACATAATCAAACAGTGGTCGGAGAACTCCACCTCCACAACCGACAACGGCGAGGAGACGGCTTCCTCCTTCAAATAAAACCTATCTATCCTAGACCTGCACTGACTACCTCTAAAAAAGGTGAATCCCGTGCTGCCTGTGTTGTGCCGGATGTGGACATCCACTAGGCGTGCCTCACTTACTATCCTGTTTAGCGCGACGCAATCATAAGTCAGCCGGTCCCCAGAACCTCCTCTATCACAGGGTCTCGTGACGTTGTTGAAATCCCCTCCAAAGACCACCTGCCGACTTGAAAATAAGAAAGGTTTGATCTTCAAGAAGAGACATTTGCGGTCCCACTTGGATTGGGGACCGTAGATGTTAATGAGCCGAAGCTCCTGTCCCCCCATGGAGACATCTAGGATCAAGCATCTCCCCATTTCTAATTCAATTAATCGTCTGCATTCAACCGCTGCGGTCTTAAAAAGGACCGCCACTCCGCTATACGGCTCGGCCGCAAGAGACCAGTAGGAGGGCCCATGCCTCCACTCCCTCCTTGCTTTATGCATGGTTGATAGGTCAGTCAACCTGGTCTCCTGCAAAAACAAAATGTCGGCATCAAGTTGGCCGAGAAAATGAAAGGCCGTGTACCTTGCCGCTTCTGACTTTATGCTGGCAACATTAATGGTTGCCAGCGTCAACGGTGTGGGTGCCGCCATCATGATTGATTGGATTAGATAGCCTTTTTCTTCCCACCCCCAACAGCTTCACCCTCTTCCTCAGACAATGATGAGCTTTTAGTGCGCTTAAGACACACAGACTCATCCATTCTCTCCTTACATACACTCTGGCCCTTGTCTGGTGGTCCCGAGGTAGTCCCCCCCCCAGAGGGCCCTTTAATTGCTCCCTGAGAAGAAGACTCAGCGACCCCCTGAGCCCCAACATCCCCGTCCGCTACCTCCGGCTCCGGGCCCCTGTCCTCCCCCTCTGCAGGGGAGTCCTGGAGGGCCCCGAACCGGTTGGAGAGATCCACCAGAGGGGGGGCGGCTGGACCTTCCAATGGCACCTGGATCAGGGCCAGAGAATCAGAGGGGTCGCACTCCAGAGCGGAGGCTCGAGACCCGGACCCACTCCTACCCTTGGTTGTTTTCCGGTTACCCTTTTTCCTTTGTTGTGACCATTCCCCCTCTCCCTCATCCAGACTGTCACCGGATGAGGGTTCCTGGGAGGACATGGCGTCTGCCTGCTCCTCCCTTTCAAGTCTCCTGACTTCCTCACTCAATTCGCTGTCTTTAGGATCCTCAGCTGCAAGTGAAGTACCTGGGTCAGGGTTTAGGGTCATTACTCCCTGCCCCCTGTTCCCATGGCGTTGCTCCTGCCGCCTGATGTTGGATGGCGGCAGCTTGCTCCTCACCGGTTCCCTGCCTCCTCCGCCCCTACTGGTCCCTTCACCGGCAAGATTAGTCCCGGCTTTCGCCTGTCCCGCACTCGCCGCTTTCAGGACTGCATTGGCAAAGGAACGCGGACAGCGACTGAATGGATGACCGAGGTCACCACACAAGTTACACCTAATCCTGCCACAGGTAGCAGCGAGATGGCCAAGGTCCCCACACAGTGCGCACTTCTGGGTGGTACACTGCGCACTGAAGTGTGTGGGGCTGCAGCACCTGTGACAGACCTTAGGCTGCCCCTGGTAGAAAATCAGGATCCGGTCCCTCCCCAAAAATGTAGAGGAAGGTATATGGGTAACAGTGTTTCCTGAAACCTTCAATTTCACCATGAAGGTCCAGGCCCCTGACCAGATACCATGGTCGTCGCGGGTCTTCTCAGGAATGCCGACGATGTCGCCATATCGACCAATCCAGGTGGAGATGTCCATGCAGGAAAGTGACTCGTTACTGGTCAATACGGTCACCTTCCTGACCGAGTTCTGGCGGGATATTGCGACAGGGACGAAACCTTGCCATTCGGGGCGACCCCGAGCCAGCTCATGGCGAGACCAAAAAAGCTCAAGGCCCTCCGGTCTCACGAAGCTGACATCGAAGTAGGAGGTCCCATAGGGATGGATCAAGGCAAAGATGTCGTATGCCGCGAAGCCCATCCCCAGCAGGAGCTCAGCAACCTTTGACCGATCAGGACAGGCATCCTTGCTTACCCACTGGAGACGGGCCACGTTCCTACGGTTACTCCTCTGCCCCGGTGTCGGCAGAGACCAGACAGTCTCTGCCCCTTTATCTCGGAAGGCGGAAAGACCATGTCTCTCTATCCAGAAAGACAGATCAACCTCCCTCCCCTCTACATTGATGGAACTCTCCCCTTTCTTCAGGGCGTCCAGGAAGCGCTGCTGCAAGTCACCGTCCTCGGGGCCACCAGACAAGGGCGCACTACTACCCCCAGCAGTGACAGCCCCCGAATAGCTAGGGGCTGAAGCCCTCGCCACCGCTGGGGGGGCAGTGGGACCACTACCTACTTCCCCTCCACCAACACCAGTGCTGCTCTCCTCATTCACTCCACCAATACTCCCATCATTTGCGGCACCACAACTCCCATCATTCACTCCACCACTATTCCCACCATTCACTCCAGCAGTACTCACATCATTCACTCCACCAATACTCCCAACGTTTGCGGCACCACAACTCCCATTATTCACTCCACTACTACTCCCATCATTCACCCCATTACCAGTGTTCTCTGCACCTTCCACAGTCACCTCCATTCCCTCCTCCCTTGTGTCTGCAGTCTCTGCACTCACACCTGCTGGGTCGGGGGAGCGGTGCAGCACCACACCCGTTTTCATTAGCTCAGTGCTGACATTGTGCCGTTCTTTTGGAGCACTGTGCCCCTTATTGTTCTGGGCTGCCTGCCCTGTAGCCACAGACTTCGGGGTGCTAGTATCACATTTAGGGGCATGCTGTCCCCCCGTCACAGCAGAGCGCACAGTGTTCCTTGCTGATAATGTTCCCTGCTTTTGCTGTGTATTTCTTTTTTCCCGTGGCTCTGTCTCAGCTGCGCGCCTCCTTTCCTCTGTTGAGGCGCACTGCGCCCCTCTCACAACAGTGCGCCCCCCTTTCGCCGCACCATGCTCCTCGGCCCTGCCCCCCACAGCCCCGGCGTCGGCCGGCTCAGCTGCAGTGAGCAGGGATGGAGTCTGCCCACACCGTCCCCCTTTCGCAACGGCGTGGACATCCCCCCCGCTCTCCTCGGCCCCGGTGATAACTGGCTTAGCCGCAGCAGGCAGGGAGGGAAACTCCACGGGGTCCCCTATGTCCGGCGCCGTGAGTACCTCCACAGCCTCACCCCCTGCACTGTTCCCCGCACAGACGGCAGCATTGCCGGACGTCCTCCTCCTCTCCCCACCTTGCCTATGCCCCGGACCCACTGCAGAGCCCGTGCTTTTAGGTTTGGTGGGGTTTACACAGGAGGTGGTAGGTGTAACATCAGACATTGGTACATATTTGTAACTCACCACCTCCTGTGTCATCTTTTTTTTCTTCCTCCTCTTTTTGGTCTCCTCCGCTGGCTCGTCCTCCCCGAAGGAGAATGTGGTCAGGTCCACAGGAGACTCCAGCTCTCTGATCTCCCTCAACAGACCGCACTCCTCCTCTTCCTCCGCTGACACTCCAGCATGGGTTGTCGGAGTCCTCTGCCGTGCCGGGAGGCCGCTTCCTTGCTGGCTCTGCGACTCTTTCTCCCGGCTTGTTCCAGCACGAGAGACTCCAGCCACGACTTCATCGTCCTCCTCCTCCTCGCTTAGGACGCCGGCTGGCAGTTCTCCCGAGGTATTTAACCCCTTCATTTCAGAGAACCGCCGCTGGTTCTTAAACCTCTCCAGGAAGGGACCTGCGCTTTTCTCAATCCCCTCCCGGAGGAGCACTAACCGGACCACCTCATCTCTGAGGGCTTTAAACCTCTGGGAGGTCGCGGGTCTTTCCTTGTTAGAGGCACAGGTGTTCAGGATCCGTGCCTCCCGCAGCTGCTCCTTCAGCCCGGTCAGTGCTTTGCCGGCGTCCTCGTACTCTCGCAACATGGCGACCACTCGGGAGGAGAAGGAGCTCGTGGACTCGCTGGAGGTCATCTCGCCCCATGATGTTGCTGGGCTCTTCTTCCTGGGGCCTGGGGTGCCCCTGTCTCCCTCTCTGGGCGGACGATGAGCCGTCTCGGGGTTGGAGTAGGTGGGTACGGTCTTTCTCATCCGACCAGATCTCCTCACGCCCTCCTGGGCCGGTTGCTGCTGCTCTCTGTCCCCCGCCGGCACAGACCGGGGAACAGAAGCCTGGGAAGCCATGCCTGGCTCCCAGGAAGCCTGCCTCTCCCTGGGGAGAAGAGAGGCAGACTCTGGGCCTCCTCCTGGAAGTCCTGGAGCTCACAAGACAGGTGCTGCTCTCAGCAGGGTGTGACTGATTGTGGGCACCTGTCCTACAGTCTCCTCCCCCAGTAATGGCTGATAACGGGGAGTAATAGATTGTAGTCTCCTGTCCTACAGTCTCCTCCCCCAGTAATAGCTGATAATGGGGAGTAATAGATTGTAGTCTCCTGTCCTACAGTCTCCTCCCCCAGTAATGGCTGATAACGGGGAGTAATAGATTGCAGTCTCCTGTCCTACAGTCTCCTCCCCAGTAATGGCTGATAACGGGGAGTAATAGATTGTAGTCTCCTGTCCTACAGTCTCCTCCCCCAGTAATGGCTGATAACGGGGAGTAATAGATTGTAGTCTCCTGTCCTACAGTCTCCTCCCCCAGTAATGGCTGATAACGGGGAGTAATAGATTGTAGTCTCCTGTCCTACAGTCTCCTCCCCCAGTAATAGCTGATAATGGGGAGTAATAGATTGTAGTCTCCTGTCCTACAGTCTCCTCCCCAGTAATGGCTGATAACAGGGAGTAATAGATTGTAGTCTCCTGTCCTACAGTCTCCTCCCCCAGTAATGGCTGATAACAGGGAGTAATAGATTGTAGTCTCCTGTCCTACAGTCTCCTCCCCCAGTAATGGCTGATAACAGGGAGTAATAGATTGTAGTCTCCTGTCCTACAGTCTCCTCCCCCAGTAATGGCTGATAACAGGGAGTAATAGATTGTAGTCTCCTGTCCTACAGTCTCCTCCCCCAGTAATGGCTGATAACGGGGAGTAATAGATTGTAGTCTCCTGTCCTACAGTCTCCTCCCCAGTAATGGTTGATAACGGGGAGTAATAGATTGTAGTCTCCTGTCCTACAGTCTCCTCCCCAGTAATGGTTGATAACGGGGAGTAATAGATTGTAGTCTCCTGTCCTACAGTCTCCTCCCCAGTAATGGCTGATAACGGGGAGTAATAGATTGTAGTCTTCTGTCCTACAGTCTCCTCCCCAGTAATGGCTGATAACGGGGAGTAATAGATTGTAGGTCTTTTTTATTATTATAAAATCCTTCACGACGTTACAAATAAAACACAACAGAACAAACATAGAACAAAAACTCCAATCAGAAACAATATGACAAAATCAGACACAAACACAAAGAAATAAACCAGAAATGGAAACAATAAGGGAAATTCTCGACCTACAAAACGGGAAAAGAAAATTAAATTAAAGAAACAAGAAATTAAAAACTAAAAAAAAACGAAAAAGGAACAAAATTACAATAATTACACCAGCACCCCCTTAAAATAATAAATAAATAAAATCATGTAAAACCCCCGACCCAGCTCCATTCACACTATTATATACAACCCTGAACTACATTTACACCGTCCTATATACAATACTATATACACTATATACAATATAAACATATGACACCAGTCCGAATATTGTACAAGACACACCTAATACCCTCTGGTCCCACTGCCTTACCTCACAGCCTCCCCCTTACACCGCCACATTCACACTTACGACAAACCTAATTACAAACATAGTATACAAAATTAACAATATTTATATTTTTTTTCCTTTTTTTCCCTTTTATTTATTTTTTATTTATTTTTTCCTTTTTTGGGATTTTTTTTTTTTTTTTTTAAACACTATATATAAAACACACATCTACTCTATCTATCCCACCACCCCTGATCCAGCTCTGGCCACAAAGTTCAGGATTTCTCCGAGCTAGGATCAGGCCCCAAAGTTTTTCCCCAGGCGGGGCCTGGACCAGGCCAGATCAGTCTCTTATCACCGCTGTTGAAAACCCCCCATCCCCCCAATCCCCCCACCCAACCTAACTAAGACCCTCTATTATACACAATATATACAATACATACATTACGCTATATACAATATATACATAAACCAACGTTACAGAACATAACCTACGTACTCACCACTTAAGGCTCAAGTTCGATGCTTGCAAACCTTCTATTCAGGAGACTGAAATTCAAAACAAAACTCTAGAGTGAAAAGGCATCAGCCCACCACCAGGATATAGGAGTACTAACGGACTAAGGCACCCCGAAGGAGAAACCCCTCCAGAGATGGGCCGCCCTCCGGGCACCCAGTCTTTCATACTCCAGAGAACGGACCTTCACTAGGGCACCTAGGATGCTGCTATAAACTTCGTCTACACGGAGGATTTTACTCTGCGTCAAAACTAAAACTCGTGCGTTCCACGTGAAGTACCTGACCACTGCGCTGACTATAAATAAAGTGACTCTGTCCCTTCTCCCGAGGTCTCCGAACGCTCCATAGGCCCACTCGGCATAGGACAGAGTAGCCAGCCGAGGCCAACCAATGGAAGCTCCCACCCTGTTGTACACCTCTGTATTAAAGGGACAATGACACAGGAAGTGCTCCATGCTTTCCAGCATGTTGGCACAAACCTCATGGGGGCAATTCTTGTCCTCGGAGCTCCTGTACTTCAGATTGTCCCTCACATACAACTTACCTTGGAAGCAGCGCCAAGTCAAGTCCCAGTACTTCTTGGGGATCCTATTAGAATTTAACAAACTCAACCCAACCTCTAGATCCCGACTTGGGCAGTCCTTGAGGACCAATGGACTCTGAAAATGCGAAAGCAAGACCCGCATGTCGAGGAGTTTCCTCGGTAGGGACCTCACCTCCCACATTCCCAGACCCCACCGGCGCATCATCTTCAGAACCGGGGTAACATAAGCCGGGAGATGCCCATGCGGTGTGCGAAGATCCTTCAATCTTCCCCCTGTCTCCCATTCCTGGAAGAAAGGCTGAAACCATCCCTTGCAGGAGAATACCCACGGAGGAGCCCTCTCTTTCCAGAGGTTTGGCACGTTGACCTTCAAAAAAGTGTTCACTAGGAACACCACGGGGTTCACCATATTCAACCCCCCTAGTCTCCTCGTGCGGTAAGTGACCTCCCGCTTGACTAGGTTCAGTCTATTCCCCCATAACATCTGAAAGAACAGACTGTAGACCCGAGTCCAGAGAGGCTCTGGCAAGACACAGATGCTGTCCAGGTAGATTAGTAAGGGGAGCAGGAAAGCTTTGCACAGGCCAACCCTTTCCCTCAGGGTCAAAGACCAACCCTTCCATTGGTCCACTTTTTGAGCGACACCTTTGATTCCGCCTTCCCAGTTTTTCGTGGGGTAATCACCCTGGCCAAATTCGATGCCTAGGACTTTGGCATGTTCTTGGGGTTCGGGGAGGGTGTCCGGAAGATCAAACTCGGGATCCCCGCCTCCCAGCCAGAGACTCTCACACTTGTCCTGGTTGACCTTGGACCCGGAAGCCTCCGAGTAGCTCTCCACTTCTGACATCACCACCATCGCCTCCTCTCGCGAAGAAACAAAAACGGTGACATCGTCCGCGTAGGCCACTACCCTCAGGATAGCCTCTGGCTCCACCCCGCCCATCCTCACCCCCGCCAACGGTCCACACTCAATCCTTCTGAGGAAGAGATCGATCGCAAACGCGTAAAGCAAAGGGCTAAGAGGACAGCCCTGACGGACACCAGATCCTACCCCGAAAGGTTGTCCAATCCACCCATTTACCAGAGGGAAAGTCTCAGCCCCAGCGTATAAGGTCTTAAGCCAGTCCACAAACCCCCCAGGCAGACCGTACCTCAAAAGAGTGGACCAGAGGTACTCGTGGTCAACCCGGTCAAAAGCCTTTGCCTGATCCAGGGTCAGCAGGAACCCCTTCCAAAGGCCCGCCCTGCCTTGCTCCACGGCCTCTCGGACACCCAGAACAGCACTGAAAGTGCTACGGCCAGGAACGCAACAGTTCTGAGCCTCTGAAAGGAGCCGCGGCGCAAACTTCACCAGCCTGTTGAAAAGTATCTTAGCCAAAACCTTCCTGTCCACATTGAGAAGTGCTATGGGACGCCAATTCTCAATGCGTGACGGATCCTTACCCTTTGACAAAATGATCAAAGCTGACCTCCTTAATGATCTCGGCAGGGTGCCCGAGGAGAGACACTCATTAAACACCTGAGTCAAGAGGGGGACCAAGGAGTCCCTAAAGGTCCTAAAGAACTCGGATGTTAAGCCGTCCGGACCTGGTGATTTTTTGGGTCTGAGCCCATCGATCGCCAGTCTCACTTCCTCTTCTTTGATCTCTTCTGCCAAAACGTCCAGTGAGAGGTCAGCCCCTTGCTCCGGAACAGCTTCAGCCAGGAAAGCCGACATCCTGTCACGATCCAGTTCCCTCCTTCCCAAGAGGTGTGCGTAGCATGAACTGACGACCTCCAAGATCCCTGATCTGGACCTCTTCAAGGATCCCGTACTGTCCATCAGCCCCGTCACTATCTTACTATTCACTGACATCTTGCAGCTTCTGTAAGGGTCGGGCGAGTAGTACTTCCCGTATTCCCTCTCAAAAACCAAAGATGCGTGCCTATCGTACTGACACCTCTTCAGCAAGGACTTCACACCGGAGATCTCCTCGCGGCTACCTCCAGTCGAGACAAGATGCTCGAGTCTCCTCCTCAGGCTCTGATACAGGCGATCCCTGTTCAGGCTTCTGAGGTTCGAGAGTTGCCGGAAGAATTTCGCCACCCGATGTTTGAACATCTCCCACCACTCTGACTTAGTGTTACTTAGGCCCAGCAGCGGTACCTGGCTCTGAAGAAAATCCTCAAAAGACCGTCTTACAGCTTCTTCCTCAAGGAGTGATGAATTCAGCTTCCAATAACCTCTTCCCATCCTAGGAGTCTCTGTAACGTTCAGAGAAAACATAATCAAACAGTGGTCAAAGAACTCCACCTCCACAACCGACAACGGCAAGGAGACGGCTTCCTCCTTCAAATAAAACCTATCTATCCTAGACCTGCCCTGACTACCTCTAAAAAAGGTGAATCCCGTGCTGCCTGTGTTGTGCCGGATGTGGACATCCACTAGGCGTGCCTCACTTACTATCCTGTTTAGCGCGATGCAATCATAAGTCAGCCGGTCCCCAGAACCTCCTCTATCACAGGGTCTCGTGACGTTGTTGAAATCCCCTCCAAAGACCACCTGCCGACTTGAAAATAAGAAAGGTTTGATCTTCATGAAGAGACATTTGCGGTCCCACTTGGATTGGGGACCGTAGATGTTAATGAGCCGAAGCTCCTGTCCCCCCATGGAGACATCTAGGATCAAGCATCTCCCCATTTCTAATTCAATTAATCGTCTGCATTCAACCGCTGCGGTCTTAAAAAGGACTGCCACCCCGCTATACGGCTCGGCCGCAAGAGACCAGTAGGAGGGCCCATGCCTCCACTCCCTCCTTGCTTTATGCATGGTTGATAGGTCAGTCAACCTGGTCTCCTGCAAAAACAAAATGTCGGCATCAAGTTGGCCGAGAAAATGAAAGGCCGTGTACCTTGCCGCTTCTGACTTTATGCTGGCAACATTAATGGTTGCCAGCGTCAACAGTGTGAGTGCCGCCATCATGATTGATTGGATTAGATAGCCTTTTTCTTCCCACCCCCAACAGCTTCACCCTCTTCCTCAGACAATGATGAGCTTTTAGTGCGCCTAAGACACACAGACTCATCCATTCTCTCCTTACATACACTCTGGCCCTTGTCTGGTGGTCCCGAGGTAGTCCCCCCCCAGAGGGCCCTTTAATTGCTCCGTGAGAAGAAGACTCAGCGACCCCCTGAGCCCCAACATCCTCGTCCGCAACCTCCGGCTCCGGGCTCCCGTCCTCCCCCTCTGCAGGGGAGTCCTGGAGGGCCCCGAACCGGTTGGAGAGATCCACCAGGGGGGGGCGGCTGGACCTTCCAATGGCACCTGGATCAGGGCTAGAGAATCAGAGGGGTCGCACTCCAGAGCGGAGGCTCGAGACCCGGACCCACTCCTACCCTTGGTTGTTTTCCGGTTACCCTTTTTCCTTTGTTGTGACCATTCCCCCTCTCCCTCATCCAGACTGTCACCGGATGAGGGTTCCTGGGAGGACATGGCGTCCACCTGCTCCTCCCTTTCAAGTCTCCTGACTTCCTCACTCAATTCGCTGTCTTTAGGATCCTCAGCTGCAAGTGAAGTACCCGGGTCAGGATTTAGGGTCATTACTCCCTGCCCCCTGTTCCCATGGCGTTGCTCCTGCCGCCTGATGTTGGATGGCGGCAGCTTGCTCCTCACCGGTTCCCTGCCTCCTCCGCCCCTACTGGTCCCTTCACCGGCAAGATTAGTCCCGGCTTTCGCCTGTCCCGCACTCGCCGCTTTCAGGACTGCATTGGCAAAGGAACGCGGACAGCGACTGAATGGATGACCGAGGTCACCACACAAGTTACACCTAATCCTGCCACAGGTAGCAGCGAGATGGCCAAGGTCCCCACACAGTGCGCATTTCTGGGTGGTACACTGCGCACTGAAGTGTGTGGGACTGCCGCACCTGTGACAGACCTTAGGCTGCCCCTGGTAGAAAATCAGGATCCTGTCCCTCCCCAAAAATGTAGAGGAAGGTATATGGGTAACAGTGTTTCCTGAAACCTTCAATTTCACCATGAAGGTCCAGGCCCCTGACCAGATACCATGGTCGTCGCGGGTCTTCTCAGGAATGCCGACGATGTCGCCATATCGACCAATCCAGGTGGAGATGTCCATGCTGGAAAGTGACTCGTTACTGGTCAAAACGGTCACCTTCCTGACCGAATTCTGGCGGGATATTGCGACAGGGACGAAACCTTGCCATTCGGGGCGACCCCGAGCCAGCTCATGGCGAGACCAAAAAAGCTCAAGGCCCTCCGGTCTCACGAAGCTGACATCGAAGTAGGAGGTCCCATAGGGATGGATCAAGGCAAAGATGTCATATGCCGCGAAGCCCATCCCCAGCAGGAGCTCAGCAACCTTTGACCGATCCGGACAGGCATCCTTGCTTACCCACTGGAGACGGGCCACGTTCCTACGGTTACTCCTCTGCCCCGGTGTCGGCAGAGACCAGACAGTCTCTGCCCCTCTATCTCGGAAGGCGGAAAGACCGTGTCTCTCTATGCAGAAAGACAGGTCAACCTCCCTCCCCTCTACATTGATGGAACTCTCCCCTTTCTTCAGGGCGTCCAGGAAGCGCTCCTGCAAGTCACCGTCTTCGGGGCCACCAGACAAGGGCGCACTACTACCCCCAGCAGTGACAGCCCCCGAATAGCTAGGGGCTGAAGCCCTCGCCATCGCTGGGGGGGCAGTGGGACCACTACCTACTTCCCCTCCACCAACACCATTGCTGCTCTCCTCATTCACTCCACCAATACTCCCATCATTTGCGGCACCACAACTCCCATCATTCACTCCACCACTATTCCCACCATTCACTCCAGCAGTACTCCCATCATTTGCGGCACCACAACTCCCATCATTCACTCCACCACTAATCCCATCATTTACTCCACCAATACTCCCATCATTTGCGGCACCACAACTCCCATTATTCACTCCACTACTACTCCCATCATTCACCCCATTACCACTGTTCTCTGCACCTTCCACAGTCACATCCATTCCCTCCTCCCTTGTGTCTGCAGTCTCTGCACTCACACCTGCTGGGTCGGGGGAGCGGTGCAGCACCACACCCGTTTTCATTAGCTCAGTGCTGACATTGTGCAGTTCTTTTGGAGCACTGTGCCCCTTATTGTCCTGGGCTGCCTGCCCTGTAGCCACAGACTTCGGGGTGCTGGTATCACGTTTAGGGGCATGCTGTCCCCCCGTCACGGCACAGCGCACAGTGTTCCTTGCTGATGATGTTCCCTGCTTTTGCTGTGTATTTTTTTTTCCCGTGGCTCTGTCTCAGCTGCGCGCCTCCTCTCCTCTGTTGAGGCGCACTGCGCCCCTGTCACAACAGTGCGCCCCCCTTTCGCCGCACCATGCTCCTCGGCCCTGCCCCCCACAGCCCCAGCGTTGGCCGGCTCAGCTGCAGTGAGCAGGGATGGAGTCTGCCCACACCGTCCCCCTTTCGCAACGGCGTGGACATCCCCCCGCTCTCCTCGGCCCCGGTGATAACCAGCTTAGCCGCAGCAGGCAGGGAGGGAAACTCCACGGGGTCCCCTATGTCCGGCGCCGTGAGTACCTCCACAGCCTCACCCCCTGCACTGTTCCCCACACAGACGGCAGCATTGCCGGACGTCCTCCTCCTCTCCCCACCTTGCCTATGCCCCAGACACACTGCAGAGCCCGTGCTTTTAGGTTTGGTGGGGTTTACACAGGAGGTGGTAGGTGTAACATCAGACATTGGTACATATTTGTAACTCACCACCTCCTGTGCTGTCTTCTTTGTCTTCCTCCTCTTTTTGGTCTCCTCCGCTGGCTCGTCCTCCCCGAAGGAGAATCTGGTCAGGTCCACAGGAGACTCCAGCTCTCTGATCTCCCTCAACAGACCGCACTCCTCCTCTTCCTCCGCTGACACTCCAGCATGGGTTGTCGGAGTCCTCTGCCGTGCCGGGAGGCCGCTTCCTTGCTGGCTCTGCGACTCTTTCTCCCGGCTTGTTCCAGCACGAGAGACTCCGGCCACGACTTCATCGTCCTCCTCCTCCTCGCTTAGGACGCCGGCTGGCAGTTCTCCCGAGGTATTTAACCCCTTCATTTCAGAGAACCGCCGCTGGTTCTTAAACCTCTCCAGGAAGGGACCTGCGCTTTTCTCAATCCCCTCCCGGAGGAGCACTAACCGGACCACCTCATCTCTGAGGGCTTTAAACCTCTGGGAGGTCGCGGGTCTTTCCTTGTTAGAGGCACGGGTGTTCAGGATCCGTGCCTCCCGCAGCTGCTCCTTCAGCCCGGTCAGTGCTTTGCCGGCGTCCTCGGACTCTCGTAACATGGCGACCACTCGGGAGGAGAAGGAGCTCGTGGACTCGCTGGAGGTCAACTCGCCCCATGATGTTGCTGGGCTCTTCTTCCTGGGGCCTGGGGTGCCTCTGTCTCCCTCTCTGGGCGGACGATGAGCCGTCTCGGGGTTGGAGTAGGTGGGTACGGTCTTTCTCATCCGACCAGATCTCCTCACGCCCTCCTGGGTCGGTTGCTGTTGCTCTCTGTCCCCCGCCGGCACAGACCGGGGAACAGAAGCCTGGGAAGCCATGCCTGGCTCCCAGGAAGCCTGCCTCTCCCTGGGGAGAAGAGAGGCAGACTCTGGGCCTCCTCCTGGAAGTCCTGGAGCTCACAAGACAGGTGCTACTCTCAGCAGGGTGTGACTGATTGTAGTCTCCTGTCCTACAGTCTCCTCCCCCAGTAATGGCCGATAACTGGGAGTAATAGATTGTAGTCTCCTGTCCTACAGTCTCCTCCCCCAGTAATGGCTGATAACGGTGAGTAATAGATTGTAGTCTCCTGTCCTACAGTCTCCTCCCCCAGTAATGGCTGATAACGGGGAGTAATAGATTGTAGTCTCCTGTCCTGCAGTCTCCTCCCCCAGTAATGGTTGATAACGGGGAGTAATAGATTGTAGTCTCCTGTCCTACAGTCTCCTCCCCCAGTAATGGCTGATAACGGGGAGTAATAGATTGTAGTCTCCTGTCCTACAGTCTCCTCCCCCAGTAATGACTGATAACAGGGAGTAATAGATTGTAGTCTCCTGTCCTACAGTCTCCTCCCCCAGTAATGACTGATAACAGGGAGTAATAGTTTGTAGTCTCCTGTCCTACAGTCTCCTCCTCCAGTAATGGCTGATAACGGGGAGTAATAGATTGTAGTCTCCTGTCCTACAGTCTCCTCCCCCAGTAATGACTGATAACGGGGAGTAATAGATTGTAGTCTCCTGTCCTACAGTCTCCTCCCCCAGTAATGACTGATAACGGGGAGTAATAGATTGTAGTCTCCTGTCCTACAGTCACCTCCCCCAGTAATGGTTGATAACGGGGAGTAATAGATTGTAGTCTCCTGTCCTACAGTCACCTCCCCCAGTAATGGCTGATAACGGGAAGTAATAGATTATAGTCTCCTGTCCTACAGTCTCCTCCCCAGTAATGACTGATAACGGGGAGTAATAGATTGTAGTCTCCTGTCCTACAGTCTCCTCCCCCAGTAATGACTGATAACGGGGAGTAATAGATTGTAGTCTCCTGTCCTACAGTCTCCTCCCCCAGTAATGACTGATAACAGGGAGTAATAGATTGTAGTCTCCTGTCCTACAGTCTCCTCCCCCAGTAATGACTGATAACAGGGAGTAATAGTTTGTAGTCTCCTGTCCTACAGTCTCCTCCCCCAGTAATGACTGATAACAGAGAGTAATAGTTTGTAGTCTCCTGTCCTACAGTCTCCTCCTCCAGTAATGGCTGATAACGGGGAGTAATAGATTGTAGTCTCCTGTCCTACAGTCTCCTCCCCCAGTAATGACTGATAACGGGAGTAATAGATTGTAGTCTCCTGTCCTACAGTCTCCTCCCCCAGTAATGACTGATAACGGGGAGTAATAGATTGTAGTCTCCTGTCCTACAGTCACCTCCCCCAGTAATGGTTGATAACGGGGAGTAATAGATTGTAGTCTCCTGTCCTACAGTCACCTCCCCCAGTAATGGCTGATAACGGGGAGTAATAGATTATAGTCTCCTGTCCTACAGTCTCCTCCCCAGTAATGACTGATAACGGGGAGTAATAGATTGTAGTCTCCTGTCCTACAGTCTCCTCCCCCAGTAATGACTGATAACGGGGAGTAATAGATTGTAGTCTCCTGTCCTACAGTCTCCTCCCCCAGTAATGACTGATAACGGGGAGTAATAGATTGTAGTCTCCTGTCCTACAGTCTCCTCCCCCAGTAATGACTGATAACAGGGAGTAATAGATTGTAGTCTCCTGTCCTACAGTCTCCTCCCCCAGTAATGACTGATAACAGGGAGTAATAGTTTGTAGTCTCCTGTCCTACAGTCTCCTCCCCCAGTAATGACTGATAACAGAGAGTAATAGTTTGTAGTCTCCTGTCCTACAGTCTCCTCCTCCAGTAATGGCTGATAACGGGGAGTAATAGATTGTAGTCTCCTGTCCTACAGTCTCCTCCCCCAGTAATGACTGATAACGGGGAGTAATAGATTGTAGTCTCCTGTCCTACAGTCTCCTCCCCCAGTAATGACTGATAACGGGGAGTAATAGATTGTAGTCTCCTGTCCTACAGTCACCTCCCCCAGTAATGGTTGATAACGGGGAGTAATAGATTGTAGTCTCCTGTCCTACAGTCACCTCCCCCAGTAATGGCTGATAACGGGAAGTAATAGATTATAGTCTCCTGTCCTACAGTCTCCTCCCCAGTAATGACTGATAACGGGGAGTAATAGATTGTAGTCTCCTGTCCTACAGTCTCCTCCCCCAGTAATGACTGATAACGGGGAGTAATAGATTGTAGTCTCCTGTCCTACAGTCTCCTCCTCCAGTAATGGCTGATAACGGGGAGTAATAGATTGTAGTCTCCTGTCCTACAGTCTCCTCCCCCAGTAATGGTTGATAACGGGGAGTAATAGATTGTAGTCTCCTGTCCTACAGTCTCCTCCCCCAGTAATGGCTGATAACGGGGAGTAATAGATTGTAGTCTCCTGTCATACAGTCTCCTCCCCAGTAATGGCTGATAACGGGGAGTAATAGATTGTAGACTCCTGTCCTACAGTCTCCTCCCCCAGTAATGGCTGATAACGGGGAGTAATAGATTGTAGTCTCCTGTCCTACAGTCTCCTCCCCCAGTAATGGCTGATAACGGGGAGTAATAGATTGTAGTCTCCTGTCATACAGTCTCCTCCCCAGTAATGGCTGATAACAGGGAGTAATAGATTGTAGTCTCCTGTCCTACAGTCTCCTCCCCCAGTAATGGCTGATAACGGGGAGTAATAGATTGTAGACTCCTGTCCTACAGTCTCCTCCCCCAGTAATGGCTGATAATGGTGAGTAATAGATTGTAGTCTCCTGTCCTACAGTCTCCTCCCCAGTAATGACTGATAACGGGGAGTAATAGATTGTAGTCTCCTGTCCTACAGTCTCCTCCCCAGTAACGGCTGATAACGGGGAGTAATAGATTGTAGTCTCCTGTCCTACAGTCTCCTCCCCCAGTAACGGCTGATAACGGGGAGTAATAGATTGTAGTCTCCTGTCCTACAGTCTCCTCCCCAGTAATGGCTGATAACGGGGAGTAATAGATTGTAGTCTCCTGTCCTACAGTCTCCTCCCCCAGTAATGACTGATAACGGGGAGTAATAGATTGTAGTCTCCTGTCCTACAGTCTCCTCCCCCAGTAATGGCTGATAACGGGGAGTAATAGATTGTAGTCTCCTGTCCTACAGTCTCCTCCCCAGTAATGGCTGATAACGGGGAGTAATAGATTGTCCTCTAGGTGTAGACATTTAATGCTGCATTGACTGACAGCAAGCAGAGATCTAGAACTAGAGAGGGGACTCCTCATCCCATAAAACCCTAATTTCTACTGCGCTTTTCTGCCCACAGTTTGAAATTTTTATGCAGAAAAAGTTAAGTGTGAACAGGCTTTTCTTTGCTGCAGCTTTCCAAATAAACAGAATAGTCTTTTTATTGTATTTTTTTAATTGTTAATATAAACATGACTAGGGTGGCTTTCTATGATTTTTTCTGTGGTTTCTATGTTTTTTTGGTGCTTTTTTTAGCTACTTTCAAGCGTTTTTTTTTTTGGTGCTGACACATTTTGACATAAACTGCAGTTTGGCTCTGTGCATGAGTTTTTGGAGCAGAAACTCTCAAAATTCTTCTCCAACATCTACACCCGCTTCCAACCTTCGCCTAGATCACTTTGCGTTTTTCTCCTCGTGTTGCTGCAGCCTTTATATGGAAAGAAGCAAGATCCCCTTTACCGTGAATAAAGGCTTCACCCTCTCACGATTCCTATCTCGTGCCCGATCCGTTGGCCATCGTATGACATCACCTGGCACTTACGCTGATGATGTCATACCCAACCGAGCTGCTCATCCAGAGATGCCTATCACCGTGACCAATGAAACCTTCTCTCCGCGTAACGGGAAATTTAAATGTTATTTCAAGGTTGATCTTTAAATGTGGAATTACGATCTCCATCTTTATCAGAGGGATAAAATATCTCGTAACTTTTACCTAATTCCGTCACCCCGTGCCAAAATTATAACCGTCCTACGAGGGGCCTGGCAGCAGCTAAATGTCACAGATCTGATACACACACCATAAATATCCCGCCTGCACTTTCTCAGGAGCCGCTCGATGCACCTCGCCGGCAGATTCTGGATCCGTTCATTGACATTTTTTATGAGAGGTTTTGGATGTCCTCCTGAAATAGACAAGACCATTTATTGGGTTTGTAGAATAAATTACAAAATTACAATGATATTGATGGGGGTGTGATTATATCAGGTGCATTCTGATGAAATCATGGAATCTCGAGTCCTCAGTGGTGATTTAGGAGGACGTTACTCTTCGTAGATGTCAAAACAAAGTTGCAGGAGGATTTGACAGAAGGACAACATCTTGAAGTGAAGAACCATTCTCCATGGTAAGTTAATAAGGTTGTGAGCTACTCGGGAAGTCACCACATCCACCAAGCCAGTGTCATAGTCTTCTCCATCATTGTGTTGACCCCTTGATCTTTTGGCTAACTTGAGTCTACAAGGATGTCACCAAAATTGAAAATTTTTTTGGGCACAACTAGTAGATCTGAAGAAGATCGACAGATATGAGAAGATGAAAGTCTACCAGAATAAGAAGGGGGTCACCATGGTACAATTGAATTTTTCAGGCTACAACTACCTTGGTCCTTGTAAGACCATTTTTTCATGATTGAGTGACCTACACGAATTCATATGTTGACCATTCTCATGTTGGTCAACTATATTGTGAGTATGAGTTTTCATGGTGACTTTTGGAGAACATAATCTAACGGGCCAAAATTTATTATATTTTGGGCAAAATGGGTAGATCCAAAGAAGATCTGTAGATCAGACTGGGTCAGTCAAAGTCTACAGGAATAAGAAGAGGGGACCATTTTTTATTTGACTTTCCTGGCGACATCTCCTTTCCAATATTTCTATGTTCCAGTAACATCTACCTTGATCCTAGTAGTAAGACTATCTTCCCATGGTTGAATTGACCATCCAGTGCCCTCTGTTGATTAATGTGTTAACCTAGCTCTTGGTTGGCAACTCTGGGTAACTGGAGTCTTCATGATGATAACTAGAGAATGCAATCTAATGCTCCAAAATTGATAACATTTTGGGCAAAACTAGTGGATAGAACATCTATAGATTTAAGAAGGCGAAACATGTATTTGAATTTCCTGTTGACTTCTGGTGACATCTCCTACCTCCCTTTTCCCCTGTTCTGGTGACATCTACCTTGATCTTGGTAACACCATCTCTCCATGGTTGAATTGACCAGCCATTGCCCTCCACTGATTCATGTATTGACCTTGCTCTTGCTGGCCAAAGCTAGGGAATTTGAGTCTCCATGGTGATGTCTAGAGAACACAATATAATCTCTGAAACTGATAATATTTTGGGCAAATCCTGTGGATCTATAAAAGATCTGTAGGGTCAAATGTTTACTAGAAGAAATAATCATAGTGTATTTGATTTTCCTGGTGACATCTCTTTTCCATTATGTCCCTTTTTCTGGTAAGACCATTGTTCCATGGTTTATTAGGGTTGTCTATTCGGACGTAAGGTCTACGAGGCTGCTTTTGTGACTACGAATAGGAGACAATATTATTATTATTGTTGATTTGGAGTTGCTCCATATCACTTCTCTAAGGGTAGTGAGAACTTACTGTGTTTAGAAAACACATTGCTACTAGTCATGGTCAGTAAGATCATGCAAAGGATTGTAAGACCTTTATATTCTTTTGAACCCTTGGGTCTATCTCAGCTTGACTACTGGTTTCTTCTTTGGCCTCATGTTATAGCATCTCTGGTGACAAAAAGCACCTGTCATCATTTTTGAGACTCATTAGTTACAAAGCAGTACTTAACCAAGCCCATTCCTGCTGATGAAGAACATCAACCCACCACCTGGTCTGGGGGGATAGGTAACCTTGTACCAATTAGGTCCATGTATTGCCCAACGTAAGTAGTAATGCATATTGTAAAAACCTTTTACATACTCTCATGTAGCAAGTAAGAGCAGGCTATAAATCTGTGCTCAGTTGGGTTGTCAGTTGTATCTTCCAGTTGCGAGTCATCATTCCCACCACAAGACATTCTCGAAATGTCCTTCCTCTACCTTATCTACTGTGACGTTAGCATTTTGAACCACAATCCCCATGTAAGTCATGCTACTTTTTGTAGAAGTAAGACGAAAAGTCAGAATAACCCACAAATTTATTGGATCATCTCTTTGGTTCTGGTATCTTCTGGAATAAAGATCATGGATGACCCCTGGCTTTGATGATAACACAATGGACTTATGTAATGGGATTGTAACCGGCACATCACACAAAATTTGTCATCAACCATGATTAATTATCATGGGAAATAAGCTGATAAATATGAGAGTCTCAATAACCAAGATGAGATAAGAGATACGGCCTAAAGGAAGAGATCAAAGGACCATCACAAATAATTAATTACTATGTTTATACAGATGTGAGGAGTGAAGAAGATGTCCTCACCACTGAGGCCAAAGCCAAGAGTCAGAACTAGAGATGAGCAAAAAGATTTGCCCAACCCTGGCACAACATCCATTCTGATATTTGATGGCAGCCGGACCAAGGCAGGGGGAATTGTTATGATTGAGTCACCGAGGAGGAAAAAACAAAACACAAGCTTAGCCCAGAAAAACAGAGAGGTTGGAAACTAGCGGATTGCAGACCCCTAATCCTATCACACAACTAGCAGTAACCGTGGAGTGTTCCTACGGTGATCCTAGACACCTCGTCACAGCCGGAGATCTACATAGCCTAAAGAGAGAAAAGGGAAAAACTGACTGCCCCAGAGCAGACCCCAAAGCAATAGGCAGCCCCCAACATATAATGACGGTGAAGCAAGATGAAAACACTAACACAGATAGAAAGATAGGTTGAGCAAACGATGGGGCCCAAGCTAACTAAAAAGGACAGGATAGAAAAGCTGCTGTCTGCAATCCGAGAAAACCCTGCTAAAAATATTACCCACACAACTGATAAGCAAAAAGGACCCTGAAGTCACTAGACTTCAAACCCTATATCAGCACTCAGAATATTCTGGAAGCAGAGCAAAAGAGAACACTGATCAAGGAAAAAGAATCCAGCACACCCCCAGCCGGGGATGGCTGAACTCCAAAAAACAAGGTAAACAAAACGAAAACTAATAAGTTCAATAGCAGAGCAAAAACTTATCTTTGGGAAGCAGGAATCAGACTGGTCTCCAAGAATCCAGCAGAGAAATCACCAGCAACTCAGAAGGGCGTCGGCTGCCTTATATCCAGTCAGAAGTTCCCGTTACCCAGTCACCATCCACCTGATCAGGTGATCAGCCTCACTACCTTCCTTCACCAGAAGAGGGAGATCCTCGGACACAAAAGATGACTGAACAGATGAGCTCACAACAGGGAATATCTCAGCCGTCTGTTCTCAACAATAGGAAACCTGGATATCTCTTATTGGGCCATCTCAATGTCTGAACATAACCTGAGACCAAGTAATCGCAAGGGGTGACCAGAGAATAGCAATTATATTCTTGTACATAGGGGGCAGTATTATAGTAGTTATATTCTTGTACATAGGGGAAGTATTATAGTAGTTATATTCTTGTACATAGGGAGCAGTATTATAGTAGTTATATTCTTGTACATAGGGGCAGTATTATAGTAGTTATATTCTTGTATATAGGGGGCAGTATTATAGTAGTTATATTCTTGTACATAGGAGCAGTATTATAGTAGTTATATTCTTGTACATAGGGGCGGGATTATAGTAGTTATATTCTTGTACATAGGGGCAGTATTATAGTAGTTATATTCTTGTACATAGGGGCGGTATTATAGTAGTAATATTCTTGTACATAGGGGCAGTATTATAGTAGTTATATTCTTGTACATAGGGAGCAGTATTATAGTAGTTATATTCTTGTACATAGGGGGCAGTATTATAGTAGTTATATTCTTGTACATAGGAGCAGTATTATAGTAGTTATATTCTTGTACATAGGGGCAGTATTATAGTAGCTATATTCTTGTGCATAGGGGACAGTATTATAGTAGTTATATTCTTGTACATAGGAGCAGTATTATAGTAGTTATATTCTTGCACATAGGAGCAGTATTATAGTAGTTATATTCTTGTACATAGGAGCAGTATTATAGTAGTTATATTCTTGTACATAGGGGCAGTATTATAGTAGTTATATTCCTGTACATGGGAGCAGTATTATAGTAGTTATATTCTTGTATACAGGGGGCAGTATTATAATAGTTATATTCTTGTATATAGGGGCAGTATTATAGTAGTTATATTCTTGTACATAGGGGCAGTATTATAATATTTATATTCTTGTACATAGAGGCAGTATTATAGTAGTTATATTCTTGCACATAGGGGGCAGTATTATAGTAGTTATATTCTTGTACATAGGGGCAGTATTATAGTAGTTATATTCTTGTACATAGGAGCAGTATTATAGTAGTTATATTCTTGTACATAGGAGCAGTATTATAGTAGTTATATTCTTGTACATAGGGGCAGTATTATAGTAGTTATATTCTTGCACATAGGGGGCAGTATTATAGTAGTTATATTCTTGTACATAGGGGCAGTATTATAGTAGTTATATTCTTGTACATAGGGGGCAGTATTATAGTAGTTATATTCTTGTACATAGGGGCAGTATTATAGTAGTTATATTCTTGTACATAGGGAGCAGTATTATAGTAGTTATATTCTTGCACATAGGGGGCAGTATTATAGTAGTTATATTCTTGTACATAGGGGCAGTATTATAGTAGTTATATTCTTGTACATAGGGGGCAGTATTATAGTAGTTATATTCTTGTACATAGGGGCAGCATTATAGTAGTTATATTCTTGTATATAGGGGGCAGTATTATAGTAGTTCTATTCTTTTATATAGGGGCAGTATTATAGTAGTTATATTCTTGTACATAGGGGCAGTATTATAATATTTATATTCTTGTACATAGGGGCAGTATTATAGTAGTTATATTCCTGTACATAGGGGGCAGTATTATAGTAGTTATATTCTTGTACATAGGGGCAGTATTATAGTAGTTATATTCTTGTACATAGGGGGCAGTATTATAGTAGTTATATTCTTGTACATAGGGGGCAGTATTATAGTAGTTATATTCCTGTACATAGGGGCAGTATTATAGTAGTTATATTCTTGTATATAGGAGCAGTATTATAGTAGTTATATTCTTGTACATAGGGGGCAGTATTATAGTAGTTATATTCTTGTACATAGGGAGCAGTATATAGTAGTTATATTCTTGTACATACAGTTGTGGCCAAAAGTATTGACACCCCTGCAATTCTGTCAGATAATACTCAGTTTCTTCCTGAAAATGATTGCAAACACAAATTCTTTGGTATTATTATCTTCATTTAATTTGTCTTATATGAAAAATCACAAAAGAGAATGAAGCAAAAAGCAAAACATTGATCATTTCACACAAAACTCCAAAAATGGGCCAGACAAAAGTATTAGCACCCTCAGCCTAATACTTGGTTGCACAACCTTTAGCCAAAATAACTGCGACCAACCGCTTCCGGTAACCATCAATGAGTTTCTTACAATGCTCTGCTGGAATTTTAGACCATTCTTCTTTGGCAAACTGCTCCAGGTCCCTGATATTTGAAGGGTGCCTTCTCCAAACTGCCATTTTTATATCTCTCCACAGGTGTTCTATGGGATTCATGTCTGGACTCATTGCTGGCCACCTTAGAAGTCTCCAGTGCTTTCTCTCAAACCATTTTCTAGTGCTTTTTGAAGTGTGATTTGGGTCATTGTCCTGCTGGAAGACCCATGACCTCTGAGGGAGACCCAGTTTTCTCACACTGGGCCCTACATTATGCTGCAAAATTTGTTGGTAGTCTTCAGACTTCATAATGCCATGCACACGGTCAAGCAGTCCAGTGCCGAGGCAGCAAAGCAACCCCAAAACATCAGGAAACCTCCCCCATGTTTGACTGTAGGGACCGTGTTCTTTTCTTTGAATGCCTCTTTTTTGTCCTGTAAACTCTATGTTGATGCCTTTGCCCAAAAATCTCTACTTTTGTCTCATCTGACCAGAGAAGATTCTTCCAAAACGTTTTAGGCTTTTTCAGGTAAGTTTTGGCAAACTCCAGCCTGGCATTTTTATGTCTCGGGGTAAGAAGTGGGGTCTTCCTGGGTCTCCTACCATACAGTCCCTTTTCATTCAGACACCGACGGATAGTACGGGTTGACACTGTTGTACTCTCGGACTGCAGGGCAGATTGAACTTGTTTGGATGTTAGTCGAGGTTCTTTATCCAACATCCGCACAATCTTGCGTTGAAATCTCTTGTCAGTTTTTCTTTTCCGTCCACATCTAGGGAGGTTAGCCACAGTGCCATGGGCTTTAAACTTCTTGATGACACTGCGCACGGTAGACACAGGAACATTCAGGTCTTTGGAGATGGACTTGTAGCCTTGAGATTGCTCATGCTTCCTCACAATTTGGTTTCTCAAGTCCTCAGACAGTTCTTTGGTCTTCTTTCTTTTCTCCATGCTCAATGTGGTACACACAAGGACACAGGACAGAGGTTGAGTCAACTTTAATCCATGTCAACTGGCTGCAAGTGTGATTTAGTTATTGCCAACACCTGTTAGGTGCCACAGGTAAGTTACAGGTGCTGTTAATTACACAAATTAGAGAAGCATCACATGATTTTTCGAACAGTGCCAATACTTTTGTCCACCCTCTTTTTTATGTTTGGTGTGGAATTATATCCAATTTGGCTTTAGGACAATTCTTTTTGTGTTTTTTCATTTAAGACAAATTAAATGAAGATAATATTACCAAAGAATTTGTGTTTGCAATCGTTTTCAGGAAGAAACTGAGTATTATCTGACAGAATTGCAGGGGTGTCAATACTTTTGGCCACAACTGTAGGGGCAGTATTATAGTAGTTATATTCTTGTACATAGGAGCAGTATTATAGTAGCTATATTCTTGTACATAGGGGGCAGTATTATAGTAGTTATATTCTTGTACATAGGGGGCAGTATTATAGTAGTTATATTCTTGTACATAGGGGCAGTATTACAGTAGTTATATTCTTGTACATAGGAGCAGTATTATAGTAGTTATATTCTTGTACATAGGAGCAGTATTATAGTAGTTATATTCTTGTACATAGGGGGCAGTATTATAGTAGTTATATTCTTGTACATAGGGGGCAGTATTATAGTAGTTATATTCTTGTATATAGGGGGCAGTATTATAGTAGTTATATTCTTGTACATAGGGGCAGTATTATAGTAGTTATATTCTTGTACATAGGGAGCAGTATTATAGTAGTTATATTCTTGTACATGGGAGCAGTATTATAGTAGCTATATTCTTGTACATAGGGAGCAGTATTATAGTAGTTATATTCTTGTACATAGGGGGCAGTATTATAGTAGTTATATTCTTGTACATAGGGGGCAGTATTATAGTAGTTATATTCTTGTATATAGGGGGCAGTATTATAGTAGTTATATTCTTGTACATAGGGGCAGTATTATAGTAGTTATATTCTTGTACATAGGGGCAGTATTATAGTAGCTATATTCTTGTACATAGGGAGCAGTATTATAGTAGTTATATTCTTGTACATTGGGACAGTAGTATAGTAGTTATATTATATTGATATCATGTAAGTGTTACTACAGTGCCATGTGTATTAGGTATCAATGTGTTAACTTAATTCCAAATTAACCCTGTAATCAGGAGTCTTTTCCAGAAGGGTGAATAACACCCTGCTCCGTCACAGCTTCGTCCACGCTGCCGAGTCTCATGTGAAAATGTTTGGGAATGGAATTTCAGCAGCTGACATCACTGAGGAATGCTTTTCTTGGCTTTGTCGTTGCTCTGGATGGGTAAGGTGCCATGGTGGTGATAAATACACAAGGATCGAGATCGCCTGGAGGGTCCCGGGGGCTCCACGTCACTTCTGATCAAACCTAAATGTTACTTTCTGTAAATCTTCTGTCTGGGTCACTATCCTGTCTCTTCACGCACTACATGACCCTCATAGTCCGCCATTCTTTGGGTTTTCAGTGCTTACTTTGGTTTATCATGGGGTAGGAACTCCTTTTTGAAGTAGAAATGTTCACTTGGTAGCCCAAGAAACAACTGGAGAACTGGAAATGTAGACTTCTTCACCTTTTAGAAGAACTTAGCCAACCATAAATGGAAAGACTTGTAAAATTGTTGGGTAAAATCTTGAAATATACTTGGATCTAATAAATGATAGTAAGGACATATTTTCTCCTGACAGTTCCTCCTACTAGCTTCTTGGCTTTTTCCAGCCACAAATGGAGAACAGAGACTATGTTCTCCATCTCCTGGTAGGACCATCTCCATCTCCTGTTTGGACCATAGCATCTCTCCAGTAAAGTAGTTGACCACCCTAGTTTCTACAGGAGCATGGAGTTCCAGAATGGTCACCTCTGATGGCCAGGAGATGATTTTTGGCTTATATTTAACCTGTGCCAGAAATTCATCTAAACAGATCCTATGATAAATGGGTGGGCTTCCTAAATATAGGATCATGTCAAACCACCTTAAGATTGTTCTCAGGAAAAACACACTTCTCCTGTGCTATCATGGGGCTTTATCATTTCTTTTATACATTAAGAAAACTTTCTAAGAAAAGAAAAAAAATTTCTAATACATTGCAGGCAAATATTTAAAGTGTTTCTCCGCTTTGGAATTTCTGGGTTTTGTGAAGTTCTACAGAATGTTTGCTCAGATAGAAGCCAAGTCCTAGAATATTTACAGACTGTTATTATCAGTGAATTTAGCAAGGCCTTTGCAAAAACAATGACGTACTGGACGACTGTTCACGTCTTCTGAAAAGTTGGATTTCTCTTTTTTTTTTCAAAAATGTTAACCCCCTTCAGATCAACCAGGTTTGGCAGCAGATATGTCTTTCGTAGTGTGTCGCCATCATCTGGGTCAATCTTACCAATCCTTCAGTGTATGCTCAATTTTAGCTCCCGGTTCAAAAATGCAAAAGTCATCATTCCCTTCCATTCTTAAGAAAAAATATTTACATCCCCCATCTATCAGAAAAGTAAACATTATATTGTATATTGTGGTAAAGCTATTTTTTGCTTCACTCCGATCCCCATCGCTGTCCTCTGAATGCCAAGGATTGGTTAAAAAACTTTACATCCGTGCTTCACATATAGAAAACATTCAGGGTGTGCTACTTTCAAGGAGGCTTCTATGGCACCCTGGAGATTTACCAATTTTTCTAAAAATCCATGAGGTCTCCCCTTTTTCAAGAGCCTCCCACACATTCAAGAAGCATCATAAGTATGCCTAAAATTGACCAAATTTTGGATGTGTTGAGTCAATGGTTTTTCATCATGTCTGTCTAGGAAAAGTCTTGATCCCTTTTAACTATAGACGACTAACAAAGAAGACATTTTCCTTGTAATGGTGACAAATCCAAGTCATCAAAAGATGTGGGTGACTAAGGAAGAAGACGGTGAATCTTTGACCTTATCAACCCAAAATTTACACAATTGATCGAGTGGTTTTCCTTTTACTGGTGTCAGAATCAAGTCAGCAAAAGAGAAAAAGGGAACCACTAACAAGGCTGATGGAAAAAAAAACAAAGAAATTCGGAAGATGCCATTAAAACATCTGAAGACCAACAATGAGGACAGTAGAACCTGGAGAACCTGGTGTAACACGCCACGCTTCGAAGAACTGGTGATAACATTGAGATCTAGCAAGACTGATTGGAGATGGATCTGCAGAACTTCAACACTTCTCTGGATATGAACATGATTACGTCCATCGGCAGCTGCCAATAAATACCAATGGCACAAATACATAAATGCCATCTGCATGAAGACAAATACAGAAAAGACAAATCAGATTCCAGCCTGAAAAAAAGGATGGCAAGTATCTGAAACATCATCACATTTTAATGACCAATCCTTTTAGAGAATGATCTTTCGAGGATACAGAGTGGACCAGAAACTTTGTCAAATGTGGTCATAAACTTGGCACTCATCGTTCATCACAAATATTGGTGGAAAAACAACTATTGGGTTAACAAGTGTAGCTTCATGTGAATATCTGGTTGGTCAAAGCTGGAATAACGAAGACCAAAGTCTACCCTATGAAGAAAATTGTGTTGGACTATGTTGAAGCAGATGGAAGAGCTTGGTATGGGGTTAATGACTTGGAGGGCATCCCTTCGAGTGGCATTCACTGGGGAGATGTAGCTAGAGAATAGTGGGGGCAGCAGTGGTGGCACTCTGGATTTATCATCACATATTCAGCCCAAGGGTTACTAAAGGGCCTTCTGCAACAGGTATTCGAAATGTAACATAGTAACATAGTTAGTAAGGCCGAAAAAAGACATTAGTCCATCCAGTTCAGCCTATTAAATTCTGTCAGAATAAATCCCCAGATCTACGTCCTTCTAAAGAACCTAACAATGTAGATCGGGCCTCCTTTTATAATTTTGGATTGAGAACAGTAGACACAAGTAGTATGGCTGTAGTGCTATTGTCGGAGCCCCTGTATGGTGTCCCCTCCCCCCCTCCATTCAGAGACACCGGTTTACTCCTAAACCTGTACCCCTGGTCCCAGCGTGGCCAGTTCTGTTTCCGAAGTCCCCTGGCCCTGATGTGGCCAGACCTATATCCGAAGTCCCCTGGCCCCCGGTGTGACCAGTCCTGTATCCAAAGTCCCCTGGCCCCGGTATGGTCAGTCCTGTATCCAGTCCTCTGGACCCAGTGTGGCCAGTCCTGTATCCAAAGTCCCCTGGCCTCAGTGTGGCCAGTCCTGTATCCAAATTCCACTGGCCCCAGTTTGGCCAGTCCTGTATCCAAAGTCCCCTGGCCCCAGTGTGGCCAGTCCTGTATTCAAAGTCCCCTGGCCCCAGTGTGGCCAGTCCTGTATCCGTAGTCCCCTGGCCCCAGTGTGGCCAGTCCTGTATCCGTAGTCCCCCAGTCCCGAAGCGACCAGTCCTATTGCCAAAGTACCCTGGTCCTGGATCAGCCAGTGCCTGAACCTCATCCCCTGGTCCTTGAGTGGCCAGCACCTGTACATTGTCCCCTGGTCCATGTGCATCCAAACCCTGATTCAGTATCCTAGACCTTCTGCAGAGATGCCAGAACTTACTACTCTGAAAGTAGACCTAGCGCTAATCAGTGTAAGCGTACCTGTAGAAAAGGAATCTGCCTAGAAGTACTACCTGGCGGCTACCTGCAGCCCAGTCTGTCTCCACCATCAGGGTCTCCAGTGAACACCAGGTAGCCGCTTAGCTACACCCTTTCCTGGCCCTGTGGCACAGTGGGTCCACAAATTCACATGCACCACCTTTGGACGTAACAGTGGCAAGATATTTGTAGCAGGAATAAAAAATAGGAGCAAGGCTGATGGTAAGTAAGGTCAAGAAAAATTTATAAAATTGAAAAATAAAGATGAGGAAAGCCGAGTAAAGTCAACCTTAGTTTTCTGGATACTAATGACATCACAAGTAACCTCTCCAAGTCATCATTGGATATTTTGGTTGTACATGATCAAAGATGACACAGACTTGGCGTCAACTTTCTGACCCATTAACTGATGACACTTTGTTGGCACGAAGAAAAAAATTAGATTTATAACATCAAGTCATCCACCACTTTTGCATTGTAGACCACCAAATACTCAACTGGACCATGCTCTCATGCCCCCAGGATTTACGACTTCCAAGCAATTTTTTTTCAGAAGTCTTAAGAGCTTCATCATGTGTTAAGTAACAGAAATCCCAAGAAGCCATGAATTACCTCATTCCTGACAAGAAGACATTAAGGAACACTTAATTTGTTAGGTTCTCGGAATGATGGAGTGATCTTCGCAAGTCTTCAACCACCATCGACTTAGATTCCAGGCGAGCACTTAGTGACTAAAACTGCCCAAATTCTGCCAGAAATTTCCACTGGTCCTTACTAATCCTGTCTCGCAAGCACCTAAATCTTTACGGGATTCTTAAGTGATGTCTGCTCAGATACAAACCAGAGAAGGTTACGGGAATGAGAAGGTAAATGATTTGGCTGATTTTATCATATCAAACCTGGAGCGGTGGAAGAACAAGACGACAATGTTTATTTTGGCAAATTTCCTTATACCTGACATAAAATAGTTTCTTCTTTGTTCTTTTATCCCGATGTTATCATTTCTTATTCTACATTAAATCTCCATGTCAGAGCAGGAGATGCAGAAGGCTGAACGTCTTGGAATACCAGAGTGACTCAATCCTCTTGACATCTTGATCGTTGCGCTGTTAATGGTTTTTCCATCAACGCTAAAGCTTTGGAGATTTGACAAGCGACAAATGATCTTGAAAACCAATATTAATTTTGAACTGTTTTTCATAAAGTTGCAAACTCATTGCCTGTTTTCATGTTTTTTAAACTTCCGGACATGTTTTCTTCATATTTCTACCAGTCTATGTGGACTAAAGCCATTTCTAGCCTCTGCTGACAAGACCCCGAGATCATTGGGTATGACTTCACAGTCTACAAGGGTCTTCCAGCTTTCCTCTACTACCAGGAAGGTACACGACAGATATATTACCTACCGCAAGCTGACGAGGCCCAGAAATCCTTGGGTATGACTAGTCTACATGGACCCATCAAATTTCCATTTCTACCAGAAAGGTGTGCCAAAGTTATATTTACCCCAAGCTATCATGGTCTTGTTTTCATGTGTTTGAAACTTTTGAACATGGTTCACATCATTCATATTTCTGCATGAGTCTTAAAACCTTCCTCTACTACTGGGACGGTATACTGATGGCATCTCTACCCCAAACTGACAAGACCTGGAAATCCTTGGGTTTAACTTCAGAGCCTACATGGTTCTTCCAATCTTCTTCTCCTACTAGGAAGATACACCAAAGGAGTAACTACCCCAAGCTGACAAGGCCCAGAAATCCTTGGGTTTGACTTCAGAGCCTACATGGACCCGGAAATTCTTGTGTATGACTTCTGAACCTACATGGACTTGCCACCTTCCCCTACTACCATAAAGGTACACAATAGCATTTTCTACCTCAAGCTGACAAGCTCCAGAGATACTTGGATATGACTTCAGAGTCTACACCAAGCTGACAGGGCTTTGTTTTCAGATTTTCAAATCTTCTGGACATGGTTCACATCACTCATATTTCTACCAGTCTACATGGGTTTTCCAACCTCCCTCTAATACTGGGAAGGTACACCAAAGGAATAGCTACCCCAAGCTGACAAGACACGGAAATTGTTGGGTTTTACGTCAGAACCTACATGGACCTTCCAGCATTCCTCTACTAACAAGAAGGTAAACAATAGCTATATCTACCCAAGTTGACAAGCATCAGAGATCCTTGAGTATGACTTCAGACCCTACAGGGACCTTCCAATCTTCCTCTACTACTAGGAAGGTGCACCAAAGCAATAACTACCCCAAGCTGATATGACATGGAAATTCTTGCGTATGACTTCTGAATCTACATGGACTTGCCAACTGTCAGGAACACCGCACTGCACCTGCTCACTGAGCCAGTACGCGTGTCCTGAGTACAAAACTGTGCACAAAGATACCTGGGGAATGGGGCAGCAGTGGTGACGATGCATGCTCCAGGCTCACAGGACCTGAAGCATGTGACTGCTGAGGGCGTGGTCTAAACTCCAGAGAGCTAGGAGCTGAGGAAAACTCCTAGAAAGGTAACTACAGGACAATGTTACCAAGGGGCATAGACAGAGACAGAAACCAGATCAAGCCAGGGTCAAAGCACAAGATAGCACGACAGTACCAAAGGGTTAGGCAGAATGGATACTCAGGACGTAGCAATAGATCAGAAAACCAGAACGGGCAATAAACGGTACAATAGGGACAAACTGTAATGGAGTAACGATAGCCAAGCCAGGAGGTCAGAACCGGAAAAGACAATAATACCAAAATGAGAGACGAAGTACAGAGTGAGGGGACAGACCGGGTCATACACGGGAAGCAAACAAGCAATGCAGTGCACACGCACACCAGGGGGGTCAGACACACAATCAGAACAACAGTATAGCTGACAGAGAACCCTGGTAAAGAGTGAGTATAAATACCCCTCCCAGGTCCAGAAAGAGGTCACGTACACTTAACCCTGTGAGTGCAGGGCAAGAACACTGTCCAAACCATGACACCAACCTTCCCCTACTACCATAATGGTACACAATAGCTTTATCTACCTCAAGCTGACAAGCTCCAGAGATACTTGAATATGACTTCAGAGCCTACACCAAGCTGACAGGGCTTTGTTTTCAGATTTTCAAATCTTCTGGACATGGTTCACATCACTCATATTTCTACCAGTCTACATGGGTTTTCCAACCTCCCTCTAATACTGGGAAGGTACACCAAAGGAATAACTACCCAAAGCTGACAAGACACGGAAATTGTTGGGTTTTACGTCAGAACCTACATTGACCTTCCAGCATTCCTCTACTAACAAGAAGGTAAACAATAGCTATATCTACCCAAGTTGACAAGCATCAGAGATCCTTGGGTATGACTTCAGACCCTACAGGGACCTTCCAATCTTCCTGTACTACTAGGAAGGTGCACCAAAGCAATAACTACCCCAAGCTGACATGACATGGAAATTCTTGCATATGACTTCTGAATCTACATGGACTTGCCAACTGTCAGGACCACCGCACTGCACCTGCTCGCTGAGCCAGTACGCGTGTCCTGAGTACAAAACTGTGCACAAAGATACCTGTGGAATGGGGCAGCAGTGGTGACGATGCATGCTCCAGGCTCACAGGACCTGAAGCATGTGACTGCTGAGGGCATGGTCTAAACTCCAGAGAGCTAGGAGCTGAGGAAAACTCCTAGAAAGGTAACTACAGGACAATGTTACCAAGGGGCATAGACAGAGACAGAAACCAGATCAAGCCAGGGTCAAAGCACAAGATAGCACGACAGTACCAAAGGGTTAGGCAGAATGGATACTCAGGACGTAGCAATAGATCAGAAAACCAGAACGGGCAATAAACGGTACAATAGGGACAAACTGTAATGGAGTAACGATAGCCAAGCCAGGAGGTCAGAACCGGAAAAGACAATAATACCAAAATGAGAGACGAAGTACAGAGTGAGGGGACAGACCGGGTCATACACGGGAAGTAAACAAGCAATGCAGTGCACACGCACACCAGGGGGGTCAGACACACAATCAGAACAACAGTATAGCTGACAGAGAACCCTGGTAAAGAGTGAGTATAAATACCCCTCCCAGGTCCAGAAAGAGCTCACGTACACTTAACCCTGTGAGTGCAGGGCAACACTGTCCAAACTATGACACCAACCTTCCCCTACTACCAAAAAGGTACACAATAGCTTTATCTACCTCAAGCTGACAAGTTCCAGAGATACTTGGATATGACTTCAAAGCCTACACCAAGCTGACAGGGCTTTGTTTTGAGGTTTTCAAATCTTCTGAACATGGTTCACATCATTCATATTTCTATCAGTCTACATGGGTTTTCCAACCTCCCTCTAATACTGGGAAGGTACACCAAAAGAACAACTACCCCAAGCTGACAAGACACGAAAATTGCTGTGGAGCGTCCGCCAGGGCCGTGGGGTACTCGGTATCAGGCAGTTCTTAAAGGGGAAGTGTCACAACAGCGGTGACCCGGTCCGTGGCCCTGGGCGTCCAGTGAAAATGTTTAATAAAGTTTATAGGGGAAGATATAAAAGGGAATTAGTTTGTGACGCCACTTGTGGTGTTTGGCAATTAAGGTGTTAGTAGATTCAGTCAACTGGGGCAGATGGTGATGCAGCAGAGTTGGTTTAGCTCTCCACAGGCAGAACTATTCCCCAGGGCAGTTATGGTGATGATGGTTGTAGTGCAGGGCTGAGGTGACACAGGAATAATTCAGAGGACACAGCTGGGTGCAGTTTTCAACACTTTACTCACAGTTCTGCAGATTACTGTCTCCAGACGTGTGCTGTGTCCTCGGGCCTGTGGTCCAGCCAACCCCCAGATGATTTGGGGTACTCTTCTCCTGGACTCCTTTCTTATGTTACTTCCCTGACTGTCTCACTGCGCTGGTTCCCACTTCTCCTGCCCTGCGCCTTCACACACAGTGTCCCAAGCCAGCAGGCTCAGATCTTGTCCGGCGACGTTGATCAGACCCCTGGATCCTATATATCTGCCTTTTCAGCGAATGTATGTGGAGTTGGCTGTAGCACTTTCAATGCCTACCACCTCCAGTTTCCTAGCTGAGTCCTTAGTTTTTCCCCTAGTTTTGTGGCCGGTCCCTTAACTGCGACCTGGTCCCTCCACCGGCCATGCCGATGGATGCGGGCCCCGCGGATGGATCTCTCACTATCCGTGCCCCTAAGACCTCGTCTTTCTTTCCACTACTGAAGCTTCCTTCTCCTCACTCTTCTTTCTCTAGCTACCTCTGACAGGGAGCTTCTTTCTACACATCTTACTTCATCTCCTTCCTCCCTCTGACTACTCACTTTCCCTCCTAATTAGCTCCTCCCCTCTTGTTTCCATGACATCTGTACCCTCTCCACCAACACCCTCTACCTAGTAACCCTCTCCAGACTGGGATGATGCCATCCTCCCATAGGGTACGCACAGGTGCCCTGACTGGAGTGGTGAGGTGTTGGATGCTGGTGTTCAAGTCCTGGATAGTGCCCCCTGCTTACCTGAGCATGATACACCACACCTCTGGATGAAGTGCCATACCTCTGTGGCAACTGAACCCTCAGGGGTTTGACTTCAGAGCCTACATGGACCTTCCAACCTTCCTCTACTATCAAGAAGGTAAAAATAGCTATATCTATCTATAAATTTTGAACATGGTTCACATCATTCATATTTCTACCTGAGTCTTAAAACTTTACTCTACTACTGGGAAGGTATACTGATGGCATCTCTACCCCAAGCTGACAAGACCTGGAAATCCTTGGGTTTAACTTCAGATCCTATATGGACCTTCCAACATTCCTCTACTAACAAGAAGGTAAACACTAGCTATATCTACCCAAGTTGACAAGCACCAGAGATCCTTGGGTATGACTTCAGAGCCTACATGGTCCTTCCAATCTTCTTCTACTACTAGGAAGGTACACCAAAGGAATAACTACCCCAAGCTGACAAGACCAGGAAATTCTGGTGTATGACTTCCGAATCTACATGGACCTGCCAACCTTCCCCTACTACCAGGAAGGTACACAATAGCTTTATCTACCTCAAGCTGACAAGCTCCAAAGATCTTTGGGTATGTCTTCAGAGTAACCCCAAGCTCACAGGGCTTTGTTTTTGAAACTTTTGAACATGGTTCACATCATTCATATTTCTGTAAGTCTAGATAGGTTTTCCACCCTGCCTCTACAACCGGAAAGGTACACCAAAGGCATCCTTATGCCAAACTGACAAGATCTACAAATCCTTGTGCATCATTCCAGACCCAACACGCCCGAACCTTCAAATTCCAAAAGGATTTGATGTCTATCTGAGTTGTCTAGGGCCTCCCAACTCTTTTTCGACCAGTGGTATCGGGAGAAGAGAGGATTGGACATGTTGAAAGTCAGCATGTTCAATTCTTTTCTTGTATAAACATTTACTGACTGCAGATACTTCTAACATTTGATACAAAGCATCATGGTTCCAGTGCCTGGGCACAGGTGGCTTGTGTATGTAGACCCTGATGCCACAGGGGGCCGTGGTAGAGACCCCAGGGATAGGTTGGGGGACTAACAGTACTGGCTGTCAATGAGCCATTCTGCCGGCACAAGTCTCCTCCATATTTATAGGGGAAATGTTGCATTCTGGAATATTTTTGCACGTTCCTGCAGTTGGGTCACGTCTGTGTTTTGTCTTCTGTAACGACCAGCTCAGACTCCTTCTATCATCACGTCGGCTGCGCTCCATTTTTAGCTCCGGAGACGCAACGATTAAGGAGCAATTTTCCAGGATATTTGAGAGAAATGATAATTCCCCTTCATTGTTACTCTATGTTTTATGTATCACCAAGGCTTATAATTCTCCAGCGCTGCGGGCAGAGGGAATGTGAAGAGCGCCACCTGCAGGCTGACTGCTGAACGGCAGGATGATAAATGTAATGCTTTACGACAGAGTTGCATACCTCCATCCTCTGTAATGTAGGAGAGGCCTCCATCCCGTGTAAAATAGATGTCCTACATATTATTATCCTACATAGTTTTATATCATCAGCAAAGATGAACACTTTACTCTCAATCCCATCCATAAGGTCAGATAAAGAGAGATTAAAAATAATAAGGCGTAAAACTGATCCTTGTGGTCCCCGTTTTTTCCAGTACTGATTCTTGTGGTCCCCACTGCACGCTGTACTGATCCTTGTGGTCCCTGCTGTTCTCATTACTGATCCTTGTGATCCCCGCTTCTCACAGTACAAATCCTTATGGTCCACACTGATCCATGTACTAATCCTCGTGGCACCTTCTGTTCTTGGTGCTGATCCTTGTGGTTGCTGCTGTTCCTGATACTTTTCCTTGTGGTTACTGCTGTTCCTGATACTTATCCTTGTGGTCCCCATCCCTCTCAATACTAATTTGTGTAGTCTACACTGCTCTCAGTACTGATCCTTGTGGTTCCACCTCCTCCTAGTACCGATCCTTGTGGTCTCCACTGTTCTCACTACTGATCCTTGGGGTTCCCATAATATCAGCACTGAATACAGCTCCCCCAATGTCATCATTAAATACAGCTCCTTACAATGTCATTGTGGCGCCCCCAGGAGTATGGTTGCCACAGTGGCTTTGCCTTCCTCCAGGGAGGGTAATGCCAGGCTTGGAGGCAATGACAGGTCTCTCTCGCAGTCAATCTATGCATGCAACACAGTTCCACTCCAGGCCAGCAGGGGGAACTCTGAACCGGAATTAAGGGGTGGAGTGCTCTCTGAGGGCCAAGAGGAAGGAGTAGTTAGTTAGTCTGCAGAGGGTGAAGTGTGCAGACGTGTGGAAGGATCGCTGAGATAGAGCTGAGAGGAAGAACTCATCTCCCGTAAGAGCGTATGAACTGGAGCCTGGTCTCCACGGCTGTATGGACACTGATGGTCCTACAGCAGACACCAGAGGAGTAGAAGGCTGTAAATGCAATACTCCCAACTAAGAATTGAGGGCACAACAGCAACACGGATAGTGAGCCGGGACTTAGGAGTGAGGAGTCCCTGGAACAGGCTACAGTTGTCTCTACAAGTAGAGTTCTTGGGAACATCTCACAGGAGGAAATTCAGTGTGACTGGAAATCCCTCAAGTAAGCGCTAGGAAGGAGACTGCACAGCCCATCTGCTGAGAGAGAATACCTGAGTTGCTTCCAGGCTAGCCTGCTCCGGTACCATCTGTAATCAGGACCCTGGACTGCATTTATCAAGTAAAGGTACAGAAATTGCATCCCGCTGTGTCTTGTCTCCATCCTACCTTTCCGGCACCCCTACATCCCCATGCCAACCACATCTACACCGCCCTGGGACTACAGCTTCACCTGTGGGGAGCTTTTACATCTTTGCTGCACCATACCATCAGTCCCAGCGGTTCTGCATGCAGCGTCGGCTTAACACCTCCCTTGCCGAGCACCACAGGTGGCGTCACAAACTATTCATCTAACTACATTCCACCATTCAATCTCCCCTATTACTTGGGCACCCAGGGCCACGGACCGGGTCACTGCTGCTGTGACATATCCCACTGATACCGGCCCGGTTACGAATATCCCACAGCCCTGGGAGGGCGACTCAATTTGGCGTCACGAACAGGATTATGGAGCCCGGTACCCCCCGGGGCCTGTGTGCCAGAGACTGTGTTTGTGTAGAAGACTGTGTGTGAAATTGGCGCCAATCGCCGCCATTGCCGCGCTGCTTGGCTCGCACGGGAAGAAAAAGGAGCAGGCCTTCATGGGCGGAGCCTGCCGCAGAGAGCGAAGAAGTGAAGTGCCGCGTGGGAAGAGAGCACAGCGCGCGAGAAGGGGAGGAGCTGAGGCCTAGAGCCTGGAGCGTCGGGCCTGCGAAGCGGCCGCCGGTAAGCTCACACAACCCCCCGGCCCCGGCTAACGTTAACTAGGGGGGAAGAGAATGTCTGTGCCAAGCAACAATGTAGCGGCGGACGCCGTCGCCAACCCCTCAGCACCGCAAGGAGTAGCGCCCGCCGCAGCGGTCCCCATAATGCCGCTGTCTATGCCTTACCTTCCGGGAGCGGCCTGGCTACCGCAGTACTCGGGTGAGTCACATACCCTGAGTGAATTTAAAGAGAGACTGTGCAGTTTGTTTAAAGTATACCCTCTGTCTGAAAGCCAGAAAGTGAATATCCTGATTGGACAGCTAACGGGTGCAGCACAGAGAGAGGTGAAAGCCTGGCAGGACACTGATAAAGAGACTGTTGCAAAGATCCTGGCCAAGCTGAGAAGCACCTTTGACACCCGCACTGCAGCTGAAATCAAGATGAGGTTCTTTGGCTGTAAACAGAAGGTGCAGGACAGTATAAGGGACTATGCTCTCAACCTGCAGGAGGCACTGCGAGCAGTTAAGCAAGTTGATCCTGACAGTGTGAAGGAGGAAGATAAACTGTTAAAAGAGCATTTCATTGAAAGACTCCTATCCAGTACACACAGAGGACAGTTGCGCATCATAACCCTACAAGGCCCTGATCTGGACGTTGATGATTTTAAGGACAGGGCTATACGGGTACTGCAGGAACCCACTGACAGCCATCCAGCGCCCCTGAGGCGCCCAGCGATCACCTACCACCAGGAAGCAACATCTTTCCCTTCCATCCCTGTGGAAGCTGATGCACAAGCTCTGGGTAAAGATCCAACTGAAGAGCTGCGTCTTCAGGTCCAGGAGTTGACCAAAGGAATGGCTGCACTTACTAAAACCATGCAGTCCCTACAAGTGTCCTCCAAGGAAAAGATCCAGCTGGCTTTCAGTCCAGAGGATGTCCCGTGGCTCTGGAAGAGGAGAGCTCCGCCACTCCGAGGGAGGAACAACGACCGCTATGATCAGGACGGATGTCCCATCTGTCGTCGCTGCCACAAGGCGTGTCATCTTGCAAGATTCTGTCCTTTAAACGAGCAACCCCTGGGGCAGAGGGCCAACCCCCAGGAATAGAATCCCCAGGCCCAAAGAACTGGAGAGCCAAGTATGTTGGAGGGAGACCAATCCTTCTAGTGGTGATTGACGGTATCCCCATGAACGCTCTGCTGGACACTGGCTCCCAGGTGACCACTATGCCGTACATTCTTTATAAGAGGTATTGGGCTGATTCTGAACTTACCCGTGGCCCTACTGATGAACTGACAGTAGTTGCCAGTAATGGTCAGTCTTTGCCGTAGATAGGATGTAAAGAGATTACTGTTAAAGTGGGTCGGGTAGAGCTAAAATCTCAAGGTCTGATAGTTGTTGATAGTGATCGACGTGAATGTAATCCCATGATGACTCTTGGCACCAATGTAATTGAAAACAGTCTGTCTGAGGTTAATGTCTTGTTGCAACAGGTGGCTGAGACCGCTGGTTCCGGAGAACAACGAGTCCTGTAGAAGGAGATCCGAGCCCTGATGCAAAGACAGCAGGTAGAACTCTCTGGCGGAGAAATTGATAGTGTCAGAGTGAGTGATGCTTTCCCCATTGCAATACCCCCCAGATGTGAAATGTTGATTTGGTGTCGGGCAGCCATAGGCCTCAGAGGGAAGGATTATCAGGCAGTGGTAGAACCTGTATACTCTGATAGCAGGCCCACTGTCCTGACAGCCAGAGGGGTGGTTGATGTACGTAAAGGGAGAGTACCTGTACGCCTTTTGAATTGTGGAGAGGAGGAAGCCACAATACCTCGGTACGCCACAGTTGCTAAGCTGCTCACTGTTAATAACAACTCTTTGCAGGCAGCAGAGCCCTTGGTCTCATCCGATCAGGTGGAGGACAATGGTTCTGTCAAGCAGCTGGAGGAGTGGTGCCAGCAACTGCAGGTGGGGACTGACTCTACACCTTCATACCAGAGAAACAGGTTTTACAGAGTGACACAAGAGTATGAGTGGGTATTCAGCAAACACCCACTAGATTTTGGGCAGGCAAAAGGGGTTCAACATCATATCCCCACCGGAGACCATCCACCCATAAAGGAGAGGTACAGACCTATACCCCCAACACAGTACCAATGTGCTAAGAGTATGTTGAAAGAGATGAAGGAAGCAGGGGGCATCAGAGACAGTGGTAGCCCCTGGGCAGCTCCAATAGTTTTTGTAAAGAAAAAGGATGGTACCATGAGAATGTGTGTTGATTACAGGAAAATTAACAGCATTACACATAAAGACGCCTACCCATTACCCAGAATTGAAGAGTCATTAGCTGCACTTAAAACTGCTAACTACTTTTCCACCTTAGATCTCACTAGTGGGTATTGGCAGGTTCCTGTGGCAGAGGCAGACAAGGAGAAAACAGCATTTACCACTCCAATGGGTCTCTGTGAGTTCAACTATATGCCATTCGGGCCGTGCAACCGCCCCAGGAACATTTCAACGGCTGATGGAGTGCTGCCTGGGACACATGAACTTTGAGACAGTCCTGTTGTACCTGGATGATGTCATTGTTTTCTACAAAACCTATGAAGATCATCTGGAACACCTGGCTGAAGTGTTTGAAGCTTTATCCACTTTTGGCCTGAAAGTGAAGCCCTCCAAATGCCACCTCCTGAAGCCCAAGGTACAGTACCTCGGTCATGTGGTCAGTGCAGAAGGTGTGGCACCGGATCCTGATAAGGTCACAGTCATCCGGGACTGGCCGAAGCCCAGCAACCTTCATGAAGTACGCCAATTCCTTGGACTGGTAGGCTACTACCTAAGATTCATCAAAGGCTTTACTGAAATAGCCACCCCTATGCAAAATCTTCTGGTGGGGCAGTCCAAGAAGACCAAACAGAAAAATTCCACCTTTGAATGGACTGAAGAGTTGGAGAGATCCTTCACTCAGCTGAAGATGGCTCTCACAGGTGACGAAGTTCTGGCCTACCCAGATTATGACAAACCCTTTGTGCTGTACACTGATGCCAGCAATGTGGGACTGGGAGCAGTACTGTCGCAGGTACAGAATGGAAAAGAAAGAGTGATTTCCTACGCCAGCAGGAAGCTGCGTCACACTGAAAGGAACCCTGACAACTACAGTTCTTTCAAGCTGGAGTTCCTTGCCATAGTCTGGGCTGTCACCGAAAGGTTCAAACATTACCTAGCCTCAGCCAAGTTCACTATCTTCACAGACAACAATCCATTGACCTACTTGGAAACTGAAAAACTAGGTGCACTGGAACAGCGATGCATGGCTCGGCTATCTAACTATGAATTCAACATCAAGTACCGAGCAGGGCAAAAGAATGCCAATGCTGACGCGCTGTCCAGGATGCCTAATTTGCCAGATACAGGAGAAGACCCTGAGGCTCTTGAAGAAATAGAACTACCTCCCTTCCACCGGCCAATTGCGGCCCAACGTGCCCAAGGAGTGAGAAACCGACAGTCTGGCTTGAAGGAGGTCACCCTGAATCGATTGCCCCATCATGATTGGGCAGAAACGCAAGGTAGTGACCCTGCAGGCCGCCTGGTGAAGGAGCTATTGTCACAAGCTGACTCCCGCCCAGAGTCGGATGCTCCTGAAGAAACCCAGCAGTTGAGGAAGGAGAGAGGCCGGCTGTTCATCTATGAAGGAAAGCTGTGTCGGAGGAGTATCAATGCCCGTACTCATGAGCTGGTCTGGCAGGTGGTAGTCCCGAAGAGAGAGGCATCAATGGTCCTAGAAGCATACCACAATGGAGCTGGACACTTCGGATGGAAGAAGTTGGAAGCTTTGCTCCGAGAGAGATTCTATTGGGCTGGTATGAGGAAAGCCATTGAAAAGTGGTGCCGAGAATGTGGACAATGTAACCTGCGCAGAAAGGATCGAAACAGCCAGAGAGCTCCTCTGCAGCTAATTGTAACCAAACAGCCACTCTAGTTGGTCGCCCTGGACCATGTGAAGCTGGTTCCAAGCCGTTCAGGATACATCTATGCTCTTACCATCGTGGACCACTACTCAAGATTCCTGGTAGTTGTGCCTGCCAAAGATCAAACAGCCAGGACAGCAGCCAGAGCATTCCAACAGCACTTCTGTAGACCACATGGATATCCTGAAAGAGTGCTTACAGATCAAGGTCCAGCTTTCAAGGCAGAAGTGTTCCAGGAATTCTGTAACTTGTATGGTTGTAAGAAGATCCGGACAACACCGTACCACAAACAGACCAATGGCATGTGTGAGAAGATGAACCAGGTAGTGATTGACCTACTGAAGACTTTGCCCTTGGAGGAGAGAAATCTGTGGCCAGAGAAGTTGCCAGATCTGGTGGACCTCTACAACCATATTCCAGTGAATTCCACCAACTGTACCCCAGCCTACTTAATGAGAGCAAGACCTGGTAAACTGCCTATTGATTTGGACATGGGAGTCCTTACGCCTGAAGTAACGTCACCAGATCCTGACTGGGATACAGAAAGACAACAACAGTACAGAAGAGTTCAAGAATGCGTGGAAAAGAGTCTAGCTCAGGCAAGACACAAGCAGGAGAAGCTTTACAATCAAAATGCACCTGCCGTTCCTTTGTCGCCGGGAGACCAAGTTCACAAGAGGAAAAGAAGATTGCCTAAGCTGGATGATCAATGGGAAGCTGAACCCTACACCATTCTACCCTCAAACTTTGACAATACCAAGGTGTGCCTTATTAGTAAAGATGGAGGAGAAACCTCAGCAGCCGTGTCAAGGGATCATTTGAAATTATGCCCTGACAAGTTAAGAGAAAGAAAGAAGAACAAGATAATTTCCAACCCATAGAGGAAGAAAAAGTCAACACTATACTTGGAGAATTCCCTGCTAATTGGACTAAAGTAAACGATGCTATAGTGGTGCCAGTGTTGACATTTCCCCAACTGGTAGCACAGGAAGACGTGATTCCAGAAAACCCTGAAGATCAGGAAAATCAGGCAGCAGATGCTACACCAGCAGTGGAGACAGAGAACCCTCGCCCTGCCAGTAGTGAATCTGACATGCCCATAGTGACTCTAAGAACACGTAGACATGTGCCACCCAGTTCACATACTACACCGGTAGTTAGAACCAGACAATCAGTAAGGGCCGTTACAACACCAGTGTTACGCAGATCTACTCGTATCACCCAAGGCATACTACCAGTTAGACTCCGCATATAACTGTCCAATATAAAATAAAGTTGAGTATTGTAACTGTTAATCTGTCTGTAAATATGCAACTGTTTAAGCTTTTGTACCTACAGGTAACCTGTAAGACTTTCCTTTAAATTTTGTAGTTTTTCCCTTGTTTATGGACATTGGACCACAGGACTGCGTGTGGTTAAAAACTTTCCTTGTAAATAGTTCACCATTTGCCCAGGAATGGACCATGGACATTGATGCTTGGACTTATCATCATAGGACCATTTTTAAAGCACTTGGTTTTTGTAACTTTTTCATTTTTAAATCTTGTACAATTATTATTGTTTAACTGTTTATGTTTCATGTTTTGTTCAGCCCAGGAGTGCTGACTTGCACTAGGGGGGAATGTGGCGCCCCCATGAGTATGGTCACCACAGTGGCTTTGCCCTCCTCCAGGGAGTGTAATGCCAGGCTTGGAGGCAATGACGGGTCTCTCTCGCAGTCAATCTATGCATGCAACACAGTTCCACTCCAGGCCAGCAGGGGGAACTCTGAACCGGAATTAAGGGGAGGAGTGCTCTCTGAGGGCCAAGAGGAAGGAGTAGTTAGTTAGTCTGCAGAGGGTGAAGTGTGCAGACGTGTGGAATGAGCGCTGAGATAGAGCTGAGAGGAAGAGCTCATCTCCCGTAAAAGCGCATGAACTGGAGCCTGGTCTCCACGGCTGTATGGACACTGATGGTCCTACAGCAGACACCAGAGGAGTAGAAGGCTGTAAATGCAATACTCCCATCTAAGACTTGAGGGCACAACAGCAACACGGATAGTGAGCCGGGACTTAGGAGTGAGGAGTCCCTGGAACAGGCCACATCTACACTGCCCTGGGACTACAGCTTCACCTGTGGGGAGCTTTTACATCTTTGCTGCACCACACCATCAGTCCCAGCGGATCTGCATGCAGCGTCGGCTTAACACCTCCCTTGCCGAACACCACAGGTGGCGTCATGAACTATTCATCTAACTATATTCCACCATTCACATTTTGCTATTACTTGGGCGCCCAGGGCCACGGTCCGGGTCACTGCTGCTGTGACATATCCCACTGATACCGGCCCGGTACCGAGTACCCCACAGACCTGGGAGGGCGACCCATCATGACTGAGCGCAGCTCTTCACAATGTCATCACTGAGCGCAGCTCCCCCAATGTCATCACTAAGTGCAGCTCCCCCAATGTCATCACTGAGCGCAGCTCTCCATAATGTCATCACTGAGCGCAGCTCCCCCAGTGTCATCGCTGAGCGCAGCTCTACACAATATCATCACTGAGTACAGCTGCCACAATGTCATCTCATCATTAAACATAGCTCCCTACAATGTCATCACAGAGCGCAGCTCCCTACAATGTCATCACAGAGCGCAGCTCCCTACAATGTCATCACAGAGCGCATCTGACTACAATGTCATCACACAGCGCAGCTCCCTACAATATCATCACAGAGTGCAGCTCCCAACAATGTCATCAATGAGTGCATCTGACTACAATGTCATCACAGAGCGCAGCTCCCTACAATATCATCACAGAGCGCAGCTCCCTACAATGTCATCAATGAGCGCATCTGACTACAATATCATCACAGAGCGCAGCTCCCTACAATGCCATCACAGAGCGCAGCTCCCTACAATGTCATCACAGAGCGCAGCTCCCTACAATGTCATCACAGAGCGCAGCTCCCAACAATGTCATCACAGAGCGCAGCTCCCTACAATGTCATCACAGAGCGCAGCTCCCTACAATGTCATCACAGAGCGCAGCTCCCTACAATGTCATCACAGAGCGCAGCTCCCTACAATGTCATCACAGAGCGCAGCTCCCTACAATGTCATCACAGAGCGCAGCTCCCTACAATGTCATCACAGAGCGCAGCTCCCTACAATGTCATCACAGAGCGCAGCTCTCAGCAATGTCATCACAGAGCGCAGCTCCCTACAATGTCATCACTGAGTGCAGCTCCCTACAATGTCATCACAGAGCGCAGCTCCCTACAATGTCATCACTGAGTGCAGCTCCCTACAATGTCATCACTGAGTGCAGCTCCCCACAATGTTGTAACTGTGAAAGTAATTTTTGCTATGTACAAATTATCATACATTCAAGTCCCCTAAGGGGACTAAACAAATATAGTGAAAATGTATACATGTGTGTATGTATGTCCTCTATGTATACATGTGTGTGTATGTACAGTGCCTTGCAAAAGTATTCGGCCCCTGGAACTTTTCAACCTTTTCCCACATATCATGCTTCAAACATAAATGTAAATTTTTGGTGAAGAATCTACAACAAGTGGGACACAATTGTGAAGTTGAATGAAATTTATTGGTTATTTTAAATTTTTGTGGAAATTCAAACACTGAAAAGTGGGGCGTGCAATATTATTCGGCCCCTGTAACTTAATACTTTGTTGCGCTACCTTTTGCTGCGATTACAGCTGCAGTCGCTTGGGATATGTCTCTATCAGTTTTGTACATCGAGAGACTGAAATTCTCGCCCATTCTTCCTTGGCAAACAGCTCGAGCTCAGTGAGGTTTGATGGAGATCGTTTGTGAACAGCAGTTTTCAGCTCTTTCCACAGATTCTCGATTGCATTCAGGTCTGGACTGTGACTTGGCCATTCTAACACCTGGATACGTTTATCTGTGAACCATTCCATTGTAGATTTTGCTTTATGTTTGGGATCATTGTCTTGTTGGAAGACAAATCTCCGTCCCAGTCTCAGGTCTTTTGCAGACTCCCAACAGGTTTTCTTCAAGAATGGTCCTGTATTTGGCTCCATCCATCTTCCCATCACTTTTAACCATCTTCCCTGTCCCTGCTGAAGAAAAGCAGGCCCAAACCATGATGCTGCCACCACCATGTTTGACAGTGGGGATGGTGTGTTGAGCTGTGTTGCCTTTACGCCACACATATCATTTGGCATTGTTGCCAAAAAGTTTGATTTTGGTTTCATCTGACCAGAGCACCTTCTTTCACGTGTTTGGTGTGTCTCCCAGGTGGCTTGTTGCAAACTTTAAACGACACCTTTTATGGATATTTTTGAGAAAAGGCTTTCTTCTTGCCACTCTTCCATAAAGGCCAGATTTGTGCAGGGTATGACTGATTGTTGTCCTATGGACAGACTGTCCCACCTCAGCTGTAGATCTCTGCAGTTCATCCAGAGTGATCATGGGCCTCTTGGCTGCATCTCTGATCAGTCTTCTCCTTGTTTGAGATGAAAGTTTAGAGGGACGGCCGGGTCTTGGTAGATTTGCAGTGTTATGATACTCCTTCCATTTCAATATGATTGCTTGCCCAGTGCTCCTTGGGATGTTTAAAGTTTTGGAAATCATTTTGTATCCAATTCCGGCTTTAAACTTCTCCACAACAGTATCACGGACCTGCCTGTTGTGTTCCTTGGTTTTCATGATGCTCTCTGTGCATCAAACAGAACCCTGAGACTATCACAGAGCAGGTGCATTTATACGGAGACTTGAACAGGAATAGAGTACACATCACTCCGTCTTCGAGGTGCACGGAAAAGGATACCACTCCTCAAAATGTATAGTATAAGAAATTCCGGCACTCAAAAGAAGTATATGCAGAAGTAATTTATTTGTATAACAGATTCTCCCAAAATTATATGACGCTTCGGTCTACAACTCAGACCTTCATCAGACTAGAGGTATGGAGATATATGTGAGCATGGAAAGTCCATGGAAGGGAGCCACGATAAGTAGCAATATTCTCCTTTTTGGAGGGGGGGAGAGAGAGATATCAAGGTCTCGGGACAAAGGGAGAAAGTCCCTGTGGGCACATAGTCAGGCGTGCACACAGCGCTGGCAGGGGGGCTGGGTCGCCCCGTAGTAAAGCTTTAGTCTGATGAAGGTCTAAGTGTTAGCCGAAACGTCATAATTTTGGGAGAATCTGTTATACAAATAAATTTCTTCTGCATATACTTCTTTTTTGTGCCGGAATTTCTTATACTATACGGAGACTTGATTACACACAGGTGGATTATATTTATCATCATTAGTCATTTAGGACAACATTGGATCATTCAGAGATCCACAATGAACTTCTGGAGTGAGTTTGCTGCACTGAAAGTAAAGGGGCCGAATAATATTGCACGCCCCACTTTTCAGTGTTTGAATTTCCACAAAAATTTAAAATAACCAATAAATTTCGTTCAACTTCACAATTGTGTCCCACTTGTTGATTCTTCACCAAAAATTTACATTTGGTATCTTTATGTTTGATGCATGATATGTGGGAAAGGGTTGAAAAGTTCCAGGAGGCCGAATACTTTCGCAAGGCACTGTATGTGATCTATGTATACATGTGTGTACCGTAGGGATTTGTACTCACTCAGGTGCGCTAGAGGAAGACATGTGGCCTGCTTCTTGTTAAAAAAATCTATGTGGGTTTTTTTACTCCATAAACCCAGCAGTAACAACAAACAGTAAACGGCCTTCAGAGCAGGCAAAACAACACAAAACTGTCCTTAGCCGGGCTCTCTGCTCCCTCTGGCCTATGGGCACACAGGCTGTGCAATGTCCAGCACGCAGCTTTGGTCTGGAGCTCCACACACAGGAGGTCTTCTACCTCCCAAGACACAGACCATGTGCCAAACAGCCTCCATTATGTAGGCTGTAACCACACCCACATGTGAGGTATGTGGGTGGCCAGATCCGCCCATCTCTCACAGCTACCCGCAGCCTGGACCCAGGTGCATCAAACGACATCTTAGCCAAAATAATCCACACATATCTCCCATTGACTACACGGCCATTAGCCTTCTTACAGTACATATGTGCTCTATGTATACATGCGTGTATGTATGTGCTGTTTGTATACATTTGTCTGAATGTATGTGCTCTGTGTATATATCTGTGTATGTGTTCTGTGTATATATCGGTATTAACCGTAGAGGTGCTGCTGATAACAAGAACTGTATGGGGACAGATTGATGTACTAGTGAGCATTCTGTGCCCACCATTCTTCCTCAGCCGGTGTAAAGAGGCCGGGAAACAAGCGTCAAGCGATGTGAATATTATCAATAGCGCTCGTTTTACGGCCTGAATTCGGCACATGTAAATGTTTCTGTGATGGAGCAATGTGTGAGCTTTTAGGGCCCCACTTTGCGTAAAACCAACCCTGGTGTCTGGGGCAAGACAAGTATTTTGTGCCCTCCTGCTTGTGACCGGCCAGCGCTTGCGGAGTCTCTGGCACGGGTGCAGTATTGATCCCCTTATCCCCCAATCACAGGTCAAGAAAATACGATCTAATTATATTCTGCCCTCTGATCCTCAGATATAAATCTGACATAAGATTATAAATGTGAAAACTGACACTTGTTATATTGTTTTTCCTTGTATTTTTTTATTACCCTAGTCCAAGTCCTAAAACAAGCCATATCTTTACCTTAGTACCCCCATAACAGTGGTATCTATTCCTAACCCCAGCCATAACCCTACTCTAGTGCCCCCTTAACAGTGACATCCAGGTCCTAACCCAAGCCATAACCCTACCCTAGTGCCCCCTTAACAGTGACATCCAGCTCCTAACCCATGCCATAACCCTACCCTACTGCCCCCATAACAGTGACATCCAAGTGATAACCCAAGCCATAACCCTACCTTAGTTCCCCTATAACAATGGTATCCAAGTCGTTACGCCAGCCATAACCCTACCCTAGTGCCCCCATAACAGTGACATCCAGGTCCTAACCCAAGCCATAACCCTACCCTAGTGCCCCCTTAACAGTGACATCCAGCTCCTAACCCATGCCATAACCCTACCCTACTTCCCCCATAACAGTGACATCCAAGTGATAACCCAAGCCATAACCCTTCCTTAGTTCCCCTATAACAATGGTATCCAAGTCGTTACGCCAGCCATAACCCTACTCTAGTGCCCCATAACAGTGACATCCAGGTCCTAACCCATGCCATAACCCTACCCTAGTGCCCCCATAACAGTGACAGCCAAGTGATAACTGTCACGGCCGCCGCTGATACTCACCTGCCGTGTCCTGTGTGCACCTCCCGGCGCGCACCCGCTCCCCGGCGCGTCCCCGCTGCTGACCTCCGGCCTCCCCGACGTCGCTCCCACGCTCCTCTGGCCGGAGCTCTGACGGCGTCATGTGACGCGGTGGCTCCGCCCCCAACATGGCGGCGCCCATCAGCTATTTCTGGCAGGCGTCTCCCCAGGTAAGACGCCTGTGAATCGTTCTCGGACTGCTGTCCTTTTGGCCAGTGCCCTGCACGCTCTCAGGCCCTGCTACACTTCTCCTCCTACCCCCGCTCTGTTAGGTTTCCTTGACTGTTCTCTCTCGGTTCGCTCCTCTGGCTGTTTCCGTTTCCCTGTCTCCTTCCCGGTGTGCTAGCGCCCTGTGGACTCCTTGTCCGTGCCCTCTCTCACCCGCTCTCTCTGTCTCTTGCAGCCTCCAGCCACTACCTGCTTCAAACCCTCCAAGTGTCTGCGTCCTTCTGCCTCCTACCACTGACCTCCCGTGCCGCTGCTCCGCTGACTCTTCACCCTAGTTCCTCTGGTGCTCACCCAGTCGCCCCTTTGGCTCCGGCTGTCACGGTTCCATCCCTTGTGGGCGTGCCCCTAACACTCCCTGTATAGGGGGTGGCTCCACCTGGTCTAGCTCGCCCGCAGGGGCTCTGGGGCCGTGACCCAGAGGGTCCACTCCGTGTTGCTCTCCTTGTTTTCTGCCACCCGTAACACTCCGTAACAGATTCACAGGCCATGGACCCCGCTGGAGTCACGGCTACGCAGAAGGAGTTACTTTTTTACGCGAGAACCAAACGCGCATAATGTCCGTCATGAAATCGATGGACGCGCGTCTCTCCGCTCTCCAAACCTCTGATCCCAGTAATGCGGTCCAGCTGGCTGGCTTACAGCAAGAGTTAGCGCAGCAGCGGGACGCACAGAGTCACATCCTCAGTTACATGGCTTCAGTTGATGGCCGCTTACTCGCGCTCCAGGCAGCCGCGGCTGCTCCTCCTCCGGTTACTGGTCCTCACCCCCCTTCCACGGTTGGCCAAACCCCCCCGTTATAACGGTGACGCAAAACTATGCCGAGGCTTCCTGAACCAGTGTCGCCTCCATTTCGAGTTGCAGCCTCAAGCATACCCCACAGATCGCTCTAGAGTGGCCTTCATAATCTCTCACCTCGAGGGGGACGCTTTGGCATGGGTAAACCCCCTCTGGGAGCGTGATGACCCCCTGGTTACTCATTTGTCAAATTTTTTGGACACTTTTCGTCGTGTATTCGATGAGCCAGGTCGTCTCGCTTCCACCACCGAATCTCTGTTCAGTTTATGTCAGGGGTCCCTTACCGTGGGGCAGTATGCCATCCAATTCCGGACTCTGTCGTCCGATTTGGGTTGGAACAATGAGGCTTTGGTAGGAGCTTTTTGGAGGGGGCTTTCGGGTCGGATAAAGGACGAGTTGGCAGGCCGCGACACTCCCACGGTTCTTGAGGATCTAATCTCGTTGGCAACCCGAATCGATCTGCGGTTCCAGGAACGAGCTCGTGAAAGAAGACTCGCGCGCCCGCTGCCGTCTCCTCGCAGACCACCCAGTCCTCGGTCTAGAGCCTTTCCCTCCGCGTTTGGACCCGAACCTATGCAAGTAGATCGCTTGAAACTCTCCGAACAACGACGTAAGGAGAGAAGTTCTCACGGCTTATGTTTCTATTGCGGTAGCGGGTCTCATTTGCTCCGTGCCTGCCCGGATCGTCCGGAAAACTTCTCCGCCTAGGTCAGGTAAGAGAGGCCTCCCTAGGTGTGCATGATTCCTCTCAACCCCTTTCTCTATCTGTCCTATTGCATGTGGGTGGCAAGCGGGTCTCCTTGGCAGCCTACGTGGACTCTGGCGCCGCTGGGAATTTTATTAGACTCGATGTAGTTTCCCAATTTTCGGTCCCTGTGAAGGCCTTCGAGAATCCCCAAGTCCTTGCATCCGTAGACGGCAATCCCTTGCAAGAGACCGTCAAGTTAGTTACGCACGAGGTCGAGCTTCAAATTGGCGCCTTGCACAAGGAGAAAATCTCGTTTTTTGTTTTAGCCGGTATCTCTCATCCTATTCTCCTCGGTCTTCCTTGGTTGCGACTCCATGAACCCACTTTGGATTGGCGTAACGGCAATTTTTTGTGCTGTGGGGACTCTTGTCGGTCCCGGTGTCTGCAGCCGGTGCATCCCATAGGTGTTCCCCGTTTCCTCCCTGGTCCCTCTAGTTTGCCGCCCGCTTATCGGATCTACGCGGATGTCTTCGACAAGACGGAGGCTGAAGTTCTTCCACCTCACCGACCGTATGACTGCCCTATTGAGCTCATTCCTGGTGCCACTCCTCCCCGCGGCAGAATTTTTCCTCTCTCTTTAGCCGAGACGCAGGCTATGTCGGAGTACATCCAAGAGAACCTAGCCAAAGGCTTCATTCGAAAGTCTTCCTCGCCGGCTGGTGCAGGCTTCTTTTTTGTGAAGAAGAAAGATGGGACTCTTCGTCCGTGTATTGATTATCGGGGCCTTAACCGCATCACGGTAAAAAACAAGTACCCGCTTCCATTAATTCCTGAACTCTTCGATCGCCTGAGAGGAGCACGAGTCTTCACCAAGCTGGATCTGCGAGGAGCCTACAACCTAGTTCGTATACGATCCGGGGATGAATGGAAGATGGCATTCAACACACGGGACGGTCATTACGAGTACTTGGTGATGCCATTTGGACTCTGCAACGCTCCTGCAGTTTTCCAAGAATTCGTCAACGACGTCTTTCGAGATCTCCTCTATGTCTGTGTAGTGGTCTATCTGGACGACATCTTGATTTTCTCTCCCGACTTGTCTACCCACCACCGAGATGTCCGTCAGGTTCTACATCGTCTCAGGGAGAATTACCTGTTCGCTAAGTTGGAGAAATGCCTCTTTGAGCAGTCCTCTCTACCGTTCCTTGGCTACATCGTTTCAAGCACCGGCTTGGAGATGGATCCTGAAAAGGTCTCTGCCGTTATCAAGTGGCCGCGTCCCCAAGGAGTGAAGGCAATCCAGTGTTTTTTGGGCTTCGCCAATTTTTACAGGCAATTCATTCTGCATTTTTCCTCCCTAGTCAAGCCTATCTCTGCTCTCACTCGCAAAGGGTTTAATCCCCACTCGTGGCCGCGGGAGGCTGAAGCCGCTTTTAAAGATTTAAAGCAGGAATTCGCTAAAGCCCCAGTACTCCACCATCCAGATGCCAGTAGGCCATTTTTTCTGGAGGTTGATGCCTCGTCTGTGGGTGCAGGAGCAGTTCTTCTACAAAAAACCTCCTCTGGACGCGTGGTCACATGTGGGTTCTTCTCCAAGGTTTTCTCCGCCCCAGAACGTAATTACGCTATCGGAGACAGAGAACTACTGGCCATTAAACTCGCCCTTGAAGAGTGGCGCCATCTTCTTGAAGGAGCTGTCCATCCGTTTACCATATTCACGGATCATAAGAATTTGGCTTATGTTCAGACTGCCCAAAGGCTCAACCCGCGTCAAGCTAGATGGTCCTTGTTCTTCGGGCGCTTTGATTTCCAACTCCATTTCCGGCCAGGGAATAAGAACGTCAAGGCTGACGCCCTGTCTCGGTCCTTTTCGCCTGTGGACAGTGAAGATGACCCAGCACACATCATCAATCCAGCTAAGATTATCACTGTGGCTCCCCTAAACGTACTTTCTCCACCACCCGGTAAGACCTTCGTTCCGAGCAGGGACAAGGCTAGGGTCTTACACTGGGGACACTCATCTAAATTTTCTGGACACGCTGGAATAAGGAAGACTCTCTGCCTCGTCTCTCGCCATTATTGGTGGCCATCGCTTCGCCAAGACGTCCTGGACTTCATCGCTTCCTGTCCTTCGTGTGCCAGGAACAAGGTTCCTCGATCCCGACCTTATGGGCTCCTACACCCATTACCCATACCCACGACTCCTTGGACCCACATAGCTATGGACTTCATCACTGATCTGCCAGAGTCCTCGAGGTGTTCGGTTATCTTAGTGGTCGTGGATCGGTTTTCAAAAATGGCTCACTTCGTTCCCTTGTCTGGTCTGCCTTCTGCCCCCGAGGTGGCGAAGATTTTCTTGCTCCACGTCTTCAATCTCCATGGCTTTCCACAGCACATTGTCTCGGACAGAGGAGTCCAATTCACCTCTCGATTCTGGCGAGCTCTCTGCGGGTTGATGAAGATAACTCTGGATTTTTCATCGGCCTATCATCCCCAGTCTAACGGACAGGTGGAACGGGTCAATCAAGTCCTGACTTCGTACCTTCGGCATTTTTCTAACGCGCACCAGGATGACTGGGTTTCTCTTCTTCCATGGGCTGAATTCGCGTACAATAATCACCCCAGTGAGGCCTCTACCAAGTCCCCTTTTTTTGTGGTTTTTGGTCTACATCCCGGCATTCCCCTTCCCGTTTCCCCCACCTCGGGTGTACCGGCGGCGGATGCTATGTCGATAGATTTCTCCCAGATTTGGAGGGACACCAGGGAGGCCCTTGAGAGAGCCAGTTGCAAAATGAAGAATTACGCCGATAAGAGACGTTTAGATGCTCCTCCGTACTCCCCTGGGGAGAAGGTCTGGCTTTCCTCACGGCATATCAGACTAAAGGTTCCGTCCTATAAGTTGGGTCCACGTTTCATCGGTCCTTTTGAGATTATAAGGCGCGTCAATGACGTGGCCTACAAATTAAAATTGCCTGCCTCGCTAAGAATTCCCAACGTTTTTCATGTTTCCCTCCTCAAGCCTGCGGTATTTAATCACTACCACTCAACCGCTTCGCAAAATTTCCAACCCAGCACTTCTGATAATACCTTTGAGGTTAAAGATATACTCGCCACTAAGACTGTTAGAGGTCGAACATTGTTTTTGATCGATTGGAAGGGTTTCGGCCCTGAGGAGAGGTCCTGGGAACCTCGAGAAAACATTAATGCTCCTCGGATCATGAAACGATTTCTCGACAACCTTAGGAGAGGAGGGAGTAGAGGGAGGGGTACTGTCACGGCCGCCGCTGATACTCACCTGCCGTGTCCTGTGCGCACCTCCCGGCGCGCACCCGCTCCCCGGCGCGTCCCCGCTGCTGACCTCCGGCCTCCCCGACGTCGCTCCCACGCTCCTCTGGCCGGAGCTCTGACTGCGTCATGTGACGCGGTGGCTCCGCCCCCAACATGGCGCCGCCGCGTCATGTGACGCGGTGGCTCCGCCCCCAACATGGCGGCGCCCATCAGCTATTTCTGGCAGGCGTCTCCCCAGGTAAGACGCCTGTGAATCGTTCTCGGACTGCTGTCCTTTTGGCCAGTGCCCTGCACGCTCTCAGGCCCTGCTACACTTCTCCTCCTACCCCCGCTCTGTTAGGTTTCCTTGACTGTTCTCTCTCGGTTCGCTCCTCTGGCTGTTTCCGTTTCCCTGTCTCCTTCCCGGTGTGCTAGCGCCCTGTGGACTCCTTGTCCGTGCCCTCTCTCACCCGCTCTCTCTGTCTCTTGCAGCCTCCAGCCACTACCTGCTTCAAACCCTCCAAGTGTCTGCGTCCTTCTGCCTCCTACCACTGACCTCCCGTGCCGCTGCTCCGCTGACTCTTCACCCTAGTTCCTCTGGTGCTCACCCAGTCGCCCCTTTGGCTCCGGCTGTCACGGTTCCATCCCTTGTGGGCCTGCCCCTAACACTCCCTGTATAGGGGGTGGCTCCACCTGGTCTAGCTCGCCCGCAGGGGCTCTGGGGCCATGACCCAGAGGGTCCACTCCGTGTTGCTCTCCTTGTTTTCTGCCACCCGTAACACTCCGTAACAATAACCCAAGCCATATCCCTACCTTAGTTCCCTTATAACAATGGTATCCAAGTTGTTACGCCAGCCATAACCCTACTCTAGTGCCCCCATAACAGTGACATCCAGGTCCTAACCCATGCTATAACCCTACCCTAGTGCCCCCATAACAGTGACATCCAAGTGATAAACCAAGCCATATCCCTACCTTAGTTCCCCTATAACAGTGGTATCCAAGTCGTAACACCACCCATAGCCCTACTCTAGTGCCCCCAAAATAGTGACATCCAGGTCCTAATCCATGCCATAACCCTTGCTGTGGTGATGTCCGCTGTGCTCCCATAACAGTGACTTTACATTAATCCTAGCTCTACCCTATCCTTAACCCTAACCTTTTCCTCAACCTTAGCTCTAACTTTTCCTTAACACTTGCCCTGTCCTTGACCTTAGCTATCACCCTCTCAATCCCTGTCAGCCCTAGTCCTATCCCTCTTCTCAACCTTAGTCCTATTCTTGAAACTAGAACTAATCCTAACCCTAATCCTATCTCTAACCGTCTCCCTAAACCCAAGCCTAATCCTCACCTTAGTTATATTCCCAAAACTCAGCCCTAGCCCTATTCTTATTCCTAGTCCTATGCGAAAGCCTTAACTCCAACCCTAGTCCTATTCACTAAACCATGGTGAATGTGCACCATCTGGGAATGAGTGATCGGTGCAGGTCTCAGAGGTGGGATCTCCCTTTAAAACGTAGTTCTGAGCGATATTCCTTTAATTCGGGTCCCTGGCCCTGCCCCAGGCATACATGTGCTAACATCGATCTACAGTCCGATCCAAGCAGTAGGAGCCGTGTTATCAATTATGAAGAGCTCTCCTAATTCCAGGGAAGAGCAGAACATGTGCGAGCGCAGGAAGCAGGAATCAGATGGAAACCTCAGGGTCCGCGCGCACAATGAGGCCGATTGTGCCGCCCGCCTCGGCTCTGGCTTATTTTTAGGGCATCATTTCAGATCTGGCAGGCGCTCTGCATTGTGAGATCTTGTTGTGGCATTGAAACCACCGCAGTTAAGCAATAATGAATATTTCGGAGATTACACGAAATGATGCAGGAAGGACGCGGTTGTGTTCTGCGAGGCCCCTGCCGTACAGTTCGGGTAATGGCTCACAGGATAACATGCAGTATATGGAGCATGGAGTGAAATTCTATTAATCCGGCATTCAGAGGAGGATTGGAGGAGGCGCCAACGGTCCGGGCTAACCTTAGAAAGTTCTTAGAAAACTCTTAAAAAGTTCTCACAAAGTTCTTTAAAAGTTTTTAGAAAGTTCATATACTTTGTGTATCACTTACATCATTATTTTCCAGATATCTGCTTGCTGTCATGGGATGGAAACATCCTTTATTACAGATATTTCTTACAGATGCGGGTTTGGTACCATTATATCAAGTGTAGACAATTCTCTGGAAACCAAAAGCTAAAATCGGGATATGCTGCCAATCTCCCGGGAGAGCGAGACAGCTTACAAATCCCGGAATAGACACCCATGCGTTCAGGCTCTCGTCATTTTTGCAGAGAGGATTATGAGGAGCCCGAGGAGAATCAGAAATGTTATCGTGTACTGAAATCACTTCACCCCCTGAAGCCACCAAGTGTCAGCGGTGCAAGAGGTAAAGCATGCGGGTCTTGTGGCTACTGGTTACGATGGTCCGTATGTGGTGGCATCCAGACAATTCAATATCCGATTCAGGGAATAATAATACACCAAGTGCATATATATCGGGTCCGGGGAACACTGATTAGTCGCTGAGCTAGAATTCTGATCTGATTGATTGGAAGAAGAATCAATTACCCTGGGTGGGCGACCATGATGTCTACACATACATCTCAGCCAAGAAGACCAAGGGGGTAACTACATGGGACGGGCCGAGAGGTTCACCACATTTTTTGTTGACTAATTTTTGATTAACAAATTGTTGTTTCAGCAAAAGAACACAAATTCCTAATGGCTACTCCATTTCCTTTCTGCTGACATCCTCACCATCATCATGGGCGACTTCAACATCCCCATTGACACTTCCACCCCAGCTGCCTCTAAACTTCTATCGCTCACAGTTTCCCTTGACCTCACTCAATGGTCCTCTGCGGCCACTCACAAAGATGGTCACACACTGGACCTTATCTTCACCCGTCTCTGTTCCCTCACTAATCTCAATAACTCACCCCTGCCCCTGTCTGACCACAACCTACTGACATTCTCTTCCCTCTCCTCTCCTACTGCGCAACCCCCGCTCCATAAACTTGCTCACCCTCGCAGGAATCTCAAACACCTCAATTTACAATCACTCTCTGAGTCCCTTCCCCTCTTACAGACATAGCTTCCCTTCATGACACAGATGCTGCTGCTAATTTTTATAACACCACAATAACAGCAACACTTGATTCGGCTGCCCCCCTCACGCAGAGCAAAACTCGTACAATCAACAGGCAACCCTGGCTGACTAGCCTGACCAAAGAACTGAGACGGGTTTCCAGGGCCGCTGAGCGGAGATGGAAGAGAACCCATTCTACTGAGCACTTCAGCGCATACAAGCAGTCCCTTGCCAGCTTTAAGTCCACGCTCTCTGCCGCTAAGCAAACTTACTTCGCATCTCTCATATCCTCACTGTCTCACAACCCTAAACAACTCTTTAACACTTTCAATTCTCTACTCCGTCCGACAGCACCTCCTCCCCCTCCTCTCATTTCTGCTGAAGACTTTCCCTCCTTCTTTAAGCAGAAGATCGACATGATCAGACAAAACTTTGGCCCGTGGCCCCCAATGCCCCTCTTAGCCGCTCAGCCCTGTTCTGCAAAAGCCAGCTTCTCCACCATGACAGAAGATCAGCTCTCCACCCTTATGTCAAGATCACACCTCACCACTTGTGCCCTCGACCCACTCCCGTCTCACTTCATCCCTAACTTGGCCACAGTTTTCATCCCATCTCTAGCACACCTCTTCAACCTTTCACTCACAAATGGTGTCTTTCGCTCATCCTTCAAACATGCCTCAATCACACCCATCCTCAAAAAGCCCTCCCTTGACTATCGCCCAATATCTCTTCTCCCTTACGCCTCAAAACTACTGGAACAGCATGTATATTTTGAACTGTCCTCCCACCTCTCCTGTTCCCTCTTTGACCGGTTACAGTCTGGCTTCCGACCGCATCACTCAACTGAAACTGCCCTAACTAAAGTCACTAACGACTTACTAACCGCCAAGAGCAAGCAACACTACTCTGTCCTCCTTCTCCTGGACCTGTCCTCTGCCTTCGACACCGTAGACCATTCCCTCCTGCTACAGATTCTCTCATCTCTTGGCATCACAGACTTGGCCCTATCCTGGATCTCATCATGCCTAACAGACCGAACATTTAGTGTCTCCCTCTCACACACCACCTCCTCACCTCGCCCCCTGTCTGTTGGTGTTCCTCAAGGCTCTGTCCTAGGACCCCTACTATTCTCCATCTACACCTTTGGCTTGGGACAGCACATAGAATCCTACGGTTTGCAGTATCACCTCTATGCCGATGACACGCAGATCTACCTATCTTGACCCAACCTTGCCTCCTTACTGACTGAAATCCCACAATGTCTGTCTGCTATCTCAGCCTTCTTCGCTGCTCCTTCAAACTGAACATGGACAAAACAGAATTCATCATCTTTCCCCCATCTCACTCTACCCCTCCACCAGACCTATCCATCAATGTCAATGGCTGCTTTCTTTCCCCAGTCCCGCACGCTCGGTGCCTTGGGGTGATCCTCGGCTCTGCGCTCTTTTTCAAACCACATATCCAAGCCCTTGCTTCCTCCTGCCGCCTCAAACTCAAAAATATTTCCCGGATCCGCTCATTCCTCAACCACGAAACCACAAAAACACTAGTGCATGCTCTTATCATCTCCCGCCTCGACTACTGCAACCTCCTTCTCTCTGGCCTCCCCTCTAGCACTCTGGCTCTGCCCCAGTCCATCCTACACTCTGCTGCCCGACTAATCCACCTGTCTACCCGCTATTCCCCAGCCTCCCCCCTATGCCAGGCCCTTCACTGGCTTCCTATTGCCCAGAGGCTCCAATTCAAAACCCTAACCATGACATACAATGACATCCACAACCTGTCTCCTCCATACATCTGTGACATGGTCTCTAGGTACCTACCCGCACGCAACCTTTGATCATCTCAAGAACTCCTTCTCTACTCCCCCCTTATCTCTTCTTCCCAAAACCGCATACAAGACTTCTCCTGTGCTTCCCCCATACTCTGGAACTCTCTGCCGCAACACATCAGACTCTCACCATCAACGGAAACCTTCAAGAAGAACCTGAAGACCCACCTGCTCTGACAAGCCTACAGCCTGCTATGATCCTCGGTCTACTGAACCACCGCACGACCTGCTCTACCCTCTCCTACTGTATCCTCACCCATCCCTGTAGACTGTGAGCCCTCGCGGGCAGGGTCCCCTCTCCTTATGTACTTGTGTGTCCCTTGTCTTACACATGTTTATTATACTTGTCTATATTTCCCCTTTTCACATGTAAAGCGCCATGGAATAAATGGCGCTATATAAATGCATAATAATAATAATCTCACTTCAAGGTCCTCCTTGCTCAATCGGTTGTAATATGGACCTCATCAGAATCTGATGTTATGATTCAAATTTGGGTCACCAGATTACTACAGAAAATAAACCACGACATGACTCTAAATAAAACGGAACATGGACCTAGACTACCTTCCCCTCATTGACCCATTGGGTACAGGACATGTGATGATGCTTTGACCAGAATGTTCTGTTCCAAATTGGGAACATCAGATCACTACAGAAGATAAACCACGATTTGACTCAAAATACAGTGCAGCAAGGACCTGGACCCCATACCCTCGTTGATCTATTAGGTACAGGACATGTGATGATGCACTGACCAGAACCCAAGCATCTTGTCTTACTTCAAGGCCAATCGGTTGTAATATGTACCTTACCAGAATCCAATGTTCTGATCGAAATTAGGGTCATCAGATCACTACAGAAGATTAACCACGACATGATTCGAAATACAGCGGAACATGGACCTTGACTCCCTTTTCCTTGTTGACCCATTGGGTACAGGACAGGTGATGACGCTTTGACCAGTATCCAAACATCTCGTCTTTTTTCAGGGTCATCCTGGTCCAGACAATCGGCTGTAATACAGAAATACAGATATCTTCCCCGAGCCAAGAAGAAAAAAAAATCTGAGATGTTCTTGTCATGTCGGACGCTGTTCACACCACAGCATCCGGCAGGCAGAGGTAGTTCCACCTCCAGCCACTATAGCCTCGGTGGCGCCGGCCTGATCTTCAGGCTCTCGGGGGTTAATCCTGCTGGAGACCAGGTTGGATGGTTAGTCACTCCCACGGTCTTTAAATAGTCATGCTGGCCTATGGGCGTCGCCGATTATAGCTTGTGTTTCATACCAAGTGGTTCCGGTCTGGAGTGGAGGTGTTCAAGAGAGAGAGATTCATATCTGGTGCCGTTGATCCCGGATTTGTTCAACCAGGTAGCGGGGGCAAAATGGTTTTCCAAGCTGGACCTCAGGGGGGCGTATAACCTCATAAGGGTCCGTCAGGGGGATGAGTGGAAGACGGCGTTTAACACTCCTGAGGGTCATTTTGAGAGTCTGGTTATGCCGTTTGGGTTGACCACCGCGCCTGCCGTTTTCCAACATTTTATTAATGATGTCTTTGCTCATGTCCTGGGGAGATTTGTGATTGTTTACCTGGATGATATCCTCATTTATTCTAGCGATCGGGACACTCATTTGCAGCATGTTAGGCAGGTGTTACAGTTGCTCCGGGAGAACCAGCTCTATGCTAAGCTGGAAAAATGTTTATTTTTTGTCCAGGAGTTGCCCTTTTTGGGATATATTGTGTCCGCAGCTGGTTTTAAAATGGACACCGCCAAGGTGCAAGCGGTGTTGCAATGGGAGAGGCCGGAGAGTCTGAAAGCACTCCAGCGGTTCCTTGGGTTTGCGAATTATTATAGGAAATTTATAAAACACTTTTCGACTGTCGCCAAACCGCTCACGGACATGACAAAAAAGGGTGCCGATCTGGCGAACTGGCCTGAGGTGGCTATACGTGCATTTGAGCGTCTGAAGAATAGTTTTGCTTCAGCCCCCATTCTGGTGCAACCAGACGTGTCTAAACCTTTTGTGGTAGAGGTTGATGCGTCGGAGGTGGGAGTGGGGGCAGTACTGTCTCAAGGCTCATCCTTGAGCGAGATGCATCCATGCGCCTACTTCTCTAAGAAGTTGTCGCCGGCCGAACGGAATTATGATATCGGCAACAGGGAGTTGTTGGCCATCAAACTGGCTTTTGAGGAATGGCGACACTTCTTGGAGGGGGCGGCTCATCAGGTCACAGTTATCACCGACCATAAGAATCTGCTCTACCTGGAGTCGGCCAAGCGTCTGTCTCCTAGGCAGGCTCGCTGGGCATTGTTTTTTACTCGTTTCAATTTTCTTGTGACGTACCGTCCCGGGGCTAAAAACACCAAGGCGGATGCTTTGTCTAGGTGTTTTCCGGGGGGAGAACCTCGGGAACAGCCGGTACCCATCCTCCAGAAAGGGGTAGTGGTCTCGGCTCTCACGACTGAGGTAGAGGCGGAGATTGCCGAGGCCCAAGAGGAGGTACCACCAGGACTTCCCGCCAACAAATCATTTGTACCCCTGCATCTTCGGCCTAAGGTGTTGAAGGAACACCACGATTCGGTACTGGCTGGTCACCCAGGGGTGAAGGGCACCTTAGAGCTGGTATCGCGTCGTTTCTGGTGGCCCAAAATCCGGCAGGACGTGGTCTCGTACGTGGCAGCTTGCATCACGTGCGCTAGGGCTAAGTCACCCCGAACCCATCCTGCTGGCACGCTACAGCCTCTGGGGGTACCCAATAGGCCATGGACAGAAATCTCCATGGATTTTATCACTGACTTGCCAGCCTCGGCAGGGAACACGGTCATCCTGGTGGTGGTTGACCGTTTTTCAAAGATGGCGCATTTTGTGGCGTTGTCCTCTTTGCCCAATGCTAAGACGTTGGCTCAGGTATTTGTGAAGGAGGTGGTCAGACTCCACGGAGTACCGTCTGACATAGTATCTGATAGGGGTACGCAATTTGTGGCGAGGTTTTGGAAAGCTTTTTGCTCAAGGTTGGGGATCAAGTTGTCACATTCATCGGCGTTTCATCCACAGTCTAATGGACAAACTGAGCGCATGAACCAAAATCTAGAACAGTATTTACGATGCTTTGTGTCCGACAACCAGGAGGAGTGGTCTACTTTCCTTCCTCTGGCCGAATTCGCATTAAATAATCACCGCCAAGAGTCATCAGGAGAGTCTCCATTCTTTTGTGTGTACGGTCAACATCCTCAGTTTTGTACCTTACGTCAGGGTGACTCCGGGGGTGTCCCGGAGGAGGATCAGCTAGGAGCCCAATTGTCATCAGTCTGGTGGCGGGTGAAACAGCGTTTGTTGAGCATGAGTGCCAGGTACAAACGGGTGGCTGACAGTAGACGCGTGCCAGGTCCGGACCTGTGTGTGGGTGAATGGGTGTGGTTAGCTACGAAGAACATAAAACTCAAAATCCCTTCTTTAAAACTGGGTCCAAGGTTTATTGGGCCTTTTAGGATTTCTGCCATCATTAACCCAGTGGCTTATCGGTTGGAACTTCCCGCAGTGTACAAGATACACAACGTGTTTCACAGGGCTTTATTGAAAAAGGTGGTAGGCTCTGTGGACACAACGCCGATGCCACCTCCAGTCATGGTGGATGGCGAGTTAGAGTTCGAGGTCGCCAAGGTAGTGGACTCTCGAGTAGTACGCCGTACTCTTCAGTATTTGGTGCACTGGCGGGGGTATGGTCCAGAGGAGAGGTCTTGGGTTCCAGCCTCAGACATACATGCGGATCGGCTGGTCAGTTCTTTTCACCGTCGTCATCCGGACAAGCCAGGTCCTATGAGTCTTGAGGGCCCTGGGGTCCCTCGTAGAAGACGGGGTACTGTCATGTCGGACGCTGTTCACACCACAGCATCCGGCAGGCAGAGGTAGTTCCACCTCCAGCCACTATAGCCTCGGTGGCGCCGGCCTGATCTTCAGGCTCTCGGGGGTTAATCCTGCTGGAGACCAGGTTGGATGGTTAGTCACGCCCACGGTCTTTAAATAGTCATGCTGGCCTATGGGCGTCGCCGATTATAGCTTGTGTTTCATACCAAGTGGTTCCGGTCTGGAGTGGAGGTGTTCAAGAGAGAGAGATTCATATCTGGTGTCGTATGATCCGTCGTTATCCTGTCTCCTTCCCATATTTGTGTTTAGTTGTGCCCTGTTCACATTACTGTTTATTCCTGTGTGTGTGCGGCGCAGTGCAGTTTAAGTTCTCCCTGTCTGTCATTATTTGTGTGGGGGCTTTGGTGGTGTGACTCCTCACTGGGTGGAGGGTGGAGGGTTAAGTGCAGGGCTGAGCAGGAGATAAGGAAAGGTCGGAGGCTCAGGCATTTGCACCTTCAGCTAAAACCCTGGGTTGAGGGTCAGACAGGGTTTCCCCTAGTAAAGGGACACCACAGGGGCCCCGGGTATTTCAGCCTTAGTTGAACTAAGCCCCCCGTGACAGTTCTAATCCCAGCGAACAGAGAGACGCTCAAATTCAGATGGATTCAACTAATCCTTGGTTGTTTATCAAGAATATTTGGAGACATTCAAGGGTTCTAGATGTAAATATTTCACTAAATGTTTTGCTCTCGCGTTTCAAATGGATTTTTGTTATCAGCGAAAGCCTATGGCACCTCCATGCTGATCCGTCCATCAATCTCGCCCTTGCGTCACCAGCGGCTCGGCCGACGGTGATGAGTTTGTAGTCTGGGAATCTATCAAGTGAACAATGTATTCTTCAAAGACTTCAGAAAGCTGCAACAAATCTGATTCATTCCACCATTCAGCATTCCAGCATTAATTCAGCGCTGGCCCAAGAAGCACGTCTGAATCATGGGAGGATGAGCAGAACGAGGGCGACAAAGACCTGACACAATGCAAAGAATCTATAAACATCCTCTACCTCTACGTTACTCACATGTACTGGATCATTACATCATCCAGCGGAGGTAACCATTGTACAGCTGCCTCCGATCCGGTGACTTGTACAGGCTGCAATGGTGACGTCACATCAACAACGCCGCAGTCAATCACCAGCATCATCTAATGCTTGTATCCTTCATAAGGATCCAGGACAGTGTATTCAATGTCCTTAGGTTATTCCTCTTGGAGATAACTCCAAGAGTTATTCCTACCTTTAGAACTGACCTAGTCACAGGATAGGTCATAAATTGATTGCTTGGTGAACCACCACTGGGACCACCAACTTTTTCAAGAACGAGACTTTGACATGCCTCATTGAATTTAAAAGGAGGCTGTGATGTGTGATATGGTATGGGGGTATCATTCAGGAAAATCCATCAGCGTTCTGGTGTTGGCTTCCCCGTTTGTATTGGATGGAGAAGCTCCACCGCAGCAATCGTCCACTATCCACGGATATGCAGTTCAGCCATGTAAGGGGGTTGTGGTCTGTCACACTTGTAAAGTTTCTACCATACAAGTATGGATGCAGTTTTTTTAGTGCCCCACTGCCCATACAATGACAAGACACTTCTTTTTAATGGTGGCATAGGCAACTTCCCGATCCATTAGTTTCCAACTGGCAAAAGCAACAGGATGTTCTTCCCCAGCGGCATTCAATTGGATAAGTACTGCTCCAATCACGAAGGTGAATGCATCTTTCTGCATGAGGAATCTTCCCTAATAGTCATGGGCGGCCAAGACAGGATGAGGGCGGTCTTTAATGCTGATAAGGCATCCTCGAATGTGGTCATGCACGCGACATTCCTAGGCATGTTTTTGCAGGTTAGGTCGGTTAGGGGCTTGACCAAGGTGCTGAAATTAGAAGCAAATTGCTGACAGTAACCAGCAGTTCTCAAAAAAAGCAACTACCTGATTCTTAGTTTGGGGTCTACACCAGTTACTAATGGTTTACACCTTGGCAGGCTTAGACCTTAGAATCCCTCCCCCTACTCAATGTCCGAAGTAGTTCACCTCAGCCATCCTCAACTGGCACTTATCAGGGTGAATGGTAAGTCCTGCAGTCAAGATAAGGTCAAGCAGTATGCCGAGTGTGGAAGATGTTCCTCCCAGGTTGTGTTGAAAATGTCAATGTGATCTAAGCCCAAGCAAAGTCCTGACATTGTCCTAACAGTCAATCTACCATCTCTGGGAAGCAGCGGGGGCATTTTTCAAACCGAAGGGCATTCCCAGGAACTCAAAAAGCCCAAATGGAGTAATGAAGACCAAGCGCTCCTGAGCATCCTCCATTAGGGGTATCTGCCAGTACCCCTTGCTCAAGTCTAACGTGGTTACAAATTGGGCACTGGCTAGATGATAGAATTGATCGTCAATCCTGGGAATGGGGGAAGCATCACACCTGGTGGCATTGTTTAATCTCTGATCAGAACTGCGTTGTACCATCATCTTGGGCACCAGGATGACAGGAGATTCCTAGGAGCTGTGAGATGGCTGGATAACTCCCAGTTATTTCATCCCCTCCAGTTTGCTCTTTATCATACCTTGAACAGCCGCTGGCGCCCGGTAGGCAGCCTGCTGGATGGAGCGTTGTCCGGAGGTTTCCACATGGTGGCTGGTGAATGTCCACTCTGGCTTGCAGAAGAAAGTCGCAGCCCTCGGTCATCGTACGGCGAAAATATCATCCTTTTGTATATCCGATAAATGGGAGCCAAGGGGCACTTGTTATAGGGATCCTCCCACTTGGGCTACCTGGAGAAGATTGTGGAGATACTCGTCCTGGGTAGGTAGTATCATTAGGGAGGTGGCAGAAGGCTAGAACAGGCAGATATCGGTTGTGATATTATTTCAGCATGTTGATGTGGACGGTCTTCTGTCGTCAACCACTAGGGTCCAGGGCAATGATGTTGTTAGTGCCATTAATTCTGACAACCTGATAAGGGCCTTCTCACATTGCTTGGATCTTGATGGCAATGGAACCAAAACTCATGAGCACTTGTTGTCCTTCCATAAATTCCTGGGTCCTGGCATTACGGTCATACCAGGATTTTGGTCTGGATTCGGTCAAGCTCTGGTGTCCTTTATCCAAGATAGCGAGCTGGGTGAGACGGTCTCTGAACTCTAGAACATAAGGATTAACAGGCGTTCTGGTGTCTGTGATATCTTCCGCCCAGTGTTCCTTCAGAAGAGTGAGAGGCTCACGGACCTTCCGGCCAAACAGTAGTTCAGTGGGAGAGAACTCTGCGGACTCTTGGGGAACCTCCCGATAGGTGACGAGGAGATGTGGCAGGTATTTTTCACAGTCATTTTAAAGGTCAGCAAAAGCCCCCAGCATATCTTTTAGGTTTCCATTAAAGCGTTTACATAGTCCGTTAGTCTGCGGGTGGTATGGGGTGGTGCGAATGGCTTGAACACCGCAGGTATGCCGGAGGGACCAGGCCATAGAATCATAGAATCGTAGAGTTGGAAGGGACCTCCTGGGCCATCTGGTCCAATCCCCTGCTCAAAGCAGGATTCACTAAATCATCCCAGACAGATGTCTGTCCAGCCTCTGTTTGAAGACTTCTATTGAAGGAGAAATCACCACCTCTCGTGGCAGCCTGTTCCACTCATTGATCACTCTAAAGGCCCCGTCTCACTAAGCAATCTCGGTAGCGAGATCGCTGCTGAGTCACAACTTTTGTGACGTAACAGCGATCTCACCAGCGAGATCGCTGTGTGTGACAGCGATGAGCGAGCGGCCCCCCTGCCGGTATCGCTGATCGCTGCAAGAAACCTCTGGACATTTCTTTGGTCGCTGGTCTCCCGCTGGCCAGCACGCATCGCTGTGTGTGACAGCGGGAGACCAGCGATCAGGTGTAAAAAAATAATAAAAAAAAATAAAAAATATAGTTATTCTCACCTTCCGATGTCCCGTTCAGCCATCCTGCCTCTCTCCACGCTCCGGTCCCAGTGATCCTTTGCATGAATGACCGCGAGACTTTGTTATCCCGCGAGACCGTGACATCTCGCGGTCATTCGTGCAAAGGATCACTGGGACCGGAGCGTGGAGAGAGGCAGGATGGCTAAACGGGACGTCGGAAGGTGAGAATAACTATATTTTTTATTTTGATACTATTTTCTACAGCGAAAGCCAGCGATGCCGGGCGCTCGGCATCGCTGTGCTGATCGCTGGTGAAGCTGTCTGTGTGACAGCTCACCAGCGATCACATAGCGACTTACTAGCGATCCTGACACCTTCATATCGGTGTCGGGATCGCTGGTGAGTCGCTTGTGACGGGGCCTTTACTGTCAAAAAGTTTTTTCTAATATCTAATCTGTGTCTCCTCCCATTCAGTTTCATCCCATTGCTTCTAGTCTTTCCTTGTGCAAATGAGAATAAAGTTGATCCTTCTACAATGTGACAGCCCTTTAGATATTTGTAGACAGTTATTACGTCTCCTCTCAGTCTTCTCTTTTGCAAACTAAACATTCCCAAATCCTGCAACCTTTCCTCATAAGACAGGGTTTGCAGACCGGTCACCATTCTGGTTGCTCTTTTCTGAACTTGCTCCAGTTTGTTGATGTCTTTTTTAAAATGTGGCGCCAAAAACTGGACACAGTATTCCAGATGAGGTCTGACCAAAGAGGAGTAGAGGGAAATAATGACTTCACGTGATCTAGACTGTATGCTTCTGTTAATACATCCTAGAATTGCATTTGCCTTTTTTGCTGCTGCATCACACTGCTGACTCATATTCAGTCTGTGATCTATTAGTATACCCAAGTCTTTTTCACATGTGCTGTTGCTTAGCCCTATTCCTCCCATTCTGTATATGCTTTTTTCTGACATGAACCCTTGATCCAATAATATTTCACTAGGACACCCTACCTGGGTAAAGATGGTAAAGAGGGCCTCAGCTACCTTTACTGCTGTAATACTGGACAGGGCCACAGCTTCAGGATACCGAGTGGCACAGTCCACCACTGTCGGGATGTATTTTTTACACGACCGGCTGGGGTGGATGATGTCCACAGCTACACGTCAAAATGATTCTTCAATTATGGGCAGGGAATGCAGGGGTTCCTTATGTCGAGCTCCTGGATGACGCATTCGCTGGCACACATCGCAGGTGAGGCAATAATGGACTACCAACTGCGAGATGCCAGGCCAGTAAAAACTTTGGGTGAGTCTCTTTTCAGGCCTTTTCTCCCTTCATGCCCAGCCAAGAGGATGTCGTGGGCCAGTTGGAGTAGCTGTGCCCTGTACTTCTGAGGGACAATGAGATTCCTGGTCATTGCATCAGGGTTGCCCATGTCACTGACCTTTGTTACGCGATAATACAATCCCTTTTCTCAAGTTAAGCCATCCCCATTATTTCCCACATGCGCTGCTTCTGCCTTTAGCCTAATAGCTGCTAAGGTAGTGTCACCCTCTGTTTCTCTTCTAAACTTCTCTCTATCCCAAGTCTCTCCCAATGTGGTAGCAGGGGACGGATTGCTTAACAACTCTGATGGAAGTCGTGGTGGTAGCACCCCAATGAAGTCTGGGTGTTGTGGTCCTTGAAATGCCTGTAATTGGGTGACGACTCTCCCATAAAATGGCAGGATATCTGCAGGATGTCCTCCCATAACTCCAGTGCAGCACTGGTTTTCTCCATAACCATAATCCAAATACACAGAACCCCGCTGTATATATTTGTAGACACCCCCCGCCAGGACAATGAGAATTCTCGGACCCTGGTAAATTGCCCCTGGTTGAACCACACGGGGGTCAACGATAGTCAGGAATGCCCCTGTATTTCTAAATCCTGACACTTTGTATCCATCAATTAAGACATCCTGCAAGTGGCATTGCAGTTCGTCTAGGTAGGTTGCAGGCAAATGCCGGAGACTGTACACTCCATGAGGGGTATCTATGGTGCAGGAGTTGGTGGTCCACTCTGGTGGGGGTGGTGGTAACTCTTCCTCAGGTGGGATGGAGTGCACAAGATGCACCAGACGAGGGACAGCTGGATTGCATGTGCCCAGGTTGCCCGCACCCATAACATCTTCTCCTTGTGATTCCACCTGGTTGTGGTTGAAACTGTTGGGGCCTGGGATTCTGAGGCGTGGTTGTCATCGGCCTGCGGCTGGGTGGAAGGGCAGATATAACTGAGTCGCCCTCCCAGGGCTGTGGGGTACTCGGTACCGGGCCGGTGTCAGCGGGATGTGTCACAGCAGTGGTGACCCGGTCCGTGGCCCTGGGCGCCCAATGTAAAAAGGGGAGATTGAATGGTGGAATGTAGTTTATGGAATAGTTCGTGACGCCACCTGTGGTGTTCGGCAAGTGAGATGTTAGGCCGACGCTGCATGCAGATCCTCTGGGACTGATGGTATGGTGCAGCAAAGATGTAAAAGCTCCCCACAGGTGAAGCTGTAGTCCCAGGGCAGTGTAGATGTCGTTGGCACGGGGATGTAGCGGTGCCGGAAGGGTAGGAAGCAGACAAGACACAGCGGGGTGCAATTTCTGTACCTTTACTTGACAAATGCAGTCCAAGGTCCTGATTACAGATGGTACCGGAGCAGGCTAGCCTGGAAGCAACTCAGGGATTCTCTCTCAGCAGATGGGCTGTGCAGTCTCCTTCCTAGCGCTTATTTGAGTGAAGTACTCCTAGTACTGAGTTACACTGAAGTTCCTTTCAATTCTCTTCTACTCTCACTCCTCATATGGCAGACAGCTGTAGCCACTATTCCTCTCTTGGCTCACTCCGTGCTGTTGTGCCTCCGAGTCTTAGATGGGAGTAGGGCATTTACAGCCTCCTACTCCTCTGGTGTCTGTTGCAGAATCATTAGCATCCATACAACCGTGGAGACCAGGCTCCAGTTCATGCGCTCTCACTGGAGATGAGCCTTTCCTCTCTGCTCAATATCCGCGCTTCTTCCACACGTCTGCACACTCCACCCTCCTCAGACTAACTGACCACTCCTTCCTCTTGGCCCTCAGAGAGCCCTCCTCCCCTTAATTCCGGTTCAGAGTCCCCCCTGCTGGCCTGGAGTGGAACTGTGTTGCATGTATAGGTTAACTGCGAGAGAGACCCTTCCTTGCTTCCAGGCATGACTTCACCTTCCCTGGAGGAAGGCAATGCCATTGTGGCGGCCATACTCCTGGGGACGCCACATAACCAGAGGGGGCCGGGGTGCGGGAGAAAGCTGTGGTTTATTGTCCAAAAGCCTATTCCATTTTGGTCAGATAGTAAGGGCCCCATCAGCCAGGGCTGCAGCTCTATCCACAGTGCACGGTATGCATTCCCAGACCCATTCCCGTATTTCTGCAGAGCACATGGCAAAAAATTATTCTATCGAGAACGCCTGTAAAATATCATCCACAGTGAAGGCGTTTTCTATTTCCAGCCATCTCTGACATGCCTGGAACATCTTATGGTCATACATCCTAAACAATCCCCTCGTGGTGCATTGTAGATCTCAGAAGTGGGCCCTGTAGGAGTCCTGGGTGACAGCATGGTAATCCAAGATAGTCCACTTTGTTATAATTGTGATTCCGTAGTGCGTCAATGGTTCGGTAAGCCTCCGCCACGCTTACATTCAGGAGTCCCACTTACTAAAGGCATCCAGCCAGAGTGGAGCACCTCCATCACAGTACACTGCTGCTCAAAGTCCTTGAAGAACCCCTCAACATCTCCGGAAGCCTCATCAAATGGCTTGAAATCTGTCCGGGTGATCCGTACAGGTTGAGTGGGTTTACACTCCACATTGCATTACTCCCTCTTACAGACTCCATTTCTACTTTTCTCCGCCATGCTCAGCGAGTAGCCTCATCTTTATACTCCTAAGAAATGCCAAGTACCAGAACAGCCATCTCTTCTTCGTACCACACCACCCACTGGCTTTTTGTCGTGGAGATCCTCGTTCTCCACCACTTGTCCATTAGACATCTGGGAGGAGGTGGCCTGGCTAGGACCCATCAAGAGATCAATTAAGGTCTCTTTAGTCAGTTCCTGATAGTTCAGGTCCAGATCTCTGAATCTCTCCTGTAAACTGGATATGGTCCAGTTTTTGTATTCTCTATTAGGTTGTGCTCTGTAGATCCTACGGCCACCACTTGTCACGGGGTCCTACTCTGGTATCAGACAACCAACAGAGATGACATAGACAGAAAGATACTCCACACACCTTATCGCAACATCACAGAGGGATATATCATGGGTGCCATCATCTATTTCAAGAAGTCCTACAACACCAAATGCAATGGTGTCCACCGCTCCATTCTAAAGGTGCATTTCAAAGCCAATTTTTTTAGATCATTCAGGATCCTAGAAGAGGGACTTTCAGCAGTCTTAAGATAGGACATCCCCTTTAAGCTGCCCATCCAACACAAGTGGACCTGAGTGACCAGAACTTTGTGTATGCTGCCCAGAAGATAAGAACAAAAAAGACAGACTGGTAGTAAAGAGACACCCCAATAAAAACAAAGAGCAGCGCAGAGAAGACACCATAGTCCATCAGCTTCCATCAATGCAAATCACTGTGAGTCCTTCTTTTATGAAAAAATTGGAAAATGTGTGAACCTTTGAGAATGTTTGTCCTGTGTGTGGAGAAGCGGTCATGCTGGGGCCACTGAGGCAACTCTACAATATGTCAGGGTCGGATAAGGTAGATCACACCCACGAGGAGCAACAGATGGACATTGATATGACAACGCCTACAAGAAGAAATCAATCAACTTGGCATATGGTAAGATGTACAAGGAGCAACCAACAGACAGTGATAAAATCCACCAGGAGCAACTTATGGAGAGGGACATGGCAACACCCACAAGAGACAACCAATAGCGATATGGTAACACCCACAAAAGACAACCAATAGCGATATGCTAACACCCATGAGGACCGATATACAGGTATATGGTAACAAACACAAAAAGCAACAGATGAAGGTCAAAAAAATAAATTAATCAAGAGCCATTGAAAGCATAGGCGGCAATCCCTGCTTCAGGTGCTATGGGGGTTATACTGGTTGTCACTTAACCAACCAGATACATTACAGATATCCCAGATTACATCAGAAAGGCAAATTTTCTATCAACTTCACCCTACAATTGCAACGGTGAAGGCAGCCAAATGCTAACTTTGAAAATAATGAAATTTCACATCGATGTTTATAAAAAGGTGTCAAAAAGTTTTGCACCTGCCCGAACTCAAGTCATCGGACTCAGAGATGGAATCCAGAGACTTCACACTAATCATCACTTCACCCCGCTCACATCTTAACCCTGGAGACGGTCCAGATCTTAAACGCTCCAGTCTTAAGTGGACCTGAATGTCTGAAACATTACAAAGAAACTCAAATAGCAAAGAAAATGGATGACAACATTGTTTCCCAACCGAGTGATATCACCAACCTAAAATCCGTCATTATAGATGAAATTCCAATTTTCTCTATATTTATTCTTAATTTTTCCTGTTAAAAGAATCTTGTATGTCATCCAAAATATCCGGATCTAGAAAACCGCAGTCGACAAAGAGATAAAAATAGTCACTGTCATAAAATGTGACATAATTGTCTTATATGAGTCAAGAAAATCATCAAACTGGGATAATTAATACAAGGCAACATGTCGCGTGTCTGTGTGCCATCTCATTACTATCTACTATAATACTGCCCCCTATGTACAAGAATATAACTACTATAATACTGCCCCTATGTACAAGAATATAACTACTATAATACTGCCCCTATGTACAAGAATATAACTACTATAATACTGCTCCTATGTGCAAGAATATAACTACTATAATACTGCTTCCTATGTACAAGAATATAACTACTATAATACTGCTCCCTATGTACAAGAATATAACTACTATAATACTGCTCCTATATACAAGAATATAACTACTATAATACTGCTCCTATGTACAAGAATATAACTACTATAATACTGCCTCTATGTACAAGAATATAACTACTATAATACTGCCCCTATGTACAAGAATATAACTGCTATAATACTGCCCCTATGTACAAGAATATAACTACTATAATACTGCCTTCTATGTACAAGAATATAACTACTATAATAGGGTCCTATGTACAAGAATATAACTACTATAATACTGCCCCCTATGTGCAAGAATATAACTAGTATAATACTGCTTTCTATGTACAAGAATATAACTACTATAATAGGGTCCTATGTACAAGAATATAACTACTATAATACTGCCCCCTATGTACAAGAATATAACTATTATTATACTGCCCCCTATGTACAAGAATATAACTACTATAATACTGCCCTCTATGTACAAGAATATAACTACTATAATACTGCCCCATGTACAAGAATATAACTACTATAATAGGGTCCTATGTACAAGAATATAACTACTATAATACTGCCTCTATGTACTAGAATATAACTACTATAATACTGCTCCTGTATACAAGAATATAACTACTATTACACTGCCCCCTATGTACAAGAATATATCTACTGTAATACTGCCCTCTATGTACAAGAATATAACTACTATAATACTGCTCCTATGTACAAGAATATAACTACTATAATACTGCCCCTATACAAGAATATAACTACTATAATACTGCCCTCTATGTACAAGAATATAACTACTATAATACTGCCCCTATATACAAGAATATAACTACTATTATACTGCCCCCTATGTACAAGAATATAACTACTATAATACTGCCCTCTATGTACAAGAATATAACTACTATAATACTGCCCCTATGTACAAGAATATAACTACTATAATAGGGTCCTATGTACAAGAATATAATTACTATAATACTGCCCCCTATGTACAAGAATATAACTACTATAATACTGCCCCTGTAAACAAGAATATAACTACTATTATACTGCCCCCTATGTACAAGAATATATCTACTGTAATACTGCCCTCTATGTACAAGAATATAACTACTATAATACTGCCCCTATATACAAGAATATAACTACTATAATACTGCTCCTATGTACAAGAATATAACTACTATAATACTGACCCTATGTACAAGAATATAACTACTATAATACTGCCCCTGTAAACAAGAATATAACTACTATTATACTGCCCCCTATGTACAAGAATATATCTACTATAATACTGCCCTCTATGTACAAGAATATAACTACTATAATACTGCCCCTATGTACAAGAATATAACTACTATAATACTGCTCCTATGTACAAGAATATAACTACTATAATACTGACCCTATGTACAAGAATATAACTACTATAATACTGCTCCTATATACAAGAATATAACTACTATAATACTGCCCTCTATGTACAAGAATATAACTACTATAATACTGCCCCTATGTACAAGAATATAACTACTATAATAGGGTCCTATGTACAAGAATATAACTACTATAATACTGCCCCATATGTACAAGAATATAACTACTATAATACTGCCCCTATATACAAGAATATAACTACTATAATACGGCCCCCTATGTGCAAGAATATAACTACTATAATACTGCCCCTGTATACAAGAATATAACTACTATAATACTGCTACCTATGTACAAGAATATAACTACTATAATACTGCCCCTATATACAAGAATATAACTACTATAATACTGCCCCCTATGTGCAAGAATATAACTACTATAATACTGCCCCTGTATACAAGAATATAACTACTATAATACTGCCACTTTATACAAGAATATAACTACTATAATACTGCCCCCTATCCCTATGTACAAGAATATAACTACTATAATACTGCCCTCTATGTACAAGAATATAACTACTATAATACTGCCTCTATCTACAAGAATATAACTACTATAATACTGCTCCTATGTACAAGAATATAACTACTATAATACTGCCCCTATGTACAAGAATATAACTACTATAATACTGCTCCTATATACAAGAATATAACTACTATAATACTGCCCCTATGTACAAGAATATAACTACTATAATACTGCTCCTATGTACAAAAATATAACTACTATAATACTGCCCCTATGTACAAGAATATAACTACTATAATACTGCTCCTATATACAAGAATATAACTACTATAATACTGCTCCTATGTACAAGAATATAACTACTATAATACTGCTCCTATGTACAAGAATATAACTACTATAATACTGCCCCTATGTACAAGAATATAACTACTATAATAATGCCCCTATGTACAAGAATATAACTACTATAATACTGCTCCTATGTACAAGAATATAACTACTATAATACTGCCCCTATGTACAAGAATAAAACTACTATAATACTGCTCCTATATACAAGAATATAACTACTATAATACTGCCCCCTATGTACAAGAATATAACTACTATAATACTGCCCCCTTTGTGCAAGAATATAACTACTATAATACTGCCCCTGTATACAAGAATATAACTACTATAATACTGCCCCTATATACAAGAATATAACTACTATAATACTGCCCCCTATGTGCAAGAATATAACTACTATAATACTGCCCCTGTATACAAGAATATAACTACTATAATACTGCTCCCTATGTACAAGAATATAACTACTATAATACTGCTCCCTATGTAGAAGAATTCAACTACTGTAATACTGCCCCAATGTACAAGAATATAACTACTATAATACTGCTCCTATGTACAAGAATATAACTACTATAATACTGTTCCTATGTGCAAGAATATAACTACTATAATACTGCCCCCTATGTACATGAATATAACTACTATAATACTGCCCCTAAGTACAAGAATATAACTACTGCCCCTATGTACAAGAATATAGCTACTATAATACTGCCCCTATGTGCAAAAATATAACTACTATAATACTGCTCCTATGTACAAGAATATAACTACTATAATACTGCCCCTATGTACAAGAATATAACTACTATAATACTGCCCCTATGTACAAGAATATAACTACTATAATACTGCCCCCCATGCACAAGAACATAACTACTATAATACTGCCCCTATGTACAAGAATACAACTACTATAATACTGCTCCTATGTACAAGAATATAACTACTATAATACTGCTGCTATGTACAAGAATATAACTAATATAATACTGCCCCCTATATACAAGAATATAACTACTATAATGCTGCTCTCTATGTACAAGAATATAACTACTATAATACTGCCCCCTATGTACAAGAATATAACTACTATAATACTGCCCCTATGTACAAGAATATAACTACTATAATACTGCCCCTATGTACAAGAATATAACTACTATAATACTGCCCCCTATGTACAAGAATATAACTACTATAATACTGTCCCTATGTAGAGGAATATAATTACTATAATACTGCCCCTATGTACAAGAATATAACTACTATAATACTGCCCCTATGTACAAGAATATAACTACTATAATACTGCCCCTTTGTACAAGAATATAACTACTATAATACTGCCCCCTATGTACAAGAATATAACTACTATAATACTGCCCCCTATATACAAGAATATAACTACTATAATGCTGCTCTCTATGTACAAGAATATAACTACTATAATTCTGCTCCTATGTACAAGAATATAACTACTATAATACTGCCCCCTATGTACAAGAATATAACTACTATAATACTGCTCCTATGTATAAGAATATAACTACTATAATACTGCCCCTATGTGCAAGAATATAGCTACTATAATACTGCCCCTATGTACAAGAATATAACTACTATGATGCTGCCCCTATGTACAAGAATATAACTACTATGATACTGCCCCTATGTACAATAATATAAATACTATAATACTGCCCCCTATGTACAAGAATATAACTACTATAATACTGCCCCTATGTACAAGAATATAACTACTATAATACTGCCCCTATGTACAAGAATATAACTACTATAATACTGCCCCTATGTACAAGAATATAACTACTATAATACTGCCCCTATGTACAATAATATAAATACTATAATACTGCCCCCTATGTACAAGAATATAACTACTATAATACTGCCCCTATGTACAAGAATATAACTACTATAATGCTGCCCCTATGTACAAGAATATAACTACTATAATACTGCCCCTATGTACAAGAATATAACTACTATAATACTGCCCCTATGTACAATAATATAAATACTATAATACTGCCCCCTATGTACAAGAATATAACTACTATAATACTGCCCCTATGTACAAGAATATAACTACTATAATGTTGCTCCCTATGTACAAGAATATAACTACTATAATGCTGCTCCCTATGTACAAGAATATAACTACTATAATACTGCTCCTATGTATAAGAATATAACTACTATAATACTGCTCCTATGTACAAGAATATAACTACTATAATACTGCCCCCTATGTACAAGAATATAACTACTATAATACTGCCTCTATGTACAAGAATATAACTAATTTAATATTGCCCCTATGTACAAGAATATAACTACTATAATACTCCTCCTATATACAAGAATATAACTACTATAATACTGCCCCTATGTACAAGAATATAGCTACTATAATACTGCTCCTATGTACAAGAATATAACTACTATGATGCTGCCCCTATATACAAGAATATAACTACTATGATACTGCCCCTATGTACAATAATATAACTACTATAATACTGCCCCCTATGTACAAGAATATAACTACTATAATACTGCCCCTATGTACAAGAATATAACTGCTATAATACTGCCCCTATGTATAAGAATATAACTACTATAATACTGCTCCCTATGTACAAGAATATAACTACTATAATACTACTCCCTATGTACAAGAATATAACTACTATAATACTGCCCCTATGTACAAGAATATAACTACTATAGTACTGCCCCCTATGTACAAGAATATAACTACTATAATACTACTCCCTATGTACAAGAATATAACTACTATAATACTGCCCCTATGTACAAGAATATAACTGCTATAATACTGCCCCTATGTATAAGAATATAACTACTATAATACTGCTCCCTATGTACAAGAATATAACTACTATAGTACTGCCCCCTATGTACAAGAATATAACTACTATAATACTACTCCCTATGTACAAGAATATAACTACTATAATACTGCCCCTATGTACAAGAATATAACTACTATAGTACTGCCCCCTATGTACAAGAATATAACTACTATAATACTACTCCCTATGTACAAGAATATAACTACTATAATACTGCCCCCTATGTACAAGAATATAACTACTATAATACTGCCCCTATGTACAAGAATATAACTACTATAATACTTCCCCTATGTACAAGAATATAACTACTATAGTACTGCCCCCTATGTACAAGAATATAACTACTATAATACTACTCCCTATGTACAAGAATATAACTACTATAATACTGCCCCTATGTACAAGAATATAACTGCTATAATACTGCCCCTATGTATAAGAATATAACTACTATAATACTGCTCCCTATGTACAAGAATATAACTACTATAATACTACTCCCTATGTACAAGAATATAACTACTATAATAATGCCCCTATGTACAAGAATATAACTACTATAGTACTGCCCCCTATGTACAACAATATAACTACTATAATACTACTCCCTATGTACAAGAATATAACTACTATAATACTGCCCCTATGTACAAGAATATAACTACTATAGTACTGCCTCCTATGTACAAGAATATAACTACTATAATACTTCCCCTATGTACAAGAATATAACTACTATAATACTCCCCCTATATGGTAGAATATAATAATATTATGGTGTCATTGTCTCTGTGCCTCTGATGCTTACACCTTCTTCTTGTCGTTGAGTTGATCGTCATTATGTCTCGCATTGTGGTCCTGGACCACCCAACAGTTGCAATTACAGTTTTGTCCCAATCTTATTATTTGTATAAAACCAAAGACCATTTTTGAGGAGGACACTTGAGACTGAACTACAAATGACCGGATCAAATGTCATCGTCGTCCAAGGAACCGTTCGACCACCGGGCTCCTGCATCTTCCGCACGTCTTGTGTTTATCACTTGTGTAGTCCAGATATTTTTCTAAATAAAACTCTTAAAAGGTGTGAGGATAGTTTGGTCGCAATAAAATTGTTATTATACTTTTGGTCTTATAGTTTTTCTGATCTGCAACATAAAAAAGGACAAAGGTTTTTTTGATGAGTTAGTTTTGTAGGTTTCAAAAATGTTTCAATGAAAGTGCTGTAGACTTGAGGTTCTGATAAATTGCGAGCAGGGGTGGGATCAAGGTGACCAATTAGGTCCTGAATATTTGTATGTAAGAAGATATGATAGGCGTGACTGTGATGGTGTGATATGTTATGTGGATGTCATTTTTTGTATATTCCTATTTTTAACAATTCCAGTTATTTTCATAGTGTTTTTCTTATTACATTGTAAGTCTACAGCCTCACTGTATTTGTCTCGTGATGACCCCCTGTAGTGCATTAATCCCTAAGGCCTTTTGTTCTCCTCTGGGAGGCAACTTGTTGGACTACCCCTGGACAAGGAAGGGGGTGGGGGGAAGAACGGCAGCTGGACAAGTCAGTTCCGGTAGAGACAAGATGGTGAAAAGGCTGCATTTCAGAGAGAAGGACCCATTTTTATCCTCTGGTGCTAGAGTTTTGAAATCTCGTTTCCCTGGACATTTTATCCTGTTACTGGACTGCATTCTTATTCTGGACTATCTTATCCTTTGTGTGGTGGACTGAATATGGACCTTTTCGTATTTTTGCCTGAATAAAGGTCTTGGAATTGTTCACTCTTCGCTTGCTCTGTTGATTGTGTGATACCAGAGAAGGACCCCGTGACAACTGGTGGCAGCGGTGGGATCAACAGAGCGTCACCCAATGGAAAACCACCCACAGAGTGAGTACAGAAATTGGACTGTATGCAGTTTACAGGAGAGAGCCAGAGACCTGGGCCTGAACTACCAGGGACTGACTAAAGAGGCCTTAATCGATCTACTGGTGGGCGCTAGCCCGGCCACCTCCTCCCAGATGTCTGAAGGACGAGCACTGGAGACAGGGATCCCCATCCAGAAAAGCCAGTGGTTGGTGCGGTATGAAGAAGAGATGGCGGTTCTGGGCCCCGGCGTCTCTCAGGAGTACAAGGAGGAGGCTGCCCGCCGGGCACAGCGGAGACAGGAAGCAATGGAGCTTGAAAAAGGGAGTAACGCAATGTGGAGTGTAACCCCAACAATCCGGGAGCCTGTACGGATCACCCGGACAGAGTTTAAGCCATTTGATGAGGCTTCTGGAGATGTGGAGGGGTTCTTCAAAGACTTTGAGCAGCAGTGTGCTGTGATGGAGGTGCTCCACTCTAGCTGGATGCGTTTGTTAGTGGGCTCCTGAACGGAAGCTTGGCGGAGGCTTACCGAACCATTGACGCACTGCGGAACCAGGATTATAACATTGTAAAGCGGACTATCCTGGATTACCATGCTATCACCCCAGACTTATATAGGGCCATATATAGGGCGATATTGTCGCCGTACTAAGGCCGAGGGCTGCTGCTTTCTCCTCAAAGCCGGGGAAGACTACTCTCACCAGCCACCATGTGGAAACCCCCGGACAACGCCCCATCCAGCAGGCTGCCTACCGGGTTCCAGAGGCTGTTCAAGGCATGATAAAGAACGAACTGGAGGAGATGAAACAACTGGGAGTTATTCAGCCATCTCACAGTTCTTGGGCCTCTCCTGTCGTCCTGGTCCCCAAGTAGGATGGTACACCACGATTCTGCGTTGATCACAGACGACTAAATGATGCCACCAAGAGTGATGCTTATCCCATGCCCAGGATTGATGATCTATTGGATCGTCTGGCCAGTGCCCAATTTGTGACCACGTTAGACTTGAGCAAGGGGTACTGGCAGATACCCCTAACGGAGGATGCTCGGGAGCGCTCAGCCTTCATTACTCCATTTAGGCTTTATGAGTTCCTGGGAATGCCCTTTGGGATGAAAACTGCCCCCGCTACTTTCCAGGGATTGGTGGATCGACTGTTACAACAATGTCAGGACTTTGCCTGTGCTTACTTAGGCCTCTTTCACACATCCGGTTTTGGTCATCCGGCACGATGCGGCGAAATTTTTAATAACCGGATCCAGCACTTGATCCGGTTTTGTCCCATAAGCTTTCATGGTCGCCGCATCATGCCGGATGGTTATGCGTCGTGTCCGATTGTTGCCGGACACGGCATAAATTAGCCGTCCGGCATCTGCAAAAAACGTTCCCTCCAACGTTTTTTGTCAGCGCCGGACCGGCTTTTTCCACAGCGCATGCCCGGACTCTGTGAATGTTAATCCCACAAGTGCCCGGCGAGAGAGAGAGATCTCTCTCTGTCACCCGGACACTTGTGAGAGATCTCTCTCGCCAGGCACTTGTGGGGTTAACACTCACAGTGTCTGGGTGAGAGAGAGAGATCTCTCTGTGGGGTTAACCCCACAAGTGCCCGGCAAGAGAGAGAAATTCTCTCGCCTGGACACTAAGTGTTAACCCCCCATGTCTCTCTCTCTCCACCCCCCTCTCCCCACTCCCCTCCCCTCTCATATCCTCCCCTCACCTCCCTTTCAGCAGCTGTCTCTCATCGGCTGCCTCTGTCCACCTCGTCCTGCGGCTCCTTTAAATAATGTCCGAGCCGTATCTCTCGCCGCATACACATCCGGTGTCACGGCTGCAGGCCGGATCCGGCGGCCCGGCTTTTCGCCGCACGCCTCCGGACCCCACACACCGGATGTTTGAAAGTAGCCTTAGACGACATCGCCATTTTTAGCACAACCTGGGAGGAACATCTTAAACACTTGGGCATAGTGCTGGACTGTATCCTTACTGCAGGACTGATCATTCGCCCTGATAAGTGCCAAATAGGGATGGCTGAGGTGCAGTACCTCAGGCATAGAGTAGGGGATGGGACACTAAGGCCTGAGCCTGCCAAGGTGGAAGCCATTAGCAACTGGTGTAGACCCCAGACTAAAAAGCAGGTACTTGCGTTTTTAGGAACTTCTGGTTACTATCGCAAATTTGTTTCTAACTTCAGCACCTTGGCCAAGCCCCTAACCGACCTGACCCGCAAGAACATACCTAGGAATGTGACGTGGACGACGGCATGCGAGGATGCCTTTTCAGCGTTAAAGACTGCCCTCGTCACTGCTCCTGTCTTGGCTGCCCCGGATTATAAACGCAGGTTCCTCGTGCAGACAGATGCATCCACCTTTGGGATTGGGGCAGTACTTAGCCAAGTGAACGCCGCCGGAGAAGAACATCCTGTTGCTTTTGCCAGTCGGAAACTACTGGATCGGGAAGTTGCCTATGCCACTATTGAAAAGGAGTGCCTTGCCATCGTATGGGCGCTAAAAAAAATGCAGCCATACTTGTATGGCAGAGACTTTACAATTGTTACAGACCACAACCCCCTCACATGGCTGAACCGTGTATCAGGGGACAATGGAAGATTGCTGCGGTGGAGCTTGCCCTTACAACCCTACAGCTTCTCCATCCAATACAAGCGGGGAAGCCAACACCTGAACGCCAATGGACTGTCTCGACAAGAAGAACCATAGGCTCCCCAGGCCGACCTACCCCTGCCACTGTACAAGGATCTATAAATAACTGAGCAATGTGGACTAAAGTGAGCAGGCCAGAGGTCTGTGTAGACCTCATGGCGTGCTCACTTATTATGGGGGGAGAGGTTGTGATGGTGTGATATGTTATGTGGATATCATTTTTTGTATATTCCTATTTTTCTATTTCAGTTATTTTCATAGTGTTTTTCTTATTACATTGTAAGTCTACAGCCTCACTGTATCTGTCTCTTGATGACCCCCTGTAGGGCATTAATCCATAAGGCCCTTTGTTCTCCTCTGGGAGGCCATGAAACCGCCCCAACTTGTTTGACTACCCCTGGACAAGGAAGGGGGTAGGGAGAACAGCAGCTGGACAAGTCAGTTCCGGTGTGAACAGGATCGTGTTCAGACAGCACTTCAGAGAGAGAAGGACCTATTTTATCCTCTGGTGCTAGAGTTTTGGAATCTCGTTTCCCTGGACATTTTATCCTGATACTGGACTGCATTCTTATTCTGGACTATCTTATCCTTTGTGTGGTGGACTGAATATGGACCTTTTCGTATCTTTGCCTGAATAAAGGTCTTGGAATTGTTCACTCTTCGCTTGCTCTGTTGATTGTGTGATACCAGAGAAGGACCCCGTGACAGTCTGCCAACCTACTTGTATCTGCTGTTCCAAGGTGCTCTCCACACATTCAATACTGTTATCAAGGTACCTAAGAATCAACTCATCTGGGCTGTTCCTGGCCCTATATGCACCCTCAACTTAATTATCAAAATATCTGATAACCTACTCATCTGTACTATTCCGGGGCTTCTCTGCACCCTCAACTGTTATAGAGGTAACTAATAACCAACTCATCTCTGCTGTTCTTTGTGCCGACCTCAACTTCAACTCTCCTATCAGGGTACCTGATAAGCTGTTTGTCGCTGAAATTTCTAGTGCTGTTCGCAACCGCACCTCTGCTGTTCTGGGGTGCTGCTACTACACTCCTACAGCAAGGTAGCAGATCTCCTATACATCTGGGGTGCTGCTACTACACTCCTACAGCAAGATAGCCGATCTCCTATACATCTCTGCTGTTCTGGGGTGCTGCTACTACACTCCTACAGCAGAGTAGCAGATCTCCTATACATCTCTGCTGTTCTGGGGTGCTGCTACTACACTCCTACAGCAAGGTAGCAGATCTCCTATACATCTCTGCTGTTCTGGGGTGCTGCTACTACACTCCTACAGCAAGATAGCCGATCTCCTATACATCTCTGCTGTTCTGGGGTGCTGCTACTACACTCCTACATCAGAGTAGCCGATCTCCTATACATCTCTGCTGTTCTGGGGTGCTGCTACTACACTCCTACAGCAAGGTAGCAGATCTCCTATACATCTCTGCTGTTCTGGGGTGCTGCTACTACACTCCTACAGCAAGGTAGCAGATCTCCCATACATCTCTGCTGTTCTGGGGTGGTGCTACTACACTCCTACAGCAAGGTAGCAGATCTCCTATACACCTCTGCTGTTCTGGGGTGCTGCTACTACACTCCTACAGCAAGGTAGCAGATCTCCTATACATCTCTGCTGTTCTGGGGTGGTGCTACTACACTCCTACAGCAAGGTAGCCGATCTCCTATACATCTCTGCTGTTCTGGGGTGGTGCTACTACACTCCTACAGCAAGGTAGCAGATCTCCTATACACCTCTGCTGTTCTGGGGTGCTGCTACTACACTCCTACAGGAGAGTAGCCGATCTCCTATACATCTCTGCTGCTCCTTTGTCTTGATTGCTTGCAAAGTGCCTGATGGCTTACTCAAACCGGGTCCTGTGCTGTCCGCACTTTTGACTTTGCTACATCTAATCTTTCCAGCTGACAACTTTCTTGTCAAGCTGTACGGGTCCTCGCTGTTCCAATGTTCATCTGCAATATGGCAAATTCAGCTTCGCTTCATCAATGCCTCCTGTCCGTGCTGCTCTTTCTGACCTACACCTTAGGGAATCCACCTCACCAGTAGAGCCCATAACACGAAGAACCATTGAAAGGATTCTGGGGAACATAAGAGTGAGGATATTCTCAACTACTGTTAATTCTAATTGGAATTTTTTGTTTATTTGCTTTTTTTTTTAAAAAATTGGAACCCTCAACAGAACCCATTCAATTTCATGAGACCTAAACTAATTTCCAAACAGCTCAGTAAAAAAAAAAAGTAAACAAATTCCAACTACGTGACTATAACGGAGATCGGTTACAAAGAGAGTCTATTGTCCTCTCCTGTTGGTTCCATTGATTTGAATCAACCCTGTGTAATACTTAATTTCTCCAGTGGTGGCACTGTAGGGAAATTTAACACTTACTTCAAGAGTTTCCCGGCGATCAGAGATGATCAATCGAGACACGTTGGGATAAACTTAATGTCAGGGGACTTTTTTTTTTAAATAAATAAAAGTATAAGTTGTCAGAAGTAGAAAACTCCCTAAAAAAGAAACAAAAATATGGTATTTTATTCCATGTCACCGCATTTTGCCTCAGACAGACCTCCGGCCAACAATCATCTCTTTATGTTTTCTAAAATTTCCCTGTTCCGTCTCGGCTCTCGATTCCAGAATAAAAATCAATTTCCAAATATTTTGTAGCAATTATCAATCCCAGTCCTATTTTGCCTCTTCATTATCGTAAACCTAAATGCCTATTGTATTTTTTTTTTTTTTTAATTTGAGATTTTCACTTTTTCTGCCAAAGTAGATGAGGTTGGGGTGGGGAGAGCGGGTTAGAGAAAGCACATCGTGAAACATCTGATTCACATAAATCTCGAAAGGTTGGCGAAATCCCAAAGTACTACACTATTTATTCACAGAACATTTAATTTTCTTTTGTTGCTCGTGTGCCTTGCAGCAAGAGCGAAGGCTGGCCAAGATCCGCACACTTATTGAGTAACCCTTTAAATGAGACTTTTTTTTGGTTTTCTTTTTTTTCCTCCTTAATTACATCATGCATAAAACAGAAAAAATATTTTCATTAGGACCCTAACAAAATCAACTTGAAACAAAAACGTTAGATAAAAGTGAAATTTTTGAACAAAAATACAAAAAAATGAAGCAAAAATGTTTCTGAAATCAAATCCAGTTTCATAAATAATGCGACCTGAAATTGAAACCCTCGGTTGGACTGCTCCCTTCTAACAGTCATCTGTAAATTTGAATTTTTTCATCGATCAAGATACGAACAAAACAAAAAATTTTGAAATCTAATTTTAGGAATTATGTGAAATAAATTTGAAGCCCCGATGAAGTCACAGTTTGAGCCATCTTAGAGAATCCTTGACATTGGTCAGTTCTTTTCGAAAAAGTTTCTATATTCGAGAAGAAAAAAAAATCAGCAAAGTAGGAACAAAACTAAATTTTGCGAAAATATTTGCAAATTTTGAAATCTACTTTTAGAAATAATGTGAACTAAAATTGAACACCTTAAGGAACCGCGGTTGGATCAATCCATCCAGAAGAGCCTTTACTTTGGCCAACTTTACAAGTTTGATTAATTTTCGAAATTTTCCCATAATCGAGACAAAAACATTAAAAAAAACTCAAAAAATATCTCAAACAAGAGTTCAGTTTTGTGAAATTAGTTGAGCTAACATTGATCCCTTTAAGAATCCACAGTTGGATTGGTTCACCACAGAGCACTTTCCATCAGTCGATCGGCAGTCGGTTCTAGTTGTTATTTTTTATAAAATTGGGTCCCCAAAAAATTCAGCAAACAATTAAAATAAAATGGAAACTATTTATGACATAAACTGAAATTAATTACCCAGTGAAGCCACGATTGGACTGGTCCAACATCTGATCCTCTACATCAATCAACAGTCGATTCCTTGATCATGATACGAACAATACAAAATTTTGTAAAAAAATTTTTTACAAAATTTTGGAATAAACTTTTACAAATGATTTCAATTAAACTTCAGCATCGGAAGAAGCCATGGTTGGACCAACAGTCGATTCCTTGATCAAGATACGAACAATGCAAAATTTTGTAAAAATATTTTACAAAATTTTGGAATCCAGTTTTACAAATGATTTAAGCTAAAATTTAACATTGCAAGAAGCCATGGTTTGACCAATCTATCCAGATGATCTTTTACATCGGCCAACTACACAATAGTTGATTCATTTTTGTAATTTTTCTCTAATCAAGAGAATAAAAAAATTTCCACAAAAATTTGGAAATTGAACTCTCGGTAAAGCTGGGGTTAGATTGTTCCACCAAAGGATCCTTTTACAACACTCATTCCTAAACATTAAGCGGAAATAATCCCAATTGAAATACCAATTGTGTAGATCATTTACCTGCAATTTTGTAACTAACGTTACAACATTTTTTTTATTTTTCAATGGAAAATATTTCAAAATAATTAGATTACAAAAGTTTTAAAAACATACTGATTTAATAGTTTCCTATCTACCTTTCCCCTAAAAAATATTTTTGCCATTTTCTCAACTTGAGGAGGAGGACAAAAAATATAAAATTAATGTTTTTGAAAAAAAAAATGTTGTCCCCAAAAAATGTCCTTCTAAGGTTATGTATTTAAAGTAGGAAAAAATCATTAGGATTCCTATACCTGTAATTTAATACCTCCTGTATACATTATGTCCTATAATCCACCACTTAAAACTCATTTGTTTTTGTTACGGGAATGATAATGGAGCAAAAAAAAAATTTTTTTTTAAATTTTGGAATGTAAATGTTAGATTTTGCTATTATTGTAATGGACGGAGTAGAAGGGACCATTTCGATCACATAAATAGTTTACAAAGTGCTATTTCAATAAACACTCTGCCGGGAATTGTTATTGACTGGAGATGTCTCGACATCCAAACAAGTGACTCTTCCAACGAAAATCCTCCGTCTTCAGTATAGGGGCCACCATCGGGACCAGCAGCTCATCCTTTCGTGAGGCTTGTTTTTTCCATTGAATGCAAGGAGACAATTACTCAGGCCGAGATGAGACTTTTTACCCTGTCAATGGCCCTTGGAGGATAGTTGGTTATATCATGGAATGGTGTGGATGACCCATGTTTTAATAGAACTTTATGTATGATTTGTTCATTCGTAAAATGTTCCAAAAAAGTTTTTCAAGAAATTTAAAATAAAAATCACAAAAAAATCAACTTAAACCATGAATTTGACTCAATCAAGGCTTGTACTTGACTGTGTAGATGTTAGAATAGATCAGTAATTATCAAGACCTGCAGGCAGCAGAGCAGTGAAGAGCAGGAGGTAGGATCTTGGCAGTCGATAGTTGGCCCTGAGCCCCATGTTATGATGGGATATTTAGTAACTTTCCAGAATTAATTAAAAGAGAAAGTCTGAAAACATGATAAATCGAAAAAAAATTTAGCACCTTGTCATAGACATGAACTTATCGGAAGATTGGACTCGTCAACCATTGGATCCATTCTAATGACGTACTCCTCGGTGGTCCAGTGGGAACTGACCCATTGACACTACTATTAGAAAAAATCCAAAGGCCAAAGGTCCTTGGTCAACCATTGGATCCATTCTAATGACCTACTCCTCGGTGGTCCAGTGGGAACTGACCCATTGACACTACTAATAGAAAAAATCCAAAGGCCGAAGGTCCTTGGGAAGAAAATGTAGTGGAGGCCGAAATCTCGCCTTTAAGATTCAGACCAACTGACCCAGCCTCATATAGATAAAGAGATGGGTCTTCTCCATGGGCATTCGGCCAATTGATATTTCATGTGTAGGAGCACCAGAAACATTTGAACAGACACAAACATGGCTGGTCACCTCTTTTGGCTCATAAAAATACTGAAGAGAAACTCACTTTTATTTTGTCACAATGTCATGACACAGTGGTTGGGTGACCCGGGACCAGTCTCTAACACTAGGGAGCACCCTAGCTTGCCCTACTCCCCAGGATACTTCTGAAGGTGAAGATGCTGGGACCTCACCCTTGCCTTATATCCTGAGTTAGCCCTTTATCTGTTCACTTCCCCCACCAAGAGAGGAGGGGCGCTACTGTGCACTGTAGTACACCAACCCAAGAAACAAGGCTACACAAGCAAAGGTTAACAGAAAACTCCAGTCATACAAAATATTCACTCGCATATAACAGAGGAATGCACCGGGGAGTGGAGGTAGGGGAATAAACCAAAATAGAGGATAGGGAATTACCACACATATAGACAAAGCAGCAGTCACTAACAACTCCTCCAACTCTCCCTCTCATATGACCACCTCTCCCTCCATTACCCATGCAGCAAATGCTAGCTCTGACAAGGACTTGTAACAGAGCCCAGTTTATAAAGGGGAAAGGAGTGGCTAACTGAGCTCAGCTGTGAGCACAGGGATTTCCAACATGGCCGAATAACCCCTGTTCTGCCAGAAGGAATAAACACATTTAAAATGAAGGAGGAGCGTTTCTTCTAAGCGCTGGGGTAGAGCAATGAGACGCTGCGGTCTTCTAGCTCTGCACTGTCGCAGTAACTCTGTGACATACAGGTAAGCAGATAAACAGTGGTTGCCAGGGATATATCTAGAAAATGAGAGCTTGGTAGCTTCAGAACAAGAAGTGATAAAAGGTTTAAGATAAAGCCATTAGAATATGGAGGTGTCACCCATGAAGTCTCATTAATAAATGGATGTGCCCTCATGAAGTCTCATCAGTATATGGGGGTGTCCCTGTAGGGAAGGTGACCTGACGGACGGACGGACTGACTGGTTAGATTTCAGAAGGGAAAAAGCTAGGAAAGTGTAGGTGACGTGCAGTACCTTGGGTTGACCATTAGAGGGCAGGGAGGAGTGTGAGCATAGGACTTGACATCAGCTTAGGGCTAAGAAACCGTTGGTCATGGGGGCAGGGTTACAGGGAACCGGGAAAGCTATAAATTTGACAGGAGGGTTCCAGAAAGTTCCAGTCCCCAGGGGGAGTTCAAGTGACAAGAAGACTGTGACAGTTGGTGCGCTGTGAGGAAAACCTAGCCAGGGGACTGAGGAGAGAAGTAGTCAGGGGGGTGGTCCTGACACGAAGTACTGCAGTACAGACGAGGTCCCGAGGGAAAGCATACCGAATTTGACAACAGCTGACCAGTAAAATTACTGTTGTTGTACAGGCCTATGGCGGCCACAGTGACTAAACTGGCAGGAACGTCACTAAGCTGAGAAAGGGACGGTGTGTGTATCTACGTCCCAAGTGAAAGTACGGTGTGTGTACCGGGGCCTGGAAACGGAGGGCCGTGAAGGAATTGCGGTGTGTTGTCAGAGCCATCAGTCGGACGGCGGTAAATAAACTTGGACCTGTTGCACCCGAAAACTGCCTCCATCTTGTGTCTGTACGCTACTGCGCGGTATACAGAGGGACCACCCCCCAGCCTGGCCCACCGACCCTACATCCCTCATGAACACTCATCAACTGATGGAAATGTCCACTGTGGCGCCCCTGAGGCTCAGTCGCCACAGAGGTACTGCACCTTCTCCTAAGGTGTAGTGCCCCACCGCCTAGGTAAGTTGGGAACTCCTTTCCACACTCCAACACCTGCATCCCACACACAGGATAGTTCAGTAGGTCCACCTAGCAGCTTCAGGCTGGGGGTAGCAGAGCACCCTTCGTGGAACCCTGCTTCGTAACACGAGATGTGCTGGGAGGTGGGTGGAGTTAGATATAAAAGAGTGGGAAGGTTTAGAATTGGAGTTCAGTTCAGTCTGGAGGAGAGGCTGAGAGCAGGCTGACAGGAGGTCAGCCTGAGGGGAGCTCAAGGCGGAGGAAGGCTGTCAGTCAGGAGAGGCTGAGGACTGGTCTTAGTGGAACGAGCTCCCTAGGAGAGGAAGAGAGGAAGGAGTGCTACAGCTGTCTCTGTGATCTGAGTCAGCTGGCACTGGGAAGGAACAGAAGGCGAAAGACATAGAACTGCAACCTAAGCTTCCATAAGAGAGAGAAGGAACAGCGCGGAACGAAGGAGTAGGAGAACAGAGAGGAGTTGTGGGTTGAGAGAGCACCCTGCCTATAGGTTCTCAACGCAAGGCCGGGGCCCGGTCCCCGAGGTTGTATGGACACTTATGGTTCTGCAGAAGACACCGGTGGAGTAGTTGGCTGTAAATGCACAACTCCCATCAAAGACTTGGGACACAACAGCAACTGGATAGAGAGCCAGGACTTCTGAGAGGGAGTCCCTGATAGAGGCTACAGCTGTCTGTCATATAAGGTTCTAGGAACATCTGACGGAGGAATTCCAGAGAACTACGGTACTGGAGTTCTTCACACTAAAAGGCGCAATAGAGGAGTCGTTCAGGAAAGGCACATGTTGGTGGAGTGTTGGAGAGGAGAACCCTGACTTGCCCGGGAGGTTGATTGAGTCTCTACCCCGGAGGACACAGCACGGAGGCAGGCACCAGTGGGTACCACGAACTGTGAGTAAAGCTTTGAAACTGCAAGCCCTGTTGTCCTCCATTCATTCGCCGTTAACACCTTCAGCACCGCTACATCTGGGTACCAGCATCTATACCATTATGCGCCTCTCCTCATCCATTGCACCTACACTGCCCTGGGACTACAGCTCGACCTGTGGGGAGCTATACCATCTTTGCTGCACCACACCATCAGTCCCAGCGGATCTGCATGCAGCGTTGGCTTACCATTTCCCTTGCCAAACACCACGGGTGGCGTCACGAACTATTCAAATAAACTTTAACACCATTAACATCACCGCCATTGATATTGGGCGCCCAGGGCCACGGACCGGGTCACCGCTGCTGTGACACATCCCCCGGACACCGGCCCGGTACCGGGTACACCGCTGCCCTGGGTGTGAGGGGCGACCCACCACCATGAAGTGTCACTATAAAGAGGTGTCCTGCATGAAGTTTCTTCATCAAGTGGAAGTGTCCACCATGAGGTCTCAAAATATACTGTAGGCAGTGGCATACCGCCAATGGTGGAAGGCCAGGTGACTGCTATTGGCCCCGTGAACCGGAAGAGACAGGTCTGATATCTCAGCGGAGCGGGCATGATGACATCATTACAGCTTGCCTGTTGTGTTTAGATGTGTGGTGCTTCCCGCCACACGCTCGGGAGACCGGAGCATCGGGTGGAATGGGTAGAGGTTAGGATTGCATTTTTTTTAAATCAGTGACTGATGGCAATGATAAAATATGGATGATGTAACGGGAATGATGGAATGTGCCGTGGTCCAAGGAGAGCCTAGAGGTACATAACTAGGTGAGCACCTGACTCTTTACTAGAGCCCCTGATGGTGGTGTTAGACTTGGCTCCCGATAAACACCAGGTGCTACTCCAGGACAGACCACGGACGCACGATAGCTGAACCACAAGGGACTGGTACCAGGAACAGACCTGAGAGAGGGACAGCAGATGAAATCAGGCACTGAAGAAACACAGGGACCACAGATACAGACAGGTTTGGTTTGGCTGATATACTGATAGGCACAAGCAGGTGCAGGCTCGTCCGTCTAGTATAGGGAAGCACTGGCAGGTGCTAGCTGTTAGACATGAGCCCTGGCAGGTGCAGCCAACACAGAGGGAGTGCAGGACGGGGGTCACGGTGGTAAGTAAGCCGGCATCCCTGCTGGGGAAGGCTATGCATGGACCATTATACTGTATGCAAGCAATTATACAGTGTTAAAGATGGGTTCCGTCATACTGAAGTCTCATCACATTGTGGAGGTGTCCACCATAAAGTCTCATTATAATATGAAAGTGTCTGCCATGAAGTATCATTATATAGAGGTGCCCTATATGAAGTCTCATCATCATATGGAGGTATCCACCATGAAGTCTCATAATATACTGGAGGTGTCCTACCATGAAGCCTCATCATCATATGGAGATGCCTACATAAAGTCACCATGCCACCATTAACACTCATCATCATAATTATATAGAGGTGTCATACATGAAGTCTCATCATCATGTGGAGGTGTCCACTATGAAGTCTCAAAATAATTCTGGAAGTGTCCTACTTGAAGTCTCATAATATACTGGAATTGTCCTACATGAAGTCTCATCATTATATGGAGATGTCCACTATGAAGTCTCATTATCTTGTGGAAGTGTCACCTATCATTATATGGGGGTGTCCTACATGAAGTATCATCATCACTTGAAGACTCATCATCATATGGAGATTTCCACCACAAAGTATCATTTTATAGAGGTGTCCGACATGAAGTACCATAACCATATGGAGGCATCTCCCATGAAGGTGTCCTCCTTGAAGACTTGAGGTTTCATAATATACTGGAGGTGTCATGCATGAAGTCTCATCATCACATCATCATGCAGAGGTGTCCTACAAGAAGTCTCTACACCATGTAGAGGCGTCCACTGCGAAACATGAAGTGTCATCATCATATGGAACTGTCCCCATGAAGTCAATAGTATACTGAGGTGTCCCATTTGTGGAGAGCTCCAGAACTCTTATGGACACCCTTCATAGTTATGACTATTTTTGCCTCCTGATGATCATAGTCTTCATGTTTTCTGTTGAGGGTGCAATTGGTGCCAGCATGGTGGAGACAAAGCTCTGGGGGAGCTGCTCCAGCCCCCAACCATTGAGTAAGACCATTTCTAAGGCTGGAGAGGAATGATTGGGCCTGGGATGGATTTAATGAATGCAGAGGAGAGAAGATGCAGATGAGTTTCACTACCACCACCCCCAGGGCCGGACTGGGACTAAAATTCAGCCCTGGCATTTGAAGTTACACAGGCCCACTAGTCACATGGTGACTATATAATATCTTTGTATTATGACACTGACACTTGGGGTACAGGATAATGACACTGACACTCGGGGTACAGGATAATGACACTGATACTCTGGGTACAGGATAATGACATTGACACTCGGGGTACAGGATAATGACACTGACACTCGGGGTGCAGGATAATGACACTGACACTCGGGGTACAGGATAATGACACTGACACTCGGGATACAGGATAATGACACTGACACTCGGGGTACAGGATAATGACACTGACACTCGGGGTGCAGGATAATGACACTGACACTCGGGGTACAGGATAATGACACTGACACTCGGGATACAGGATAATGACACTGACACTCGGGGTACAGGATAATGACACTGACACTCGGGGTACAGGATAATGACACTGATACTCGGGGTACAGGATAATGACACTGACACTCGGGGTACAGGATAATAACACTGACACTCGGGGTACAGGATAATGACACTCGGGGTACAGGATAATGACACTGACACTCGGGGTACAGGATAATGACACTGACACTCGGGGTACAGGATAATGACACTGATACTCGGGGTACAGGATAATGACACTGACACTCGGGGTGCAGGATAATGACACTGACACTCGGGGTACAGGATAATGACACTGACACTCGGGATACAGGATAATGACACTGACACTCGGGGTGCAGGATAATGACACTGACACTCGGGGTACAGGATAATGACACTGACACTCGGGGTACAGGATAATGACACTCGGGGTACAGGATAATGACACTGACACTCGGGGTACAGGATAATGACACTCGGGGTACAGGATAATAACACTGACACTCGGGGTACAGGATAATGACACTGACACTCGGGGTACAGGATAATGACACTCGGGGTACAGGATAATGACACTGACACTCGGGGTACAGGATAATGACACTCGGGGTACAGGATAATAACACTGACACTCGGGGTACAGGATAATGACACTGACACTCGGGGTACAGGATAATGACACTGACACTCGGGGTACAGGATAATGACACTGACACTCGGGATACAGGATAATGACACTGACACTCGGGGTACAGGATAATGAAACTGACACTCGGGGTACAGGATAATGACACTGACACTCGGGGTACAGGATAATGACACTGACACTCGGGGTACAGGATAATGACACTGATACTCGGGGTACAGGATAATGACACTCGGGGTACAGGATAATGACACTGACACTCGGGGTACAGGATAATGACACTGACACTCGGGATACAGGATAATGACACTGACACTCGGGGTACAGGATAATGAAACTGACACTCGGGGTACAGGATAATGACACTGACACTCGGGGTACAGGATAATGACACTGACACTCGGGGTACAGGATAATGACACTCGGGGTACAGGATAATGACACTGACACTCGGGGTACAGGATAATGACACTGACACTCGGGGTACAGGATAATGACACTCGGGGTACAGGGTAATGACAATGACACTCGGGGTACAGGATAATGACACTGATACTCGGGGTACAGGATAATGACACTCGGGATACAGGATAATGACACTGACACTCGGGGTACAGGGTAATGACACTGACACTCGGGGTACAGGATAATGACACTGACACTCAGGGTACTGGATAATGACACTGACACTCAGGGTACAGGATAATGACACTCGGGGTACAGGATAATGACACTGACACTCAGGGTACAGGATAATGACACTCGGGGTACAGGATAATGACACTGACACTCGGGGTACAGGATAATGACACTGACACTCGGGGTACAGGATAATGACACTGACACTCGGGGTACAGGATAATGACACTGACACTCGGGGTACAGGAAAATGTCACTGATGCTCGGGGTAGAGGATAATGACACTGACACTCGGGGTACAGGATAATGACACTGATACTCGGGGTGCAGGATAATGTCACTGACACTCGGGGTACAGGATAATGACACTGACACTCGGGGTACAGGATAATGACACTGACACTTGGGGTACAGGATAATGACACTGACACTCGGGGTACAGGATAATGACACTCGGGATACAGGATACTGGCACTGACACTCGGGGTCCAGGATAATGACACTGACACTCGGGGTACAGGATAATGACACTGACACTTGGGGTACAGGATAATGACACTGACACTTGGGGTACAGGATAATGGCACTGACACTCAGGGTAATGACACTTGGGGTACAGGATAATGACACTGACACTTGGGGTACAGGATAATGACACTGACACTTGGGGTACAGGATAATGGCACTGACACTTGGGGTACAGGATAATGACACTGACACTCAGGGTAATGACACTTGGGGTACAGGATAATGACACTGACACTCAGGGTAATGACACTTGGGGTACAGGATAATGACACTGACACTTGGGGTACAGGATAATGACACTGACACTCAGGGTAATGACACTTGGGGTACAGGATAATGACACTGACACTCGGGGTACAGGGTAATCACACTCGGAGTATAGGATGGTGACACTTGGGGTACAGGATAATGACACTGACACTCGGGGTGCAGGATAATGACACTGACACCCGGGGTACAGGATAATGACACTGACACTCGGGGTGCAGGATAATGACACTGACACTCGGGGTACAGGAAAGTGACACGGATACTCGGGGTACAGGATAATGACACTGGGGGTACAGGATAATGACGCTGACACTCGGGGTACAGGATAATGACGCTGACACTGGCGGTACAGGGTAATGACGCTGACACTCGGGGTACAGGATAATGACGCTGACACTCGGGGTACAGGATAATGACACTGACACTCGGGGTGCAGGATAATGACACTGACACTCGGGGTACAGGAAAATGACACGGATACTCGGGGTACAGGATAATGACACTGGGGGTACAGGATAATGACGCTGACACTCGGGGTACAGGATAATGACGCTGACACTGGCGGTACAGGGTAATGACGCTGACACTCGGGGTACAGGATAATGACACTGACACTCGGGGTACAGGATAATGACACTGACACTCGGGGTGCAGGATAATGACACTGACACTCGGGGTACAGGAAAATGACACGGATACTCGGGGTACAGGATAATGACACTGGGGGTACAGGATAATGACGCTGACACTCGGGGTACAGGATAATGACGCTGACACTGGCGGTACAGGGTAATGACGCTGACACTCGGGGTACAGGATAATGACGCTGACACTCGGGGTACAGGATAATGACACTGACACTGGGGGTACAGGATAATGACACTGACACTGGGGGTACAGGATAATGACACTCGGGGTACAGGATAATGACACTGATACCTGAGGTACAGGGTAATGACACTGGGAATACAGGGTAATGACACTGGGGTACAGGATAAAGACACTGGGGGACAGGATGATGGAACTGATTATCTTGCACTGGTGGACATATCATGTATCAGTTGGATGACTCCGGTTCTCCACTTCCAGCCAGTGATGTTTGTCACCACCGGAGGCGCTCTCTCCTCTGCAGACGCCATGTTCGGTCTCCGTTCTGTGACCTCCGGGCTGGTGGTATTCTCTGTTTCTGGCATTTTCGGGCCGTTTCTTTATTTCGGGATGGAGGCAGCAGGTTCACATTAAGACAAATATAATCGCTGCCAAACATTGCTCTATAATTAGCCGTTCCCGTTACCATATTCCGCCGCTCTCCAGTATTTATTTGGCTTTTTTCGTCTCCATTCCGTGCCCTGAGATTGTGTTTATCTCGCCTTTGTTTCATTTATGGGAATTTTCTCTGCTTTTCCATATCAAAAACTCATTTTGAGCCTGGCACGGACCCTTAGGGCAGGAGCCGGTGTCCTGGCTGTAGCATGTGTTTTTTAGCTCCTCGGTGGACACTTCTCAGATGCCACCTCCTTCCATGGACTCTTCTGATACCATCAGGTCCCGGAAACTGGTTACACCTAGTTCCCCAGTGCATCCAATGATGGAGAATGGGTGGTCACCCAGAACTTCGAAGATACCGGCATTGGTTTGGGGCAAATGTTGCATTGAAGTCCAGACATGAATCTGTCCACAAGTGGTCCCAAAGGGTGACATGGGGTTTTTGGCCCCTCCAAAGCATCAAAATTGACCAGCAACTCTCTACAGTAAAGACCCACAAAACAGCACCCCAACTCTCAACTCCTTTGACCTAAAAAGGAATCTCAACTCCTTGACCAAAAGGTAGGGGAGAAAACAAGGGGATCTGCTACCTTGGATCTAATCCTTATAAACAGGGAGGAAATGGTTGAGGAGGTAAAAGTGGCTGGGACCCTAGGAGGTACCATGCTATTTTAGAATTTTGGATTACTAGAGGCGGAAGACCTGTGAAGACTCAGACATCAAGGTTAGATTTCAGAAAGGCAGATTTTAAGGGATTCAGAAAGAGAATCGGAGGGATCCAATGGCTGGATATCCTTAAGGACAAAAATGTCCAGGAAGGATGGGAAATCTTGAAAAATGAAAATCTCAAAGCACAGTTGTTAACAATTCCGAAAAGAGGGAAGAATAGGAAGCATTTAAGGAAACCAGGATGGATGAACACAGATCTTAAGCACATGCTAAAAAGGAAGAAAACAATGTTTATAAAATGGAAAGAGGGAGGCATATCTAAAGAAGAATATAATGCTGTCTGCAGAACCTGCAGGGCACGAATCAGATTACTAAAGCTGACAATGAATTGAGGCTTGCAAGAGACATCAAAAGCAATAATAAAGGATTTTGGGGATATGTCAAAAGTAAAAGAAAAGTCAAAGATGCTATAGGATTTTTACAGGATGAAAATAATGAAATGGTAAGACAGGATGTTGATAAGGCCGAACTTTTAAATTCCTATTTTGCATCTGTTTTCTCTCAGAAAAGAAATGTAACATCAACTGTACATCACTGTCCTATTAAGGGAATAGAAGAATCCAGGATATCTATAAACAGAAAGTTAGTGAGGAAACACTTAGCTAGCCTAAATGAATTCAAGTCTCCAGGTCCAGATGAATTACACCCCAGAGTATCCATAATCTTTGAAAATTCTTGGAGAACAGGAGAAGTCACATTGTCATAGCATAGTTGCCTCAGTTTGTCACAGAGCTTAGAGTCAGCGGCCGGCAGAGTTGGCTCAATGGCAGAGCTGAATTTGTCAGAGTCATATGCAAAACCTGCAAATCAGTATAGCAAAAATGACTCATCAACGGAGCTGAGTTTGTCACAGTTTTTTTGCAGAGTTTCCTCGGCATCAGAGCTGAGTTTGTCACAGACTCTATGCATCATTGGCACAGCTGTTTTGCACAGTTTCCTCAACAGCAGAGCTGAGTTTGTCTGGAAGACATATCCAGAACTGGCACAATGGTACAGCAGACTTGGCTCAGCCACAGAGCTTATTTTGACACAGGTAGGCAGATGTGGCACTGTTTTTGCAAGGAAACAGCCATAATTTTATAATCTTAAAAACCCCTTTCTGTTTTGGCCATCACAATTCCTATCGATTGCAAAAACCTGATGCAGGGTTCCACCAAAGGCCACCAGGAGTGTTGGATTGTACATATAGTGTGTGAACAGTACTGCCATATAGGGTAATATAAATATCACTGCCCACTAAGGACATCAAGTATAGGGCCCTGGGTACAGGTTCCAGGTGTTCAGACCTCACCATTAGTAATAGGTGATGTGCCTTGTCCAACCACATATCCAAGGCTTAGAATCTTAAAACTAAGCTTCTGGCCAACATACAACTTTGTACAAGTTTCAACAATAGAATCTTTGGACTCATCAGAATGGTTAAAAACACACACGTATGAAGACAAAAAAAAACCTTTAGCACACCATGACCCGAGGTGTGGCTGCCAACACATTCATGGTGAGAACAAAGCCGAGGTCCCTCCGTGCTAAGAATACTCTCCAAAAACATCTGCTGAACTTCAAAAGTCCAGCCGCTTACGTTCTTATGAAAACAGAGCAGCCAAGTGACCCAGAATCCTCCTGTCTCGTTAACCCTTAGGTTGTTGTAGTCAAAACTGAAAAGTCAAAACAGTTGAGTGAGTGCATGAATGTCGCTCCCAGCTCAGAACTTTTCATGTAGGGTCCAAGTTATGGTTCACTTTGGAAGACTGCCGAGGGTAATACTGTCACATCATTCAGCCAATTGAACTCTTGACTATGAGTTTATTGCCCGTTAGGAGGTATAGAGATGCTTTTCACAACCGGCTTGTGTAATATATCAGCTTAGTGCCCCAAACAAAGGAGAATTGTGTCTTGGAAAATAAATGTCCTACAGCCTCCAATGGAATTTTAATTGTTGAATCGTGATGGTGATGAAGACATCGGGATTGGCAACAGCTCGGACTGAAAGTAAAATTCTATAGAGGTGGAAAGGTTCAGGGTAGAGAGGATGTGTATGAACCGGCAAAGGTAAAAAATTCTGGTAAAAATACCCCATATTCTTATTCTTCTCATACTCGATAAGGGTGGATTGACCATTCAGTAACTAAGGAAAGGTCCAGGACAAAGACCAACTTCGTATACTTGCCGACTGTCTAGGAAGATCCCAGAAAATGGGGAATTTTCCTGGACTCTAGAAGGTTGGCAATTTTCACCAGGAGAAATCCTGGAAACTCCCAATAAACAGGACAGCCAGACGCCTTTCTGTATGGGACACCAAGATCCTTCATCATCAACCAGAGCCCCAGCAAGCTTACAACATGGACATAGCTGTACAAAAAATTGCAACTACATTATAAAATTGTAAAAAAAAATCCATAAGTCCATTTTAAAAAGTTGGCAAATATGCTTTTAGTCCTCCACTGTTGGAATATCTTGGAGTTAGATAATATCAATATGGGCTAAAGTCCATGTGCTAAAGTCCTCAGTAATTGGAAATGGTTGGACATTCTAGCAACTCGGAACCATGGGCTTTGCTTTACTTTGGAAGGTCTAATGAGTTAGGAAACATTGCGAGAGCGTCTGCAAGTCCTAAAATGTTCTGATTATTAATGGAAAGTTTGAGGCTGCGTTCACACGTCGCAGTTTTTTCGCGGCGGTTTTTAACATGCGTTTTTGCCGCGAAAACGCAAAAAAACAGCATTCCTATGGGATTCCATAAAGCTGTGCTAATGCTGCGGATTTTCCCATGACGGAATAGCATCGCGGAAAAATACGCAGCATGCTCATTAATTTTGCGGAATCACGGCGATTCCGCCCACATTGGAATGCATTGTTCTGCTTACTTTCCGCATATGGCTGTGCCCACCATGCGAAAAGTAAGCAGAACATTTGGGGATGGTACCCACGGTCCGGAGGAGACTGTCCTCTGGGCTATGGGTACCACATCCTTATAAAAAATAGAATTAAAATAAAAAAATCTTCATATTCCCACCTTCCGGCGTCCTGCGGGCCTCAGCGATGCTCCCGTTCCCAGTAATGCCTTGCGAGACCTATGATGACGTCGCGGTCTCGCGATCACTGTAGCGGTCCCTATTCCTCGCGAGATCGCTACAGTATCGCGAGACCGCGACTGAGATCGCTACAGTATCGCGAGACCGCGACGTCATCAAAGGTCTCGCAAGGCATTACTGGGAACGGGAGCATCGCGGAGGCCTGGGAAGGCTGCGCGGGACGCCGGAAGGTGAATGTAACCCGATTTTTTATTTTTTTAATCATTTTTAACATTAGATCTTTTTACTACTGATGCCGCATAGGCAGCCTCAATAATAAAAAGTTGGTCACACTCGTCAAACACTATGTTTGACGAGTGTGACCAATCTGTCAATCAGTTCTCCAAGCGATGCTATAGATCGCTTGGAAAACGCTAGCATTCTGCAAGCTAATTACCCTTGCAAATCTCTAGTTTTTCCGCAGGAAAATTGCTGAAATTTAAAATGCGATTTTCCCGCAGAATGGAATTCCAGAATTCCCGCGGAAGTTATCGCGGGAATTCCGCAATGTGTGCACATAGCCTGAAGCTTTACGTACCATCAATGCTCTGCTCGGTCCTATGTGCTTGCTCTTCAAGATGGTTTTCTGGTCAAAATGTCATAAAAAGGATGAAAGTACAAAATATCTGGGAAGCTTTTCAGCAAGCCTACTAGGAAAAAATGGAGACCTCTTAGGAAAGTTGATAAGTATGTTCCGTTCTGGGTGGAAAAATCCAGCACAGTAAAGGCGGTCTATTCCAATCCTTACCATAGGGCCCCTCTCTTTTCTACTCTTCTATGTTGGTCACTATCCCAGCCCTAACCCTACAAATTTAGATGAGTTTCTCCAAGAAATTAACGACATCTTGCATTACTAAAAAAAATCCCTCCAATGTTATAGAGAATGTCCTACCATCAGTTGAACAGGAATTCACATTAGAAACATTTCTCAGTTGAAGATTGGGGTCATGGACTTGTTCGCCAATTCAGGACCACCGCTGTCCCAACACTGATCATGTTGAGGTGACCACTCTATAGACTGAAGACCCTTGAAATTGCAGAAAGAGACAAGCTTGTTCAATCAAGGGATCTGCAAACATGGGTGGTTACCTCTGTGGGAAAGCAACCGTCTGAAAAGCCAATGCAGAGTGACATTAACCCTGTTCAACTGGTGGAGCAGGTCCTAGATGTGAAATACTCCTTTAAAGACCTATTTTATAAACTCTGCTTCTTTGTTTTAGCTTTGTGTTTTGAAATGAAAATTATGATTTTTTTTAGCAATATCATTTATAACTTTTTTTTTCTAATTTTGGCGAAAGTCAAAGAAGCCAAAGGAAATGCAATTAGGTCAAGAAACAGAAGACATTCAAGCTGTGCTTGGTGGTGGTTCAATGGTGTTATATGAGGTTAGAGTAGATCATAGAGTTATAGTTGAGATGTTCCTTTCCTCATAAGGTTTTATGGATTTTTTTTTATCTTGCATTGACGTAGTCCCATCAGGATCCAGTAAATATTGAACTTTCTTCTGTCTTCTCTTGGTGCCAACGAGACTCTGGAAGGGGGTCAACTATTCGAACCATCTACTGGGAAAGACCCGCAGTTTCTTTCCTCGTGGCAGGGGCTCTAAGTCGGCCTTGAACAGGTTGATGTTCTTCACGAGAAATTTTTGATTTAGATGAGAACCTCAGTCAGGACTCCACACAATCTCAGCAGGACTTTACGTGAAGAGTCCAATTACCACTTCTCGGGCAGTCTGACCATTTTTCATTAGCCAATACATCTGGGAGACGCAGTGTTGACTGAATTCATGTTACGAAGATCAATTTTTACTTGGAGACTTTTTTTATTGTTCTACTGGATTTTGGTCAAAAGGAAGAAAATATAAGCAATATAAATTTGGATGACGTTCATGTGATATTACAGTCTAGAAAGAGTGTGAAGAGATAAACATCAGCAGGAGGCAATGTTTATGGTGTGTCAAAGTCTGGAGTGTTAGACGAGTATATAATGCATCACATACTTATTTCCTAATCGTTGCAGACTGAGGTTTCGAAAGACCCATCAAAGGGGGGAACTTGAACTTTCCTTGAGATTATCAAATTGCCACCAAAATGCATGGTAGATGTTGGTGTTCATTGGCGTATCCTCACGAGTGGAAAAATCTTACTGTCTGTGAGACACCTTCTGGAATCTGTGTACCCCATTCATGGATCCACACCACCTTGAGGTCCTAGTAGCTGTCTACCAAACATAGGTTTCCTTTCTAATGGTTAAGAATTTACAGATATCAATTTGGTGATCCACTGCAGCCAAAAGTGGTGGAGATACATGCACGTGGCTCTGTTTTTGAAGCAGAAAGTCCCTTTCACATGTCCAATTCTGGAAAACTTGCAACACATACAGGGGGTACAAAAGTATTTAGTCAGCCACCAATTGTGCACGTTCTCCCACTTTTAAAGATGAGAGAGGCCTGTAATTGACATCATAGGTAGACCACAAATATGACTGTCACAATGAGAAAACAAATCCAGAATATCACCTTGTCTGATTTGGCAAGATTTATTTTGCAAATTATGATGGAAAATAAGTATTTGATCAACTAAAAACATGCAAGATATCTGGCTCTCACAGACCTGTAACTTCTTCTTTAAGAGGCTCCTCTGTCGTCCACTCATTACCTGTAGTAATGGCACCTGTTTGAACTTGTTATCAGTATAAAAGACACCTGTCCACAACCTCAAACAGTCACACTCCAAACTCCACTATTGTGAAGACCAAAGAGCTGTCGAAGGACACCAGAAAAACAATTGTAGCCATGCACAAGGCTGGGAAGACTGAATCTGCAATAGGCAAGCAGCTTGGTGTGATGAAATCAACTGTGGGAGCAATAATAAGAAAATGGAAGACATAGAAGAACAATAATAATCTCACTCGATGTGGGGCTCCATGCAAGATCTCACCCTGTGGGGTTAAAATGATCACATGAACGGTGAGCAAAAATCCTAGAACCACACGGGTGGACCTAGTGAATGACCTGCATAGAGCTGGGACCACCGTAACAAAGGCTACCATCAGTAACGCACTACACTGCCGGGACTCAGATTCTCCAGTGCCAGACATGTCCCCCTGCTTAAGCCAGTACATGTCCGGACCCGTCTGAAGTTTGCCAGAGAGCATTTGGATCATCCATAAGATTATTGGGAGAATGTCATATCATCTGATGAAACCAAACTGTTTGGAACTGTTTGGCAGAAACAAAACTTGTTGTGCTTGGAGGAGACAGAATGCTAAGTTGCATCCAAAGAACACCAAACCTACTGTGAAGCATGGGGGTGGCAACATCATGCTTTGGCGCTGCAAAGGGACCAGGATGACTGATCCGTGTACATGAAAGAATGAATTGGGCCATGTCTCATGAGATTTTGAGTGCAAACCTTCTTCTATCAGCAAGAGCATTGAAGATGAAACATGGATGGGTCTTTCAGCACGAAAATTATCACAAGCACACCACCAGGTGTCATGATATTGACTCAGTCCATTTACTCTCTCGGCTTTCTGATCTCCAGCTTCCTTTTGACTATCCCTCTGCCTCACCCCTCCGGTACCTCGTTATCTTCTGGTTTTGACCTTGGCACGTGTGACTACTCTCCGGCATCTATTGTCTCCTCTGCACCCCGGCGCCTGGCGCCGCCCTTGGCCATCTCCCACTCTGTCACGTGGTTCAGGTCCTGCTTGCTACCGGTGAGTTCTCCACCGCTCTGCTTTCAGCTCCCTTGCTGCGGCGCGCAGCCCTCCCCGCAGCAGTTACACCCAGGAGCCTTGACGCCGGGGCAACTAAGAAGTGGCTTCGTTAGAAGCATATGAAGGTCCTGGAGTGGCCTAGCCAGTTTCCAGATCTCAACCCCATAGAAAACCTTTGGAAGGATTTGAAAGTCCGTGTTGCCCAGCGACAGGCCCAAAAACATTACTGCTCTAGAGGAGATATGCATGGAGGAATGGTCCAACATACCACCAACAGTGTGTGGCAACCTTGTGAAGACTTACAGAAAACGTTTGACCTCTGTCTTGCCAACAAAGGATATATAACAAAAAATTGAGATGAACTTTTGTTAATGACCAAATACTTATTTTCCACCATAATTTGCAACATAAATCTTGCCAAATCAGACAAGGTGATTTTCTGGATTTGTTTTCTCATTGTGACTCTCATAGTTGTGATCTACCTATGATGTCAATTACAGGCCGCTCTCATCTTTTTAAGTGGGAGAACTTGCACAATTGGTGGCTGACTAAATACTTTTTCTCCACTGTACCTATTAAAATCTATGGAGCTTTGCACATTTGAAAAGGCCAGAGTTTGATCCAATTGTCCAGCAGGAGAACATCAAACACCGATCCCAGAAGGACGTCATCACTGGGTGGACCTCAGGGAATTGGCGGAACATCGGGACACGGACATCAGGCCACCAGGAACACGGACATCAGGCCACCAGGAACACGGACATCAGGCCACCAGGAACACGGACATCAGGCCACCAGGAACACGGACATCAGGACACCAGGAACACGGACATCAGGACACCAGGAACACGGACACCAGGACACCAGGAACATGGACTGGACATCAGGACACAGGCAGGGCATCAGGACTCGAATCTTAGATAGAGCATCAGCACACTGGCATCGGACTCCGGACATCTGGCAGCGACCGACAGGATCCGGACATCAGGCTGCGGACATCAGCTACGGACATCAGGCCGCAGTCATCAGGCTCCGGACCACTGGCAGCGATCGGCAGGCTCCGGACATCGGGCAAAGAAGCATAGGATCCGGACATCTGGCAGAGGACATCAAGCACAGCACATCTGGAAGGGGTCGTCAGACACCGGACATCAGGCCGTGGTCATCAGGCTCCGGACGAGAGGCCATGGTCATCAGGCTCCGGTCATCTGGCAGCGACCTAGAAAGGAACCCCAGCGGTCTGGTGCAAACCCTGCCGAGTTGGACTGGAACCGGCAGGGAATTGCACCGAATCCCCAGCTGAGCACAGAGTGGCAGAAACCCAGCGGACACACCGGACTCCTACTTCCTAGATGAATCCAGGTTAAATCACAGCAAGTCAGGTAGCAAAGAGTCACAGTCACTGGGCACAGGGTTCAAGACACGGAGGGACCTCAGGAACATCCCACAGAGGACACAGTTCAGACAGGGTCAGGTAAAGGAGCAGGTCCAGAATTCAGGGAACAAGACACAACATAGACGGGCCTGGATATGCAGCCTCCAGGAAGGGCGATCTGGGTATTACTGCCCCCAGAGCAGGCAAAGAAACAAGACACAACTCAGACAGAGTCAGGTGCAGGAACAAATCCAGGATTCAGGAAACAAGACACAGGTGCAAGGCAAGACTCCACACAAACACAGGGACCAGGATATTCTGCCTCCTGGGAGGGCGGACATGGGCCAGTATATTCTGCCTCCTGGGAAGACGGACAGGGACGAGGGCCAGGATACTCTGCCTCCTGGGAAGGCGGACAGGAACGAGGGCCAGGATATTCTGCCTCCTGGCAGGTGGCAAAACACAGTTCACACAGGGACAAAGAGCAACAGCTCCCCCAGAACTGATCGCAATCAGAGCAGGAGCTGAACACACATACTCACATCGCTAGGTTCAGGAACTCAATGCAAAGCTCTGGTGACGCCCCAAAGGGGGAGGGAACTTTATATAGCAGCTGCCTCACAGTGATAGGCTGGAGCAGCAATTGTAGCATACACCCATTCCTCATAAAAGCAGGGGAGGTGTGGCCGCGCGCACCCTAAGCAAGGCCAAACAAATCAGCATTGCAGAGGACACCTGGCGAGAGCTGCAAGCCTGAACAAACGTGGTAAGCCATACACAATGTAGAGGACCTATTAACCCACGGATAGCTTTCCACAGCAGCAGCCAGGGACCGCACCAGTGGGTGGTCTTGCAAAGCAGCGGAGCCACGCACGCATGTACCGCTACGCAGCGGGGAAGGGACCTGAGCAGCATCCATAACGGTAACAGGCAACAGTATCCCTGCTAGTTAGGAGGAGAGGAGCAAAGGGTTAATGCAGACATGCAGAGTAATGCCGGGGAAGCAAAGTACAAACACACCGGCATTACACTTGGTCTGATTTGTGGACCTGTCAATTAGTTGGTCCGTGAAACATCCTTGTCCTTCCCTTTAAAAAATGTGGATGTGATAAACCAGCCTTTAGGGTGTAATGGTGTCAAAAGTTTGGCAATCTTCATATCTCCAGCACTAATATCATGTTAATAGGAGGACCTAATTGGTGATGTTCCTGGATATGTCCTTAAGAGAACAAAAAGTATTGCTATCTAACAGACATCTTATATCTGCCACCCCACGGGTTTAGATTGTAAGGTAGACACAAGAGGCATGTTCCCCAGGCCTCATCCACCTTGAGATCTTAGGAAGCATCCACCAAAGGCTGATTTTGTTTTTAATGGTAGTCAATTCATCGTTCATGTCTAGGACCAAGTCTCAGAAAAATGGGTATAACCATATAGCACTAAGGTGACAATTCAAACCAAAAAAAAAAGTTGAAGAAATATCATGCATTTGGCTTTTTCTGGATATGACAGGACCAGGCACCATAGAGATGGCAACCATCTTCAATATGTTATTGTGAAATGGACAACCCTATAGTTCCATCTGTAGTTTTTTTAGAACTTGGGTCATGGCTCCACATCCAACCCAGGAAACATCTGCTTTAGATTTTAATGAACGTCTCTCAGGTTCTCCAGTTTCTCGCCACATATTGGTCATTGTGTGAGCGGTACATTATCTGTGTGGTGCTACGGAATATGCTAGTGGTATAAAACATGAGTGATAGATTTATAAATACTTAATGGCCAATGGTAATGGCTTCCATCCGCGGCATCTTCTCAGACGTGTAAAGACGGGAAGACTTCCAGTTCTGAGTATTTCCAGCCAATTGGTTCATAATGTAACATAATGAAATCCAGCAGAAGTAAAGCTCAGGCACAATATTGGGAGGGGGGGGAGCTCTGTGGTGTAGAAAATGGGAAAAGAATGTATCTCACCATGCCAATCCAATGTGGTCTCATCAGGTGCCAGAATACACAAAAGGGGTGTAGAAGAACTGCGGAAGAACCCAAATCTTCCATAAATCCTTACATCAAGTAGGAAATGCTCATTATCGCGTTTGAGGTCAACCACATGGTAACAAATAGTAATATCGGAATAATCGCTCCCTATGGAAGTGTATGAATACAATAGGTGGGGGAGTAGGTAAAAGCCTTGTAACCAAAAAAAATTGTTCGAATTTGGAAATATGGGTCAACGCAGAGTCAGGAGGCAGCAGGAAAGCTCAGAGTGGTCAAGGAAACGTTAAAATTGATGTTTTCAGGATTTCAGAGGATTGACTATTTTTGAGACAGAAGAAAATCAAGCAGCGAGTACATAAATCTTTCCACATAAAGACGAAAATGAAGCTTTGTTGTCTTGAGGATATGACGTGATTTGACTCCCATCTCAGATTTTAGATGATTTGGTAAGACTAAGGTGGATCGGTCAGTATTTGGACCAATAATGGGGTAAGACTTGAGAAGCTAAATACTCTATGCAATAAAGATGTTACCTCATCTGGCCACTTTTGACCACCAAAGACTATGAAGCCCAAAATCCTCTGGTCCTATGGTCAAATGAACCTCAAAAGTATCCAGCAATAGTCTCAAATCCATTGACGTAAATAGCTCTGCCGTCACCATAGTTTAGAAATTCTAGAACTTTAAAACTCAAATGGACAAGAAGGATTGACCCGGGTCCCACCTAATTAAAAAGTCCCACTGATGTCTTCAAGCTCAATGACATCGTAGCTAACGGTAAAGGCCCACTTTATGGTCGACACAACTTTACCACCCTCAAAACCCATGAAGACGACCATTGTGTTTTTCCAACACCATAACAATCCATCTAATTGAAATATCAACTTTTTAAATAACTTATTGGATGCCTTCTAAAATTATCATGGGGTAACCAGTAGCTCAGGTCAGCCAAACTAGAGACTCCTCAAAAAGTAATACAGACCTCCCCACCCCTGTAGACAGCATTGTTTTGGGGTCCTTGCCCCTCATCAGTGTACTGGTTGGCTGAATGAGATGCTAACTTTCCTGCCTGAGACACCACAGCAGACCCTTTTGTAATTTCTCTCTCTATGGGGCAGATCTTTTGACAGATCAGCTTTTTTGCCTACACTGCTTAAATGCTGCCCCTAATTACACCACCTGAGACATCGGCAATCTTCCATCCCTCTGATGTATCTTGGATGGAAGATAAAAGGTAAAACTGTGATTCTCCCCTGATTACTCGCTAACCTGCTGCTCATGCCCTCTGCAACCGACCTTGAGGAATGGGAACTTGTCCCCTAAATAATTTAGGATATGTCTACAGTACATAACTATGCTACTCCTCAAGCACAAGTCTCCACCTAGTCACACACCAACCCTTAAAACTGGGACACCATTCTGATTGCTCTCCCATCTGCTGTGACTTTGTGCGTTCTGCGATTGACCCCAAGTCACAGAATCTTGACTTCTAAATAACCCAGGTCACGTCTAATGTTTACACCTATGCTACTTTTCACACACATTCCGCTTAGTCATACACCAAGTAAACATCTTAACCCTTTAAAACTGGGACACCTCCCTGATTTATCTCCAATCTGCTGCTTGTGCCCTCTGCAAGTGACCCTAAGTATCAGAAAATTGACTTGTAACTTACCTAGGATATTTCTGCAGTGTATAGCTAACCTACCCCTCACTCACATACCGCTCAATCATACACCAAGCAAATAGCTTAACCCCATAAAGCTTTGGCACCCACTGAATGCACAGACATCAGCTGCTCGTGCTCTCTGCAAGTGACCCTGTCAGAAACTTTACCTGTAAATTACCTAGGACATGTTTGCAGTTCACATCAAAGCTACCCCTCACTCACATCTCACTCAGTCATACACCAAGCAAATAACTTAACCCCATAAAAGCTGGGGCACCCCCTGACAGCACAGCCATCAGCTTCTCGTGCCATCTTCAAATCTTCAACTGATCCTGACTGTAAGAAACGTGACCTGTAAATTACCTAGAACATGTCTGCAGTGCATATCTAATTTGCGAGCAATTGCACCATAACTGTGGAGGGGCTACAAATGGGACAACTTAAAGGGATCAGTCCACTGTAATAGTGCTCAGTCCATTTTCAACCCTGTAATGTTAAGATATGTCGGTAAAGTGTGATGTTTCTGGAACATTCTAGAATCTCCCATTTCACACTACTGAGGACATTGTAGCCAGTCAAAGCCGCAGCATCCCCGCTCAACAGCTCTGTGTCTGCATTGGTTATAGGACACTTCCTCTGCAAGCATTTGTCCTCCACAGCTATCTGCCTATATCTATGTAATCATGCCCACCTTTTGGGAATAAATGATAAATTTATCAGTTTGTCTCCATGCTCTAAGAAACGAACTATGCGCCTTTTTTAGATAATCGCTACTAATTTGGGAGTTTGCCACGGACCCTCTTAATTAACTCTTTGATTAAGTGAATCGTGGCTGGTGGCAGCGTGGTGTGTTCGGTTGGTTGGGCTAGTTGGCAGTACAGAAGGGTCTTATATGCTGAATGTGTGGCTGTGGCCAAAGCATTGATAATTCCCTTACTGCAGTTGTCTAATTGCCCGTGCACAACAAGCAGCCCATCCGGCGACTAATTATCCTAGGTGTAGTTCCCTGACTGACCTGAGGATAAGGGGGGCGCCGGAGAGCTGCGAGTTCCAAAGTGGAACTGAGAAAGTGGGATATCCATATATCCCCGCAGTTCTTGGAAGGTTATTAGCAGTGGTGGGGCATCCAAAATACCCCCCTGCGGTAAATTGTTAGAGCAAGATTAGCTTGCTGTATATTTTTGTCACATGGTGCCAGTGGTGGGATAACTGAGATAAGCCCCCACTGTGCCTGTGATAGCCGTGTGCCAGCAGTGCGTCGCATCCCTCCGTCCGCTGACATACCTGTGTCAGTGGTGGGATCGTGACATATTGGTGGCACAGGGTACGCTTTCGTCACAAACCCCCTTATGGGATCTAAGAGAAAAACCAGGAAGTTTTAAGTAATGCAAAAATCATGCTGATATTTCTGTTCCTGGCATAACTATAGGGACGATCTTCTTCCAACGGGAGTCGAATTAACATCCCGGCAGGAGGAAAAAGTCCTAAATCCCGGGTAAAAACAACTCATTGACATTAATGAGCCATAACTCCCCGGAGGATGTCACTTCTGGCCCTCAGCTCGGGCTGTGCAATGTTTTGGATTTTTTTCATCTGCTCGATATAAATGACCTCATTTCTCATAAAGTTGACTATGCGTTTTTTTCTTTAAATTATCTATTTAAGTGGGCGCCAAAAATTCTGCAAGGAGAAGCACCGGCTTCAGCCTAAATAAGGACAGCGGCTGCGGGGCCACGATGTCCACAAGACAACGGCTCCGAGTCTGTCATACAATACACAGGTGAGCGCTGACATCTCCGATAACTCGGGCTGTAGACAGACGGGTGATAAAGGGGCGAGCGTCTCATCAGGGTCAATAACTGACCAAATCTGTGATAAATGCAGGGTATAATTATAGGGGTGCAAAGTCGCCCCCAGGTCACCAGGCTGTAGGATTCGGAGGTCTGACACACAAAACAAAATGTCACTGGGGCCCAAGGTTAGATTTTGTCTAGGGGCTTCTGGTTTCACCTCTGAAAAGCAGAGAAGTCTGTACATACCCTTATTCCTGCAGCCCTCGTTATTCCCAGGGACCACCACAGACAATGGCCCAATGCCGCGGGTCTGGTTCAGGGACTGAATTTGCTTAATTGTCTGATCTGGGACTTGTATATAGGTGTGAAGAAACCAGATTGTATCTTAATTTCCCAGACAACCATGTTTTTGCAAACCAAGAAGAATTGACTTTTTATCTGTATATTGCTTGTGGATTTAAGTGTTTATCTCTGGTGGGTCAAGAAGACAGACTTGCATACCATTTAACATACTGTGTAAGGGTCCCGTTTCACATAGCAACGCTCCAGCGATCCCGACAACAATACAACCTGGTAAGGATCGCTGGTGCGCCGCTACATGATCACTAGTAAGCTGTCAAACAGGCAGATCTATTCAACGACGCAGCAACAATACGGCGATCCGTATAACGACCTTGGCGGTCGTTGGTACCTTGTAACACAGCAGCTATTCTGATGACTCAAGCCTGCGTCCCTGAGTTCTGTGTCGCCAACGAGGTCGCTCGTCGGCATTAAACACAACGATGCATGCTAGCCAGCGGGACGCCAACGATCAAAAAATGGCCCTGGACATTCGAGCACGATCAGCGATATCCAGCGGGGGGGGGGCGGTCGCCGCTGTCACACGTAGTGAGACAGCTGGCGAGATCGCTGTTGCGTCACAAAATCTGTGACGTTTCAGCGATCTCGCTAACGATCTCGTAATGTAAGAAGGGGCCTTAAGTAACAGTGACTTGTACATAGTGTATGTTCATCTTTGTTTATTGTGTGCTGATATGATAATTGTGTATTGTATTCTATAACCAGTTTGTTGACTTCGAAGGTAGACAGGGAAATGCTGTGAGGGTGCACTGAAGGACACTGGGTAAATCTAAAAACAGGTCACCTGCCTCGGGTATAAAAGAGACTTCTTTTCTTCTGGTTGGTGTCACTCTTCAGTATCTCAGCTCTAGGTACTTCGGACTCAGCTGAAAGAACACAGGACTACTCTCGGTTATCTCTCTACACTTGTCGTTACCTCCTCTCTGCGTGCATATCACAGGTGGAGTAGCGATCCTGGGAGCTTGGACATAACATCTACCATTATCCTGGTGACAGCGGAAGGGAGGGGTGAGACCCTGTAATGTGCACCATCTTGGGGTAATTGCTGGGATTGTTCTGTTTGCTATTGGGTGTGGTTCAATTATGTATTGCCACACTGTTTTACCCTAACCCTGTGTTGTCTGTGTAGTGTATTGCCCACCGGGAGATAGAGCGGGTGTTCAGTGGTATGAGCCCTGGTCCATGCAGTCTTGCTAAAGGCAGCCTGGCCAGCGTTTCTCCACAATTGGTGGCAGCAGAGGGATACTACTCAGCCCGGCGGAACCAGGGGAGCTGCAGGGGACTAGTGTCCGTAGACACCATTCAGAGCTTCACAACCAGAGAGGCATGCAGACAGACCCAGCAGACCATTAATGAGGCATACACAGTAGGTTTCGGACACCACCATATCCAACCCCACCAACTCGGCCTTGAGAAGAGGACCAGAGTGGATGTATAGCCATAACATAGCTGATTGGGCTAAATATCTGTGGACTAGTTTGACTGGTCGGGCATGGGATGCTGCAAGGTCACTTGGGCCTCATGACTGCCAGGATTATGGAACTATTAAGGACACCCTGCTGGCATTTTTTACCATCACCCCCGAGAGATATCGCACCAAGTTCCAGACATTGTCTCACCAGGGGGTCTCCTATGTAGAATTTGGCAGTAAACTCCAGAGACACTGCAAACGCTTGCTTGGCGGTAGGGGGGCAACTGTGTTGCTGCCCTTCGGAACGTGATCATGCTTGAGCAACTTATGCAGAAGATGGCCCCAGAAATTCGAGAGTGGGTAGCTGATCGGAAGCCCGATACTCCAGAGCAACCGGCCCAATTGTCTGACAAATTTACAGCCAACCGACCTCGCTTTAGACCCGATATTCCCACCGATCCAAGATGACCTTTCAACCAAAGATGTGACCGACCACCAGGACCAAGGGTTACCAACAGTACCCGTGAGTGGCCCAACTCAAGGCACTGTAATATGTGCGGGCGTCTTGGACACACTGCCAAAAATTGTTACCAGGGCCGGGGCCCCATGCCCGGAGCCCGTCTAAAGGCTCACCCAGTCAACATCTGCCAACATGAGCCAGCAGGGTCGGAGGTATGCTATTCCCAGGATACACCAGCAACAGAGATATATCATGTCGATACTACACAGTTGGCTGGCCAGCCTACACCAGCCAACCTCCTATGCCACATCCAGTCAAAGTCAGTGATATCCAGGGACTTTAGGACACTGGGTCCTCCATCACACTGGTCAGCCCAGATATTGTTCCACCTGAACACTATCTACCAGGTCACCAAGTGACCATCTCCCTGGCTGGAGGTCAGCGCTTGGACATCCCTCTAGCCTGTGTGCAGCTGGACTGGGGTACTGACCAGGGAGAGGTCGAAGTGGGACACATGGATGGCCTCACCACACCTGTTATTTTGGGGAATGACCTCAGACAAGGACTGTCCAGCCAATTTGTTACTGTCATCACCCAAAGCCAATCCAAGAAACACCCTGATGTCGATCCTTCTGCCACCCTTCCTGAGGACAACCAACACTCCAAGCCTCCATCAACCCCCTCTGAGCCAAAGGCGGTGAGTACACTTGACCAGACTGCTGCCATTGACTGGGGGAGGCAGATCGCAAGGAGTTTAGGGAAGCCCAACTCATGGACCCCACCCTAGAATTTGTCTGCAGTGCAGCCGCTCGACCTGGGGAAACAAATCAGGAGGAGGTGTATAGATGGGAGAATGGAAATATAGGGAAAAGCCCGCATCATGCCCAGAGAAACCCTGGACCTGTGTCCATCAGCTCTTGGTGCCTCGGCAGTATCGGTCCCAACTCCTGCGCTTGGCACATGACGTTCCTGCAGCTGGGCACATGGGGGTGGGAAAGACCCAGGTTCGACTACTGCGTAGTTTCTTTTGGCCAAAGATCACCCAAGAAGTGCGGAAATACTGAGCCTATTGTCCGATTTGTCAACGGATGGGGGGAGCACCCTGCTGTGCCCGCTCCAATCCATGCCCTTGATAGATGAACGCTTCCAGAGGGTTGCCATCAATTTAGTGGGTCCTTTAGCTATTCCCAGCCGCAGCGGAAAGAGGTTCATTCTCACCCTGGTCGACTTTGCCACCCGCTATCCGGAGGCCGTTACCCTGCCATCCATAGATGCAGCGCACATGGCTCAAGCTCTACTGGACATTTTTAGCCGAGTAGGGTTGATACAGGAGATATTGACCAACCAGGGGACCCAGTTCCAAAGCGAGCTAATTCAGACCCTCTGGGAGAAACATGGTGTCCGCCCCATGCGTACCACCACGAAACAAATGGGCTGTGTGAGCGTTTCAATGGAATGCTCAAGCAGCTCATTAGCCGGTATGTGGAGTCCGAGGGAGGGGACTGGGAGAAAAACTTGCAGCAACTCCTTTTCGCCTACCGTGAGGTGCCGCAGGATTCTACCGGGTTCTCACCTTTTGAATTGCTGTATGGCCTAAAAGTACGAGGGCCATTAGAGCTAGTAAGGGAGAGTTGGGAGGGCACTTTTCCCACAGAAGAGGTTCCCATTCTGGAGTATGTCCAAAAGTATAAGGAGAAGATAAGGTACCTCATGGTCTTAGCCCATGGGAATTTAGAAATAGCTCAGGAAAGGCAACAACGGTGTTACACCCGTACTGCAAGAGTGCGAGAACTTACTTGTGGACAGAAGGTTCTAGTTCTAGTATCAGTGCACAAAAACAAGCTGCAAGCCATGTGGGCAGGTCCATTCACCATCACCAAGAAATGTGGGGAGACTGACTACACTGTGGCTTTGGATAGAGAGGGTGTTCGTGAACGGACCTATCATGTTAACAGATTAAAAGATTATGAGGAAAGGGAAGTTACCAACCTAGCAGTTTGTCTCCCCCCTTTAGATGACCCAGATGTGGACGAGATGCCTGACTTATTGGTGGAATCCAAAAGAGGAATGGGGGTAGCGGATATCCTATTGGGGGAGCGGCTTCGTCCATCACAGAAGCAACAATTAACAGAACTGCTAGGAACATATGGCTCCCTGCTCACGAATCAGCCTGATCGAACCCCATTGATCCAGCATCATGTCAACACAGGGGTAGCCACTCAACTCAGACAACCAGCCTACTGGGTGACACCTCCATTGTTGGCAATGATGAAGGCCGAAGTGGATGACATGTTGAATATGGAGGTCATAGTTACTTCCCATAGCCCATGGGCAGCCAGTGTAGCGTTGGTGCCCAAGAAAGACAAGAGTACTCGCTTCTGTGGGGACTATAAGCGACTCAATGAGGTCACCATTACTGACGAGTACCCCATGCCTCGGGTGGATGAACTACTAGACAGATTAGGCGGATCTTGGTTCATATCTACCATTGATTTGAGCAAGAGATACTGACGGATCCCACTCACAAATGAGGCTAAAGAGAAGTCTGCATTCATCACCCCTTTTGGCCTTCATGAATTTACCAGTGAAGCGATGGCCGGGGAACCACCACAGTGCAGGGAGACTACGGTACACAAGATGAGGTGCGAACAACAAAGGGTAATTTTATTGGAAGGCAAGGAATGAAGTGGATGAGGAAGGTGCAAACAGGGGTATGCAATGGCAAAAGATCATTTACAAGAGTTTGTATTCTTTAGCTGGGTCATCAAATAGCACGGTGCTCCATCTATTACAGAATCAATATATGTCAAACAAGCAATTGCAAACAATAAACAAAGAATGGTGATACGCTACGTATAGCCTCCCTGGCCTCTACTAAACAGGCCACATGGCTGCCGTGTTTTGTCTATTGAAGCCTACTCCAGGCCCTGACGTGCACAAAACAGGAAAAAACTCACGGTGATGTTGGGGACTCAGATCCAGTCCCGGGGGCCCCCAACAGTCTAGTACGGTGGTGCACACGGCTCTCTGCCAGCTCCGTGAAATGTGGTCTTCTCCTTGCTTCTGGGTGCTGGAAACTGGAAATCCCTTTCTCGGTATCTTCATGGCTTCTCAGGCTAGCACAGGACAGCCACGCTTGCTACACCCGAAGAGTTTGTCCAATTTCACGAGTTCACTTTGTCCCAGGCTATGGGACCTCTTTCACTGCAACATGCACAGACATCCTCTGCAGCAGCTCACAGGCTCACCAGGCTCAACCCATCCCCTCAACACAGGGCAGTTCAATAATACAGTCTACTGCAGGGGGGAGCAGAACATTCCATCACACCAGACAAGGGGGTGCTGTCTCTTAAAGTGGCAGCGTGTGCCTTACTGTCCATAACAGCACCACCCCCCCCTACACCAGCATGCCCTTTGGGATGAAGAATGCCCCGGCTACCTTCCAAAGGATGGTGGACCATTTATTAGAGGGATGTCAGAGGTATGCCCAGGCCTACCTGGATGACATCGCTATCTTCAGCGATACCTGGGAAGAGCATCTTCAACATATGTCACAGGTACTACAGTGGGTAGCAAAAGCCCTGCTTACCATCACACCTGACAAGTGCCAAATGGGGATGGCTGAGGTACTATACCTTGGATATCGGGTAGGAAGTGGGTGCATTCGTCCCGAACCTGCAAAAGTAGAAGCCATTACCCAGTGGCCTCGCCCAGCCAACCAACAGGTACATGCCTTTCTAGGGACCGCAAACTAGTATCGAAAGTTTATCCCCAATTATAGTACAGTAGCAAAGCCTCTCACTGACCTTACCACCAAACGATATGCCCGCCATCTCATGTGGACCCCAGAGTGCGAGACCGCATTCCTCCAGTTGAAAACCCAGCTAGCCCAAAGCCCAGTCCTGACTTCCGCTGTCGGTTCATTCAGACAAACGCAATGGACACCGGATTGGGAGTCATACTCAGTCAAGTGGCGGACAATGGTCAGAAATACCCTGTAGCTTACGTTTCCCGGAAACTGTTGGACCGGGAGAAAGCATGCGCCACAATAGAAAAAGAATGCTTGGCCATTATCTGGGCCTTAAAAAAATTGCAGCCCTACCTCTACAGCAAGGAATTCACGGTCATAACTAACCACAATGCTTTAAGTTGGCTAAATCGGACTGCTGGGGACAATGGACATTTACTCAGATGGAGTCTGGCCTTTCAGTCCTATAATTTTTTTGTCTCCCATAAAAAGGACAAAGATCACGGAACTGCCAATGGACTGTCCGGACAAGTAGAGAAGGATGACCGGAAGCCTATCACATCTGGACAATTAAGATGGGGGAGCAATGTGAAGAAACCAGATTGTATCTTAATTTCCCAGACAACCATGTTTTTGCAAACCAAGAAGAATTGACTTTTTATCTGTATATTGGCTTGTGGATTTAAGTGTTTATGTCTGGTGGGTCAAGAAGACAGACTTGCATACCATTTAACATTCTGTGTAAGTCTGTAATACTGACTTGTCCATAGTGTATTCTTATCTTTGTTTATTATGTGCTGATATGCAAATTGTGTATTGTATTCTATAACCAGTTTGATGACTTTGAAGGTAGACAGGGAAAGGCTGTGAGGGTGGACTGAAGGACACTGGGCAAATATAAAAACAGATCACCTGCCTCGGGTATAAAAGACTTCTTTTCTTCTGGTTGGTGTCACTCTTCAGTATCTCAGCTCTAGGTACTTCGACTCGGCTGAAAGAACACAGGACTGCTCTCGGTTATCTCCCTACACTTGTCGTTACCTCCTCTCTGCGTGCATATCACAGGTGGCGTAGCGATCCTGGGAGCTCGGACATAACATCTACCAATATCCTGGCGACAGCGGAAGGGAAGGGTGAGACCCTGTAATGTGCACCATCTTGGGGTAATTGCTGGGATTGTTCTGTTTGCTATTGGATGTTGTGGTTCAGTAAAGTATTACCACACTGTTTTACCCTAACCCTGTGTTGTCTGTGTAGTGTATTGCCCACCGGGAGATAGAGCGGGTGTTCAGTGGTATGAGACCTGGTCCATGCAGTCTTGCTACAGGTAGCAGGGCCAGTGGACGAGAGCACCCACTGACCCCGTTTCTCCACAATAGGGCGCCTGGTCTCAGATCTGTATTTAGGGGCCTGGTCTCGGGTCTGTTTTTAGGCGCCTGGTCTCGGGTCTGTTTTTAGGCGCCTGGTCTCGGGTCTGTTTTTAGGCGCCTGGTCTCGGGTCTGTATTTAGGCGCCCGGTCTCGGGTCTGTATTTAGGGGCCTGGTCTCGGGTCCGTATTTAGGCGCCTGGTCTCGGGTCTGTATTTAGGCGCCTGGTCTCGGGTCTGTATTTAGGCGCCTGGTCTCGGGTCTGTATTTAGGCGCCCGGTCTCGGGTCTGTATTTAGGGGCCCGGTCTCGGGTCTGTATTTAGGGGCCCGGTCTCGGGTCTGTATTTAGGGGCCCGGTCTCGGGTCTGTATTTAGGGGCCCGGTCTCGGGTCTGTATTTAGGGGCCCGGTCTCGGGTCTGTATTTAGGGGCCCGGTCTCGGGTCTGTATTTAGGGGCCCGGTCTCGGGTCTGTATTTAGGGGCCCGGTCTCGGGTCTGTATTTAGGGGCCCGGTCTCGGGTCTGTATTTAGGGGCCCGGTCTCGGGTCTGTATTTAGGGGCCCGGTCTCGGGTCTGTATTTAGGGGCCCGGTCTCGGGTCTGTATTTAGGGGCCCGGTCTCGGGTCTGTATTTAGGGGCCCGGTCTCGGGTCTGTATTTAGGGGCCCGGTCTCGGGTCTGTATTTAGGGGCCCGGTCTCAGGTCTGTATTTAGGGGCCCGGTCTCGGGTCTGTATTTAGGGGCCCAGTCTCGGGTCTGTATTTAGGGGCCCGGTCTCGGGTCTGTATTTAGGGGCCCAGTCTCGGGTCTGTATTTAGGGGCCTGGTCTCGGGTCTGTATTTAGGCGCCTGGTCTCGGGTCTGTATTTAGGCGCCTGGTCTCGGGTCTGTATTTAGGCGCCTGGTCTCGGGTCTGTATTTAGGGGCCTGGTCTCGGGTCTGTATTTAGGGGCCTGGTCTCAGGTCTGTATTTAGGCGCCTGGTCTCGTGTCTGTATTTTGGGTGCCTGGTCTGTGATCTATATACAGATAGAGTCGCTGGCCAATAAGAGATCTGGCAGCGAGGAGCCAGCGGCGTCCTTCTGTGTATGAACACGATCCTCGTCTCACAGTCACCGAGTAGCTGAGAAAACAGGAAATCTGTGGAATATTCCTGCTGCCATTAATACCGGTGTCATGTCTGCCCGAGCTTTGCAGGAAATACCGTCTGTGTTATCATAGGGACTGTCAGTAATAACAACCAAAGCAAGCATGTACAGGGGACAGAGATAGATAATAGAGAGATGATAGATAGATAGATAGATAGACAGACAGATAGATAACAGAGAGACAGACAGACAGACAGACAGACAGACAGATAGATAGATAGATAGATAGATAGATAGATAGATAGATAGATAGATAATAGTACAAACAAGCAAAATACCGGCCTAAATTGGTGGCATTTCCCAAAAAAATCTATCTACCTACAAACATAAGGAAGCCAATGCCAAGTGTATAAAAGGATTAGATTCTTTATTCAAAAAAATAATAAACTTGAATTAAAAATACAAAATATGGCTGCAATACACAGGAATGTGGTATACCTTAATAGTTGATGTATAACAATCCGGCTGGATTGTGCCAGAATGGCCCTTAGGAAGCATTACTCTGTAAATAGATGAATAGGTGTTCTAGTGCCAGATAGCTATTACATGGAGACTCCGATGTAGACGGCAGTCCCAGCCCAGAGTGATGGAGCAGTGTACGCTTCCCACAGGAGTCGCCCGGCATAGAAAGCTTCCACCTTCCACAGTTTATATAAAGATGGTCACTGCAATAGTTCTAAATTGTTCCGGATATAAAGTGCTAACAATCAAAAATAGAAACAGTGAAAATACAATAAGTCTATGTGAAAGAATGGCTTAACTAGCCCAAAAAGCGAATTCAAAGCAGTTAGTACTTATGAGCATCTATGCACAAAGCAAAAAGACCCTCCATGCCAGCAATAGTAGTGAACTGTGATAGTTTAGTAACTTATTTTCTCTAACAGATATACACTACATTCAAAATAGGGTTTCCTAATGGCGCTATTCAATAGTAGTTACAGCTGAGAATGATCCCATTGTGCCAAGGATAAGCATAGTGCTATGTGGTTAAAGCCAATAACAGTGTTTATTTAAATGAAGGGCAAGAGAGGGATAATAAAAGCTTTTAGGAAAATAAGGTATACAGGACCTGGTTATGCAGTATGGCGCCCCGACGCGCGTTTCGTGTGTGCTTCTTCCTTGGGGGTCGATTCGTGACTGTAACACCTATTCATCTATTTACAGACTAATGCTTCCTAAGGGCCATTCTGGCACAATTCAAGTTTATTATTTGTTTAATAAAGAATCTAATCCTTTTATACACTTGGCATTGGCTTCCTTATGTTTGTATGTAGATAGATAGCTAATAATTAGAAAAAAAAATGGAACAGCACATGCAATCAATAGGGTGCACAGGCCTCCCGGCAACTAATCCATATACCTGCCAAATATACAGGAAGAAAAAATGGGAAGCAGCAAAAATGTAAGAGTGGACTTTATTAGGCCCACAAGGCATAGTGCTCAAGATGGATAAATACTAGACAGATAGATGATAGATAGATGATAGATAGATAGATAGATACTGTAGATAGATAGATAATAGATAGATAGAAAGGTAATAGACAAGATAGATAACAGATTAGAGAATAGATAAATGTACAGGGTGGGCCATTTATATGGATACACCTAGATAAAATGGGAATGGTCGGTGATGTCAGCTTCCTGTTTGTGGCACATTAGTATATGGGAGGGGGGGAAACTTTTCAAGACGGGTGGTGACCGTGGCGGCCATTTTGAAGTCGGCCATATTGGATCCAACTTTATTTTTTTTTCAATGGGAAGAGGGTCATGTGACACATCAAACTTAGTGAAAATTTCACAAGAAATGCAATGGTGTGCTTGGTTTTAACGTAACTTTATTCTTTCATGAGTTATTTACAAGTTTATGACCACTTATAAAATGTGTTCAAAGTGCTGCCCATTGTGTTGGATTGCCAATGCAGCCCTCTTCTCCTACTCTTGACACACCGATAGCTACACCGCAGAAGAAATGCTAGCACAGGATTCCAGTGTCCATTGTGTCAGATGCTGTATATCTCGTATCTTCACAGCATAGACCATTGCCTTCAGATGACCCCAAAGATAAAAGTCTAAGGGGGTCAGATTCCCATTGAAATAAATAAGGCTCCGTGCACACGCTGCGGATTCACCAGCGGATTTTTCTGTGCAGATCTGCAGGTGGAACCGCAGGTAAAGTGACCTGCGGATTGGCCAGCGGTTTTCCCCTGCGGTTTGACACCTGGACAATGGAATAGGGGTCATACCGCAGCGGAATCCGCAGAAAGAATTGCGTGTGCACATAGCCTGAAGTTGGATCCAAAAGCTGGGGAGAGGGAGCTGCAGGTGGTCTATTACGCTATAACTTGCCATTCAGGATCTCCACAGCGGGGGGGTTGTCTGTGCAGTTGTTGTTATGCCCCCAGGGACCCCCGATGTTACAGCCTTACGTGGAACCTGTGATTAATGTCCTGCTTTCTTGGCCTACCTGCTTCTCCTCAGGAGGTCACTGTGGTTCCTTACAAGCATTTTCTCCAATGGGGTCCGGCGAGATGGATCCTCACCTACTGTACGGCATTCCACAACTGGATTTCAGAAATTAAGAACGAAACAATTTAGCCCTGGATTCCAGAAAGAGAAAATGAGAGATGGCCGGAGACCACAATCACCCTGAGGGGTCAGCAACCCGAGGACAGCAAAGCCGAAGCCAACACAGACCACCGAGATCTCCTGATATCAGGGTGACCGCAACTCATGCAAAATACAGACCCTCTGTATACAGACCCCAGACCAGACCCTCTGTATACAGACCCCAGACCAGACCTCCTGTATACAGACCCTAGACCAGACCTCCTATATACAGCCCCCAGACCAGACCTCCTGTATACAGACCCCAGACCAGACCTGTATACAGTCCCCAGACCAGACCTGTATACAGACCCCAGACCAGACCTGTATACAGACCCTAGACCAGCCCTCCTGTATACAGACCCCAGACCAGCCCTCCTGTATACAGACCCCAGACCAGACCTGTATACAGTCCCCAGACCAGACCTGTATACAGACCCCAGACCAGACCTGTATACAGACCCTAGACCAGCCCTCCTGTATACAGACCCCAGACCAGACCCTCTGTATACAGACCCTAGACCAGACCTGTATACAGACCCCAGACCAGACCTCCTGTATACAGACCCCAGACCAGACCTCCTGTATACAGACCCCAGACCAGACCTGTATACAGACCCCAGACCAGACCTCCTATATACAGCCCCCAGACCAGACCCTCTGTATACAGACCCTAGACCAGACCTGTATACAGACCCCAGACCAGACCTCCTGTATACAGACCCCAGACCAGACCTCCTGTATACAGACCCCAGACCAGACCTGTATACAGACCCCAGACCAGACCTCCTATATACAGCCCCCAGACCAGACCCTCTGTATACAGACCCTAGACCAGACCTGTATACAGACCCCAGACCAGATCTTCTGTATACAGACACCAGACCAGACCTCCTGTATACAGACACCAGACCAGACCTTCTGTATACAGACCCCAGACCAGACCTCCTGTATACAGACACCAGACCAGACCTCCTGTATACAGACACCAGACCAGACCTTCTGTATACAGACCCCAGACCAGACCTCCTGTATACAGTCCCCAGACCACCCTGTATACAGTCCCCAGATTACACCTCCTGTATACAGACCCCAGACCAGACCCTCTGTATACAGACCCTAGACCAGACCTGTATACAGACCCCAGACCAGACCTCCTATATACAGCCCCCAGACCAGACCCTCTGTATACAGACCCCAGACCAGACCTCCTGTATACAGACCCCAGACCAGACCTTCTGTATACAGACCCCAGACCAGACCTCCTGTATACAGACACCAGACCAGACCTTCTGTATACAGACCCCAGACCAGACCCCTGTATACAGTCCCCAGACCAGACCTTCTGTATACAGACCCCAGACCAGACCTCCTATATACAGCCCCCAGACCAGACCTCCTGTATACAGACCCCATACCAGACCCCTGTATACAGACCCCAGACCAGACCCCTGTATACAGACCCCAGACCAGACCTCCTATATACAGCCCCCAGACCAGACCCCCTGTATACAGACCCCAGACCAGACCTTCTGTATACAGACCCTAGACCAGACCTGTATACAGACCCCAGACCAGACCTCCTGTATACAGACCCCAGACCAGACCTCCTGTATACAGACCCCAGACCAGACCTGTATACAGACCCCAGACCAGACCTCCTATATACAGCCCCCAGACCAGACCCTCTGTATACAGACCCTAGACCAGACCTGTATACAGACCCCAGACCAGACCTCCTGTATACAGACCCCAGACCAGACCTCCTGTATACAGCCCCCAGACCAGACCCTCTGTATACAGACCCCAGACCAGACCCTCTGTATACAGACCCTAGACCAGACCTGTATACAGACCCCAGACCAGACCTCCTGTATACAGACCCCAGACCAGACCTTCTGTATACAGACCCCAGACCAGACCTCCTGTATACAGTCCCCAGACCACCCTGTATACAGTCCCCAGATTACACCTCCTGTATACAGACCCCAGACCAGACCCTCTGTATACAGACCCTAGACCAGACCTGTATACAGACCCCAGACCAGACCTCCTATATACAGCCCCCAGACCAGACCCTCTGTATACAGACCCCAGACCAGACCTCCTGTATACAGACCCCAGACCAGACCTTCTGTATACAGACCCCAGACCAGACCTCCTGTATACAGACACCAGACCAGACCTTCTGTATACAGACCCCAGACCAGACCCCTGTATACAGTCCCCAGACCAGACCTTCTGTATACAGACCCCAGACCAGACCTCCTATTTACAGCCCCCAGACCAGACCTCCTGTATACAGACCCCATACCAGACCCCTGTATACAGACCCCAGACCAGACCTCCTGTATACAGACCCCAGACCAGACCTCCTGTATACAGACCCCAGACCAGACCTCCTGTATACAGACCCCAGACCAGACCTCCTGTATACAGACCCCAGACCAGACCTCCTGTATACAGACCCCAGACCAGACCTCCTGTATACAGACCCCAGACCAGACCTCCTGTATACAAACCCCAGACCAGACCTCCTGTATACAGATCCAAGACCAGCCCTCCTGTATACAGACCCCAGACCAGACCTCCTGTATACAGACCCCAGACCAGACCTCCTTTATACAGACCCCAGACCAGACCTCCTGTATACAGACACCAGACCTCCTGTATACAGTCCCTAGACCAGACCTCCTGTATACAGACCCCAGACCAGACCTCCTGTATACAGACCCCAGACCAGACCTCCTGTATACAGTCCCCAGACCAGACCTCCTATATACAGACCCCAGACCAGACCTTCTGTATACAGGCCCCAGACCAGACCTCCTGTATACAGATCCCAGACCAGACCTCCTGTATACAGACCCCAGACCAGACCTTCTGTATACAGACCCCAGACGAGACCTCCTGTATACAGACCCCAGACCAGACCTCCTGTATACAGACCCCAGACCAGACCCCATGTATACAGTCCCCAGACCAGACCTCCTGTATACAGACCCCAGACCAGACCTCCTCTATACAGTCCCCAGACCAGACCCTCTGTATACAGACCCCAGACCAGACCCCTGTATACAGACCCCAGACCAGACCTCCTCTATACAGTCCCCAGACCAGACCCTCTGTATACAGACGCCAGACCAGACCTCCTGTATACAGACCCCAGACCAGACCCCCTGTATACAGACCCCAGACCAGACCCCCTGTATACAGACCCCAGACCAGACCTCCTGTATACAGACCCCAGACCAGACCCCATTATACAGACCCCAGACCAGACCTCCTGTATACAGACCCCAGACCAGACCCTCTGTATACAGACCCCAGACCAGACCTCCTGTATACAGACCCCAGACCAGACCTTCTGTATACAGACCCCAGACCAGACCCCTGTATACAGACCCCAGACCAGACCTCCTGTATACAGACCCCAGACCAGACCTTCTGTATACAGACCCCAGACCAGACCCCATTATACAGACCCCAGACCAGACCTCTGTATACAGACCCCAGACCAGACCTCCTGTATACAGACCCCAGACCAGACCTTCTGTATACAGACCCCAGACCAGACCCCTGTATACAGACCCTAGACCAGACCTCCTGTATACAGACCCCAGACCAGACCTCCTATATACAGCCCCCAGACCAGACCCCCTGTATACAGTCCCCAGACCAGACCTCCTATATAAAGACCCCAGACCAGACCTCCTGTATACAGACCCCAGACCAGACCCTCTGTATACAGACCCCAGAGCAGACCTCCTGTATACAGACCCCAGACCAGACCTCCTGTATACAGACCCCAGACCACACCTCCTGTATACAGACCCCAGACCAGACCTCCTGTATACAGACACCAGACCTCCTGTATACAGTCCCTAGACCAGACCTCCTGTATACAGACCCCAGACCAGACCTCCTGTATACAGACCCCAGACCAGACGCCCTGTATACAGTCCCCAGACCAGACCTCCTATATACAGACCCCAGACCAGACCTTCTGTATACAGACCCCAGACCAGACCCCCTGTATACAGACCCCAGACCAGACCCTCTGTATACAGACGCCAGACCAGACCTCCTCTATACAGACCCCAGACCAGACCTTCTGTATACAGACCCCAGACCAGACCTCCTGTATACAGACCCCAGACCAGACCTCCAGTATACAGACCCCAGACCAGACCCCATGTATACAGTCCCCAGACCAGACCTCCTGTATACAGACCCCAGACCAGACCTCCTCTATACAGTCCCCAGACCAGACCCTCTGTATACAGACCCCAGACCAGACCCCTGTATACAGACCCCAGAGCAGACCTCCTCTATACAGTCCCCAGACCAGACCCTCTGTATACAGACACCAGACCAGACCTCCTGTATACAGACCCCAGACCAGACCCCCTGTATACAGACCCCAGACCAGACCCCCTGTATAAAGACCCCAGACCAGACCTCCTGTATACAGACCCCAGACCAGACCCCATTATACAGACCCCAGACCAGACCTCCTGTATACAGACCCCAGACCAGACCCTCTGTATACAGACCCCAGACCAGACCTCCTGTATACAGACCCCAGACCAGACCTTCTGTATACAGACCCCAGACCAGACCCCTGTATACAGACCCCAGACCAGACCTCCTGTATACAGACCCCAGACCAGACCTTCTGTATACAGACCCCAGACCAGACCCCATTATACAGACCCCAGACCAGACCTCTGTATACAGACCCCAGACCAGACCTTCTGTATACAGACCCCAGACCAGACCCCATTATACAGACCCCAGACCAGACCTCTGTATACAGACCCCAGACCAGACCTCCTGTATACAGACCCCAGACCAGACCTCCTATATACAGCCCCCAGACCAGACCCCCTGTATACAGTCCCCAGACCAGACCTCCTATATAAAGACCCCAGACCAGACCTTCTGTATACAGTCCCCAGACCAGACCTCCTGTATACAGCCCCCAGACCAGACCTTCTGTATACAGATCCCAGACCAGACCTCCTGTATACAGTCCTCAGACCAGACCTTGTGTATACAGACCCCAGACCAGACCTCCTGTATACAGACCCCAGACCAGACCTCCTGTATACAGACCCCAGACCAGACCTCCTGTATACAGTCCCCAGACCAGACCTCCTGTATACAGTCCTCAGAACAGACCTTCTGTATACAGACCCCAGACCAGACCTCCTGTATACAGTCCTCAGACCAGACCTCCTGTATACAGACCCCAGACCAGACCTCCTGTATACAGTCCCCAGACCAGACCCTCTGTATACAGACCCCAGACCAGATCTCCTGTATACAGTCCTCAGACCAGACCTCCTGTATACAGACCCCAGACCAGACCTCCTGTATACAGTCCCCAGACCAGACCTCCTGTATACAGACCCCAGACCAGACCTCCTGTATACAGTCCCCAGACCAGACCCTCTGTATACAGACCCCAGACCAGACCTCCTGTATACAGTCCCCAGACCAGACCTTCTGTATACAGACCCCAGACCAGACCCCTGTATACAGACCCCAGACCAGACCTCCTGTATACAGACCCCAGACCAGACCTCCTGTATACAGACCCCAGACCAGATCTCCTGTATACAGACCCCAGACCAGATCTTCTGTATACAGATCTCAGACCAGACCCCCTGTATACAGTCCCCAGACCAGACCCCCTGTATACAGACCACAGACCACTTGTAAACAGACCCTAGATAAGACATTCTGTATACAGACCCCAGACCAGACCTCCTGTATACAGACCCCAGACCAGACCTCCTGTATACAGTCCCCAGACCAGACCTTCTGTATACAGACCCCAGACCAGTCCTCCTGTACACAGACCTCAGACCTCCTGTATACAAACCCCAGACCAGATCCCTGTATACAGACACCAGACCAGACCCTCTGTATACAGACCCTAGACCAGACCTGTATACAGACCCCAGACCAGACCTCCTGTATACAGACCCCAGACCAGACCCCCTGTATACAGACCCCAGAACAGACCCCTGTATACAGACCCCAGACCAGACCTTCTGTATACAGACCCCAGACCAGACCCCTGTATAGAGACCCCAGACCAGACCCCTGTATACAGACCCCAGACCAGACCCCTGTATACAGACCCCAGACCAGACCCTCTGTATACAGACCCCAGACCAGACCCTCTGTATACAGACCCCAGACCAGACCCCTGTATACAGACCCCAGACCAGACCTCCTGTATACAGACCCCAGACCAGACCCTCTGTATACAGACCCCAGACCAGACCCTCTGTATACAGACCCCAGACCAGACCTCCTGTATACAGACCCCAGACCAGACCTCCTGTATACAGACCCCAGACCAGACCCCTGTATACAGACCCCAGACCAGACCTCCTGTATACAGTCCCCAGACCAGACCTCCTGTATACAGACCCCAGACCAGACCTCCTGTATACAGACCCCAGACCAGACCTCCTGTATACAGACCCCAGACCAGACCTCCTGTATACAGACCCCAGACCAGACCTCCTGTATACAGTCCCCAGACCAGACCTCCTGTATACAGTCCCCAGACCAGACCTCCTGTATACAGTCCCCAGACCAGACCTCCTGTATACAGACCCCAGACCAGACCTCCTGTATAGAGACCCCAGACCAGACCTGTATACAGACCCCAGACCAGACCTCCTGTATACAGTCCCCAGACCAGACCTCCTGTATACAGTCCCCAGACCAGACCTCCTGTATACAGACCCCAGAGCAGACCTCCTGTATAGAGACCCCAGACCAGACCCCATTATACAGACCCCAGACCAGACCTCCTGTATACAGACCCCAGACCAGACCCTCTGTATACAGACCCCAGACCAGACCTCCTGTATACAGACCCCAGACCAGACCCCCTGTATACAGTCCCCAGACCAGACCTCCTGTATACAGACCCCAGACCAGACCTCCTGTATACAGACCCCAGACCAGACCTCCTGTATACAGACACCAGACCTCCTGTATATAGTCCGTAGACCAGCCCTCCTGTATACAGACCCCAGACCAGACCTTCTGTATACAGACCCCAGACCAGACCTCCTGTATACAGACCCCAGACCAGACCCCATGTATACAGTCCCCAGACCAGACCTCCTGTATACAGACCCCAGACCAGACCTCCTCTATACAGTCCCCAGACCAGACCCTCTGTATACAGACCCCAGACCAGACCCCTGTATACAGACCCCAGAGCAGACCTCCTCTATACAGTCCCCAGACCAGACCCTCTGTATACAGACGCCAGACCAGACCTCCTGTATACAGACCCCAGACCAGACCCCCTGTATACAGACCCCAGACCAGACCCCCTGTATACAAACCCCAGACCAGACCTCCTGTATACAGACCCCAGACCAGACCCCATTATACAGACCCCAGACCAGACCTCCTGTATACAGACCCCAGACCAGACCCTCTGTATACAGACCCCAGACCAGACCTCCTGTATACAGACCCCAGACCAGACCTTCTGTATACAGACCCCAGACCAGACCCCTGTATACAGACCCCAGACCAGACCTCCTGTATACAGACCCCAGACCAGACCTTCTGTATACAGACCCCAGACCAGACCCCATTATACAGACCCCAGACCAGACCTCTGTATACAGACCCCAGACCAGACCTCCTGTATACAGACCCCAGACCAGACCTTCTGTATACAGACCCCAGACCAGACCCCTGTATACAGACCCTAGACCAGACCTCCTGTATACAGACCCCAGACCAGACCTCCTATATACAGCCCCCAGACCAGACCCCCTGTATACAGTCCCCAGACCAGACCTCCTATATAAAGACCCCAGACCAGACCTTCTGTATACAGTCCCCAGACCAGACCTCCTGTATACAGCCCCCAGACCAGACCTTCTGTATACAGATCCCAGACCAGACCTCCTGTATACAGTCCTCAGACCAGACCTTGTGTATACAGACCCCAGACCAGACCTCCTGTATACAGACCCCAGACCAGACCTCCTGTATACAGACCCCAGACCAGACCTCCTGTATCCAGACCCCAGACCAGACCTCCTGTATACAGACCCCAGACCAGACCTCCTGTATACAGACCCCAGACCAGACCTCCTGTATACAGACCCCAGACCAGACCTCCTGTATACAGATCCCAGACCAGCCCTCCTGTATACAGACCCCAGACCAGACCTCCTGTATACAGACCCCAGACCAGACCTCCTGTATACAGACCCCAGACCAGACCTCCTGTATACAGACCCCAGACCAGACCTCCTGTATACAGACCCCAGACCAGACCTCCTGTATACAAACCCCAGACCAGACCTCCTGTATACAGATCCAAGACCAGCCCTCCTGTATACAGACCCCAGACCAGACCTCCTGTATACAGACCCCAGACCAGACCTCCTGTATACAGACCCCAGACCAGACCTCCTGTATACAGACACCAGACCTCCTGTATACAGTCCCTAGACCAGACCTCCTGTATACAGACCCCAGACCAGACCTCCTGTATACAGACCCCAGACCAGACCCCCTGTATACAGTCCCCAGACCAGACCTCCTATATACAGACCCCAGACCAGACCTTCTGTATACAGACCCCAGACCAGACCCCTGTATACAGACCCTAGACCAGACCTCCTGTATACAGACCCCAGACCAGACCTCCTATATACAGCCCCCAGACCAGACCCCCTGTATACAGTCCCCAGACCAGACCTCCTATATAAAGACCCCAGACCAGACCTTCTGTATACAGTCCCCAGACCAGACCTCCTGTATACAGCCCCCAGACCAGACCTTCTGTATACAGATCGCATACCAGACCTCCTGTATACAGTCCTCAGACCAGACCTTGTGTATACAGACCCCAGACCAGACCTCCTGTATACAGACCCCAGACCAGACCTCCTGTATACAGACCCCAGACCAGACCTCCTGTATACAGACCCCAGACCAGACCTCCTGTATACAGACCCCAGACCAGACCTCCTGTATACAGACCCCAGACCAGACCTCCTGTATACAAACCCCAGACCAGACCTCCTGTATACAGATCCCAGACCAGCCCTCCTGTATACAGACCCCAGACCAGACCTCCTGTATACAGACCCCAGACCAGACCTCCTGTATACAGACCCCAGACCAGACCTCCTGTATACAGACCCCAGACCAGACCTCCTGTATACAGACCCCAGACCAGACCTCCTGTATACAGACCCCAGACCAGACCTCCTGTATACAAACCCCAGACCAGACCTCCTGTATACAGATCCAAGACCAGCCCTCCTGTATACAGACCCCAGACCAGACCTCCTGTATACAGACCCCAGACCAGACCTCCTGTATACAGACCCCAGACCAGACCTCCTGTATACAGACACCAGACCTCCTGTATACAGTCCCTAGACCAGACCTCCTGTATACAGACCCCAGACCAGACCTCCTGTATACAGACCCCAGACCAGACCCCCTGTATACAGTCCCCAGACCAGACCTCCTATATACAGACCCCAGACCAGACCTTCTGTATACAGACCCCAGACCAGACCTCCTGTATACAGATCCCAGACCAGACCTCCTGTATACAGACCCCAGACGAGACCTCCTGTATACAGACCCCAGACCAGACCTCCTGTATACAGACCCCAGACCAGACCCCATGTATACAGTCCCCAGACCAGACCTCCTGTATACAGACCCCAGACCAGACCTCCTCTATACAGTCCCCAGACCAGACCCTCTGTATACAGACCCCAGACCAGACCCCTGTATACAGACCCCGGAGCAGACCTCCTCTATACAGTCCCCAGACCAGACCCTCTGTATACAGACGCCAGACCAGACCTCCTGTATACAGACCCCAGACCAGACCCCCTGTATACAGACCCCAGACCAGACCCCCTGTATACAGACCCCAGACCAGACCTCCTGTATACAGACCCCAGACCAGACCCCATTATACAGACCCCAGACCAGACCTCCTGTATACAGACCCCAGACCAGACCCTCTGTATACAGACCCCAGACCAGACCTCCTGTATACAGACCCCAGACCAGACCTTCTGTATACAGACCCCAGACCAGACCCCTGTATACAGACCCCAGACCAGACCTCCTGTATACAGACCCCAGACCAGACCTTCTGTATACAGACCCCAGACCAGACCCCATTATACAGACCCCAGACCAGACCTCTGTATACAGACCCCAGACCAGACCTCCTGTATACAGACCCCAGACCAGACCTTCTGTATACAGACCCCAGACCAGACCCCTGTATACAGACCCTAGACCAGACCTCCTGTATACAGACCCCAGACCAGACCTCCTATATACAGCCCCCAGACCAGACCCCCTGTATACAGTCCCCAGACCAGACCTCCTATATAAAGACCCCAGACCAGACCTCCTGTATACAGACCCCAGACCAGACCCTCTGTATACAGACCCCAGACCAGACCTCCTGTCTACAGACCCCAGACCAGACCTCCTGTATACAGACCCCAGACCACACCTCCTGTATACAGACCCCAGACCAGACCTCCTGTATACAGACACCAGACCTCCTGTATACAGTCCCTAGACCAGACCTCCTGTATACAGACCCCAGACCAGACCTCCTGTATACAGACCCCAGACCAGACGCCCTGTATACAGTCCCCAGACCAGACCTCCTATATACAGACCCCAGACCAGACCTTCTGTATACAGACCCCAGACCAGACCCCCTGTATACAGACCCCAGACCAGACCCTCTGTATACAGACGCCAGACCAGACCTCCTGTATACAGACCCCAGACCAGACCTCCTGTATACAGACCCCAGACCAGACCTCCTGTATACAGACCCCAGACCAGACCCCATGTATACAGTCCCCAGACCAGACCTCCTGTATACAGACCCCAGACCAGACCTCCTCTATACAGTCCCCAGACCAGACCCTCTTTATACAGACCCCAGACCAGACCCCTGTATACAGACCCCAGAGCAGACCTCCTCTATACAGTCCCCAGACCAGACCCTCTGTATACAGACGCCAGACCAGACCTCCTGTATACAGACCCCAGACCAGACCCCCTGTATACAGACCCCAGACCAGACCCCCTGTATACAGACCCCAGACCAGACCTCCTGTATACAGACCCCAGTCCAGACCCCATTATACAGACCCCAGACCAGACCTCCTGTATACAGACCCCAGACCAGACCCTCTGTATACAGACCCCAGACCAGACCTCCTGTATACAGACCCCAGACCAGACCTTCTGTATACAGACCCCAGACCAGACCCCTGTATACAGACCCCAGACCAGACCTCCTGTATACAGACCCCAGACCAGACCTTCTGTATACAGACCCCAGACCAGACCCCATTATACAGACCCCAGACCAGACCTCTGTATACAGACCCCAGACCAGACCTTCTGTATACAGACCCCAGACCAGACCCCATTATACAGACCCCAGACCAGACCTCTGTATACAGACCCCAGACCAGACCTCCTGTATACAGACCCCAGACCAGACCTCCTATATACAGCCCCCAGACCAGACCCCCTGTATACAGTCCCCAGACCAGACCTCCTATATAAAGACCCCAGACCAGACCTTCTGTATACAGTCCCCAGACCAGACCTCCTGTATACAGCCCCCAGACCAGACCTTCTGTATACAGCCCCCAGACCAGACCTCCTGTATACAGTCCTCAGACCAGACCTTGTGTATACAGACCCCAGACCAGACCTCCTGTATACAGACCCCAGACCAGACCTCCTGTATACAGACCCCAGACCAGACCTCCTGTATACAGTCCCCAGACCAGACCTCCTGTATACAGTCCTCAGAACAGACCTTGTGTATACAGACCCCAGACCAGACCTCCTGTATACAGTCCTTAGACCAGACCTCCTGTATACAGACCCCAGACCAGACCTCCTGTATACAGTCCCCAGACCAGACCCTCTGTATACAGACCCCAGACCAGATCTCCTGTATACAGTCCTCAGACCAGACCTCCTGTATACAGACCCCAGACCAGACCTCTGTATACAGACCCCAGACCAGACCTCCTGTATACAGTCCCCAGACCAGACCCTCTGTATACAGACCCCAGACCAGACCTCCTGTATACAGACCCCAGACCAGACCTCCTGTATACAGACCCCAGACCAGACCTCCTGTATACAGTCCCCAGACCAGACCCTCTGTATACAGACCCCAGACCAGACCTCCTGTATACAGTCCCCAGACCAGACCTTCTGTATACAGACCCCAGACCAGACCCCTGTATACAGACCCCAGACCAGACCTCCTGTATACAGACCCCAGACCAGACCTCCTGTATACAGACCCCAGACCAGATCTCCTGTATACAGACCCCAGACCAGATCTTCTGTATACAGATCTCAGACCAGACCCCCTGTATACAGTCCCCAGACCAGACCCCCTGTATACAGACCACAGACCACTTGTATACAGACCCTAGATAAGACATTCTGTATACAGACCCCAGACCAGACCTCCTGTATACAGACCCCAGACCAGACCTCCTGTATACAGTCCCCAGACCAGACCTTCTGTATACAGACCCCAGACCAGTCCTCCTGTATACAGACCTCAGACCTCCTGTATACAAACCCCAGACCAGATCCCTGTATACAGACCCCAGACCAGACCTCCTGTATACAGACCCCAGACCAGACCTCCTGTATACAGACCCCAGACCAGACCTCCTGTATACAGACCCCAGACCAGACCTCCTGTATACAGACCCCAGACCAGACCTCCTGTATATAGACCCCAGACCAGACCTCCTGTATACAGACCCCAGACCAGACCTCCTGTATACAGACCCCAGACCAGACCTCCTGTATACAGACCCAAGACCAGACCCCCCTGTATACAGTCCCCAGACCAGACCTTCTGTATACAGACCCCAGACGAGACCTCCTGTATACAGACCCCAGAGCAGACCCCTGTATACAGACCCCAGAGCAGACCTCCTCTATACAGTCCCCAGACCAGACCTCCTGTATACAGACCCCAGACCAGACCTCCTCTATACAGTCCCCAGACCAGACCCTCTGTATACAGACCCCAGACCAGACCCCTGTATACAGACCCCAGAGCAGACCTCCTCTATACAGTCCCCAGACCAGACCCTCTGTATACAGACGCCAGACCAGACCTCCTGTATACAGACCCCAGACCAGACCCCCTGTATACAGACCCCAGACCAGACCCCCTGTATACAGACCCCAGACCAGACCTCCTGTATACAGACCCCAGACCAGACCCCATTATACAGACCCCAGACCAGACCTCCTGTATACAGACCCCAGACCAGACCCTCTGTATACAGACCCCAGACCAGACCTCCTGTATACAGACCCCAGACCAGACCTTCTGTATACAGACCCCAGACCAGACCCCTTTATACAGACCCCAGACCAGACCTCCTGTATACAGACCCCAGACCAGACCTTCTGTATACAGACCCCAGACCAGACCCCATTATACAGACCCCAGACCAGACCTCTGTATACAGACCCCAGACCAGAACTCCTGTATACAGACCCCAGACCAGACCTTCTATATACAGACCCCAGACCAGACCCCTGTATACAGACCCTAGACCAGACCTCCTGTATACAGACCCCAGACCAGACCTCCTATATACAGCCCCCAGACCAGACCCCCTGTATACAGTCCCCAGACCAGACCTCCTATATAAAGACCCCAGACCAGACCTTCTGTATACAGTCCCCAGACCAGACCTCCTGTATACAGCCCCCAGACCAGACCTTCTGTATACAGATCCCAGACCAGACCTCCTGTATACAGTCCTCAGACCAGACCTCCTGTATACAGACCCCAGACCAGACCTCCTGTATACAGACCCCAGACCAGACCCCCTGTATACAGTCCTCAGAACAGACCTTGTGTATACAGACCCCAGACCAGACCTCCTATATAAAGACCCCAGACCAGACCTTCTGTATACAGTCCCCAGACCAGACCTCCTGTATACAGCCCCCAGACCAGACCTTCTGTATACAGACCCCAGACCAGACCTCCTGTATACAGACCCCAGACCAGACCTCCTGTATACAGACCCCAGACCAGACCTCCTGTATACAGACCCCCAGACCAGACCCCCTGTATACAGTCCTCAGAACAGACCTTGTGTATACAGACCCCAGACCAGACCTCCTGTATACAGACCCCAGACCAGACCTCCTGTATACAGTCCTCAGAACAGACCTTGTGTATACAGACCCCAGACCAGACCTCCTGTATACAGTCCTCAGACCAGACCTCCTGTATACAGACCCCAGACCAGACCTCCTGTATACAGTCCCCAGACCAGACCTTCTGTATACAAACCCCAGACCAGACCTCCTGTATACAGACCCCAGACCTCCTGTATACAAACCCCAGACCAGATCCCTGTATACAGACCCCAGACCAGACCTCCTGTATACAGACCCCAGACCAGACCTCCTGTATACAGACCCCAGACCAGACCTCCTGTATACAGACCCCAGACCAGACCTCCTGTATACAGATCCCAGACCAGACCTCCTGTATACAGACCCCAGACCAGACCTCCTGTATAGAGACCCCAGACCAGACCTCCAGTATACAGACCCAAGACCAGACCCCCCTGTATACAGTCCCCAGACCAGACCTCCTGTATACAGACCCCCTTGTATACAGACCCCAGACCAGACCTCCAGTATACAAACCCCAGACCTCCTGTATACAGACCCCAGACCAGACCTCCTGTATACAGATCCCAGACCAGACCTCCTGTATACAGTCCACAGACAAGGCCTCCTGTATACAGCCCCCAGACCAGACCTCCTGTATACAGACCCTAGACCAGACCTCCTGTATACAGACCCCAGACCAGACCTCCTGTATGCATTCCCCAGACCAGACCTCCTGTATACAGACGCCAGATCAGACCTCCTGTATACAGACCCCAGACCAGACCTCCTGTATACAGACCCCAGACCAGACCTCCTGTATACAGACACCAGACCAGACCTCCTGTATACAGATCCCAGACCAGACCTCCTGTATACAGACCCCAGACCAGACCTCCTGTATACAGATCCCAGACCAGACCTCCTGTATACAGACCCCAGAGCAGACCTCCTGTATACAGTCCCCAGACCCCCCTGTATACAGTCCCCAGACCAGACCTCCTGTATACAGACCCCAGACCAGACCTCCTGTATACAGCCCCCAGACCAGACCTCCTGTATACAGCCCCCAGACCAGACCTCCTGTATACAGCCCCTAGACCAGACCTCCTGTATACAGTCCCCAGACCAGACCTTCTGTATACAGACCCCAGACCAGACCTCCTGTATACAGTCCCCAGACCAGACCCCCTGTATACAGTCCCCAGACCAGACCCCCTGTATACAGTCCCCAGACCAGATCTCCTGAATACAGTCCCCAGACCAGACCTCCTGTATACAGACCCCAGACCAGACCTCCTGTATACAGCCCCCAGACCAGACCTCCTATATACAGACCCTAGACCAGACCTCCTGTATACAGACCCCAGACCAGACCCCCTGTATACAGTCCCCAGACCAGATCTCCTGAATACAGTCCCCAGACCAGACGTTCTGTATACAGACCCCAGACCAGACCTCCTGTATACAGATCCCAGACCAGACCTCCTGTATACAGACCCCAGACCAGACCTCCTGTATAGAGACCCCAGACCAGACCTCCTGTATACAGACCCAAGACCAGACCCCCCTGTATACAGTCCCCAGACCAGACCTCCTGTATACAAACCCCAGACCTCCTGTATACAGACCCCAGACCAGACCTCCTGTATACAGATCCCAGACCAGACCTCCTGTATACAGTCCCCAGACCAGGCCTCCTGTATACAGTCCCCAGACCAGGCCTCCTGTATACAGTCCCCAGACCAGACCTCCTGTATACAGATCCCAGACCAGACCTCCTGTATACAGTCCCCAGACCAGGCCTCCTGTATACAGCCCCCAGACCAGACCTCCTGTATACAGACCCTAGACCAGACCTCCTGTATACAGACCCCAGACCAGACCTCCTGTATACAGACCCCAGACCAGACCTCCTATATACAGACCCCAGACCAGACCTTCTGTATACAGACCCCAGACCAGACCTTCTGTATACAGATCCCAGACCAGACCTCCTGTATACAGACGCCAGACCAGACCTCCTGTATACAGACCCCAGACCAGACCTCCTGTATACAGACCCCAGACCAGACCTCCTGTATACAGACACCAGACCAGACCTCCTGTATACAGACCCCAGACCAGACCTCCTGTATACAGATCCCAGACCAGACCTCCTGTATACAGACCCCAGACCAGACCTCCTGTATACAGATCCCAGACCAGACCTCCTGTATACAGACCCCAGAGCAGACCTCCTGTATACAGTCCCCAGACCCCCCTGTATACAGTCCCCAGACCAGACCTCCTGTATACAGACCCCAGACCAGACCTCCTGTATACAGCCCCCAGACCAGACCTCCTGTATACAGCCCCCAGACCAGACCTCCTATATACAGACCCTAGACCAGACCTCCTGTATACAGACCCCAGACCAGATCTCCTGAATACAGTCCCCAGACCAGACCTCCTGTATGCATTCCCCAGACCAGACCTCCTGTCTACAGACCCTAGACCAGACCTCCTGTATACAGACCCCAGACCAGACCTTCTGTATACAGACCCCAGACTAGACCTCCTGTATACAGTCCCCAGACCAGACCTCCTGTATACAGACCCCATATCAGACCTCCATTATACAGTCCCCAGACCAGACCTCCTGTATACAGCCCCCAGACCAGACGTCCTGTATACAGACCCCAGACCAGACCTCCTGTATTCAGATCTCAGACCAGACCCCCTGTATACAGACCCCATACCAGACCCCCTGTATACAAACCCTAGACAAGACCTTCTGTATACAGACCCCAGACCAGACCTCCTGTATACAGACCCCAGACCAGACCCCCTGCATACCGACCCCAGACCCCTGTATACAGACACCAGACCAGACCTCCTGTATACAGACGCCAGACCAGATCTTCTGTATACAGATCTCAGACCAGACCCCCTGTATACAGTCCCCAGACCAGACCCCCTGTATACAGACCCCAGACCACTTGTATACAGACCCTAGATAAAACACTCTGTATACAGACCCCAGACCAGACCTCCTGTATACAGACCCCAGACCAGACCTCCTGTATACAGTCCCCAGACCAGACCTTCTGTATACAGACCCCAGACCAGACCTGTATACAGTCCCCAGACCAGACCCCCTGTCTAGTCCCCAGACTAGACCTCCTGTATACAGTCCCCAGATTACACCCCTGTATACAGACCCCAGATCAGACCTCCATTATACAGTCCCCAGACCAGACCTCCTGTATACAGACCCCAGACCAGACCCCTGTATACAGACCCCAGACCAGACCTCCTGTATACAGATCTCAGACCAGATCCCCTGTATACAGTCCCCAGACCAGACCCCCTGTATACAAACCCTAGACAAGACCTTCTGTATACAGACCCCAGACCAGACCTCCTTTATACAGACCCCAGACCAGACCTCCTGTATACAGACACCAGACCAGACCTCCTGTATACAGACGCCAGACCAGATCTTCTGTATACAGATCTCAGACCAGACCCCCTGTATACAGTCCCCAGACCAGACCCCCTGTATACAGACCCCAGACCACTTGTATACAGACCCTAGATAAGACATTCTGTATACTGACCCCAGACCAGACCTCCTGTATACAGTCCCCAGACCAGACCTCCTGTATACAGACCCAAGACCAGACCTCCTGTATAGAGACCCCAGACCAGACCTCCTGTATACAGACCCCAGACCAGACCTCCTGTATACAGATCCCAGACCAGACCTCCTGTATACAGACCCCAGACCAGACCTCCTGTATAAAGACCCCAGACCAGACCTCCTGTATACAGACCCAAGACCAGACCCCCCTGTATACAGTCCCCAGACCAGACCTCCTGTATACAGACCCCAGACCCCCTTGTATACAGACCCCAGACCAGACCTCCTGTATACAAACCCCAGACCTCCTGTATACAGACCCCAGACCAGACCTCCTGTATACAGATCCCAGACCAGACCTCCTGTATACAGTCCCCAGACCAGACCTCCTGTATACAGTCCCCAGACCAGACCTCCTGTATACAGATCCCAGACCAGACCTCCTGTATACAGTCCCCAGACCAGGCCTCCTGTATACAGCCCCCAGACCAGACCTCCTGTATACAGACCCTAGACCAGACCTCCTGTATACAGACCCCAGACCAGACCTCCTGTATGCATTCCCCAGACCAGACCTCCTGTATACAGACGCCAGACCAGACCTCCTGTATACAGACCCCAGACCAGACCTCCTGTATACAGACCCCAGACCAGACCTCCTGTATAGACACCAGACCAGACCTCCTGTATACAGATCCCAGACCAGACCTCCTGTATACAGACCCCAGAGCAGACCTCCTGTATACAGTCCCCAGACCCCCCTGTATACAGTCCCCAGACCAGACCTCCTGTATACAGACCCCAGACCAGACCTCCTGTATACAGACCCCAGACCAGACCTCCTGTATACAGCCCCCAGACCAGACCTCCTATATACAGACCCTAGACCAGACCTCCTGTATACAGTCCCCAGACCAGGTCTCCTGAATACAGTCCCCAGACCAGACCTTCTGTATACAGACCCCAGACCTCCTGTATACAGTCCCCAGACCAGACCCCCTGTATACAGTCCCCAGACCAGATCTCCTGAATACAGTCCCCAGACCAGACCTCCTGTATACAGACCCCAGACCAGACCTCCTGTATACAGCCCCCAGACCAGACCTCCTATATACAGACCCTAGACCAGACCTCCTGTATACAGACCCCAGACCAGACCCCCTGTATACAGTCCCCAGACCAGATCTCCTGAATACAGTCCCCAGACCAGACCTTCTGTATACAGACCCCAGACCAGACCTCCTGTATACAGATCCCAGACCAGACCTCCTGTATACAGACCCCAGACCAGACCTCCTGTATATAGACCCCAGACCAGACCTCCTGTATACAGACCCAAGACCAGACCCCCCTGTATACAGTCCCCAGACCAGACCTCCTGTATACAAACCCCAGACCTCCTGTATATAGACCCCAGACCAGACCTCCTGTATACAGATCCCAGACCAGACCTCCTGTATACAGTCCCCAGACCAGACCTCCTGTATACAGACCCCAGACCAGACGTCCTGTATACAGACCCCAGACCAGACCTCCTGTATTCAGATCTCAGACCAGACCCCCTGTATACAGTCCCCAGACGAGACCTCCTGTATGCAGACCCCCGACCAGATCCTCCTGTATACAGTCCCCAGACCAGACCCTCTGTATACAAACCCTAGACAAGACCTTCTGTATACAGACCCCAGACCAGACCTCCTGTATACAGACCCCAGACCAGACCCCCTGCATACCGACCCCAGACCCCTGTATACAGACACCAGACCAGACCTCCTGTATACAGACGCCAGACCAGATCTTCTGTATACAGATCTCAGACCAGACCCCCTGTATACAGTCCCCAGACCAGACCCCCTGTATACAGACCCCAGACCACTTGCATACAGACCCTAGATAAAACACTCTGTATACAGACCCCAGACCAGACCTCCTGTATACAGACCCCAGACCAGACCTCCTGTATACAGACCCCAGACCAGACCTCCTGTATACAGTCCCCAGACCAGAACTTCTGTCTACAGACCCCAGACCAGACCTCCTGTATACAGTCCCCAGACCAGACCCCCTGTCTAGTCCCCAGACTAGACCTCCTGTATACAGTCCCCAGATTACACCCCTGTATACAGACCCCAGACCAGACCTCCTGTATACAGACCCCAGACCAGACCTCCTGTATACAGACCACATATCAGACCTCCATTATACAGTCCCCAGACCAGACCTCCTGTATACAGACCCCAGACCAGACCCCTGTATACAGACCCCAGACCAGACCCCCTGTATACAAACCCTAGACAAGACCTTCTGTATACAGACCCCAGACCAGACCTCCTGTATACAGACCCCAGACCAGACCTCCTGTATACAGACACCAGACCTCCTGTATACAGTCCCTAGACCAGACCTCCTGTATACAGACCCCAGACCAGACCTCCTGTATACAGACCCCAGACCAGACCCCCTGTATACAGTCCCCAGACCAGACCTCCTATATACAGACCCCAGACCAGACCTTCTGTATACAGACCCCAGACCAGACCCCTGTATACAGACCCTAGACCAGACCTCCTGTATACAGACCCCAGACCAGACCTCCTATATACAGCCCCCAGACCAGACCCCCTGTATACAGTCCCCAGACCAGACCTCCTATATAAAGACCCCAGACCAGACCTTCTGTATACAGTCCCCAGACCAGACCTCCTGTATACAGCCCCCAGACCAGACCTTCTGTATACAGATCGCATACCAGACCTCCTGTATACAGTCCTCAGACCAGACCTTGTGTATACAGACCCCAGACCAGACCTCCTGTATACAGACCCCAGACCAGACCTCCTGTATACAGACCCCAGACCAGACCTCCTGTATACAGACCCCAGACCAGACCTCCTGTATACAGACCCCAGACCAGACCTCCTGTATACAGACCCCAGACCAGACCTCCTGTATACAAACCCCAGACCAGACCTCCTGTATACAGATCCCAGACCAGCCCTCCTGTATACAGACCCCAGACCAGACCTCCTGTATACAGACCCCAGACCAGACCTCCTGTATACAGACCCCAGACCAGACCTCCTGTATACAGACCCCAGACCAGACCTCCTGTATACAGACCCCAGACCAGACCTCCTGTATACAGACCCCAGACCAGACCTCCTGTATACAAACCCCAGACCAGACCTCCTGTATACAGATCCAAGACCAGCCCTCCTGTATACAGACCCCAGACCAGACCTCCTGTATACAGACCCCAGACCAGACCTCCTGTATACAGACACCAGACCTCCTGTATACAGTCCCTAGACCAGACCTCCTGTATACAGACCCCAGACCAGACCTCCTGTATACAGACCCCAGACCAGACCCCCTGTATACAGTCCCCAGACCAGACCTCCTATATACAGACCCCAGACCAGACCTTCTGTATACAGACCCCAGACCAGACCTCCTGTATACAGATCCCAGACCAGACCTCCTGTATACAGACCCCAGACGAGACCTCCTGTATACAGACCCCAGACCAGACCTCCTGTATACAGACCCCAGACCAGACCCCATGTATACAGTCCCCAGACCAGACCTCCTGTATACAGACCCCAGACCAGACCTCCTCTATACAGTCCCCAGACCAGACCCTCTGTATACAGACCCCAGACCAGAACCCTGTATACAGACCCCGGAGCAGACCTCCTCTATACAGTCCCCAGACCAGACCCTCTGTATACAGACGCCAGACCAGACCTCCTGTATACAGACCCCAGACCAGACCCCCTGTATACAGACCCCAGACCAGACCCCCTGTATACAGACCCCAGACCAGACCTCCTGTATACAGACCCCAGACCAGACCCCATTATACAGACCCCAGACCAGACCTCCTGTATACAGACCCCAGACCAGACCCTCTGTATACAGACCCCAGACCAGACCTCCTGTATACAGACCCCAGACCAGACCTTCTGTATACAGACCCCAGACCAGACCCCTGTATACAGACCCCAGACCAGACCTCCTGTATACAGACCCCAGACCAGACCTTCTGTATACAGACCCCAGACCAGACCCCATTATACAGACCCCAGACCAGACCTCTGTATACAGACCCCAGACCAGACCTCCTGTATACAGACCCCAGACCAGACCTTCTGTATACAGACCCCAGACCAGACCCCTGTATACAGACCCTAGACCAGACCTCCTGTATACAGACCCCAGACCAGACCTCCTATATACAGCCCCCAGACCAGACCCCCTGTATACAGTCCCCAGACCAGACCTCCTATATAAAGACCCCAGACCAGACCTCCTGTATACAGACCCCAGACCAGACCCTCTGTATACAGACCCCAGACCAGACCTCCTGTCTACAGACCCCAGACCAGACCTCCTGTATACAGACCCCAGACCACACCTCCTGTATACAGACCCCAGACCAGACCTCCTGTATACAGACACCAGACCTCCTGTATACAGTCCCTAGACCAGACCTCCTGTATACAGACCCCAGACCAGACCTCCTGTATACAGACCCCAGACCAGACGCCCTGTATACAGTCCCCAGACCAGACCTCCTATATACAGACCCCAGACCAGACCTTCTGTATACAGACCCCAGACCAGACCCCCTGTATACAGACCCCAGACCAGACCCTCTGTATACAGACGCCAGACCAGACCTCCTGTATACAGACCCCAGACCAGACCTCCTGTATACAGACCCCAGACCAGACCTCCTGTATACAGACCCCAGACCAGACCCCATGTATACAGTCCCCAGACCAGACCTCCTGTATACAGACCCCAGACCAGACCTCCTCTATACAGTCCCCAGACCAGACCCTCTGTATACAGACCCCAGACCAGACCCCTGTATACAGACCCCAGAGCAGACCTCCTCTATACAGTCCCCAGACCAGACCCTCTGTATACAGACGCCAGACCAGACCTCCTGTATACAGACCCCAGACCAGACCCCCTGTATACAGACCCCAGACCAGACCCCCTGTATACAGACCCCAGACCAGACCTCCTGTATACAGACCCCAGTCCAGACCCCATTATACAGACCCCAGACCAGACCTCCTGTATACAGACCCCAGACCAGACCCTCTGTATACAGACCCCAGACCAGACCTCCTGTATACAGACCCCAGACCAGACCTTCTGTATACAGACCCCAGACCAGACCCCTGTATACAGACCCCAGACCAGACCTCCTGTATACAGACCCCAGACCAGACCTTCTGTATACAGACCCCAGACCAGACCCCATTATACAGACCCCAGACCAGACCTCTGTATACAGACCCCAGACCAGACCTTCTGTATACAGACCCCAGACCAGACCCCATTATACAGACCCCAGACCAGACCTCTGTATACAGACCCCAGACCAGACCTCCTGTATACAGACCCCAGACCAGACCTCCTTTATACAGCCCCCAGACCAGACCCCCTGTATACAGTCCCCAGACCAGACCTCCTATATAAAGACCCCAGACCAGACCTTCTGTATACAGTCCCCAGACCAGACCTCCTGTATACAGCCCCCAGACCAGACCTTCTGTATACAGCCCCCAGACCAGACCTCCTGTATACAGTCCTCAGACCAGACCTTGTGTATACAGACCCCAGACCAGACCTCCTGTATACAGACCCCAGACCAGACCTCCTGTATACAGACCCCAGACCAGACCTCCTGTATACAGTCCCCAGACCAGACCTCCTGTATACAGTCCTCAGAACAGACCTTGTGTATACAGACCCCAGACCAGACCTCCTGTATACAGTCCTCAGACCAGACCTCCTGTATACAGACCCCAGACCAGACCTCCTGTATACAGTCCCCAGACCAGACCCTCTGTATACAGACCCCAGACCAGATCTCCTGTATACAGTCCTCAGACCAGACCTCCTGTATACAGACCCCAGACCAGACCTCTGTATACAGACCCCAGACCAGACCTCCTGTATACAGTCCCCAGACCAGACCCTCTGTATACAGACCCCAGACCAGACCTCCTGTATACAGACCCCAGACCAGACCTCCTGTATACAGACCCCAGACCAGACCTCCTGTATACAGTCCCCAGACCAGACCCTCTGTATACAGACCCCAGACCAGACCTCCTGTATACAGTCCCCAGACCAGACCTTCTGTATACAGTCCCCAGACCAGACCCCTGTATACAGACCCCAGACCAGACCTCCTGTATACAGACCCCAGACCAGACCTCCTGTATACAGACCCCAGACCAGATCTCCTGTATACAGAACCCAGACCAGATCTTCTGTATACAGATCTCAGACCAGACCCCCTGTATACAGTCCCCAGACCAGACCCCCTGTATACAGACCACAGACCACTTGTATACAGACCCTAGATAAGACATTCTGTATACAGACCCCAGACCAGACCTCCTGTATACAGACCCCAGACCAGACCTCCTGTATACAGTCCCCAGACCAGACCTTCTGTATACAGACCCCAGACCAGTCCTCCTGTATACAGACCTCAGACCTCCTGTATACAAACCCCAGACCAGATCCCTGTATACAGACCCCAGACCAGACCTCCTGTATACAGACCCCAGACCAGACCTCCTGTATACAGACCCCAGACCAGACCTCCTGTATACAGACCCCAGACCAGACCTCCTGTATACAGACCCCAGACCAGACCTCCTGTATATAGACCCCAGACCAGACCTCCTGTATACAGACCCCAGACCAGACCTCCTGTATACAGACCCCAGACCAGACCTCCTGTATACAGACCCAAGACCAGACCCCCCTGTATACAGTCCCCAGACCAGACCTTCTGTATACAGACCCCAGACGAGACCTCCTGTATACAGACCCCAGAGCAGACCCCTGTATACAGACCCCAGAGCAGACCTCCTCTATACAGTCCCCAGACCAGACCTCCTGTATACAGACCCCAGACCAGACCTCCTCTATACAGTCCCCAGACCAGACCCTCTGTATACAGACCCCAGACCAGACCCCTGTATACAGACCCCAGAGCAGACCTCCTCTATACAGTCCCCAGACCAGACCCTCTGTATACAGACGCCAGACCAGACCTCCTGTATACAGACCCCAGACCAGACCCCCTGTATACAGACCCCAGACCAGACCCCCTGTATACAGACCCCAGACCAGACCTCCTGTATACAGACCCCAGACCAGACCCCATTATACAGACCCCAGACCAGACCTCCTGTATACAGACCCCAGACCAGACCCTCTGTATACAGACCCCAGACCAGACCTCCTGTATACAGACCCCAGACCAGACCTTCTGTATACAGACCCCAGACCAGACCCCTTTATACAGACCCCAGACCAGACCTCCTGTATACAGACCCCAGACCAGACCTTCTGTATACAGACCCCAGACCAGACCCCATTATACAGACCCCAGACCAGACCTCTGTATACAGACCCCAGACCAGAACTCCTGTATACAGACCCCAGACCAGACCTTCTATATACAGACCCCAGACCAGACCCCTGTATACAGACCCTAGACCAGACCTCCTGTATACAGACCCCAGACCAGACCTCCTATATACAGCCCCCAGACCAGACCCCCTGTATACAGTCCCCAGACCAGACCTCCTATATAAAGACCCCAGACCAGACCTTCTGTATACAGTCCCCAGACCAGACCTCCTGTATACAGCCCCCAGACCAGACCTTCTGTATACAGATCCCAGACCAGACCTCCTGTATACAGTCCTCAGACCAGACCTCCTGTATACAGACCCCAGACCAGACCTCCTGTATACAGACCCCAGACCAGACCCCCTGTATACAGTCCTCAGAACAGACCTTGTGTATACAGACCCCAGACCAGACCTCCTATATAAAGACCCCAGACCAGACCTTCTGTATACAGTCCCCAGACCAGACCTCCTGTATACAGCCCCCAGACCAGACCTTCTGTATACAGACCCCAGACCAGACCTCCTGTATACAGACCCCAGACCAGACCTCCTGTATACAGACCCCAGACCAGACCTCCTGTATACAGACCCCAGACCAGACCCCCTGTATACAGTCCTCAGAACAGACCTTGTGTATACAGACCCCAGACCAGACCTCCTGTATACAGACCCCAGACCAGACCTCCTGTATACAGTCCTCAGAACAGACCTTGTGTATACAGACCCCAGACCAGACCTCCTGTATACAGTCCTCAGACCAGACCTCCTGTATACAGACCCCAGACCAGACCTCCTGTATACAGTCCCCAGACCAGACCTTCTGTATACAGACCCCAGACCAGACCTCCTGTATACAGACCCCAGACCTCCTGTATACAAACCCCAGACCAGATCCCTGTATACAGACCCCAGACCAGACCTCCTGTATACAGACCCCAGACCAGACCTCCTGTATACAGACCCCAGACCAGACCTCCTGTATACAGACCCCAGACCAGACCTCCTGTATACAGATCCCAGACCAGACCTCCTGTATACAGACCCCAGACCAGACCTCCTGTATAGAGACCCCAGACCAGACCTCCAGTATACAGACCCAAGACCAGACCCCCCTGTATACAGTCCCCAGACCAGACCTCCTGTATACAGACCCCCTTGTATACAGACCCCAGACCAGACCTCCTGTATACAAACCCCAGACCTCCTGTATACAGACCCCAGACCAGACCTCCTGTATACAGATCCCAGACCAGACCTCCTGTATACAGTCCACAGACAAGGCCTCCTGTATACAGCCCCCAGACCAGACCTCCTGTATACAGACCCTAGACCAGACCTCCTGTATACAGACCCCAGACCAGACCTCCTGTATGCATTCCCCAGACCAGACCTCCTGTATACAGACGCCAGATCAGACCTCCTGTATACAGACCCCAGACCAGACCTCCTGTATACAGACCCCAGACCAGACCTCCTGTATACAGACACCAGACCAGACCTCCTGTATACAGATCCCAGACCAGACCTCCTGTATACAGACCCCAGACCAGACCTCCTGTATACAGATCCCAGACCAGACCTCCTGTATACAGACCCCAGAGCAGACCTCCTGTATACAGTCCCCAGACCCCCCTGTATACAGTCCCCAGACCAGACCTCCTGTATACAGACCCCAGACCAGACCTCCTGTATACAGCCCCCAGACCAGACCTCCTGTATACAGCCCCCAGACCAGACCTCCTGTATACAGCCCCTAGACCAGACCTCCTGTATACAGTCCCCAGACCAGACCTTCTGTATACAGACCCCAGACCAGACCTCCTGTATACAGTCCCCAGACCAGACCCCCTGTATACAGTCCCCAGACAAGACCCCCTGTATACAGTCCCCAGACCAGATCTCCTGAATACAGTCCCCAGACCAGACCTCCTGTATACAGACCCCAGACCAGACCTCCTGTATACAGCCCCCAGACCAGACCTCCTATATACAGACCCTAGACCAGACCTCCTGTATACAGACCCCAGACCAGACCCCCTGTATACAGTCCCCAGACCAGATCTCCTGAATACAGTCCCCAGACCAGACGTTCTGTATACAGACCCCAGACCAGACCTCCTGTATACAGATCCCAGACCAGACCTCCTGTATACAGACCCCAGACCAGACCTCCTGTATAGAGACCCCAGACCAGACCTCCTGTATACAGACCCAAGACCAGACCCCCCTGTATACAGTCCCCAGACCAGACCTCCTGTATACAAACCCCAGACCTCCTGTATACAGACCCCAGACCAGACCTCCTGTATACAGATCCCAGACCAGACCTCCTGTATACAGTCCCCAGACCAGGCCTCCTGTATACAGTCCCCAGACCAGACCTCCTGTATACAGATCCCAGACCAGACCTCCTGTATACAGTCCCCAGACCAGGCCTCCTGTATACAGCCCCCAGACCAGACCTCCTGTATACAGACCCTAGACCAGACCTCCTGTATACAGACCCCAGACCAGACCTCCTGTATACAGACCCCAGACCAGACCTCCTATATACAGACCCCAGACCAGACCTTCTGTATACAGACCCCAGACCAGACCTTCTGTATACAGATCCCAGACCAGACCTCCTGTATACAGACGCCAGACCAGACCTCCTGTATACAGACCCCAGACCAGACCTCCTGTATACAGACCCCAGACCAGACCTCCTGTATACAGACACCAGACCAGACCTCCTGTATACAGACCCCAGACCAGACCTCCTGTATACAGATCCCAGACCAGACCTCCTGTATACAGACCCCAGACCAGACCTCCTGTATACAGATCCCAGACCAGACCTCCTGTATACAGACCCCAGAGCAGACCTCCTGTATACAGTCCCCAGACCCCCCTGTATACAGTCCCCAGACCAGACCTCCTGTATACAGACCCCAGACCAGACCTCCTGTATACAGCCCCCAGACCAGACCTCCTGTATACAGCCCCCAGACCAGACCTCCTATATACAGACCCTAGACCAGACCTCCTGTATACAGACCCCAGACCAGATCTCCTGAATACAGTCCCCAGACCAGACCTCCTGTATGCATTCCCCAGACCAGACCTCCTGTATACAGACCCTAGACCAGACCTCCTGTATACAGACCCCAGACCAGACCTTCTGTATACAGACCCCAGACTAGACCTCCTGTATACAGTCCCCAGACCAGACCTCCTGTATACAGACCCCATATCAGACCTCCATTATACAGTCCCCAGACCAGACCTCCTGTATACAGCCCCCAGACCAGACGTCCTGTATACAGACCCCAGACCAGACCTCCTGTATTCAGATCTCAGACCAGACCCCCTGTATACAGACCCCATACCAGACCCCCTGTATACAAACCCTAGACAAGACCTTCTGTATACAGACCCCAGACCAGACCTCCTGTATACAGACCCCAGACCAGACCCCCTGCATACCGACCCCAGACCCCTGTATACAGACACCAGACCAGACCTCCTGTATACAGACGCCAGACCAGATCTTCTGTATACAGATCTCAGACCAGACCCCCTGTATACAGTCCCCAGACCAGACCCCCTGTATACAGACCCCAGACCACTTGTATACAGACCCTAGATAAAACACTCTGTATACAGACCCCAGACCAGACCTCCTGTATACAGACCCCAGACCAGACCTCCTGTATACAGTCCCCAGACCAGACCTTCTGTATACAGACCCCAGACCAGACCTGTATACAGTCCCCAGACCAGACCCCCTGTCTAGTCCCCAGACTAGACCTCCTGTATACAGTCCCCAGATTACACCCCTGTATACAGACCCCAGATCAGACCTCCATTATACAGTCCCCAGACCAGACCTCCTGTATACAGACCCCAGACCAGACCCCTGTATACAGACCCCAGACCAGACCTCCTGTATACAGATCTCAGACCAGATCCCCTGTATACAGTCCCCAGACCAGACCCCCTGTATACAAACCCTAGACAAGACCTTCTGTATACAGACCCCAGACCAGACCTCCTTTATACAGACCCCAGACCAGACCTCCTGTATACAGACACCAGACCAGACCTCCTGTATACAGACGCCAGACCAGATCTTCTGTATACAGATCTCAGACCAGACCCCCTGTATACAGTCCCCAGACCAGACCCCCTGTATACAGACCCCAGACCACTTGTATACAGACCCTAGATAAGACATTCTGTATACTGACCCCAGACCAGACCTCCTGTATACAGTCCCCAGACCAGACCTCCTGTATACAGACCCAAGACCAGACCTCCTGTATAGAGACCCCAGACCAGACCTCCTGTATACAGACCCCAGACCAGACCTCCTGTATACAGATCCCAGACCAGACCTCCTGTATACAGACCCCAGACCAGACCTCCTGTATAAAGACCCCAGACCAGACCTCCTGTATACAGACCCAAGACCAGACCCCCCTGTATACAGTCCCCAGACCAGACCTCCTGTATACAGACCCCAGACCCCCTTGTATACAGACCCCAGACCAGACCTCCTGTATACAAACCCCAGACCTCCTGTATACAGACCCCAGACCAGACCTCCTGTATACAGATCCCAGACCAGACCTCCTGTATACAGTCCCCAGACCAGACCTCCTGTATACAGTCCCCAGACCAGACCTCCTGTATACAGATCCCAGACCAGACCTCCTGTATACAGTCCCCAGACCAGGCCTCCTGTATACAGCCCCCAGACCAGACCTCCTGTATACAGACCCTAGACCAGACCTCCTGTATACAGACCCCAGACCAGACCTCCTGTATGCATTCCCCAGACCAGACCTCCTGTATACAGACGCCAGACCAGACCTCCTGTATACAGACCCCAGACCAGACCTCCTGTATACAGACCCCAGACCAGACCTCCTGTATAGACACCAGACCAGACCTCCTGTATACAGATCCCAGACCAGACCTCCTGTATACAGACCCCAGAGCAGACCTCCTGTATACAGTCCCCAGACCCCCCTGTATACAGTCCCCAGACCAGACCTCCTGTATACAGACCCCAGACCAGACCTCCTGTATACAGACCCCAGACCAGACCTCCTGTATACAGCCCCCAGACCAGACCTCCTATATACAGACCCTAGACCAGACCTCCTGTATACAGTCCCCAGACCAGGTCTCCTGAATACAGTCCCCAGACCAGACCTTCTGTATACAGACCCCAGACCTCCTGTATACAGTCCCCAGACCAGACCCCCTGTATACAGTCCCCAGACCAGATCTCCTGAATACAGTCCCCAGACCAGACCTCCTGTATACAGACCCCAGACCAGACCTCCTGTATACAGCCCCCAGACCAGACCTCCTATATACAGACCCTAGACCAGACCTCCTGTATACAGACCCCAGACCAGACCCCCTGTATACAGTCCCCAGACCAGATCTCCTGAATACAGTCCCCAGACCAGACCTTCTGTATACAGACCCCAGACCAGACCTCCTGTATACAGATCCCAGACCAGACCTCCTGTATACAGACCCCAGACCAGACCTCCTGTATATAGACCCCAGACCAGACCTCCTGTATACAGACCCAAGACCAGACCCCCCTGTATACAGTCCCCAGACCAGACCTCCTGTATACAAACCCCAGACCTCCTGTATATAGACCCCAGACCAGACCTCCTGTATACAGATCCCAGACCAGACCTCCTGTATACAGTCCCCAGACCAGACCTCCTGTATACAGACCCCAGACCAGACGTCCTGTATACAGACCCCAGACCAGACCTCCTGTATTCAGATCTCAGACCAGACCCCCTGTATACAGTCCCCAGACGAGACCTCCTGTATGCAGACCCCCGACCAGATCCTCCTGTATACAGTCCCCAGACCAGACCCTCTGTATACAAACCCTAGACAAGACCTTCTGTATACAGACCCCAGACCAGACCTCCTGTATACAGACCCCAGACCAGACCCCCTGCATACCGACCCCAGACCCCTGTATACAGACACCAGACCAGACCTCCTGTATACAGACGCCAGACCAGATCTTCTGTATACAGATCTCAGACCAGACCCCCTGTATACAGTCCCCAGACCAGACCCCCTGTATACAGACCCCAGACCACTTGCATACAGACCCTAGATAAAACACTCTGTATACAGACCCCAGACCAGACCTCCTGTATACAGACCCCAGACCAGACCTCCTGTATACAGACCCCAGACCAGACCTCCTGTATACAGTCCCCAGACCAGACCTTCTGTCTACAGACCCCAGACCAGACCTCCTGTATACAGTCCCCAGACCAGACCCCCTGTCTAGTCCCCAGACTAGACCTCCTGTATACAGTCCCCAGATTACACCCCTGTATACAGACCCCAGACCAGACCTCCTGTATACAGACCCCAGACCAGACCTCCTGTATACAGACCACATATCAGACCTCCATTATACAGTCCCCAGACCAGACCTCCTGTATACAGACCCCAGACCAGACCCCTGTATACAGACCCCAGACCAGACCCCCTGTATACAAACCCTAGACAAGACCTTCTGTATACAGACCCCAGACCAGACCTCCTGTATACAGACCCCAGACCAGACCTCCTGTATACAGACACCAGACCAGACCTCCTGTATACAGACGCCAGACCAGATCTTCTGTATACAGATCTCAGACCAGACCCCCTGTATACAGTCCACAGACCAGACCCCCTGTATACAGACCCCAGACCACTTGTATACAGACCCTAGATAAGACATTCTGTATACAGACCCCAGACCAGACCTCCTGTATACAGTCCCCAGACCAGACCTTCTGTATACAGACCCCAGACCAGACCTCCTGTATACAGACCCCAGACCAGACCTCCTGTATAGAGACCCCAGACCAGACCTCCTGTATACAGACCCCAGACCAGACCTCCTGTATACAGATCCCAGACCAGACCTCCTGTATACAGACCCCAGACCAGACCTCCTGTATAGAGACCCCAGACCAGACCTCCTGTATACAGACCCAAGACCAGACCCCCCTGTATACAGTCCCCAGACCAGACCTCCTGTATACAGACCCCAGACCCCCTTGTATACAGACCCCAGACCAGACCTCCTGTATACAAACCCCAGACCTCCTGTATACAGACCCCAGACCAGACCTCCTGTATACAGATCCCAGACCAGACCTCCTGTATACAGTCCCCAGACCAGGCCTCCTGTATACAGCCCCCAGACCAGACCTCCTGTATACAGTCCCCAGACCAGACCTCCTGTATACAGATCCCAGACCAGACCTCCTGTATACAGTCCCCAGACCAGGCCTCCTGTATACAGCCCCCAGACCAGACCTCCTGTATACAGACCCTAGACCAGACCTCCTGTATACAGACCCCAGACCAGACCTCCTGTATGCATTCCCCAGACCAGACCTCCTGTATACAGACGCCAGACCAGACCTCCTGTATACAGACCCCAGACCAGACCTCCTGTATACGGTCCCCAGACCAGACCTCCTGTATACGGTCCCCAGACCAGACCTCCTGTATACAGACCCCAGACCAGACCTCCTGTATACAGATCCCAGACCAGACCTCCTGTATACAGACCCCAGAGCAGACCTCCTGTATACAGTCCCCAGACCCCCCTGTATACAGTCCCCAGACCAGACCTCCTGTATACAGACCCCAGACCAGACCTCCTGTATACAGACCCCAGACCAGACCTCCTGTATACAGCCCCCAGACCAGACCTCCTATATACAGACCCTAGACCAGACCTCATGTATACAGTCCCCAGACCAGATCTCCTGAATACAGTCCCCAGACCAGACCTTCTGTATACAGACCCCAGACCTCCTGTATACAGTCCCCAGACCAGACCCCCTGTATACAGTCCCCAGACCAGATCTCCTGAATATAGTCCCCAGACCAGACCTCCTGTATACAGACCCCAGACCAGACCTCCTGTATACAGCCCCCAGACCAGACCTCCTATATACAGACCCTAGACCAGACCTCCTGTATACAGACCCCAGACCAGACCCCCTGTATACAGTCCCCAGACCAGATCTCCTGAATACAGTCCCCAGACCAGACCTTCTGTATACAGACCCCAGACCAGACCTCCTGTATACAGATCCCAGACCAGACCTCCTGTATACAGACCCCAGACCAGACCTCCTGTATAGAGACCCCAGACCAGACCTCCTGTATACAGACCCAAGACCAGACCCCCCTGTATACAGTCCCCAGACCAGACCTCCTGTATACAAACCCCAGACCTCCTTTATACAGACCCCAGACCAGACCTCCTGTATACAGATCCCAGACCAGACCTCCTGTATACAGTCCCCAGACCAGGCCTCCTGTATACAGCCCCCAGACCAGACCTCCTGTATACAGTCCCCAGACCAGACCTCCTGTATACAGATCCCAGACCAGACCTCCTGTATACAGTCCCCAGACCAGGCCTCCTGTATACAGCCCCCAGACCAGACCTCCTGTATACAGACCCTAGACCAGACCTCCTGTATACAGACCCCAGACCAGACCTCCTGTATACAGACCCCAGACCAGACTTCCTGTATACAGACCCCAGACCAGACCTTCTGTATACAGACCCCAGACCAGACCTTCTGTATACAGTCCCCAGACCAGACCTCCTATATACAGTCCCCAGACCAGGCCTCCTGTATACAGCCCCCAGACCAGACCTCCTGTATACAGACCCTAGACCAGACCTCCTGTATACAGACCCCAGACCAGACCTCCTGTATGCATTCCCCAGACCAGACCTCCTGTATACAGACGCCAGACCAGACCTCCTGTATACAGACCCCAGACCAGACCTCCTGTATACGGTCCCCAGACCAGACCTCCTGTATACGGTCCCCAGACCAGACCTCCTGTATACAGACCCCAGACCAGACCTCCTGTATACAGATCCCAGACCAGACCTCCTGTATACAGACCCCAGAGCAGACCTCCTGTATACAGTCCCCAGACCCCCCTGTATACAGTCCCCAGACCAGACCTCCTGTATACAGACCCCAGACCAGACCTCCTGTATACAGACCCCAGACCAGACCTCCTGTATACAGCCCCCAGACCAGACCTCCTATATACAGACCCTAGACCAGACCTCATGTATACAGTCCCCAGACCAGATCTCCTGAATACAGTCCCCAGACCAGACCTTCTGTATACAGACCCCAGACCTCCTGTATACAGTCCCCAGACCAGACCCCCTGTATACAGTCCCCAGACCAGATCTCCTGAATACAGTCCCCAGACCAGACCTTCTGTATACAGACCCCAGACCAGACCTCCTGTATACAGATCCCAGACCAGACCTCCTGTATACAGACCCCAGACCAGACCTCCTGTATAGAGACCCCAGACCAGACCTCCTGTATACAGACCCAAGACCAGACCCCCCTGTATACAGTCCCCAGACCAGACCTCCTGTATACAAACCCCAGACCTCCTTTATACAGACCCCAGACCAGACCTCCTGTATACAGATCCCAGACCAGACCTCCTGTATACAGTCCCCAGACCAGGCCTCCTGTATACAGCCCCCAGACCAGACCTCCTGTATACAGTCCCCAGACCAGACCTCCTGTATACAGATCCCAGACCAGACCTCCTGTATACAGTCCCCAGACCAGGCCTCCTGTATACAGCCCCCAGACCAGACCTCCTGTATACAGACCCTAGACCAGACCTCCTGTATACAGACCCCAGACCAGACCTCCTGTATACAGACCCCAGACCAGACTTCCTGTATACAGACCCCAGACCAGACCTTCTGTATACAGACCCCAGACCAGACCTTCTGTATACAGATCCCAGACCAGACCTCCTGTATACAGACGCCAGACCAGACCTCCTGTATACAGACCCCAGACCAGACCTCCTGTATACAGACCCCAGACCAGACCTCCTGTATACAGACACCAGACCAGACCTCCTGTATACAGACACCAGACCAGACCTCCTGTATACAGACCCCAGACCAGACCTCCTGTATACAGACCCCAGACCAGACCTCCTGTATACAGACCCCAGACCAGACCTTCTGTATACAGACCCCAGACCAGACCTTCTGTATACAGACCCCAGACCAGACCTCCTGTATACAGACCCCAGACCAGACCTCCTGTATACAGACCCCAGACCAGACCTCCTGTATACAGACCCCAGACCAGACCTCCTGTATACAGACACCAGACCAGACCTCCTGTATACAGACCCCAGACCAGACCTCCTGTATACAGATCCCAGACCAGACCTCCTGTATACAGACCCCAGACCAGACCTCCTGTATACAGATCCCAGACCAGACCTCCTGTATACAGACCCCAGACCAGACCTCCTGTATACAGCCCCCAGACCAGACCTCCTATATACAGACCCCAGACCAGACCTCCTGTATACAGACCCCAGACCAGATCTCCTGAATACAGTCCCCAGACCAGACCTCCTGTATGCATTCCCCAGACCAGACCTCCTGTATACAGACCCTAGACCAGACCTCCTGTATACAGACCCTAGACCAGATCTCCTGAATACAGTCCCCAGACCAGACCTTCTGTATACAGACCCCATATCATACCTCCATTATACAGTCCCCAGACCAGACCTCCTGTATACAGCCCCCAGACCAGACGTCCTGTATACAGACCCCAGACTAGACCTCCTGTATACAGTCCCCAGACCAGACCTCCTGTATACAGACCCCATATCATACCTCCATTATACAGTCCCCAGACCAGACCTCCTGTATACAGCCCCCAGACCAGACGTCCTGTATACAGACCCCAGACCAGACCTCCTGTATTCAGATCTCAGACCAGACCCCCTGTATACAGTCCCCCGACCAGATCCTCCTGTATACAGCCCCCAGACCAGACGTCCTGTATACAGACCCCAGACCAGACCTCCTGTATTCAGATCTCAGACCAGACCTCCTGTATGCAGACCCCCGACCAGATCCTCCTGTATACAGTCCCCAGACCAGACCCTCTGTATACAGACCCCATACCAGACCCCCTGTATACAAACCCTAGACAAGACCTTCTGTATACAGACCCCAGACCAGACCTCCTGTATACAGACCCCAGACCAGACCCCCTGCATACCGACCCCAGACCCCTGTATACAGACACCAGACCAGACCTCCTGTATACAGACGCCAGACCAGATCTTCTGTATACAGATCTCAGACCAGACCCCCTGTATACAGTCCCCAGACCAGACCCCCTGTATACAGACCCCAGACCACTTGTATACAGACCCTAGATAAAACATTCTGTATACAGACCCCAGACCAGACCTCCTGTATACAGACCCCAGACCAGACCTCCTGTATACAGTCCCCAGACCAGACCTTCTGTATACAGACCCCAGACCAGACCTCCTGTATACAGTCCCCAGACCAGACCCCCTGTCTAGTCCCCAGACTAGACCTCCTGTATACAGTCCCCAGATTACACCCCTGTATACAGACCCCAGACCAGACCTCCTGTATACAGACCCCAGACCAGACCTCCTGTATACAGACCCCAGACCAGACCCCTGTATACAGTCCCCATATCAGACCTCCATTATACAGTCCCCAGACCAGACCTCCTGTATACAGACCCCAGACCAGACCCCTGTATACAGACCCCAGACCAGACCTCCTGTATACAGATCTCAGACCAGATCCGCTGTATACAGTCCCCAGACCAGACCCCCTGTATACAAACCCTAGACAAGACCTTCTGTATACAGACCCCAGACCAGACCTCCTGTATACAGACCCCAGACCAGACCTCCTGTATACAGACACCAGACCAGACCTCCTGTATACAGATCTCAGACCAGATCCCCTGTATACAGTCCCCAGATTACACCCCTGTATACAGACCCCAGACCAGACCTCCTGTATACAGACCCCAGACCAGACCTCCTGTATACAGACCCCATATCAGACCTCCATTATACAGTCCCCAGACCAGACCTCCTGTATACAGACCCCAGACCAGACCCCTGTATACAGACCCCAGACCAGACCTCCTGTATACAGATCTCAGACCAGATCCCCTGTATACAGTCCCCAGACCAGACCTCCTGTAAAAAAACCCTAGACAAGACCTTCTGTATACAGACCCCAGACCAGACCTCCTGTATACAGACCCCAGACCAGACCTCCTGTATACAGACACCAGACCAGACCTCCTGTATACAGACGCCAGACCAGATCTTCTGTATACTGATCTCAGACCAGACCCCCTGTATACAGTCCCCAGACCAGACCCCCTGTATACAGACCCCAGACCACTTGTATACAGACCCTAGATAAGACATTCTGTATACAGACCCCAGACCAGACCTCCTGTATACAGTCCCCAGACCAGACCTTCAGAATACAGACCCCAGACCAGACCTCCTGTATACAGACCCCAGACCAGACCTCCTGTATACAGACCCCAGACCAGACCTCCTGTATACAGTCCCCAGACCAGACCCCCTGTCTAGTCCCCAGACTAGACCTCTCCTGTATACAGTCCCCAGATTACACCCCTGTATACAGACCCCAGACCAGACCAGCTGGGGCTACCACCAGAAATTTCAGGGCCTCATACTGGCAAAAAAATGTTGTGCCCCCTCGAGACTCCACGCCAGCTCCACCTCCATCCCTCAAACCATCCATAGTCTCATGTTCTTCTCTTGGAAAAACTCCATATCTGCACCAATCACACATTATCAGTTCCCATTTAACACCAGATCACACATATAGCCAGCAGCTTTTGTTTTTCCCAATCAATTTTTTAATCCGCCACCATGACAAGGTAGACTCTTTTGGCTGGGCTCTACTCTACTGAAACTTATTAAACATTTGTTAAAATACCAAATAATCTTTAGGTATATTTTTAATTATTTTTCAATTGTCTAAATGACCAATAATATCACAAGCAAGAAGCAAATACCGCCACACCATGACCAGACCATATATTACCACCACATAGTTCCCAAATAATACCACATACAAGGAACAAATACCGCCACACCATGACCAGACCATATATTACCACCACATAGTTCCCAAATAATACCACATACAAGGAACAAATACCACCACACCATGACCAGACCATATATTACCACCACATAGTTCCCAAATAATACCACATGCAAGGAACAAATACCGCCACACCATGACCAGACCATATATTACCACCACATAGTTCCCAAATAATACCACATACAAGGAACAAATACCACCACACCATGACCAGACCATATATTACCACCACATAGTTCCCAAATAATACCACATACAAGGAACAAATACCGCCACACCATGACCAGACCATATATTACCACCACATAGTTCCCAAATAATACCACATACAAGGAACAAATACCGCCACACCATGACCAGACCATATATTACCACCACATAGTTCCCAAATAATACCACATACAAGGAACAAATACCACCACACCATGACCAGACCATATATTACCACCACATAGTGACTGAATAATACCACATACAAGGAACAAATACCGCCACACCATGACCAGACCACATATTACCACCACATAGTTCCCAAATAATACCACATACAAGGAACAAATACCACCACACCATGACCAGACCATATATTACCACCACATAGTTCCCAAATAATACCACATACAAGGAACAAATACCACCACACCATGACCAGACCATATATTACCACCACATAGTTTCAAATCCCACATACAAGGAACAAATACCGCCACACCATGACCAGATCATATATTACCACCACATAGTTCCCAAATAATACCACATACAAGGAACAAATACCGCCACACCATGACCAGACCATATATTACCACCACATAGTTCCAAATCCCACATACAAGGAACAAATACCGCCACACATGACCAGACCATATTTTACCACCACATAGTTCCCAAATAATACCACATACAAGGAACAAATACCACCACACCATGACCAGACCATATATTACCACCACATAGTGACTGAATAATACCACATACAAGGAACAAATACCGCCACACCATGACCAGACCATATATTATCACTATATAGTTCCAAATACCACATACAAGGAACAAATACCGCCACACCATGACCAGACCACATATTACCACCACATAGTTCCCAAATAATACCACATACAAGGAACAAATACCACCACACCATGACAAGACCATATATTACCAGCACATAGTTCCAAATACCACATACAAGGAACAAATACCGCCACACCATGACCAGACCACATATTACCACCACATAGTTCCAAATACCACATACAAGGAACAAATACCGCCACACCATGACCAGACCATATATTACCACCACATAGTTCCCAAATAATACCACATACAAGGAACAAATACCGCCACACCATGACCAGACTACATATTACCACCACATAGTTCCAAATCCCACATACAAGGAACAAATACCGCCACACCATGACCAGATCATATATTACCACCACATAGTTCCCAAATAATACCACATACAAGGAACAAATACCGCCACACCATGACCAGACCATATATTACCACCACATAGTTCCAAATCCCACATACAAGGAACAAATACCGCCACACCATGACCAGACCATATATTACCACCACATAGTTCCCAAATAATACCACATACAAGGAACAAATACCACCACACCATGACCAGACCATATATTACCACCACATAGTTCCCAAATAATACCACATCCAAGGAACAAATACCGCCACACCATGACCAGACCATATATTACCACCACATAGTTCCAAATCCCACATACAAGGAACAAATACCGCCACACCATGACCAGACCATATATTACCACCACATAGCTCCCAAATAATACCACATACAAGGAACAAATACCACCACACCATGACCAGACCATATATTACCACCACATAGTGACTGAATAATACCACATACAAGGAACAAATACCGCCACACCATGACCGGACCATATATTATCACTATATAGTTCCAAATACCACATACAAGGAACAAATACCGCCACACCATGACCAGACCACATATTACCACCACATAGTTCCAAATACCACATACAAGGAACAAATACCGCCACACCATGACCAGACCATATATTACCACCACATAGTTCCCAAATAATACCATATACAAGGAACAAATACCACCACACCATGACAAGACCATATATTATTACCACATAGTTCCAAATAATACCACAAAAAAGGAACAAATACCGCCACACCATGACCAGACCATATATTACCAGCACATAGTTCCAAATACCAAATACAAGGAACAAATACCGCCACACCATGACCAGACCACATATTACCACCACATAGTTCCAAATACCACATACAAGGAACAAATACCGCCACACCATGACCAGACCATATATTACCACCACATAGTTCCCAAATAATACCACATACAAGGAACAAATACCGCCACACCATGACCAGACCACATATTACCACCACATAGTTCCAAATACCACATTCAAGGAACAAATACCGCCACACCATGACCAGACCATATATTACCACCACATAGTTCCCAAATAATACCACATACAAGGAACAAATACCACCACACCATGACAAGACCATATATTATTACCACATAGTTCCAAATAATACCACAAAAAAGGAACAAATACCGCCACACCATGACCAGACCATATATTACTACCACAGTAACCGAATACTACAATACTGATCATTAATTAAAAAAAACACAATACTAATATCACCATAAGTGCGATTATACACAGGAGATCTCTACTTAACATACAGTGTCAATGTACAGGTAATACAGTGATCACTGGTAACATCATACACAGGAGCTCTGTATATAGTGTCAGTGTACAGGTAATACAGTGATCACCGGTGACATCATACACAGGAGCTCTGTATATAGTGTCAGTGTACAGGTAATACAGTGATCACTGGTAACATCATACACAGGAGCTCTGTATATAGTGTCAGTATACAGGTAATACAGTGATCACCGGTGACATCATACACAGGAGCTCTGTATATAGTGTCAGTGTACAGGTAATACAGTGATCACCTGTGACATTATACACAGGAGCTCTGTATATAGTGTCAGTGTACAGGTAATACAGGGATCACCAGTGATATTATAAACAAGAGCTCTGTATAATGATAAACTTACCTGGAGCAGCCAGTGCCAGGCAGCGATTGACAAGGTAAACAGGATCATGGGGGGCATTAAAAGAGGTCTGGATACACATGAGAGCACTACTATACTGCCTCTGTACAAATCCCTGGTTAGGCTAGTTTCACACTTGCATTAGGAGGCGCAGCGCGCGGCAGTCGTGCAGCTCCACCCCCTGCCGCGCCCCCTCCGGTCAGCTCCTCCTATGGGCGCATGACGCTGCATGCGACCTTCATACCCCATCATTAGCATTGGGTACCCAAGCTGTGCGCTGGTATGCTTTTGGCGGCGCATGCGCCCTTTTGACGGTGCCCCGAGCGCACCAAAATGCAACACGGTGCGTTTGGTGCACGATGGCGCACTGTCAAATGGGCACATGTGCCGCCCAAGGCATACCAGCGCACGGCCTGCGTACCCAATGCTAAAGGTAGGGTATGCAGGTCGCATGCAGCATCATGCGCCCATAGGAGGAGCTGACCGGAGGGGGCGCAGCAAGGGGTTGGAGCTGCACGGTTGTCATGCGCTGCGCCTCCTAACGCTAGTGTGAAACTAGCCTTAGACCGCATATGGGAGTACTGTGTACAGTTTTGGGCACCGATGCTCAGGAAGGATATAATGAAACTACAACGAGTACAAAAGAGGGCAACAAAATTAATAAAGGGGATGGGGAACTACAATACCCAGAGAGATTAGCAAAATTAGGATTATTTAGTCTAGAAAAAAGACAACTGAGGAGCGATCTAATAACCATGTCTAAGTATATAAGGGGACAATACAAATACCTCTCTGAGGATCTGTTTATACCAAGGAAGGTGACGGTCACAAGGGGGCATTCTCTGCGTCTGTAGGAGAAAAGGTTTTTCCACCAGCATAGAAGAGGATTCTTTACTGTTAGGGCAGTGAGAATCTGGAATTCCCTGCCTGAGGAGGTGGTGATGGCGAACTCAGTCAAGGGGTGCAAGAGGGGCCTGGATGTCTTCCTTGAGCGTAACAATATTGTATCTTTCAGTGATTAGTTTCTTTAGAAGGACGTAGGATCTGGGGATTTATTCTGATGGAATACAGGCTGAACTGGATGGGCAAATGTTTTTTAAGGCTTGTTAACTATGTTATATAGTGTCAGTGTACAGGTAATACAGGGATCACCAGTGACATTATACACAGGGGGTCTGTATATAGTGTCAGTGTACAGGTAATACAGTGATCACCAGTGACATTATACACAGGAGCTCTGTATAGTGTCAGTGTACAGGTAATACAGTGATCACCAGTGATATTATACACAGGAGCTCTGTATATAGTGTATAGTGTACAGGTAATACAGTGATCACCAGTGACATTACACACAGGAGCTCTGTATATAGTGTCAGTGTACAGGTAATACAGTGATCACCGGTGACATCATACACAGGAGCTCTGTATATAGTGTCAGTGTGCAGGTAATACAGTGATCACCAGTGATATTATACACAGGAGCTCTGTATGTAGTGTCAGTGTACAGGTAATACACTGATCACCAGTGACATTATACACAGGGGGTCTGTATATAGTGTCAGTGTAAAGGTAATACAGTGATCACCAGTGACATTATACACAGGAGCTCTGTATATAGTGTCAGTGTACAGGTAATACAGTGATCACCAGTGACATTATACACAGGGGGTCTGTATATAGTGTCAGTGTACAGGTAATACAGTGATCACCAGTGACATTATACACAGGGGGTCTGTATATAGTGTCAGTGTAAAGGTAATACAGTGATCACCAGTGACATTATACACATGAGCTCTGTATATAGTGTCGGTGTACAGGTAATACAGTGATCACCGGTGACATTATACACAGGAGCTCTGTATATAGTGTATAGTGTACAGGTAATAAAGTGATCACCAGTGACATTATACACAGGAGCTCTGTATATAGTGTATAGTGTACAGGTAATACAGTGATCACCGGTGACATTATACAAAGGAGCTCTGTATATAGTGTATAGTGTACAGGTAATACAGGGATCACCAGTGACATACACACGAGCTCCGTATAGTGTCAGTGAATAGATAATACAGTCATCACCAGTGACATTATACACAGCAGCTCTGTATATAGTGTACAGATAATACAGGGATCACCAATGACATTATAACAAGGAGCTCTGTATACAGTGTATAGTGTACAGGTAATACAGTGATCACCAGTGACATTATACACAGGAGCTCTGTATATAGTGTCAGTGTACAGGTAATACTGTGATCACCAGTGACATACACAGGAGCTCTGTATATAGTGTCAGTGTACAGGTAGTACAGTGGTCACCAGTGACATTATACACAGGAGTTGTATATATATTGTCAGTGGACAGATAATACAGTAATCACCGGTGACATTATACACAGGAGCTCTGTATAAAGTGTCAGTGTACAGGTAATACAGTGGTCACCAGTGACATTATACACAGGAGCTCTGTATATAATGTCAGTGGACAAATAATACAGTGATCACCGGTGACATTATACACAGGAGCTCTGTATATAGTGTCAGTGTACAGGTAATTCAGTGATCATCGGTGACATTATACACAGGAGTTCTGTATATAGTGTATAGGTAATACAGTGATCACCAGTGACATTATACACAGGAGCTCTGTATATAGTGTATAGTGTACAGGTAATACAGTGATCACCAGTGACATTATACACAGGAGCTCTGCATATAGTGTCAGTGGACAGATAATACAGTGATCACCGTGACATTATACACAGGAGCTCTGTATATAGTGTCAGTCTACAGGTAATACAGTGATCACCGGTGACATAATACACAGGAGTTCTGTATATAGTGTCAGTGGACAGATAATACAGTGATCACCGGTGACATTATACACAGGAACTCTGTGTATAGTGTACAGTGTGCAGGTAATACAGGGATCACCAGTGACATTATATACATGAGCTCTGTATAGTGTCACTGTACAGATAATACAGTGATTACCAGTGACATTATACACAGGAGCTCTGTATATAGTGTACAGATAATACAGGGATCACCAATGACATTATAACAAGGAGCTCTGTATATAGTGTCAGTGTACAGGTAATACAGTGATCACCAGTGACATTATACACAGGAGCTCTGTATATAGTGTCAGTGTACAGGTAGTACTGCAGTCACCAGTGACATTATACACAGGAGCTGTGTATATAGTGTCAGTGGACAGATAATAGTGATCACCGGTGACATTATACACAGGAGCTCTGTATATAGTGTCAATGTACAGGCAATAGTGATCACCAGTGACATTATACACAGGAGCTCTGTATATAGTATATAGGTAATAGTGATCACCAGTGATATTATACACAGGAGCTCTGTATATAGTGTCAGTGGACAGATAATACAGTGATCACTGGTGACATTATACACAGGAGCTCTGTATATAGTGTACAGGTAATACAGGGATCACCGGTGACATTATACACAGGAGCTCTGTATATAGTGTATAGTGTACAGGTAATACAGTGATCACCGGTGACATTATACACAGGAGCTCTGTATATAGTGTCAGTGTACAGGTAATACAGTGATCACCAGTGACATTATACACATGAGCTCTGTATAGTGTCAGTGTATAGATAATACAGTGATCACCAGTGACATTATACACAGGAGCTCTGTATATAGTGTATAGTGTACAGGTAATACACTGATCACCAGTGACATTATACACAGGAGCTCTGTATATACTGTATAGTGTACAAATACAGGGATCACCAATGACATTATAACAAGGAGCTCTGTATTAGTGTATAGTGTACAGGTAGTACAGCGACCACTAGTGACATTATACACAGGAGCTATGTATTTAATATACAGAGCATAGTGTGTGTACATGTAAATGCACTTACTCACCAGTGACATCTCTAGTTGAAGTCCTTCATCTTCACTTTTCATCTTCATCTGGCACAGATCACCATCACTTCTTCCAGCCAGGGCTCATCTCTGCAGGAAATAAACAGTTATCTAGAGCTCCACTTGCAGAACACATTACTAACAGTTTCCTCAAAAATAAAATACATCACTGCAGTAACAAAATCCCTTAATTAGCCCCTACAGTAATAATATCCCCCATCCTGGCCCCCGTGTCTCATTCAGGGCTCCAGCCATATGTTCTCCCATCCTGCCATCACATGCCTCCATTCTGCCCCCATGTGATGTCCCATGCTGCCCCATATGATCTTTCATCCTGCCCCATCTGTCTCCATCCTGCACCATGTTCCTGCACTATGTGTGTTCATCCTGCCCAACTATTGCCATCCTGCTCCATGATCCTGCCCCATGTGTCCCATTTTCCTGTCCTATCTGTCTCCATCCTGCCCCATGATCCTGCACCATCTGTCGCCATCCTGCCCCATGATCCTGCTCCATTTGTCTCTCTCCTGACGTCCAAACATATTGTGGCTTGCCGCTTTCAATAAAAATAATAACACTTTTTCCTTACCTGGCTATGGTCTGACGGCGACATCCCCTCCATCTATTTCAAGCGCAGACTCGCCTGACGCAGGTGTAGTTAATGCACCAGCAGAATCCTGCCACTGGGGCCCGGTGATCAAAAGATGGAGGGCCCAATCCTCTGCTCACTGGGCCGCATATGCCAGTGAGGGCAGTAATGCCCTGATGATGGCCCTGTACAGACCCCCTGTATACAGACCCCAGACCAGACCCCCTGTATACAGACTCCAGACCAGACCCCCTGTATACAGACCCCAGATCGGACCTCCTGTACTGTATACAGACCAGACCTCCTGTATACAGACCCCAAACCAGACTTCCTGTATACAGACCCCAGACCATACCTCCTGTGCACAGACTCCAGACTAGACCCCCTGTGTACAGACCCAAGGCTACTTGTGTACAGACCCCAGGCCTGACCTCCTGTATACAGACCCCAGACCTGACCTCCTGTATACAAACCCCAGACCAGACCTCCTGTATACAGATCCCAGACCAGCCCTCCTGTATACAGATCCCAGACCAGACCTCCTGTATACAGACTCCAGACCAGATCCCCTTGTATACAGACACCAGACCCCCTTCTATACAGACCCCCTGTATACAGATCTCAGACCAGACCCCCTTGTATACAGAACCCAGATCAGACCCCCGTTACATACTCCAGACCCCCCTGTATACAGACCCCAAACCAGACCCCCCTGTATACAGACCCCAGAGCAGACCACCTGTATACAGACCCCAGACCAGACGCCTGAATACAGATCCCAGACCAGACCACCTGTATATAGATCCCAGACCAGACCTCCTGTATAGACTCCAGACAAGACCCCTGTATACAGACCCCAAACCAGACCCCATGTATACAAAACCCCAGACCAGACCCCATGCATACAAAACACCAGACCAGACCCCTCTGTATACAGACCCCAGACCAGACCCGATGTATACAGATCCCAGACCAGTCCACCTGTGTACAGACCCCAGACCAGACCCCTGTATAGACCCCAGACCAAACCTCCTGTATACAGATCCCAGACCAGACCTCCTATATAGACTCCAGACCAGACCTCTTGTATACAGACCCCAGACCAGATCTCATGTATACAAAATCCCAGACCAGACCCCCCCTGTATACAGAACCCAGTCCAGATCCCCTTGTATACAGAACCCAGACCAGACCCCGTTACATACTCCAGACCAGACCCCCTGTATACAGACCCCAAACCAGATCCCCCTGTATACAGACCCCAGACCAGACTCCCCTGTATACAGATCCCAGACCAGACCTCCGGTATAGACTCCAGACCAGACCCCTGTATACAGACCCCAGACCAGACCCCATGTATACAAAACCCCAGACCAGACCCCATGTATACAAACCCCAGAACGGACGCCCTGTATACAAACAACCCTGTATAGAGACCTCAGACCAGACCCCCTATATACAAACTCCAGACCGGACTCCCTGTATACAGACCCCAGACCAGACCCCTTGTGTACAGGCCCCCAGACCGGAACCCCTGTATACAAACCCTAGACCGGACTCCTTGTACACAGACTACAGACCCCCTGTATAGAGACCCCAGACCAGACCCCTTGTATCCTGACCCCAGACTGGACCCACATTCCTGTATACTGACCTCAGACCAGACCCTTTGTATACAGACCCCCAGACTGGACTTGCTGTAAACTGACCCCCGACTGGAAACACACCCCTGTATACAGACCCCCTGTATACAGACCCCAGCCAGACCTCCTTTATACAGACCGCAGACCAGACCCCCTGTATGGAGACCCCAGATCAGACCCATCCCCTGTATAGAGACCCCAGACCAGACCCCCTGTATACTGACCTCAGGCTGGACCCCCTCATATGTATATAAAGACCCCTGTCCACGACAATTAGGAGTCTAGCTGCCTCTTCGGGGGTCTCTCTGCTTTTACCCGGGAGCGGGGGGATACTTCAGGATTGTACAATATGGGAATAATTTGTATCACGGGAAAGAAGTTGAATAGGGGATCTAATACTTTGACAAACAGTCCAATAAAATAGGAAAATGAGAGACAACGGCCGTGGGCCCGAATGTTACATAGGAGGTGTAGAGGGGTAATCTGACCAGGGGGACAATGATGGGAGACACAGCTGAGCCTGGGGGCCTGAGGGGCCACATGATCCTCTTCCACATGAGGCCCACAGTAGGTGGAGACCATTGCCATAAATGACTTATCAGCCCACGGCCTCTAATAACAGTGGACTCACCCCATACCCTCCTGGTGTCATCACAGACGAGCGACAGGGGTCATTATTAATGAATGTTGGGGGGCGGGAAGCTCACCGGAGACGACGGAGAACGTTTGCAGGGATAACCATATCGCACAGATCAAGATGACGAGCCGTGGATAAGGCGGCCATTATTGATTTTATATCCCTGTTATTGTAGACCCCAGAGATAAAAACTGCGGGGGCCGCTGCTCACAGCCAGACTGGAGGTCACCGCATGTTTAATGTTGTTTTTCTATACAGATTTTTTTTATTACTTTTTTTTTGCATTGTTTGTACATTTCTCTTTATTCCAAACTCGGAGACCCGTCATTTTTTTATATATTTTTACATTTTTTTTTTTTTCATTTTTGGGCTTGGCAAAAACATTTGTGCATCAGTAGAGTGTCCAATTAATTTAGGATTATTATTGCATTTTTTTCCACATATCTACAGTGGGGCAAAAAAGTATTTAGTCAGTCAGCAATAGTGCAAGTTCCACCACTTAAAAAGATGAGAGGCGTCTGTAATTTACATCATAGGTAGACCTCAACTATGGGAGACAAACTGAGAAAAAAAAATCCAGAAAATCACATTGTCTGTTTTTTTTTTCATTTTATTTGCATATTATGGTGGAAAATAAGTATTTGGTCAGAAACAAAATTTCATCTCAATACTTTGTGATATTTCCTTTGTTGGCAATGACAGAGATCAAACGTTTTCTGTAAGTCTTCACAAGGTTGCCACACACTGTTGTTGGTATGTTGGCCCATTCCTCCATGCAGATCTCCTCTAGAGCAGTGATGTTTTTGGCTTTTCGCTTGGCAACACGGACTTTCAACTCCCTCCAAAGGTTTTCTATAGGGTTGAGATCTGGAGACTGGCTAGGCCACTCCAGGACCTTGAAATGCTTCTTACGAAGCCACTCCTTCGTTGCCCTGGCGGTGTGCTTTGGATCATTGTCATGTTGAAAGACCCAGCCACGTTTCATCTTCAATGCCCTTGCTGATGGAAGGAGGTTTGCACTCAAAATCTTACGATACATGGCCCCATTCATTCTTTCATGTACCCGGATCAGTCGTCCTGGCCCCTTTGCAGAGAAACAGCCCCAAAGCATGATGTTTCCACCACCATGCTTTACAGTAGGTATGGTGTTTGATGGATGCAACTCAGTATTCTTTTTCCTCCAAACACGACAAGTTGTGTTTCTACCAAACAGTTCCAGTTTGGTTTCATCAGACCATAGGACATTCTCCCAAAACTCCTCTGGATCATCCAAATGCTCTCTAGCAAACTTCAGACGGGCCCGGACATGTACAGGCTTAAGCAGTGGGACACGTCTGGCACTGCAGGATCTGAGTCCATGGTGGCGCAGTGTGTTACTTATGGTAGGCCATGTTACATTGGTCCCAGCTCTCTGCAGTTCATTCACTAGGTCCCCCCGCGTGGTTCTGGGATTTTTGCTCACCGTTCTTGTGATCATTCTGACCCCACGGGGTGGGATTTTGCGTGGAGCACCAGATCGAGGGAGATTATCAGTGGTCTTGTATGTCTTCCATTTTCTAATTATTGCTCCCACAGTTGATTTCTTCACTCCAAGCTGGTTGGCTATTGCAGATTCAGTCTTCCCAGCCTGGTGCAGGGCTACAATTTTGTTTCTGGTGTCCTTTGACAGCTCTTTGGTCTTCACCATAGTGGAGTTTGGAGTCAGACTGTTTGAGGGTGTGCACAGGTGTCTTTTTATACTGATAACAAGTTTAAACAGGTGCCATTACTACAGGTAATGAGTGGAGGAAAGAGGAGACTCTTAAAGAAGAAGTTACAGGTCTGTGAGAGCCAGAAATCTTGATTGCTTGTTTCTGACCAAATACTTATTTTCCACCATAATATGCAAATAAAATGAAAAAAAAACAGACAATGTGATTTTCTGGATTTTTTTTTCTCAGTTTGTCTCCCATAGTTGAGGTCTACCTATGATGTAAATTACAGACGCCTCTCATCTTTTTAAGCGGTGGAACTTGCACTATTGCTGACTGACTAAATACTTTTTTGCCCCACTGTATACCTATTTTTATAGTTTGGGTTCAATTAATTAAGAATTATTTTTCTATATATTTTACACTTTTTTTGCATTTTTTTTACATATCTTTCCTTATTTTTTATATTTATTCGGTGTTCAACTAATTAAGGATTGTATATATTCGGGGGCAGTTGAGAGGCATGTGCATCAGAAGAGGGTCCATTTAATCTAGGATTTTTTTTCTATTTTTTTCCTTTTATTTGCATTTTTTTTGCATATCTTTACAAAATGTTTATTTCTTATACATATATATATATATATTTTTTTTTTTTTAGGTTGCGAAAAACATACTTGCATTAGAAGATACCATAGTCTAGTTAATTTAGGATTCTATTTTTTTTTTTTTAACTATTTTCCTTTTTTTATATCTTTACTTATATTTTTTTTATATTTTTCATATTTTGGGTTCAATTGATTTAGGATTATTTTTGTAAATTTTTTTTTCCTTTTTTTCCTTTTTATTTTTTTACATATCTTTAACTTTAATTTTTTTTAACATCTTTAACATTTGCAGCAGCAGAAGTCTAATTAGTTTAGGATTATTTATGTATAATTGTTATATGTATTAACTTTTTTTTACATAAGTTGACTTTTTTATATTTTCATATTGAATATAATTTAGACCTATTTTTCTATATATTTTTTTACATATTTTAAGATTTTACATATTATTCATTATTTGGCTTCAATAAATTTAGGATTATTTTTCTATATATATTTTCTTTTCCTCTTTTTGTATTTTTTTTTATTTTTACTTATTTTTTTCAGATATTTTTGCGGGATGAGAAAAACAAACATGCACCTGCATTAGAAGATAGTCCAATTAGTGTAGGATTATTTTCCTCTATTTTTTATAGATTTATTAACTTTTTTTTTGCATTTTCTTCACGCAACTTTTCCTATTTTTTATAGTTTGGGTTCAATTATTTGAGGATTATTTTTCTATTTTTTTACATATTTTTTGTGCTTGAGAAAAACCTATTTGCACTAGCTTCAGAAGATGCTCCAATTAGTTTAAGATTTTTTTTTATATTTCTTGTACGTTTTTTTTTTGGTTTTTTTTGCATTTTTCTTATGTCTTTTCTTATTTTATGGCTATTTGTATTTTTTAGGTGTTCAGACAAACATTTGCGCACCAGGAGGGGATGATGGTCCCATTAACTCACAATCATTTCTTTTTTTATATACAGTATATATTGCTTTTATTTTCTATTTTTTAATATAAATTATAATGTATGGTAGTAATTTTTCTAAATCAATATAATTTATGAAAGTTAGTTTTTTTTCATTTTCTTTAAAATATAAAAAATAATTAAACAATTTCATAAAGCTTTTGAGATGATGTATAAGGCAATTTTAAATCAATTATTTTATATAATTTTTTTATTTACTTTTTTACTTTTTTTATTAACCAAAGAAACTGTGCCTTGTAAACAGTGAAACTACAGTAGACTTTTATTTCTGGGGTGATTTCTTTGGGGGCTCGTTAACGACCTTCAGATGGCGTTGCCTTTAAGTTCAGGCCCGAGTGCTGGGAATCTAATAAGGCGTGGCGGTGTCACTTACACTTGAACGTGTTCACGCTTTGACTCTTTAGCGCCCGTCTGTGGTCCTGATCACCGACGTGCGCCCGTCTTCTCCTTATTTGGTGGCTTCGCAGCTTGAAAACTTTTCGCCAATTATTTTCACCTGATTATTTACTGAAATTTCCTAAAATTGAATTAAATGTCTCCAAAAACACTAATTGTGGTTTGGGTCTGTATGGAGAATGCGCGGCCCGTCCTCAGCATCAGACTCTGTGACGGGAGCATCACGCCCAGAGACTTATGTAAGAGCCGGGCGGAGGATGTACCCCTGCACAGGGGAGATGGACGGACCCCATAAGACACTGCCTGTCCTATCTATATAAGGAACAGAGATGCAGATTATGGGGGCAACAAGACCCCCACACGGGCAACGTCATACTGGCACTAATACCTTATGTCTTATGGTTCAGCTGATGATGTTATGGGGACACTTCAGCTGGTGAGGTTATGGGGACACTTCAGCTGGTGAGGTTATGGGGACACTTCAGCTGGTGAGGTTATGGGGACACTTCAGCTGGTGAGGTTATGGGGACACTTCAGCTGGTGAGGTTATGGGGACACTTCAACTGGTGAGGTTATGGGGACACTTCAACTGGTGAGGTTATGGGGACGCTTCAACTGGTGAGGTTATGGGGACGCTTCAGCTGGTGATGTTATGGGGACACTTCAGCTGGTGAGGTTATGGGGACACTTCAGCTGATGATGTTATGGGGACGCTTCAGCTGGTGAGGTTATGGGGACACTTCAGCTGGTGAGGTTATGGGGACACTTCAGCTGGTGAGGTTATGGGGACACTTCAGCTGGTGAGGTTATGGGGGACACTTCAGCTGATGATGTTATGGGGACGCTTCAGCTGGTGAGGTTATGGGGACACTTCAGCTGGTGAGGTTATGGGGACACTTCAGCTGGTGAGGTTATGGGGACACTTCAGCTGGTGAGGTTATGGGGACACTTCAGCTGGTGAGGTTATGGGGACACTTCAGCTGGTGAGGTTATGGGGACACTCCAGCTGGTGAGGTTATGGGGACACTCCAGCTGGTGAGGTTATGGGGACACTTCAGCTGGTGAGGTTATGGGGGACACTTCAGCTGGTGATGTTATGGGGACGCTTCAGCTGGTGAGGTTATGGGGACACTTCAGCTGATGAGGTTATGGGGACACCAGCTGGTGAGGTTATGGGGACACTTCAGCTGGTGAGGTTATGGGGACACTTCAGCTGGTGAGGTTATGGGGACACTTCAGCTGGTGAGGTTATGGGGACACTTCAGCTGGTGAGGTTATGGGGACACTTCAGCTGGGGAGGTTATGGGGACACTTCAGCTGGTGAGGTTATGGGGACACTTCAGCTGGTGAGGTTATGGGGACACTTCAGCTGGTGAGGCTATGGGGACACTTCAACTGGTGAAGTTATGGGGACACTTCAACTGGTGAGGTTATGGGGACACTTCAACTGGTGAGGTTATGGGGACACTTCAACTGGTGAGGTTATGGGGACACTTCAGCTGGTGAGGTTATGGGGACACTTCAGCTGATGATGTTATGGGGACGCTTCAGCTGGTGAGGTTATGGGGACACTTCAGCTGGTGAGGTTATGGGGACACTTCAGCTGGTGAGGTTATGGGGACACTTCAGCTGGTGAGGTTATGGGGACACTTCAGCTGGTGAGGTTATGGGGGACACTTCAGCTGGTGAGGTTATGGGGGACACTTCAGCTGATGATGTTATGGGGACACTTCAGCTGGTGAGGTTATGGGGACACTTCAGCTGGTGAGGTTATGGGGACACTTCAGCTGGTGAGGTTATGGGGACACTTCAGCTGGTGAGGTTATGGGGACACTTCAGCTGGTGAGGTTATGGGGACACTTCAGCTGGTGAGGTTATGGGGACACTTCAGCTGGTGAGGTTATGGGGGACACTTCAGCTGGTGAGGTTATGGGGGACACTTCAGCTGGTGAGGTTATGGGGGACACTTCAGCTGATGATGTTATGGGGACGCTTCAGCTGGTGAGGTTATGGGGACACTTCAGCTGATGATGTTATGGGGACACTTCAGCTGGTGAGGTTATGGGGACACTTCAGCTGGTGAGGTTATGGGGACACTTCAGCTGGTGAGGTTATGGGGACACTTCAGCTGGAGAGGTTATGGGGGACGCTTCAGCTGATGATGTTATGGGGACGCTTCAGCTGGTGAGGTTATGGGGACACTTCAGCTGATGATGTTATGGGGACACTTCAGCTGGTGAGGTTATGGGGACACTTCAGCTGATGATGTTATGGGGACGCTTCAGCTGGTGAGGTTATGGGGACACTTCAGCTGATGATGTTATGGGGACACTTCAGCTGGTGAGGTTATGGGGACACTTCAGCTGATGATGTTATGGGGACGCTTCAGCTGGTGATGTTATGGGGACAACAGCTGGTACTGTTGTAGGAAGAGTCTGGCTGGTCTTCTAATGGGGCACTTGTACTATTATGGCGCCATACTGAGTTTAGCCTTATGGGGTACTCTGCATAGGATTATTTGGGAGCAGCCTAGCTATAGCCTTGCGAGTGCAATGCGAGAAACTCACGCAAGTCTCTCGCAACATTACCCGGCACAGCCACCGGCACTCGGGGCCGGAGTGTGCGGCTGCAGGTATTTATATGCAGCTGAATGCTCCGGTCTGAACCGCTGGCGGCAGTGTCGGTAATTGAGAGTTTCTCGCCTTGCACTCGCAAGTGTGACGCCGGCCTTACAGGGGTAGTTGCTCTGTAAGTGTCCTGTATATAGGCATTTGTGGATTGTCATTTTTGGGGCAGTTTTCCCCTTTGGTAGGGCTCTATCTCAGGAACGTGTGCTCCTTACATCCCCCACCGCGTAACGTTCTGCAGGACACCAACAGGGATTTAATTTACTGTAATTAATGAGATTTGTAATAAATTTGTCTTAGAAGAAGTGAAAACCTTTTTTTTACTACTTTTTCCAGATTTCTCCTCGTTTCTTCCTCTGCCAGAGAGTAATGGGCCTTTTCTCCAGTGTTTTCCTTGAGTTCTCTTTGGAAAGATGACACCTTATAAAGGACCTGGACATCGTCTCTGTCCGGGCCGGATTTATTTTCCCTGAAATGCTTTTTTTATGGCACGTGCGGCTTTGACATTTAAAAGAATATTTTGGGATGGTGACCGAATTCATCAGTCTCTGCCCCATACAGAGGTCTCTACTGCCCTCTAATGACCGTTCTTTGGAATCGCCTTCTCGAGAAAAAAAACGTAAGGATGACTACTGCTCATACATGACCAACATGACTGTCAGGTGCAGTACAGCGTCTTTCTTTGTAAGTCTTTTCCTTCCACCGTTACCGAAAAAGTGTTTAAACACGTTCATAACAGTTTCCAACCAAGCTTATCAACTTGATATCACTAACACAAGGGAAGATCTCACAACGGTGGATGGATGTTAGGTGGACACCAATAAGCTACTAAGTTTTGGACATGGTACTGAGGTACAAGACTAGAGTAGCAAGCTGCACATTTGCCACAGATGAAGCGAAGCCCAGCTATAACCATGACAGAACCTCATATGATCCAGGAAAAGATGAGGAACATGTGTTGGGAAGATGTCCCAGCAATCATTAATGTTGGCTATGGTGTTCCATCAAAGCTCAATGTAAGCAGAGATATAGAGTCCAGAAGGCTGGTGTCCCCAAAATTAGCCTCCTATGTTCCAGCCATGGACCCTCACAGCTCTGTTCTCCCACCAAAACCAAAGGTCAGAGAAGCCAAGTCTCCAGCCACAAAGATTTCAAGAAACCATGGGTGAAAAAGTACAAAGGATTATGAACATTTTTTTAAGTGTCTTTGTTGAGGGCATATTTGTAGGTATCTCTGAGACCTCCATGAAAGTCATGAGCCACCAATGTCCAGTAGATCAAGTTTCGAGATCATAGTTTTGAAGCTGGATCACCAGTAAAAAAGGGGTCAAACTATTCCACCAAAGGACCCAAGTTCTTACACAATAATGTCCTACAAAGGCCCAGCAGAAGACAATAATTTCTGGAGCCTCTTACCACTAAGGTCTACATCTTATGGGTTGGTCAAGAACCTGTGTGCTGGGTGACTCAAGGAACTTCAACGTGGTCCCCGACAACAATGAATGTCCTAGATCTATACTGATATTATAAATCAAAACACGTTACAACTAGGGTAGACCTATTCTTTGGATAATTACCCAAAAAGTTAGACAAGAACCCTACAGCCCTATATTTTGGTCATCCATGTTGATTTACTCCAGGTGGATTATTGAGGTACCGAGCCTTTACGACACTCTCATTGTGTACATTCCTCCTAGACTAGATCCTCATACATCACCCACACCCATAAAAGGGGTCATTCGACTGTGTCTACATAACATTAAGCTGTTTATCACAGTTTATTCAAATCTCCTCTTACACCCGGCTCTGCGTTGACCTCTCTTTAACCCAACGCCTCAGTAAAACTACAAGAAAAACAAGAACTTAATTTCACAATTTTCTTATCTTCCAAGAAAAATATACCTTGCAGGTTGATGCTCATGGGCTCGGACACTCTTATAGTTCAATGTCTTCTTCAATACTGTAAATCTCAGAGCTCCGAGACCATGTGTAACCAATTACTAGAGTCTCAAGTGCTGAAACAAGAAACATTTATTGGATTACTAACCAATTAAACTGAAAGACCAAATAAATGTGACCCCCGTAGATGTTCTCTCCACGACAGTACTATGCAGTCATAGCCATTTAATGACCTCAATGCTATGAGACGTTGACTTTCTCGGAAATTTGGCACATTGTAGAGTTATGTAGACCCCCTGGTGAACACTGAAGAAAGTCATTTGGATCATCATGAAACAGAAGAATTAATGTAGATAATTGGAAGCAAACACAATAGACTATATTTAGAAAGATGGGCTCACCAAACATTTGCATGGTTGACATTCGCTGGCCATACTGAGGTGGATTGCATCCTAATAGGATCCTGGAGATGGTTTTTGACCTTACGAACCATTGTAAGGTTAAAAACTATGGTTGTGGACCAGTTTTTGGACGTCTGCTGTCCCCTCACTATGTTTTTTGGGGTTGCCACATAGTTTGGTACACTAATTGGAGACTACACAGGAGAACATGACTTGGATGTACATGACCTTGTCCATCTGTTGTTCCATCCTTGATCACTTGCTTAGAATACACTTAGAACTGACCTCCAACGTACCTGTTCTCCCCATCAAGGCTCAAGCCTTTATAAACATGTTATGCTGGTGGTCAGACCAAAGATGTCTCCAGCCTCCATCTGGCTCCAGCCTTGATTGCTATCTTATACTATATACATCTTGAATTTCAATCAAGGTCCACAAATTAATATTTTTGTAAAGGATTAGTGTAGATGTTGTGGGATTATTCTGATTATTTGGTTGTTATAAGTCAATAAACACATTCCAGAGCCTGCATGCCCGTGTCTGCTGTATCGATCCCTTTCAAGCTATTTATTATACCATCAGTCCATTATAATAGTCCGGGTTATAACTGCAGTACATTATGTTTCCGTACTTGTCCAAGTTATGCAAGGCAACAATCTGTGCATTGATGAACGAAGCCTCTGATGGGGCCGTTGGTGGCAAGCCTATGGCCCATACCAGTACCCAGGATTTGGCAGCCTCCTTCCAAATGAAACGCTCATGTTTATAAACAGAATCAGTCAGGAATTTATAACTTTTTCGTAAAACTAGATTGAAACCTGGACTTGTCATCTTAAAGGGAATGCTTGCTTGACCTAAAGAACATTCTGTTCTGATCAGACTTTTATGGATGTGGAAAGGATAAAGGGGAACAATTTGAACTTTTGGAGAGATTTTTTTAATATATATATTTTTTTTACATCCTTCTATCCTGAGAGCTGCCATAACTACATCATTGGCCTGCGACAATTATGCTGCAGGAAGGATCCCCCAATATCTAAACACCTAAATGCCACTGTGGATAGTTGGCCATGGTATCTAAGGGGATTAAACAGCAGTGTTAGGACTTGGTCACATTACTGCCGTTAAAGGAAAGTTATTTTACAACTTTGTGGCAACTGGAGAAGTAGTGTAGTAGCCTAATAAGGCACAGTTAGAGTTACAGTGAAGAAAAACTGCCACCTAGACAGCCACCACTAGGGGTAGCTCCCTGTATATAGAGATATGATAAGATCCTATCTGCAGCCACCACTAGGGGGAGCACCCTGTATACAGAGTTACATGATAAGATCCTGTCTGCAGTCACCACTAGGGGGAGCTCCCTGTATACAGAGATACATGATAAGCTCCTGTCTGCAGTCACCACTAGGGGGAGCTCCCTGTATACAGAGATACATGATAAGATCCTGTCTGCAGCCACCACTATGGGGAGCTCCCTGTATGTAGAGATGCATGATAAGATCCTGTCTGGAGACACCACTAGGGGGAGCTCCCTATATACAGAGATACATTATAAGATCCTGTCTGCAGCCACCACTAGGGGTAGCTCCCTGTATACAGAGATACATGATAAGATCCTGTCTGCAGCCACCACTAGGGGGAGCTCCCTGTATATAGAGAGATATATAAGATCCTGTCTGTAGCCACCACTAGGGTGAGCTCTCTGTATACAGAGATACATGATAAGATCCTGTCTGCAGCCACTAGGGGGAGCTCCCTGTATACAGAGATACATGATAAGATCCTGTCTGCAGCCACCACTAGGGGGAGCTCCCTGTATAAAGAGATACATGATAAGATCCTGTCTGCAGCCATTGGTAGTCCACTCGGAAACCAGAGTATCACTGTAAGGAGAGTGATACAGCACAGTTAAAATAACAACACTGTAGAGGAGACTTTGCAATGTGGTAGACCAGAATATGTCACGGAATGCTATACGTAAATGGTATAGCAGAGCCCAGTGATATAATGGAAATGGGTAAGTCAGGAGTCTCATGTAGAGATGGCCATTAGAGTTGTAGCAGTGCCCAGCAATATAGCAGAGCTTGGTATGTCAGATGGTGGAGATGTAGACATAATCTGCAGAGTTGAGTGATGTAGCAGAGCCCAGCGATGTAGCAAAACTGGGAATTTCAGGTGGCTCAATGACAAAGTGAGGGGGTGCCTAATATGGAGTTCCCCTTTAAGGTCAGTTTACAAGGAAGTCCCAGTTTTGAAGACAGAGCGCAGCTGGAATTCTTCTTCGCTCATGCCACACAATCGAAAACTTGGCAGTTAAGGAAAAGAATAAAAACTTTTTGTAGCTGCGGCCTCCGGCCGGGGTTTTATGTTCTGTTTTGCAATAAGATTCCTGGGTGACAATTAATAGTGGTGTATTTATAATCAAGCGGGATAGTGACATAATCCTGCCCCCGTGAATCCTGCCCGCGCAGAAGCTAACGACCACGCGGCTCTGCCTTATGTCAGGGTGCTGGTCCGCTTCCATGCCTGACAAAGTTTGTATACACAGGGCTCACGGTGGTGGGATGAGCTGGGGGGTAGGCAATGTATTTAATCCAGACCAAACCGTCAATGTGCCTTCTGGACAGAACGTATGGCGCGGTCCTAAAGCGCAGCCTCAAAGAGCCGTCCTAAAGCGCAGCATGAAAATACCATCCTGAAGAGCCATCCTAAAGTGCAGCCTCAAAGAGCCGTCCTAAAGCGCAGCATGAATATACCATCCTGAACAGCCATCCTAAAGCGCAGCCTCAAAGAGCCGTCCTAAAGCGCAGCATGAAAATACCATCCTGAACAGCCATCCTAAAGCGCAGCCTCAAAGAGCCGTCCTAAAGCGCAGCATGAAAATACCATCCTGAAGAGCCATCCTAAAGTGCAGCCTCAAAGAGCCGTCCTAAAGCGCAGCATGAAAATACCATCCTGAACAGCCATCCTAAAGCGCAGCCTCAAAGAGCCGTCCTAAAGCGCAGCATGAATATACCATCCTGAACAGCCATCCTAAAGCGCAGCCTCAAAGAGCCGTCCTAAAGCGCAGCATGAAAATACCATCCTGAAGAGCCATCCTAAAGTGCAGCCTCAAAGAGCCGTCCTAAAGCGCAGCATGAAAATACCATCCTGAACAGCCATCCTAAAGTGCAGCCTCAAAGAGCCGTCCTAAAGCGCAGCATGAATATACCATCCTGAACAGCCATCCTAAAGCGCAGCCTCAAAGAGCCGTCCTAAAGCGCAGCATGAAAATACCATCCTGAACAGCCATCCTAAAGTGCAGCCCCAAAGCAGCGTCCTAAAGCGCAGCATGAAAATACCATCCTGAACAGCCATCCTAAAGTGCAGCCTCAAAGAGCCGTCCTAAAGCGCAGCATGAAAATACCATCCTGAAGAGCCATCCTAAAGTGCAGCCTCAAAGAGCCGTCCTAAAGCGCAGCATGAAAATACCATCCTGAACAGCCATCCTAAAGTGCAGCCCCAAAGCAGCGTCCTAAAGCGTCCACCTTCTCTATGGAGGACGCTTTACATGTGTGTATGATACACACCCTCCATGCTATGATGAGGGGCTCGTAGAAAGAGGCATGCGGCGTTCACCCCCCTCCTGTGACTGTGAAGAATAGCAGATTTGTCTCCCAATAATCGTTCACCAATCTCAGATCAACATTTGGAAAAAAAGTAAGCCTTATAGGAAATACCGCAAGTACGAAAACAATGAGGTCTGATGTCTACATAGCACACAATAATAACAAAGCGCCATGCAACTCATCGGCCGCAAACAGCTTGCCATTTTTATTTAGCACCATCACCGTGTCGGAAGGGGGGAGTAAGTGCACCCTGCGATTTAATAACATGTTAATCCCCTTAATAGCAATCACCTCCACTGACATTCTCTACCATCATGTTTCCACGACTTTGATGCTTCCTCCACCGTGATGCTCCCTTCACCATAATGCTCCCTCCGCCATGATGCTCCCTCCGCCATGATGCTCCCTCCGCCATGATGCTCCCTCCGCCATGATGCTCCCTCCGCCATGATGCTCCCTTCGCCATGATGCTCCCTTCGCCATGATGCTCCCTCCGCCATGATGCTCCCTTCGTCATGATGCTCCCTTCGCCATGATGCTCCCTTCGCCATGATGCTCCCTTCGCCATGATGCTCCCTTCGCCATAATGCGCCCTCCACCATGAGGCGCCCTCCACCATGAGGCGCCCTCCACCATGAGGCGCCCTCCACCATGATGCTCCCTTCACCATGATGCTTCCTGCACCATAATACGCCCTCCACCATGATGCTCCCTCCACCATAATGCGCCCTCCATCATGAGGCGCCCTCCACCATGAGGCGCCCTCCACCATGAGGCGCCCTCCACCATGAGGCGCCCTCCACCATGATGCTCCCTTCACCATGATGCTTCCTGCACCATAATACGCCCTCCATCATAATGCTCCCTCCACCATGATGCTCCCTTCACCATGAGGCACCCTCCACCATGATGCTCCCTTCACCATGAGGCACCCTCCACCATGATGCTCCCTTCACCATGAGGCACCCTCCACCGTGATGCTCCCTTCACCATGAGGCGCCCTCCATTGTGATGCTCCCTTTACCGTGATGTTCCTGCCACCGTGATGCTCCCTCCAATACGATACTCACCACCTATCATACTCGCTCCAATACAATGCTCCCCCACCTATGAAGCTCTCTCCACCATGATGCTCCCCTCACTATGATGCTCTCTCACCTATGATCATGTCTCCCCTCCATGATGCTCCTTCCTCCATTATGTTCTCACCATCATGAACCGCCCCTCAATACCATGGTCCTCCAACTATGATGTTTTCTACATTATCACACTCCCTCCACCATGTTATTATTTTCACCTTGATGCTCCCATGCATTTCCTTCTACAAGTTGATTCCTGCACCCTCTATCTTGATGATCCCTCCACATGATGCTGCCTCAACATGTCTGTCTGCCGAGCCACTTGCTCCTAGTGTTTGATCACAACTAGAGTTGAGCGATACCGTCCGATACTTCAAAATATCGGATCGGAATGGATCGGCCGATCTTTAAAAAAAGTATCGGTATCGCCGATGCCGATATCGGAAGTCCCATTCAAGTCTATGAGACTTCCGGTATCGGAATTGGAAAAACCCTTTCCTACCCTTGTACAGCCTTCCGGGGCTCTCTGCCGGCCTGCCGGGGGTCTGTGCCGGCCTGCCGGTGGGCTGTGCGGACTGCCCGGGGTCTGTACCGGCCTGCCGGGGGGCTGTGCCGGCCTGCCGGTGGTCTGTGCACCCTGTGGGGGTCTGTACCGGCCTGCCGGGGGGCTGTGTGGACTGCCCGGGGTCTGTACCGGCCTGCCGGGGGGCTGTGCCGGCCTGCCGGTGGTCTGTGCACCCTGTAGGGTCTGTACCGGCCTGCCGGGGGGGCTGTGCCGGCCTGCCGGGGGGCTGTGCTGATGTCCGGGGGTCTGTGCAGGCATCGTCCGATGGGACTACAAGTCCCATCGGGCGATGCCTGCTACCATGACAGTGATTGACAAATTAGCCAATGATGGTACAGTAGTAGTCCCATCATCCGGCTAATGTGTTAAATGTAAAAAAAAAAAAATACTACATACATACATACATACTACATGCTACATACATAGTACATATATACTACATGCATGCTACATACATACTACATACATACTACATATATACTACATGCATGCTACATACATACTACATGCATGCTACATGCTACATATATACTACATGCATGCTACATGCTACATACATACTACATGCATGCTACATACATACTACATACATACTACATGCATGCTACATACATACTACATGCTACATACATACTACATACATACTACATATATGCATCATACATACTACATATATACTACATGCATGCTACATACATACTGCATGCATGCTACATACATACTACATGCTACATACATACTACATGCTACATACATACTACATGCTACATACATACTACATACATACTACATACATACTACATGCTACATACATACTACATACATACTACATACATACTGCATGCATGCTACATATATACTACATGCTACATACATACTACATGCTACATACATACTACATACATACTACATACATACTACATGCTACATACATACTACATACTGCATGCATGCTACATATATACTACATGCTACATACATACTACATGCTACATACATACTACATACATACTACATGCATGCTACATACATACTACATATATACTACATGCATGCTACATACATACTACATGCTACATACATACTACATGCATGCTACATACATACTACATGCTACATACAGTATATACTACATACATACTACATACATACTACATATATACTACATGCATGCTACATACTACATACATACTACATATATACTACATGCATGCTACATACATACTACATGCATGCTACATACATACTGCATGCTACATACATACTACATGCTACATACATACTACATGCTACATACATACTACATGCTACATATATACTACATGCTACATATATACTACATACATACATATATACTACATGCATGCTACATACATGCTACATACATACTACATACATACTACATGCATGCTACATACATACTACATGCTACATACTACATACATACTACATATATACTACATGCATGCTACATACATACTGCATGCATGCTACATACATACTACATGCTACATACATACTACATGCTACATACATACTACATACATACTACATGCATGCTACATACATACATACTACATATATACTACATGCATGCTACATACATACTACATGCTACATACATACTACATATATACTACATGCATGCTACATACATACTACATGCTACATACATACTACATATATACTACATGCATGCTACATACATACTACATGCTACATACATACTACATGCATGCTACATACATACTACATGCATACTACATGCATGCTACATACATACTACATACAGTATATACTACATACATACTACATACATACTACATGCATGCTACATACTACATACATACTACATATATACTACATGCATGCTACATACATACTACATGCATGCTACATATATACTACATGCATGCTACATACATACTACATGCTACATACATACTACATACATACTACATGCTACATATATACTACATACATACATATATACTACATGCATGCTACATACATGCTACATACATACTACATATATACTACATGCATGCTACATACATACTACATGCTACATACATACTACATGCATGCTACATACATACTACATGCTACATACATACTACATACATACTACATACATACTACATGCATGCTACATACATACATACTACATATATACTACATGCATGCTACATACATACATACTACATATATACTACATGCATGCTACATACATACTACATGCTACATACATACTACATATATACTACATGCATGCTACATACATACTACATGCTACATACATACTACATGCTACATACATACTACATGCATGCTACATACATACTACATGCTACATACAGTATATACTACATACATACTACATACATACTACATGCATGCTACATACATACTACATGCATGCTACATACATACTACATGCATGCTACATACATACTACATGCATGCTACATACATACTACATGCATGCTACATACATACTACATGCATGCTACATACATACTACATGCATGCTACATACATACTACATGCATGCTACATACATACTACATGCATGCTACATACATACTACATGCATGCTACATACATACTACATGCATGCTACATACATACTACATGCATGCTACATACATACTACATGCATGCTACATACATACTACATGCATGCTACATACATACTACATGCATGCTACATACATACTACATGCATGCTACATACATACTACATATATACTACATGCATGCTACTTACATACTACATGCTACATACATACTACACACATACTACATGCATGCTACATACATACTACATGCTACATACATACTACATACATGCTACATACATACTACATGCATGCTACATACAATACATTCATACAATACATACATAGACATACAGTACATATAACATAGAGTAACATACTTACCAATACTTGTCACATTGTTCCCCGAAGCCATTGTCTTTTACGGAATAAATATTAACATAACAAACCACAAAAATACTCACAAAAATTCCCACACAGCTTTTACCATAAAGTGAGACTAGGGACTTTTTTTTTTTTTAAGTGGCGGAGGAATACAGTGCGGAAGGATACCTACCTTCCGTCATTGAATTCCTGCAGCCCGTAGAGAGCGGCAGCATCAGCTGATGCTGCAGTTCTCTACCCAAGATCGTCGTGGGACACACTCATGGACTGCTTCGGATCGTGGGTGAGTATTTTTGTGGTTTGTTATGTTAATATTTATTCCGTAAAAGACAATGGCTTCGGGGAACAATGTGACAAGTATTGGTAAGTATGTTACTCTATGTTATATGTACTGTATGTCTATGTATGTATTGTATGAATGTATTGTATGTAGCATGCATGTAGTATGTATGTAGTATGTATGTAGCATGCATGTAGTATGTATGTAGCATGTAGTATGCATGTAGCATGCATGTAGTATGTATGTAGCATGTAGTATGTATGTAGCATGTAGTATGTATGTAGCATGCATGTAGTATGTATGTAGTATGTATGTAGCATGTAGTATGTATGTAGCATGCATGTAGTATGTATGTAGTATGTATGTAGCATGTAGTATGTATGTAGCATGCATGTAGTATATATGTGGTATGTATGTAGCATGCATGTAGTATGTATGTAGTATATATGTAGTATGTATGTAGCATGTAGTATGTATGTAGCATGCATGTAGTATATATGTAGTATGTATGTAGCATGTAGTATGTATGTAGCATGCATGTAGTATATATGTAGTATGTATGTAGCATGTAGTATGTATGTAGTATGTATGTAGCATGCATGTAGTATGTATGTAGCATGTAGTATGTATGTAGCATGCATGTAGTATATATGTAGTATGTATGTAGCATGTAGTATGTATGTAGCATGCATGTAGTATGTATGTAGTATGTATGTAGCATGTATGTAGCATGTATGTAGCATGTAGTATGTATGTAGCATGCATGTAGTATGTATGTAGTATATATGTGGTATGTATGTAGCATGTAGTATGTATGTAGCATGCATGTAGTATATATGTAGTATGTATGTAGCATGTAGTATGTATGTAGCATGCATGTAGTATATATGTAGTATGTATGTAGCATGTAGTATGTATGTAGCATGCATGTAGTATGTATGTAGTATGTATGTAGCATGCATGTAGTATGTATGCAGCATGTAGTATGTATGTAGCATGTAGTATGTATGTAGCATGCATGTAGTATGTATGTAGCATGTAGTATGTATGTAGCATGCATGTAGTATATATGTAGTATGTATGTAGCATGCATGTAGTATGTATGTAGTATGTATGTAGCATGTAGTATGTATGTAGCATGCATGTAGTATGTAGTATATATGTGGTATGTATGTAGCATGCATGTAGTATGTATGTAGTATATATGTGGTATGTATGTAGCATGTAGTATGTATGTAGCATGCATGTAGTATGTATGTAGCATGTAGTATGTATGTAGTATGTATGTAGCATGTAGTATGTATGTAGCATGTATGTAGCATGTAGTATGTATGGAGCATGTAGTATGTATGTAGCATGTAGTATGTATGTAGTATGTATGTAGTATGTATGTAGCATGTAGTATGTATGTAGCATGCATGTAGTATATATGTAGTATGTATGTAGCATGTATGTAGCATGCATGTAGTATATATGTATGTATGTAGTATATATGTAGCATGTAGTATGTATGTAGTATGTATGTAGCATATATGTAGCATGTTGTATGTATGTAGTATGTATGTAGCATGTAGTATGTATGTAGCATGCATGTAGTATATATGTAGTATGTATGTAGCATGTAGTATGTATGTAGCATGTAGTATGTATGTAGCATGCATGTAGTATGTATGTAGCATGTAGTATGTATGTAGTATGTATGTAGCATGTAGTATGTATGTAGTATGTATGTAGCATGTAGTATGTATGTAGCATGCATGTAGTATATATGTAGTATGTATGTAGCATGCATGTAGTATGTATGTAGTATGTATGTAGCATGTAGTATGTATGTAGCATGCATGTAGTATGTATGTAGTATATATGTGGTATGTATGTAGCATGTAGTATGTATGTAGCATGCATGTAGTATGTATGTAGTATATATGTGGTATGTATGTAGCATGCATGTAGTATGTATGTAGTATATATGTGGTATGTATGTAGCATGCATGTAGTATGTATGTAGTATATATGTGGTATGTATGTAGCATGTAGTATGTATGTAGCATGTAGTATGTATGTAGCATGCATGTAGTATATATGTAGTATGTATGTAGTATGTATGTAGCATGTAGTATGCATGTAGCATGCATGTAGTATGTATGTAGCATGTAGTATGTATGTAGCATTCATGTAGCATGTAGTATGTATGTAGCATGCATGTAGTATACATGTGGTATGTATGTAGCATGTAGTATGTATGTAGTATTTTTTTTTTTTTAACATTTAACACATTAGCCGGATGATGGGACTACTACTGTCCCATCATTGGCTAATGTGTCAATCACTGTCATGGTAGCAGGCATCGCCAGATGGGACTTGTAGTCCCATCGGACGATGCCTGCACAGACCCCCGGACATCAGCACAGCCCCCCGGCAGGCCGGCACAGCCCCCCGGCAGGCCGGTACAGACCCCCACAGGGTGCACAGACCACTGGCAGGCCGGCACAGCCCCCTGGCAGGCCGGTACAGACCCCGGGCAGTCCACACAGCCCCCCGGCAGGCCGGCACAGCCCCCCGGCAGGCTGGTACAGACCCCGGGCAGTCCACACAGCCCCCCGGCAGGCCGGCACAGCCCCCCGGCAGGCCGGTACAGACCCCGGGCAGTCCACACAGCCCCCCGGCAGGCCGGCAGAGACCCCTGGAAGGCCCGAAATGACGGCGCATCATGATGCGCACACACCGCGCATCATGATGACGTCATTTTGGCTGTCAATCAACTTTGAACTTCCGATTCCGATGCCCGATATTGAAAAAATATCGGATGTCGGTATCGGAATTCCGATACTTGCTGTATCGGAATGCTCAACTCTAATCACAACCCAACTGTTCCCGCACGCATGAAGCGGCTCGGTGAAGGTGGAGGCAAAGGTGTGTAGGTGTCTCATCATATCAGCCACCTCGGAGGACAGCTGCCCAGCCTCGTAGTCCAGGGAGATCCTGAACCTGTAAGAGGACAATCTAATGGGCAGATGTGTGTACACCTTCATGGTACATGTAATAATTGTTATAATAGCCCCACAAACAGCAGGACTTGCCGTCACTCCCCACAAAGGCCTGATCGCCCTCTCTGTCCAGGTTGTAGTAGGACGCCCCGACCCGTCACTCTCCCGTCACATTGCTCTCCACATCCTACTAGTGTCTCCCAGAAGAAAAACTACAACTGCTGAAAACTTGGTTGAACCTAAATTTGACGTGTTTTGGGCCGATTCTCTCCCCGTGAAGCTGCACAGACCTGCTTTAAGCATCGCGTTGTGGTACTGGGCCGGGGATGGGGGGGTGGACCGCTGCTTACCCGACGAGGCAAAGACGAGACGGAGACAGAATACAGTTGTAGCAGTTCCAGGTTTATTTCATCATCCTCCTGACGACCACAGCCACGGACTGCAGCCTCTTTACAATTGTCCGTTTCCAGGCCCGGGTCCCTTTCGCCTTTCCTTTAGTCGTGTTGACGTCCCTCGCGGATCTTTCACTGGGGCTGTCCTAGACCAATCTACCACCAGCGCTTCACCTGCCCGAGGTCGTCGTCCAGCCAGTACCCCCGGGGCCTCACTTGTCCTGCGGTACGTCACCTCGTCTGTCCTGCTGTACGTTGTGTCAGGGCCACCCCCCTGACTGTCCTCTCCTGTCAGTCCCCTGGTCGAGCTTTCTCTGTCCTCCGTCTTGTGTCTTCCTCTGCTAAGCTCCTCCCGGGACTGAACTCTCTGGAACCCCAACTAGTCCTATTTATCCCCTCTCTCACCGGGAATTCCCCTTCTGGGTTCCTGTCTCCCCGCCCCCCATGACTATGCGTTTTCTTGAGCCATAAGCTGATGTTCAGTCCTCAACTACTCTCCCCTGCCATCTTGTGGTCAAATCTCGGTACTGCACTCCCTTTTCTATCTTTCCTAGCTGTTACCTTTCTGTCACCTTTCTGTCACTGCCAATCCCGGTCTACCGTGCACAAACCGTCCCCTCCTATTGCCAGTCACGTCTGTCCGTCAAGTCACCTTCCGCACAGCGTTATGAAGACGGTGTCAACGTCGAGTAATATAGCTAAACGCTACTAGGATCGGTGGCTTCTTCTCAAACTCGTGGAAATGTCCAATAAACCTTTGTATAAAGTGTTCAAGATGAGATCTTCATCCTGATCGTCGTCACCACCTTCCAGATCAGCTCCTGCTTCCCTGTCCGGATCTTGTAGGACCATCCCTGGGTTGTTCGTTTGATGCAGCTCCTCAATGTGCCGAATCTTCCTGGACAGGTCGTCCTTCTCTAGTTCCAGCTGGAGGATCTCCTCAGAGACTGAGAGCGACGCCTGCTCTTCCCACCTGACGATCTCGCTAAAGACATTTCGCTCCAAGTCTTCCAGATGTCTCCTAATGTTTGGAAACAGGTGCCCGGTTTTCTCGGTTGTACCCATTGTGATTTCTTGTATTTTTCTCCTTCACCTTTGGAATCTACAGACTTTTCTTTCTACCTTCTCCCTATTACTGAGGAGTTTCTGAAGGGCATTTGTCAACTTGTGGCTCAAAATCTGTGACTCCACCGTATATCCACCAAGACACCATGTTTCCAGGACTATCTCCAGGGAAGTTTGATGGGCCAAGAAGACATGTTCTGCTGAGTTTCTGTGGGCTCTCAGGTGACCATCACATAGAGAAGCTTCACACACCAGACAGGACAACGTAACAGCCAACACAAGTGAGTCAATGCAATATGTGCAAAAAATCCAGTCTACTCTATCTCTTGGGGGTATGAAGGACATTATGGCCAAGAACTCAAAGGAGACTCATCTTCAGATGTGGAATCTCTAGACTTTTACTCTTTATTGAGCAAAGTTAGAAGAAGTCAAGATCTGTCAAATTAAAAATATTCTGAGATGACTAGAGGTCATGACTTTCACTCAGATCCCCTACAGCAAAGACGAACCCCCAACCCACCCATCCCTTCCATCTATCTTGAACTCTTGCCCATAGTGTCCTTTTTTTTGCAAACATAGAAAATGCTACAGACCCTCCAGACACCAGATCAAACATTAAAGGGTTTTTTTTCTTGTCTTCCTAAATTAGTATTTTTGGATAGTCCTTGAAAAAACAAGACCTTTTGCCATTTACAATTTATTAAAATTTTCATGTTCTTGAGATACAGTTGTGCTGAAAAGTTTACATACCCCGGCAGAATTTTTGCTTTCTTGGCCTTTTTTCAGTGAATATGAATGAGAACAACAAAACTTTATCTCAACTCATGGTTAGTGTTTGGGTGAAGCCATTTATTGTCAAACTCTGTGATTTCTCTTTTTAAATCATAATCACAACCCAAAACATCCAAATGACCCTGATGAAAAGTTCACATACCCTAGTGATTTTGGCCTGATAACATGCACAGAAGTTGACACAAATTGGTTTGAATGGCTACTAAAGGTAACAGCCTCACCTGTGACTTGTTTGCTTGTAATCAGTGTGAGTTTTCTGGGATCCAGACAGACTCTTGCATCTTTCATCCAGCCACTGACATTTCTGGATTGTGAGTCATGGGAAAAGAAAAAGAATCATCATCAGAATAAAATGTGATTTCTTTTTCGCCAACTTGTGAGGCGCTGTCTCTTTTGCTTATGGATATTGGACACTTTTCCAAGAGGGACTCCTTGGATAGGACGTGTGCTTCATCTATGGGTAAAGTTGACCCTATTTTGTTATGAGGTGCTGGGAACCACCACTCAACAAAAATGTCATCCACAACTGCCAGGAAAATTGTTCGGGATGCAAAGAAATACCCACAAATAACATCAGCTGAAAGACTGGACTCTCTGAAAACTAGCGGAGGGGCTGTGTGAAGATGCTCAATAAGAAGGCACATGAAGAAAAATGGGCTGCATGGTCGAGTCGCCAGAAAAAAGCCATTACTGTGCAAATGCCACAAAGAATCTCACAATACGCAAAACAGCAGAGAGACAAGCCTCAAAACTTCTGGAACATGGTAATTTGGAGTGATGAGACCAAAATGGAACTTTTTGGCCACAACCATAAACGTTACATTTGAAGAGAAGTCAACAAGGCCTATGATGAAAGCAACACCATTCCTACCGTAAAGCATGGAGGTGGATCGCTGATGTTTTGGGGATGTGTGAGCTACAAAGGCACAGGAAACTTGGTCAGAATTGAAGGAAAGATGAATGCAGCACACTATCAGCAAATACAGCTGCGCATGGGGCGTACTTTACAACAACTTGTAAATAAACATTAAGGACTTAATATCTCAAGAACAGTTGGAAAATAAAAACACGCAGTAAATGTACAAAGGGAACGATTTTACCAGGACAATTCGACAACACGCAGATGTGAAGAGGGGAATAACCTCTTAAAATAAAATTCTGTCTGCAAAATAAATTAGGACACAATTCCAGGAGTCAAAACTAAACCAGACCCGTTGGGCGAGCTCAGGAGCAGGGCTCGCTCCACGGAGGGCAGACGCTGTTATATTATATAGCTCAGGAGCAGGGCTCGCTCCACGGAGGGCAGACGCTGTTATATTATATAGCTCAGGAGCAGGGCTCGCTCCACGGAGGGCAGACGCTGGTATATTATATAGCTCAGGAGCAGGGCTCGCTCCACGGAGGGCAGACGCTGTTATATTATATAGCTCAGGAGCAGCGCTCGCTCCACGGAGGGCAGACGCCGGTATATTATATAGCTCAGGAGCAGCGCTCGCTCCACGGAGGGCAGACGCCGGTATATTATATAGCTCAGGAGCAGCGCTCGCTCCACGGAGGGCAGATGCCGGTATATTATATAGCTCAGGAGCAGCGCTCGCTCCACGGAGGGCAGATGCCGGTATATTATATAGCTCAGGAGCAGCGCTCGCTCCATGGAGGGCAGACGCTGGTATATTATATAGGCCAGGAGCAGCGCTCGCTCCACAGAGGGCAGACGCCGGTATATTATATACAGTTGTGGCCAAAAGTATTGACACCCCTGCAATTCTGTCAGATAATACTCAGTTTCTTCCTGAAAATGATTGCAAACACAAATTCTTTGGTATTATTATCTTCATTTAATTTGTCTTAAATGAAAAAACACAAAAGAGAATGAAGCAAAAAGCAAAACATTGATCATTTCACACAAAACTCCAAAAATGGGCCAGACAAAAGTATTGGCACCCTCAGCCTAATACTTGGTTGCACAACCTTTAGCCAAAATAACTGCGACCAACCGCTTCCGGTAACCATCAGTGAGTTTCTTACAATGCTCTGCTGGAATTTTAGACCATTCTTCTTTGGCAAACTGCTCCAGGTCCCTGATATTTGAAGGGTGCCTTCTCCAAACTGCCATTTTTAGATCTCTCCACAGGTGTTCTATGGGATTCAGGTCTGGACTCATTGCTGGCCACCTTAGAAGTCTCCAGTGCTTTCTCTCAAACCATTTTCTAGTGCTTTTTGAAGTGTGTTTTGGGTCATTGTCCTGCTGGATGACCCATGACCTCTGAGGGAGACCCAGCTTTCTCACACTGGGCCCTACATTATGCTGCAAAATGTGTTGGTAGTCTTCAGACTTCATAATGCCATGCACACGGTCAAGCAGTCCAGTGCCAGAGGCAGCAAAGCAACCCCAAAACATCAGGGAACCTCCACCATGTTTGACTGTAGGGACCGTGTTCTTTTCTTTGAATGCCTCTTTTTTTCTCCTGTAAACTCTATGTTGATGCCTTTGCCCAAAAAGCTCTACCTTTGTCTCATCTGACCAGAGAACATTCTTCCAAAGCGTTTTAGGCTTTTTCAGGTAAGTTTTGGCAAACTCCAGCCTGGCTTTTTTTCTCAAGTCCTCAGACAGTTCTTTGGTCTTCTTTCTTTTCTCCATGCTCAATGTGGTACACACAAGGACACAGGACAGAGGTTGAGTCAACTTTAATCCATGTCAACTGGCTGCAAGTGTGATTTAGTTATTGCCAACACCTGTTAGGTGCCACAGGTAAGTTACAGGTGCTGTTAATTACACAAATTAGAGAAGCATCATATGATTTTTTTTTATTATATAGCTCAGGAGCAGCGCTCGCTCCACGGAGGGCAGATGCCGGTATATTATATAGCTCAGGAGCAGCGCTCGCTGCACGGAGGGCAGACGCTGGAAAACACACCTGACTCCTTGGAGAAGTGAGAGGCCAAAGTCGGTGGAGATGCCAGGGACATGGAGGGAGGTGACAGGTGAGCTGGCCGGTGCCTCCTGCTGGCACAATATCTACCCTGTAGAGGCCATTAACCCCTTAGTGACCAGCGTCACTTTATGTAAGAGTCATTTTTTCAAGGAAATTTACAAAACTTATTTTGGTCTGGGGCACTGAGATGGTTAATGGCAGAGTCCTTGTGATCGAGGCTGTGGTTTCTGCCCACCTTTCAGATGGACTCTGGGGGGGCTGTAAGTTGTGGCCAATTTAACCCTTTGTCTTCCCCTCTTTCTCCAGGTAGTGGTGAGGGGGAGCAGAGACTTATGCAAGAGACCAAGAAAGAGGCGATATATGCAACCGGTGTACGATCCCGGTCATGTGACCGCCCCGCCGCTGCTGATTGGTCGCGTCTCAGGGTGAAGCTTTCGCGTCTGGACAACGTCTTTATCACCAGGATGGACTTGGCCAAAGTCGGGGGGCTGTTGGGTGGGTGCCGGGACCACCAGGGAGCGGAGGCGGCCATTGTGGTAATTATCAGGGACTCCAGCCTCGGACCCCCTCCAATCAGTCTTCTCTGCTCCCCCTGCAGGTGTACTGCTGACACTGCGAGACTTGGGGCTCCCTACGTGTACTCTCTCCGGACCCCCACAGCTGGTAAGTGACACCCCCGCCCCCATCCTGATCCTAGCGAGCAGGGCTGCAGTGTAAAGCATGGGGACAGAGAATGGGAAGCTTAAGAGCAGGGCCGCAGTGTAAAGCATTGGGACTGAGAATGGAAAGCTGAGCCTCTAATAAAGAGCAGGGCTGCAGTGTAAAGCATGGGGACTGAGCATGGAAAGCTGAGCCTCTCATACAGAGCAGGGCTGCAGTGTAAAGCATGGGGACTGAGAATGGAAAGCTGAGCCTCTCATATAGAGCAGGGCTGCAGTGTAAAGCATGGGGACTGAGCATGGAAAGCTGAGCCTCTCATATAGAGCAGGGGTGCAGTGTAAAGCATGGAAAGCTGAGCCTCTAATATAGAGCAGAGCTGTAGTGTAAAGCATGGGGACTGAGCATGGAAAACTGAGCCTCTCATATAGGGCAGGGCTGCAAAGTAAAGCATGGGGACTGAGAATGGAAATCTGAGCCTATAATTTAGAGCAGGGCTGCAGTGTAAAGCATGGGGACTGAGCATGGAAATCTGAGCCTCTAATTTAGAGCAGGGCTGCAGTGTAAAGCATGGGGACTGAGCATGGAAAGCTGAGTCTCTAATACAGAGCAGAGCTGTAGTGTAAAGCATGGGGACTGAGCATGGAAAGCTGAGCCTCTCGTATAGAGCAGAGATGCAGTGTAAAGCATGGGGACTGAGCATGGAAAGCTGAGCCTCTTGTATAGAGCAGAGCTGCAGTGTAAAGCATGGGGACTGAGCATGGAAAGCTGAGCCTCTAATATAGAGCAGAGCTGAAGTGTAAAGCATGGGGACTGAGCATGGAAAGCTGAGCCTCTCATACAGAGCAGAGCTGCAGTGTAAAGCCTGGGGACTGAGCATGGAAAGCTGAGCCTCTCATATAGAGCAGAGCTGCAGTGTAAAGCATGGGGACTGAGCATGGAAAGCTGAGCCTCTAATACAGAGCAGAGCTGTAGTGTAAAGCATGGGGACTGAGCATGGAAAGCTGAGCCTCTCATATAGGGCAGGGCTGCAGTGTAAAGCATGGGGACTGAGAATGGAAAGCTGAGCCTCTAATATAGAGCAGGGCTGCAGTGTAAAGCATGGGGACTGAGCATGGAAATCTGAGCCTATAATTTAGAGCAGGGCTGCAGTGTAAAGCATGGGGACTGAGCATGGAAATCTGAGCATGGAAATCTGAGCCTCTAATTTAGAGCAGGGCTGCAGTGTAAAGCATGGGGACTGAGAATGGAAAGCTGAGTCTCTAATACAGAGCAGAGCTGTAGTGTAAAGCATGGGGACTGAGCATGGAAAGCTGAGCCTCTTGTATAGTGCAGAGCTGCAGTGTAAAGCATGGGGACTGAGCATGGAAAGCTGAGCCTCTAATATAGAGCAGAGCTGAAGTGTAAAGCATGGGGACTGAGCATGGAAAGCTGAGCCTCTCGTATAGAGCAGAGCTGCAGTGTAAAGCATGGGGACTGAGCATGGAAAGCTGAGCCTCTCATATAGAGCAGAGCTGTAGTGTAAAGCATGGGGACTGAGCATGGAAAGCTGAGCCTCTCATATAGAGCAGGACTGCAGTGTAAAGCATGGAGACTGAGCATGGAAAGCTGAGCCTCTCATATAGAGCAGAGCTGCAGTGTAAAGCATGGGGACTGAGCATGGAAAGCTGAGCCTCTCATATAGAGCAGAGCTGTAGTGTAAAGCATGGGGACTGAGCATGGAAAGCTGAGCCTCTCGTATAGAGCAGAGCTGCAGTGTAAAGCATGGGGACTGAGCATGGAAAGCTGAGCCTCTCATATAGAGCAGAGCTGCAGTGTAAAGCATGGGGACTTAGCATGGAAAGCTGAGCCTCTCATATAGAGCAGAGCTGTAGTGTAAAGCATGGGGACTGAGCACGGAAAGCGGAGCCTCTCATATAGAGCAGGGCTGTAGTGTAAAGCATGGGGACTGAGAATGGAAAGCTGAGCCTCTCATATAGAGCAGGACTGCAGTGTAAAGCATGGGGACTGAGCATGGAAATCTGAGCCTCTAATTTAGAGCAGGGCTGCAGTGTAAAGCATGGGGACTGAGCATGGAAATCTGAGCCTCTCATATAGAGCAGAGCTGCAGTGTAAAGCCTGGGGACTGAGCATGGAAAGCTGAGCCTCTCATATAGAGCAGAGCTGCAGTGTAAAGCATGGGGACTGAGCATGGAAAGCTGAGCCTCTCATATAGAGCAGGGCTGTAGTGTAAAGCATGGGGACTGAGAATGGAAAGCTGAGCCTCTCATATAGAGCAGGACTGCAGTGTAAAGCATGGGGACTGAGCATGGAAATCTGAGCCTCTAATTTAGAGCAGGGCTGCAGTGTAAAGCATGGGGACTGAGCATGGAAATCTGAGCCTCTAATTTAGAGCAGGGCTGCAGTGTAAAGCATGGGGACTGAGAATGGAAAGCTGAGTCTCTAATGCAGAGCAGAGCTGTAGTGTAAAGCATGGGGACTGAGCATGGAAAGCTGAGCCTATAATTTAGAGCAGGGCTGCAATGTAAAGCATGGGGACTGAGCATGGAAAGCTGAGCCTCTAATATAGAGCAGAGCTGAAGTGTAAAGCATGGGAACTGAGCATGGAAAGCTGAGCCTCTAGTATAGAGCAGGGCTGCAGTGTAAAGCATGGGGACTGAGCATAGAAAGCTGAGCCTCTCATATAGAGCAGGGCTGTAGTGTAAAGCCTGGGGACTGAGCATGGAAAGCTGAGCCTCTCATATAGAGCAGGGCTGTAGTGTAAAGCATGGGGACTGAGCATGGAAAGCTGAGCCTCTCATATAGAGCAGGGCTGCAGTGTAAAGCATGGGGACTGAGCATGGAAATCTGAGCCTCTAATTTAGAGCAGGGCTGTAGTGTAAAGCATGGGGACTGAGCATGGAAAGCTGAGCCTATAATTTAGAGCAGGGCTGCAGTGTAAAGCATGGGGACTGAGCATGGAAAGCTGAGCCTCTTGTATAGAGCAGAGCTGCAGTGTAAAGCATGGGGACTGAGCATGCAAAGCTGAGCCTCTCATATACAGCAGGACTGCAGTGTAAAGCATGGGGACTGAGCATGGAAAGCTGAGCCTCTAATATAAAGCAGAGCTGAAGTGTAAAGCACGGGGACTGACCATGGAAAGCTGAGCCTCTAATATAGAGCAGGGCTACAGTGTAAAGCATGGGGACTGAGCATGGAAAGCTGAGCCTCTCATATAGAGCAGGGCTGTAGTGTAAAGCCTGGGGACTGAGCATGGAAAGCTGAGCCTCTCATATAGAGCAGAGCTGCAGTGTAAAGCATGGGGACTGAGCATGGAAAGCTGAGCCTCTCATATAGAGCAGAGCTGCAGTGTAAAGCCTGGGGACTGAGCATGGAAAGCTGAGCCTCTCATATAGAGCAGGGCTGTAGTGTAAAGCATGGGGACTGAGCATGGAAAGCTGAGCCTCTCATATAGAGCAGGGCTGCAGTGTAAAGCATGGGGACTGAGAATGGAAAGCTGAGTCTCTAATACAGAGCAGAGCTGTAGTGTAAAGCATGGGGACTGAGCATGGAAAGCTGAGCCTATAATTTAGAGCAGGGCTGCAGTGTAAAGCATGGGGACTGAGCATGGAAAGCTGAGCCTCTTGTATAGAGCACAGCTGCAGTGTAAAGCATGGGGACTGAGCATGCAAAGCTGAGCCTCTCATATAGAGCAGGACTGCAGTGTAAAGCATGGGGACTGAGCATGGAAAGCTGAGCCTCTAATATAGAGCAGAGCTGAAGTGTAAAGCATGGGGACTGAGCATGGAAAGTTGAGCCTCTAATATAGAGCAGGGCTGCAGTGTAAAGCATGGCTACTGAGCATGGAAAGCTGAGCCTCTACTAAAGAGCAGGGCTGCAGTGTAAAGCATGGGGACTGAGCATGGAAAGCTGAGCCTCTCATATAGAGCAGGGCTGTAGTGTAAAGCCTGGGGACTGAGCATGGAAAGCTGAGCCTCTCATATAGAGCAGAGCTGCAGTGTAAAGCATGGGGACTGAGCATGGAAAGCTGAGCCTCTCATATAGAGCAGGGCTGCAGTGTAAAGCATGGGGACTGAGCATGGAAAGCTGAGCCTCTCATATAGAGCAGAGCTGCAGTGTAAAGCATGGGGACTGAGCATGGAAAGCTGAGCCTCTCATATAGAGCAGGGCTGCAGTGTAAAGCATGGGGACTGAGCATGGAAAGCTGAGCCTCTACTAAAGAGCAGGGCTGTAGTGTAAAGCATGGGGACTGAGCATGGAAAGCTGAGCCTCTAATATAGAGCAGAGCTGCAGTGTAAGGCCTGGGGACTGAGCATGGAAAGCTGAGCCTCTAATATAGAGCACAGCTGCAGTGTAAAGCATGGGGACTGAGCATGGAAAGCTGAGCCTCTCATATAGAGCAGGGCTGCAATGTAAAGCATGGGGACTGAGCATGGAAAGCTGAGCCTCTCATATAGAGCAGGGCTGCAGTGTAAAGCATGGGGACTGAGCATGGAAAGCTGAGCCTCTCATATAGAGCAGGGCTGCAGTGTAAAGCATGGGGACTGAGCATGGAAAGCTGAGCCTCTCATATAGAGCAGAGCTGCAGTGTAAAGCCTGGGGACTGAGCATGGAAAGCTGAGCCTCTCATATAGAGCAGGGCTGTAGTGTAAAGCATGGGGACTGAGAATGGAAAGCTGAGTCTCTAATACAGAGCAGAGCTGTAGTGTAAAGCATGGGGACTGAGCATGGAAAGCTGAGCCTATAATTTAGAGCAGGGCTGCAGTGTAAAGCATGGGGACTGAGCATGGAAAGCTGAGCCTCTTGTATAGAGCAGAGCTGCAGTGTAAAGCATGGGGACTGAGCATGGAAAGCTGAGCCTCTCATATAGAGCAGGACTGCAGTGTAAAGCATGGAGACTGAGCATGGAAAGCTGAGCCTCTAATATAGAGCAGAGCTGAAGTGTAAAGCACGGGGACTGAGCATGGAAAGCTGAGCCTCTAATATAGAGCAGGGCTACAGTGTAAAGCATGGGGACTGAGCATGGAAAGCTGAGCCTCTCATATAGAGCAGAGCTGCAGTGTAAAGCATGGGGACTGAGCATGGAAAGCTGAGCCTATAATTTAGAGCAGAGCTGCAGTGTAAAGCATGGGGACTGAGCATGGAAAGCTGAGCCTCTCATATAGAGCAGAGCTGCAGTGTAAAACATGGGGACTGAGCATGGAAAGCTGAGCCTCTCATATAGAGCAGGGCTGTAGTGTAAAGCATGGGGACTGAGCATGGAAAGCTGAGTCTCTAATACAGAGCAGAGCTGTAGTGTAAAGCATGGGGACTGAGCATGGAAAGCTGAGCCTATAATTTAGAGCAGGGCTGCAGTGTAAAGCATGGGGACTGAGCATGGAAAGCTGAGCCTCTTGTATAGAGCAGAGCTGCAGTGTAAAGCATGGGGACTGAGCATGCAAAGCTGAGCCTCTCATATAGAGCAGGACTGCAGTGTAAAGCATGGGAACTGAGCATGGAAAGCTGAGCCTCTAATATAGAGCAGAGCTGAAGTGTAAAGCATGGGGACTGAGCATGGAAAGCTGAGCCGAAGTGTAAAGCCTGGGGACTGAGCATGGAAAGCTGAGCCGAAGTGTAAAGCATGGGGACTGAGCATGGAAAGCTGAGCCTCTAATATAGAGCAGGGCTGCAGTGTAAAGCATGGGGACTGAGCATGGAAAGCTGAGCCTCTCATATAGAGCAGAGCTGCAGTGTAAAGCCTGGGGACTGAGCATGGAAAGCTGAGCCTCTCATATAGAGCAGAGCTGCAGTGTAAAGCCTGGGGACTGAGCATGGAAAGCTGAGCCTCTCATATAGAGCAGAGCTGCAGTGTAAAGCCTGGGGACTGAGCATGGAAAGCTGAGCCTCTCAAATAGAGCAGGGCTGCAGTGTAAAGCATGGGGACTGAGCATGGAAAGCTGAGCCTCTCATATAGAGCAGAGCTGCAGTGTAAAGCATGGGGACTGAGCATGGAAAGCTGAGCCTCTCATATAGAGCAGAGCTGCAGCGTAAAGCCTGGGGACTGAGCATGGAAAGCTGAGCCTCTCATATAGAGCAGGGCTGCAGTGTAAAGCCTGGGGACTGAGCATGGAAAGCTGAGCCTCTCATATAGAGCAGAGCTGCAGTGTAAAGCATGGGGACTGAGCATGGAAAGCTGAGCCTCTCATATAGAGCAGAGCTGCAGTGTAAAGCATGGGGACTGAGCATGGAAAGCTGAGCCTCTCATATAGAGCAGGGCTGTAGTGTAAAGCATGGGGACTGAGCATGGAAAGCTGAGTCTCTAATACAGAGCAGAGCTGTAGTGTAAAGCATGGGGACTGAGCATGGAAAGCTGAGCCTATAATTTAGAGCAGGGCTGCAGTGTAAAGCATGGGGACTGAGCATGGAAAGCTGAGCCTCTTGTATAGAGCAGAGCTGCAGTGTAAAGCATGGGGACTGAGCATGGAAAGCTGAGCCTATAATTTAGAGCAGAGCTGCAGTGTAAAGCATGGGGACTGAGCATGGAAAGCTGAGCCTCTCATATAGAGCAGAGCTGCAGTGTAAAGCATGGGGACTGAGCATGGAAAGCTGAGCCTCTCATATAGAGCAGGGCTGTAGTGTAAAGCATGGGGACTGAGCATGGAAAGCTGAGTCTCTAATACAGAGCAGAGCTGTAGTGTAAAGCATGGGGACTGAGCATGGAAAGCTGAGCCTATAATTTAGAGCAGGGCTGCAGTGTAAAGCATGGGGACTGAGCATGGAAAGCTGAGCCTCTTGTATAGAGCAGAGCTGCAGTGTAAAGCATGGGGACTGAGCATGCAAAGCTGAGCCTCTCATATAGAGCAGGACTGCAGTGTAAAGCATGGGAACTGAGCATGGAAAGCTGAGCCTCTAATATAGAGCAGAGCTGAAGTGTAAAGCATGGGGACTGAGCATGGAAAGCTGAGCCGAAGTGTAAAGCATGGGGACTGAGCATGGAAAGCTGAGCCGAAGTGTAAAGCATGGGGACTGAGCATGGAAAGCTGAGCCTCTAATATAGAGCAGGGCTGCAGTGTAAAGCATGGGGCCTGAGCATGGAAAGCTGAGCCTCTCATATAGAGCAGAGCTGCAGTGTAAAGCCTGGGGACTGAGCATGGAAAGCTGAGCCTCTCATATATAGCAGAGCTGCAGTGTAAAGCCTGGGGACTGAGCATGGAAAGCTGAGCCTCTCATATAGAGCAGAGCTGCAGTGTAAAGCCTGGGGACTGAGCATGGAAAGCTGAGCCTCTCATATAGAGCAGAGCTGCAGTGTAAAGCATGGGGACTGAGCATGGAAAGCTGAACCTCTCATATAGAGCAGAGCTGCAGTGTAAAGCATGGGGACTGAGCATGGAAAGCTGAGCCTCTCATATAGAGCAGAGCTGCAGTGTAAAGCATGGGGACTGAGCATGGAAAGCTGAGCCTCTCATATAGAGCAGGGCTGTAGTGTAAAGCATGGGGACTGAGCATGGAAAGCTGAGTCTCTAATACAGAGCAGAGCTGTAGTGTAAAGCATGGGGACTGAGCATGGAAAGCTGAGCCTCTTGAATAGAGAAGAGCTGCAGTGTAAAGCATGGGGACTGAGCATGCAAAGCTGAGCCTCTCATATAGAGCAGGACTGCAGTGTAAAGCATGGGAACTGAGCATGGAAAGCTGAGCCTCTAATATAGAGCAGAGCTGAAGTGTAAAGCATGGGGACTGAGCATGGAAAGCTGAGCCGAAGTGTAAAGCATGGGGACTGAGCATGGAAAGCTGAGCCTCTCATATAGAGCAGAGCTGCAGTGTAAAGCCTGGGGACTGAGCATGGAAAGCTGAGCCTCTCAAATAGAGCAGGGCTGCAGTGTAAAGCATGGGGACTGAGCATGGAAAGCTGAGCCTCTCATATAGAGCAGAGCTGCAGTGTAAAGCATGGGGACTGAGCATGGAAAGCTGAGCCTCTCATATAGAGCAGAGCTGCAGCGTAAAGCCTGGGGACTGAGCATGGAAAGCTGAGCCTCTCATATAGAGCAGGGCTGCAGTGTAAAGCCTGGGGACTGAGCATGGAAAGCTGAGCCTCTCATATAGAGCAGAGCTGCAGTGTAAAGCATGGGGACTGAGCATGGAAAGCTGAGCCTCTCATATAGAGCAGAGCTGCAGTGTAAAGCATGGGGACTGAGCATGGAAAGCTGAGCCTCTCATATAGAGCAGGGCTGTAGTGTAAAGCATGGGGACTGAGCATGGAAAGCTGAGTCTCTAATACAGAGCAGAGCTGTAGTGTAAAGCATGGGGACTGAGCATGGAAAGCTGAGCCTATAATTTAGAGCAGGGCTGCAGTGTAAAGCATGGGGACTGAGCATGGAAAGCTGAGCCTCTTGTATAGAGCAGAGCTGCAGTGTAAAGCATGGGGACTGAGCATGGAAAGCTGAGCCTATAATTTAGAGCAGAGCTGCAGTGTAAAGCATGGGGACTGAGCATGGAAAGCTGAGCCTCTCATATAGAGCAGAGCTGCAGTGTAAAGCATGGGGACTGAGCATGGAAAGCTGAGCCTCTCATATAGAGCAGGGCTGTAGTGTAAAGCATGGGGACTGAGCATGGAAAGCTGAGCCTCTTGAATAGAGCAGAGCTGCAGTGTAAAGCATGGGGACTGAGCATGCAAAGCTGAGCCTCTCATATAGAGCAGGACTGCAGTGTAAAGCATGGGAACTGAGCATGGAAAGCTGAGCCTCTAATATAGAGCAGAGCTGAAGTGTAAAGCATGGGGACTGAGCATGGAAAGCTGAGCCGAAGTGTAAAGCATGGGGACTGAGCATGGAAAGCTGAGCCGAAGTGTAAAGCATGGGGACTGAGCATGGAAAGCTGAGCCTCTAATATAGAGCAGGGCTGCAGTGTAAAGCATGGGGCCTGAGCATGGAAAGCTGAGCCTCTCATATAGAGCAGAGCTGCAGTGTAAAGCCTGGGGACTGAGCATGGAAAGCTGAGCCTCTCATATATAGCAGAGCTGCAGTGTAAAGCCTGGGGACTGAGCATGGAAAGCTGAGCCTCTCATATAGAGCAGAGCTGCAGTGTAAAGCCTGGGGACTGAGCATGGAAAGCTGAGCCTCTCATATAGAGCAGAGCTGCAGTGTAAAGCATGGGGACTGAGCATGGAAAGCTGAACCTCTCATATAGAGCAGAGCTGCAGTGTAAAGCATGGGGACTGAGCATGGAAAGCTGAGCCTCTCATATAGAGCAGAGCTGCAGTGTAAAGCATGGGGACTGAGCATGGAAAGCTGAGCCTCTCATATAGAGCAGGGCTGTAGTGTAAAGCATGGGGACTGAGCATGGAAAGCTGAGTCTCTAATACAGAGCAGAGCTGTAGTGTAAAGCATGGGGACTGAGCATGGAAAGCTGAGCCTCTTGAATAGAGAAGAGCTGCAGTGTAAAGCATGGGGACTGAGCATGCAAAGCTGAGCCTCTCATATAGAGCAGGACTGCAGTGTAAAGCATGGGAACTGAGCATGGAAAGCTGAGCCTCTAATATAGAGCAGAGCTGAAGTGTAAAGCATGGGGACTGAGCATGGAAAGCTGAGCCGAAGTGTAAAGCATGGGGACTGAGCATGGAAAGCTGAGCCTCAAATATAGAGCAGGGCTGCAGTGTAAAGCATGGGGCCTGAGCATGGAAAGCTGAGCCTCTTATATAGAGCAGAGCTGCAGTGTAAAGCATGGGGACTGAGCATGGAAAGCTGAGCCTCTTATATAGAGCAGAGCTGCAGTGTAAAGCATGGGGACTGAGCATGGAAAGCTGAGCCTCTAATATAGAGCAGAGCTGAAGTGTAAAGCATGGGGACTGAGCATGGAAAGCTGAGCCGAAGTGTAAAGCATGGGGACTGAGCATGGAAAGCTGAGCCGAAGTGTAAAGCATGGGGACTGAGCATGGAAAGCTGAGCCTCTAATATAGAGCAGGGCTGCAGTGTAAAGCATGGGGCCTGAGCATGGAAAGCTGAGCCTCTCATATAGAGCAGAGCTGCAGTGTAAAGCCTGGGGACTGAGCATGGAAAGCTGAGCCTCTCATATAGAGCAGAGCTGCAGTGTAAAGCATGGGGACTGAGCATGCAAAGCTGAGCCTCTCATATACAGCAGGACTGCAGTGTAAAGCATGGGGACTGAGCATGGAAAGCTGAGCCTCTAATATAAAGCAGAGCTGAAGTGTAAAGCACGGGGACTGACCATGGAAAGCTGAGCCTCTAATATAGAGCAGGGCTACAGTGTAAAGCATGGGGACTGAGCATGGAAAGCTGAGCCTCTCATATAGAGCAGGGCTGTAGTGTAAAGCCCGGGGACTGAGCATGGAAAGCTGAGCCTCTCATATAGAGCAGAGCTGCAGTGTAAAGCATGGGGACTGAGCATGGAAAGCTGAGCCTCTCATATAGAGCAGAGCTGCAGTGTAAAGCCTGGGGACTGAGCATGGAAAGCTGAGCCTCTCATATAGAGCAGGGCTGTAGTGTAAAGCATGGGGACTGAGCATGGAAAGCTGAGCCTCTCATATAGAGCAGGGCTGCAGTGTAAAGCATGGGGACTGAGAATGGAAAGCTGAGTCTCTAATACAGAGCAGAGCTGTAGTGTAAAGCATGGGGACTGAGCATGGAAAGCTGAGCCTCTTGTATAGAGCACAGCTGCAGTGTAAAGCATGGGGACTGAGCATGCAAAGCTGAGCCTCTCATATAGAGCAGGACTGCAGTGTAAAGCATGGGGACTGAGCATGGAAAGCTGAGCCTCTAATATAGAGCAGAGCTGAAGTGTAAAGCATGGGGACTGAGCATGGAAAGTTGAGCCTCTAATATAGAGCAGGGCTGCAGTGTAAAGCATGGCTACTGAGCATGGAAAGCTGAGCCTCTACTAAAGAGCAGGGCTGCAGTGTAAAGCATGGGGACTGAGCATGGAAAGCTGAGCCTCTCATATAGAGCAGGGCTGTAGTGTAAAGCCTGGGGACTGAGCATGGAAAGCTGAGCCTCTCATATAGAGCAGAGCTGCAGTGTAAAGCATGGGGACTGAGCATGGAAAGCTGAGCCTCTCATATAGAGCAGGGCTGCAGTGTAAAGCATGGGGACTGAGCATGGAAAGCTGAGCCTCTCATATAGAGCAGAGCTGCAGTGTAAAGCATGGGGACTGAGCATGGAAAGCTGAGCCTCTCATATAGAGCAGGGCTGCAGTGTAAAGCATGGTGACTGAGCATGGAAAGCTGAGCCTCTACTAAAGAGCAGGGCTGTAGTGTAAAGCATGGGGACTGAGCATGGAAAGCTGAGCCTCTAATATAGAGCAGAGCTGCAGTGTAAAGCATGGGGACTGAGCATGGAAAGCTGAGCCTCTAATATAGAGCAGAGCTGAAGTGTAAAGCACGGGGACTGAGCATGGAAAGCTGAGCCTCTCATATAGAGCAGAGCTGCAGTGTAAAGCATGGGGACTGAGCATGGAAAGCTGAGCCTATAATTTAGAGCAGAGCTGCAGTGTAAAGCATGGGGACCGAGCATGGAAAGCTGAGCCTCTCATATAGAGCAGAGCTGCAGTGTAAAGCATGGGGACTGAGCATGGAAAGCTGAGCCTCTCATATAGAGCAGAGCTGCAGTGTAAAGCATGGGGACTGAGCATGGAAAGCTGAGCCTCTCATATAGAGCAGGGCTGTAGTGTAAAGCATGGGGACTGAGCATGGAAAGCTGAGTCTCTAATACAGAGCAGAGCTGTAGTGTAAAGCATGGGGACTGAGCATGGAAAGCTGAGCCTATAATTTAGAGCAGGGCTGCAGTGTAAAGCATGGGGACTGAGCATGGAAAGCTGAGCCTCTTGTATAGAGCAGAGCTGCAGTGTAAAGCATGGGGACTGAGCATGCAAAGCTGAGCCTCTCATATAGAGCAGGACTGCAGTGTAAAGCATGGGAACTGAGCATGAAAAGCTGAGCCTCTAATATAGAGCAGAGCTGAAGTGTAAAGCATGGGGACTGAGCATGGAAAGCTGAGCCGAAGTGTAAAGCCTGGGGATTGAGCATGGAAAGCTGAGCCGAAGTGTAAAGCATGGGGACTGAGCATGGAAAGCTGAGCCTCTAATATAGAGCAGGGCTGCAGTGTAAAGCATGGGGACTGAGCATGGAAAGCTGAGCCTCTCATATAGAGCAGAGCTGCAGTGTAAAGCCTGGGGACTGAGCATGGAAAGCTGAGCCTCTCATATAGAGCAGAGCTGCAGTGTAAAGCCTGGGGACTGAGCATGGAAAGCTGAGCCTCTCATATAGAGCAGAGCTGCAGTGTAAAGCCTGGGGACTGAGCATGGAAAGCTGAGCCTCTCAAATAGAGCAGGGCTGCAGTGTAAAGCATGGGGACTGAGCATGGAAAGCTGAGCCTCTCATATAGAGCAGAGCTGCAGTGTAAAGCATGGGGACTGAGCATGGAAAGCTGAGCCTCTCATATAGAGCAGAGCTGCAGCGTAAAGCCTGGGGACTGAGCATGGAAAGCTGAGCCTCTCATATAGAGCAGGGCTGCAGTGTAAAGCCTGGGGACTGAGCATGGAAAGCTGAGCCTCTCATATAGAGCAGAGCTGCAGTGTAAAGCATGGGGACTGAGCATGGAAAGCTGAGCCTCTCATATAGAGCAGAGCTGCAGTGTAAAGCATGGGGACTGAGCATGGAAAGCTGAGCCTCTCATATAGAGCAGGGCTGTAGTGTAAAGCATGGGGACTGAGCATGGAAAGCTGAGTCTCTAATACAGAGCAGAGCTGTAGTGTAAAGCATGGGGACTGAGCATGGAAAGCTGAGCCTATAATTTAGAGCAGGGCTGCAGTGTAAAGCATGGGGACTGAGCATGGAAAGCTGAGCCTCTTGTATAGAGCAGAGCTGCAGTGTAAAGCATGGGGACTGAGCATGGAAAGCTGAGCCTATAATTTAGAGCAGAGCTGCAATGTAAAGCATGGGGACTGAGCATGGAAAGCTGAGCCTCTCATATAGAGCAGAGCTGCAGTGTAAAGCATGGGGACTGAGCATGCAAAGCTGAGCCTCTCATATAGAGCAGGGCTGTAGTGTAAAGCATGGGAACTGAGCATGGAAAGCTGAGCCTCTAATATAGAGCAGAGCTGAAGTGTAAAGCATGGGGACTGAGCATGGAAAGCTGAGCCGAAGTGTAAAGCCTGGGGATTGAGCATGGAAAGCTGAGCCGAAGTGTAAAGCATGGGGACTGAGCATGGAAAGCTGAGCCTCTAATATAGAGCAGGGCTGCAGTGTAAAGCATGGGGACTGAGCATGGAAAGCTGAGCCTCTCATATAGAGCAGAGCTGCAGTGTAAAGCCTGGGGACTGAGCATGGAAAGCTGAGCCTCTCATATAGAGCAGAGCTGCAGTGTAAAGCCTGGGGACTGAGCATGGAAAGCTGAGCCTCTCATATAGAGCAGAGCTGCAGTGTAAACCCTGGGGACTGAGCATGGAAAGCTGAGCCTCTCAAATAGAGCAGGGCTGCAGTGTAAAGCATGGGGACTGAGCATGGAAAGCTGAGCCTCTCATATAGAGCAGAGCTGCAGTGTAAAGCATGGGGACTGAGCATGGAAAGCTGAGCCTCTCATATAGAGCAGAGCTGCAGCGTAAAGCCTGGGGACTGAGCATGGAAAGCTGAGCCTCTCATATAGAGCAGGGCTGCAGTGTAAAGCCTGGGGACTGAGCATGGAAAGCTGAGCCTCTCATATAGAGCAGAGCTGCAGTGTAAAGCATGGGGACTGAGCATGGAAAGCTGAGCCTCTCATATAGAGCAGAGCTGCAGTGTAAAGCATGGGGACTGAGCATGGAAAGCTGAGCCTCTCATATAGAGCAGGGCTGTAGTGTAAAGCATGGGGACTGAGCATGGAAAGCTGAGTCTCTAATACAGAGCAGAGCTGTAGTGTAAAGCATGGGGACTGAGCATGGAAAGCTGAGCCTATAATTTAGAGCAGGGCTGCAGTGTAAAGCATGGGGACTGAGCATGGAAAGCTGAGCCTCTTGTATAGAGCAGAGCTGCAGTGTAAAGCATGGGGACTGAGCATGGAAAGCTGAGCCTATAATTTAGAGCAGAGCTGCAGTGTAAAGCATGGGGACTGAGCATGGAAAGCTGAGCCTCTCATATAGAGCAGAGCTGCAGTGTAAAGCATGGGGACTGAGCATGGAAAGCTGAGCCTCTTATATAGAGCAGGGCTGTAGTGTAAAGCATGGGGACTGAGCATGGAAAGCTGAGTCTCTAATACAGAGCAGAGCTGTAGTGTAAAGCATGGGGACTGAGCATGGAAAGCTGAGCCTATAATTTAGAGCAGGGCTGCAGTGTAAAGCATGGGGACTGAGCATGGAAAGCTGAGCCTATAATTTAGAGCAGGGCTGCAGTGTAAAGCATGGGGACTGAGCATGGAAAGCTGAGCCTCTTGTATAGAGCATAGCTGCAGTGTAAAGCATGGGGACTGAGCATGCAAAGCTGAGCCTCTCATATAGAGCAGGACTGCAGTGTAAAGCATGGGAACTGAGCATGGAAAGCTGAGCCTCTAATATAGAGCAGAGCTGAAGTGTAAAGCATGGGGACTGAGCATGGAAAGCTGAGCCGAAGTGTAAAGCATGGGGACTGAGCATGGAAAGCTGAGCCGAAGTGTAAAGCATGGGGACTGAGCATGGAAAGCTGAGCCTCTAATATAGAGCAGGGCTGCAGTGTAAAGCATGGGGCCTGAGCATGGAAAGCTGAGCCTCTCATATAGAGCAGAGCTGCAGTGTAAAGCCTGGGGACTGAGCATGGAAAGCTGAGCCTCTCATATAGAGCAGAGCTGCAGTGTAAAGCCTGGGGACTGAGCATGGAAAGCTGAGCCTCTCAAATAGAGCAGGGCTGCAGTGTAAAGCATGGGGACTGAGCATGGAAAGCTGAGCCTCTCATATAGAGCAGAGCTGCAGTGTAAAGCATGGGGACTGAGCATGGAAAGCTGAGCCTCTCATATAGAGCAGAGCTGCAGTGTAAAGCCTGGGGACTGAGCATGGAAAGCTGAGCCTCTCATATAGAGCAGGGCTGCAGTGTAAAGCCTGGGGACTGAGCATGGAAATCTGAGCCTCTCATATAGAGCAGAGCTGCAGTGTAAAGCCTGGGGACTGAGCATGGAAAGCTGAGCCTCTCATATAGAGCAGAGCTGCAGTGTAAAGCCTGGGGACTGAGCATGGAAAGCTGAGCCTCTCATATAGAGCAGAGCTGCAGTGTAAAGCATGGGGACTGAGCATGGAAAGCTGAGCCTCTCATATAGAGCAGGGCTGCAGTGTAAAGCATGGGGACTGAGCATGGAAAGCTGAGCCTCTCATATAGAGCAGAGCTGCAGTGTAAAGCATGGGGACTGAGCATGGAAAGCTGAGCCTCTCATATAGAGCAGAGCTGCAGTGTAAAGCCTGGGGACTGAGCATGGCAGCTGAGCCTCTCATATAGAGCAGAGCTGCAGTGTAAAGCATGGGGACTGAGCATGGAAAGCTGAGCCTCTCATATAGAGCAGGGCTGCAGTGTAAAGCATGGGGACTGAGCATGGAAAGCTGAGCCTCTCATATAGAGCAGAGCTGCAGTGTAAAGCCTGGGGACTGAGCATGGAAAGCTGAGCCTCTCATATAGAGCAGAGCTGCAGTGTAAAGCATGGGGACTGAGCATGGAAAGCTGAGCCTCTCATATAGAGCAGGGCTGCAGTGTAAAGCATGGGGACTGAGCATGGAAAGCTGAGCCTCTCATATAGAGCAGAGCTGCAGTGTAAAGCCTGGGGACTGAGCATGGAAAGCTGAGCCTCTCATATAGAGCAGAGCTGCAGTGTAAAGCATGGGGACTGAGCATGGAAAGCTGAGCCTCTCATATAGAGCAGGGCTGCAGTGTAAAGCATGGGGACTGAGCATGGAAAGCTGAGCCTCTCATATAGAGCAGAGCTGCAGTGTAAAGCCTGGGGACTGAGCATGGAAAGCTGAGCCTCTCATATAGAGCAGGGCTGTAGTGTAAAGCATGGGGACTGAGCATGGAAAGCTGAGCCTCTCATATAGAGCAGAGCTGCAGTGTAAAGCATGGGGACTGAGCATGGAAAGCTGAGCCTCTCATATAGAGCAGAGCTGCAGTGTAAAGCATGGGGACTGAGCATGGAAAGCTGAGCCTCTCATATAGAGCAGGGCTGTAGTGTAAAGCATGGGGACTGAGCATGGAAAGCTGAGTCTCTAATACAGAGCAGAGCTGTAGTGTAAAGCATGGGGACTGAGCATGGAAAGCTGAGCCTATAATTTAGAGCAGGGCTGCAGTGTAGAGCATGGGGACTGAGCATGGAAAGCTGAGCCTCTTGTATAGAGCAGAGCTGCAGTGTAAAGCATGGGGACTGAGCATGCAAAGCTGAGCCTCTCATATAGAGCAGGACTGCAGTGTAAAGCATGGGAACTGAGCATGGAAAGCTGAGCCTCTAATATAGAGCAGAGCTGAAGTGTAAAGCATGGGGACTGAGCATGGAAAGCTGAGCCGAAGTGTAAAGCATGGGGACTGAGCATGGAAAGCTGAGCCTCTAATATAGAGCAGGGCTGCAGTGTAAAGCATGGGGCCTGAGCATGGAAAGCTGAGCCTCTCATATAGAGCAGAGCTGCAGTGTAAAGCCTGGGGACTGAGCATGGAAAGCTGAGCCTCTCATATAGAGCAGAGCTGCAGTGTAAAGCCTGGGGACTGAGCATGGAAAGCTGAGCCTCTCATATAGAGCAGAGCTGCAGTGTAAAGCCTGGGGACTGAGCATGGAAAGCTGAGCCTCTCAAATAGAGCAGGGCTGCAGTGTAAAGCATGGGGACTGAGCATGGAAAGCTGAGCCTCTCATATAGAGCAGAGCTGCAGTGTAAAGCATGGGGACTGAGCATGGAAAGCTGAGCCTCTCATATAGAGCAGAGCTGCAGTGTAAAGCCTGGGGACTGAGCATGGAAAGCTGAGCCTCTCATATAGAGCAGGGCTGCAGTGTAAAGCCTGGGGACTGAGCATGGAAAGCTGAGCCTCTCATATAGAGCAGGGCTGCAGTGTAAAGCCTGGGGACTGAGCATGGAAATCTGAGCCTCTCATATAGAGCAGAGCTGCAGTGTAAAGCCTGGGGACTGAGCATGGAAAGCTGAGCCTCTCATATAGAGCAGGGCTGCAGTGTAAAGCCTGGGGACTGAGCATGGAAAGCTGAGCCTCTCATATAGAGCAGAGCTGCAGTGTAAAGCCTGGGGACTGAGCATGGCAGCTGAGCCTCTCATATAGAGCAGAGCTGCAGTGTAAAGCATGGGGACTGAGCATGGAAAGCTGAGCCTCTCATATAGAGCAGGGCTGCAGTGTAAAGCATGGGGACTGAGCATGGAAAGCTGAGCCTCTCATATAGAGCAGAGCTGCAGTGTAAAGCCTGGGGACTGAGCATGGAAAGCTGAGCCTCTCATATAGAGCAGAGCTGCAGTGTAAAGCATGGGGACTGAGCATGGAAAGCTGAGCCTCTCATATAGAGCAGGGCTGCAGTGTAAAGCATGGGGACTGAGCATGGAAAGCTGAGCCTCTCATATAGAGCAGAGCTGCAGTGTAAAGCCTGGGGACTGAGCATGGAAAGCTGAGCCTCTCATATAGAGCAGAGCTGCAGTGTAAAGCATGGGGACTGAGCATGGAAAGCTGAGCCTCTCATATAGAGCAGGGCTGCAGTGTAAAGCATGGGGACTGAGCATGGAAAGCTGAGCCTCTCATATAGAGCAGAGCTGCAGTGTAAAGCATGGGGACTGAGCATGGAAAGCTGAGCCTCTCATATAGAGCAGAGCTGCAGTGTAAAGCATGGGGACTGAGCATGGAAAGCTGAGCCTCTCATATAGAGCAGGGCTGTAGTGTAAAGCATGGGGAATGAGCATGGAAAGCTGAGTCTCTAATACAGAGCAGAGCTGTAGTGTAAAGCATGGGGACTGAGCATGGAAAGCTGAGCCTATAATTTAGAGCAGGGCTGCAGTGTAGAGCATGGGGACTGAGCATGGAAAGCTGAGCCTCTTGTATAGAGCAGAGCTGCAGTGTAAAGCATGGGGACTGAGCATGCAAAGCTGAGCCTCTCATATAGAGCAGGACTGCAGTGTAAAGCATGGGAACTGAGCATGGAAAGCTGAGCCTCTAATATAGAGCAGAGCTGAAGTGTAAAGCATGGGGACTGAGCATGGAAAGCTGAGCCGAAGTGTAAAGCATGGGGACTGAGCATGGAAAGCTGAGCCTCTAATATAGAGCAGGGCTGCAGTGTAAAGCATGGGGCCTGAGCATGGAAAGCTGAGCCTCTCATATAGAGCAGAGCTGCAGTGTAAAGCCTGGGGACTGAGCATGGAAAGCTGAGCCTCTCATATAGAGCAGAGCTGCAGTGTAAAGCCTGGGGACTGAGCATGGAAAGCTGAGCCTCTCATATAGAGCAGAGCTGCAGTGTAAAGCCTGGGGACTGAGCATGGAAAGCTGAGCCTCTCAAATAGAGCAGGGCTGCAGTGTAAAGCATGGGGACTGAGCATGGAAAGCTGAGCCTCTCATATAGAGCAGAGCTGCAGTGTAAAGCATGGGGACTGAGCATGGAAAGCTGAGCCTCTCATATAGAGCAGAGCTGCAGTGTAAAGCCTGGGGACTGAGCATGGAAAGCTGAGCCTCTCATATAGAGCAGGGCTGCAGTGTAAAGCCTGGGGACTGAGCATGGAAAGCTGAGCCTCTCATATAGAGCAGAGCTGCAGTGTAAAGCCTGGGGACTGAGCATGGAAAGCTGAGCCTCTCATATAGAGCAGGGCTGCAGTGTAAAGCCTGGGGACTGAGCATGGAAAGCTGAGCCTCTCATATAGAGCAGAGCTGCAGTGTAAAGCATGGGGACTGAGCATGGAAAGCTGAGCCTCTCATATAGAGCAGAGCTGCAGTGTAAAGCCTGGGGACTGAGCATGGAAAGCTGAGCCTCTCATGTAGAGCAGAGCTGCAGTGTAAAGCATGGGGACTGAGCATGGAAAGCTGAGCCTCTCATATAGAGCAGGGCTGCAGTGTAAAGCATGGGGACTGAGCATGGAAAGCTGAGCCTCTCATATAGAGCAGAGCTGCAGTGTAAAGCCTGGGGACTGAGCATGGAAAGCTGAGCCTCTCATATAGAGCAGAGCTGCAGTGTAAAGCATGGGGACTGAGCATGGAAAGCTGAGCCTCTTATATAGAGGAGAGCTGCAGTGTAAAGCATGGGGACTGAGCATGGAAAGCTGAGCCTCTAATATAGAGCAGAGCTGAAGTGTAAAGCATGGGGACTGAGCATGGAAAGCTGAGCCGAAGTGTAAAGCATGGGGACTGAGCATGGAAAGCTGAGCCGAAGTGTAAAGCATGGGGACTGAGCATGGAAAGCTGAGCCTCTAATATAGAGCAGGGCTGCAGTGTAAAGCATGGGGCCTGAGCATGGAAAGCTGAGCCTCTCATATAGAGCAGAGCTGCAGTGTAAAGCCTGGGGACTGAGCATGGAAAGCTGAGCCTCTCATATAGAGCAGAGCTGCAGTGTAAAGCCTGGGGACTGAGCATGGAAAGCGGAGCCTCTCATATAGAGCAGAGCTGCAGTGTAAAGCCTGGGGACTGAGCATGGAAAGCTGAGCCTCTCAAATAGAGCAGGCCTGCAGTGTAAAGCATGGGGACTGAGCATGGAAAGCTGAGCCTCTCATATAGAGCAGAGCTGCAGTGTAAAGCATGGGGACTGAGCATGGAAAGCTGAGCCTCTCATATTGAGCAGAGCTGCAGTGTAAAGCCTGGGGACTGAGCATGGAAAGCTGAGCCTCTCATATAGAGCAGGGCTGCAGTGTAAAGCCTGGGGACTGAGCATGGAAAGCTGAGCCTCTCATATAGAGCAGAGCTGCAGTGTAAAGCCTGGGGACTGAGCATGGAAAGCTGAGCCTCTCATATAGAGCAGGGCTGCAGTGTAAAGCCTGGGGACTGAGCATGGAAAGCTGAGCCTCTCATATAGAGCAGAGCTGCAGTGTAAAGCATGGGGACTGAGCATGGAAAGCTGAGCCTCTCATATAGAGCAGAGCTGCAGTGTAAAGCCTGGGGACTGAGCATGGAAAGCTGAGCCTCTCATATAGAGCAGAGCTGCAGTGTAAAGCCTGGGGACTGAGCATGGAAAGCTGAGCCTCTCATATAGAGCAGGGCTGCAGTGTAAAGCATGGGGACTGAGCATGGAAAGCTGAGCCTCTCATATAGAGCAGAGCTGCAGTGTAAAGCCTGGGGACTGAGCATGGAAAGCTGAGCCTCTCATATAGAGCAGAGCTGCAGTGTAAAGCATGGGGACTGAGCATGGAAAGCGGAGCCTCTTATATAGAGCAGAGCTGCAGTGTAAAGCATGGGGACTGAGCATGGAAAGCTGAGCCTCTAATATAGAGCAGAGCTGAAGTGTAAAGCATGGGGACTGAGCATGGAAAGCTGAGCCGAAGTGTAAAGCATGGGGACTGAGCATGGAAAGCTGAGCCGAAGTGTAAAGCATGGGGACTGAGCATGGAAAGCTGAGCCTCTAATATAGAGCAGGGCTGCAGTGTAAAGCATGGGGCCTGAGCATGGAAAGCTGAGCCTCTCATATAGAGCAGAGCTGCAGTGTAAAGCCTGGGGACTGAACATGGAAAGCTGAGCCTCTCATATAGAGCAGAGCTGCAGTGTAAAGCCTGGGGACTGAGCATGGAAAGCTGAGCCTCTCATATAGAGCAGAGCTGCAGTGTAAAGCCTGGGGACTGAGCATGGAAAGCTGAGCCTCTCAAATAGAGCAGGGCTGCAGTGTAAAGCATGGGGACTGAGCATGGAAAGCTGAGCCTCTCATATAGAGCAGAGCTGCAGTGTAAAGCATGGGGACTGAGCATGGAAAGCTGAGCCTCTCATATAGAGCAGAGCTGCAGTGTAAAGCCTGGGGACTGAGCATGGAAAGCTGAGCCTCTCATATAGAGCAGGGCTGCAGTGTAAAGCCTGGGGACTGAGCATGGAAAGCTGAGCCTCTCATATAGAGCAGAGCTGCAGTGTAAAGCCTGGGGACTGAGCATGGAAAGCTGAGCCTCTCATATAGAGCAGGGCTGCAGTGTAAAGCCTGGGGACTGAGCATGGAAAACTGAGCCTCTCATATAGAGCAGAGCTGCAGTGTAAAGCATGGGGACTGAGCATGGAAAGCTGAGCCTCTCATATAGAGCAGAGCTGCAGTGTAAAGCCTGGGGACTGAGCATGGAAAGCTGAGCCTCTCATATAGAGCAGAGCTGCAGTGTAAAGCCTGGGGACTGAGCATGGAAAGCTGAGCCTCTTATATAGAGCAGAGCTGCAGTGTAAAGCATGGGGACTGAGCATGGAAAGCTGAGCCTCTAATATAGAGCAGAGCTGAAGTGTAAAGCATGGGGACTGAGCATGGAAAGCTGAGCCGAAGTGTAAAGCATGGGGACTGAGCATGGAAAGCTGAGCCGAAGTGTAAAGCATGGGGACTGAGCATGGAAAGCTGAGCCGAAGTGTAAAGCATGGGGACTGAGCATGGAAAGCTGAGCCTCTAATATAGAGCAGGGCTGCAGTGTAAAGCATGGGGCCTGAGCATGGAAAGCTGAGCCTCTCATATAGAGCAGAGCTGCAGTGTAAAGCCTGGGGACTGAGCATGGAAAGCTGAGCCTCTCATATAGAGCAGAGCTGCAGTGTAAAGCCTGGGGACTGAGCATGGAAAGCTGAGCCTCTCAAATAGAGCAGGGCTGCAGTGTAAAGCATGGGGACTGAGCATGGAAAGCTGAGCCTCTCATATAGAGCAGAGCTGCAGTGTAAAGCATGGGGACTGAGCATGGAAAGCTGAGCCTCTCATATAGAGCAGAGCTGCAGTGTAAAGCCTGGGGACTGAGCATGGAAAGCTGAGCCTCTCATATAGAGCAGGGCTGCAGTGTAAAGCCTGGGGACTGAGCATGGAAAGCTGAGCCTCTCATATAGAGCAGAGCTGCAGTGTAAAGCCTGGGGACTGAGCATGGAAAGCTGAGCCTCTCATATAGAGCAGGGCTGCAGTGTAAAGCCTGGGGACTGAGCATGGAAAGCTGAGCCTCTCATATAGAGCAGAGCTGCAGTGTAAAGCATGGGGACTGAGCATGGAAAGCTGAGCCTCTCATATAGAGCAGAGCTGCAGTGTAAAGCCTGGGGACTGAGCATGGAAAGCTGAGCCTCTCATATAGAGCAGAGCTGCAGTGTAAAGCCTGGGGACTGAGCATGGAAAGCTGAGCCTCTCATATAGAGCAGAGCTGCAGTGTAAAGCATGGGGACTGAGCATGGAAAGCTGAGCCTCTCATATAGAGCAGAGCTGCAGTGTAAAGCATGGGGACTGAGCATGGAAAGCTGAGCCTCTCATATAGAGCAGAGCTGCAGTGTAAAGCATGGGGACTGAGCATGGAAAGCTGAGCCTCTCATATAGAGCAGGGCTGCAGTGTAAAGCCTGGGGACTGAGCATGGAAAGCTGAGCCTCTCATATAGAGCAGGGCTGCAGTGTAAAGCCTGGGGACTGAGCATGGAAAGCTGAGCCTCTCATATAGAGCAGAGCTGCAGTGTAAAGCCTGGGGACTGAGCATGGAAAGCTGAGCCTCTCATATAGAGCAGAGCTGCAGTGTAAAGCCTGGGGACTGAGCATGGAAAGCTGAGCCTCTCATATAGAGCAGGGCTGCAGTGTAAAGCATGGGGACTGAGCATGGAAAGCTGAGCCTCTCATATAGAGCAGGGCTGCAGTGTAAAGCATGGGGACTGAGCATGGAAAGCTGAGCCTCTCATATAGAGCAGAGCTGCAGTGTAAAGCCTGGGGACTGAGCATGGAAAGCTGAGCCTCTCATATAGAGCAGAGCTGCAGTGTAAAGCATGGGGACTGAGCATGGAAAGCTGAGCCTCTCATATAGAGCAGAGCTGCAGTGTAAAGCATGGGGACTGAGCATGGAAAGCTGAGCCTCTCATATAGAGCAGAGCTGCAGTGTAAAGCATGGGGACTGAGCATGGAAAGCTGAGCCTCTCATATAGAGCAGAGCTGCAGTGTAAAGCCTGGGGACTGAGCATGGAAAGCTGAGCCTCTCATATAGAGCAGAGCTGCAGTGTAAAGCATGGGGACTGAGCATGGAAAGCTGAGCCTCTCATATAGAGCAGGGCTGCAGTGTAAAGCATGGGGACTGAGCATGGAAAGCTGAGCCTCTCATATAGAGCAGAGCTGCAGTGTAAAGCCTGGGGACTGAGCATGGAAAGCTGAGCCTCTCATATAGAGCAGAGCTGCAGTGTAAAGCCTGGGGACTGAGCATGGAAAGCTGAGCCTCTCATATAGAGCAGAGCTGCAGTGTAAAGCATGGGGACTGAGCATGGAAAGCTGAGCCTCTCATATAGAGCAGAGCTGCAGTGTAAAGCATGGGGACTGAGCATGGAAAGCTGAGCCTCTCATATAGAGCAGAGCTGCAGTGTAAAGCCTGGGGACTGAGCATGGAAAGCTGAGCCTCTCATATAGAGCAGAGCTGCAGTGTAAAGCATGGGGACTGAGCATGGAAAGCTGAGCCTCTCATATAGAGCAGAGCTGCAGTGTAAAGCCTGGGGACTGAGCATGGAAAGCTGAGCCTCTCATATAGAGCAGAGCTGCAGTGTAAAGCATGGGGACTGAGCATGGAAAGCTGAGCCTCTTATATAGAGCAGAGCTGCAGTGTAAAGCATGGGGACTGAGCATGGAAAGCTGAGCCTCTAATATAGAGCAGGGCTGCAGTGTAAAGCATGGGGACTGAGCATGGAAAGCTGAGCCTCTCATATAGAGCAGAGCTGCAGTGTAAAGCATGGGGACTGAGCATGGAAAGCTGAGCCTCTCATATAGAGCAGAGCTGAAGTGTAAAGCAAGGGGACTGAGAATGTAAAGCTGAGCCTCTTATATAGAGCAGGGCTGCAGTGTAAAGCATGGGGACTGAGCATGGAAAGCTGAGCCTCTAATATAGAGCAGAGCTGAAGTGTAAAGCAAGGGGACTGAGAATGTAAAGCTGAGCCTCTCATATAGAGCAGAGCTGCAGTGTAAAGCATGGGGGCTGAGCCTCTCGTATAGAGCAAAGCTGCAGTGTAAAGCAAGGGGACTGAGCATGGAAAGCTGAGCCTCTCAAATAGAGCAGGGCTGCAGTGTAAAGCATGGGGACTGAGCATGGAAAGCTGAGCCTCTCATATAGAGCAGAGCTGCAGTGTAAAGCATGGGGACTGAGCATGGAAAGCTGAGCCTCTCATATAGAGCAGAGCTGCAGTGTAAAGCATGGGGACTGGGCATGGAAAGCTGAGCCTCTCATATAGAGCAGAGCTGCAGTGTAAAGCCTGGGGACTGAGCATGTAAAGCTGAGCCTCTCATATAGAGCAGAGCTGCAGTGTAAAGCATGGGGACTGAGCATGGAAAGCTGAGCCTCTTATATAGAGCAGAGCTGCAGTGTAAAGCATGGGGACTGAGCATGGAAAGCTGAGCCTCTCATATAGAGCAGAGCTGCAGTGTAAAGCATGGGGACTGAGCATGGAAAGCTGAGCCTCTTATATAGAGCAGAGCTGCAGTGTAAAGCATGGGGACTGAGCATGGAAAGCTGAGCCTCTAATATAGAGCAGGGCTGCAGTGTAAAGCATGGGGACTGAGCATGGAAAGCTGAGCCTCTCATATAGAGCAGAGCTGCAGTGTAAAGCATGGGGACTGAGCATGGAAAGCTGAGCCTCTTATATAGAGCAGAGCTGCAGTGTAAAGCATGGGGACTGAGCATGGAAAGCTGAGCCTCTAATATAGAGCAGGGCTGCAGTGTAAAGCATGGGGACTGAGCATGGAAAGCTGAGCCTCTCATATAGAGCAGAGCTGCAGTGTAAAGCATGGGGGCTGAGCCTCTCATATAGAGCAGAGCTGCAGTGTAAAGCATGGGGACTGAGCATGGAAAGCTGAGCCTCTACTAAAGAGCAGGGCTGCAGTGTAAAGCATGGCTACTGAGAATGGAAAGCTTAGCCTCGAGTGAAGAGAGATGATGAGAGTATAACAGATGGAGCCGCTGATTCCTGCATCCTAATATAGAGCAGGGCTGCAGTGTAAAGCATGGCTACTGAGCATGGAAAGCTGAGCCTCTAATATAGAGCAGGGCTGCAGTGTAAAGCATGGGGACTGAGCATGGAAAGCTGAGCCTCTAATATAGAGCAGAGCTGAAGTGTAAAGCAAGGGGACTGAGAATGGAAAGCTGAGCCTCTCATATAGAGCAGAGCTGCAGTGTAAAGCATGGGGGCTGAGCCTCTCGTATAGAGCAAAGCTGCAGTGTAAAGCAAGGGGACTGAGCATGGAAAGCTGAGCCTCTCAAATAGAGCAGAGCTGCAGTGTAAAGCATGGGGACTGAGCATGGAAAGCTGAGCCTCTCATATAGAGCAGAGCTGCAGTGTAAAGCATGGGGACTGGGCATGGAAAGCTGAGCCTCTCATATAGAGCAGAGCTGCAGTGTAAAGCCTGGGGACTGAGCATGTAAAGCTGAGCCTCTCATATAGAGCAGAGCTGCAGTGTAAAGCATGGGGACTGAGCATGGAAAGCTGAGCCTCTTATATAGAGCAGAGCTGCAGTGTAAAGCATGGGGACTGAGCATGGAAAGCTGAGCCTCTCATATAGAGCAGAGCTGCAGTGTAAAGCATGGGGACTGAGCATGGAAAGCTGAGCCTCTTATATAGAGCAGAGCTGCAGTGTAAAGCATGGGGACTGAGCATGGAAAGCTGAGCCTCTAATATAGAGCAGGGCTGCAGTGTAAAGCATGGGGACTGAGCATGGAAAGCTGAGCCTCTCATATAGAGCAGAGCTGCAGTGTAAAGCATGGGGACTGAGCATGGAAAGCTGAGCCTCTTATATAGAGCAGAGCTGCAGTGTAAAGCATGGGGACTGAGCATGGAAAGCTGAGCCTCTAATATAGAGCAGGGCTGCAGTGTAAAGCATGGGGACTGAGCATGGAAAGCTGAGCCTCTCATATAGAGCAGAGCTGCAGTGTAAAGCATGGGGGCTGAGCCTCTCATATAGAGCAGAGCTGCAGTGTAAAGCATGGGGACTGAGAATGGAAAGCTGAGCCTCTCATATAGAGCAGAGCTGCAGTGTAAAGCATGGGGGCTGAGCCTCTCGTATAGAGCAAAGCTGCAGTGTAAAGCAAGGGGACTGAGCATGGAAAGCTGAGCCTCTCAAATAGAGCAGAGCTGCAGTGTAAAGCATGGGGACTGAGCATGGAAAGCTGAGCCTCTCATATAGAGCAGAGCTGCAGTGTAAAGCATGCAGAACATTTTTGGATTTTTTTTCTTCACAGAAAAAATTCCTCCAGGCCATTAAGTCGTACTGTGGACCTATGGACGGCCTGACTGTGGGTGAGAGCTGGGGCCTGGGCCGGAGGTAACTGGTGTCTGGGGGTGCGTCACTCATCACTGTCCTTCTCCGCAGACGTGCAACCGTACACCGATCCCCTGTACAGTGACGAGACCATGGCTGTCACACAGGTGCCCACCGTCCTCCGTAAGTCCTGAGCGCCCTGCGCGCTGCTGTCACGGCCCAGGCGCCATGTTGTGATATGGAACAAGCTTTGCAGCAGCTGTAACGTGAGCTGCTCTGTAGTGTGGCTGTTTTACTGACCTCTAGTGGACAGAAGGGGAAATGCATATTTTTTTTTTTTTTATTGCAGTTGGTGAGAAAACTTTGGGGAGCCCCCCGAGGTCTCCAAAACCTGAGGATGATGGGAGTCGGTCAGAACCAAGACCAGGGAGAACATCTCCAGGTATGATGGGAGATCGGAGGGGTGAGGCTCGGGGGAGAGGGGTGCCGGGCGCACGAGCACGGCTGATGCTAATGTCTTCTAGATTTCAGTAGACCCCCGGCTTATGTCTTTTCTTTCTTCCAGGTATCTATAGTCGAGACAGCTGCCGCCTTGGCGGTACGCGAGACCCCTGAACACGTTCTCCACCGCAGCACGTACCGGCAGTGGATGGAGAGGTGGGCGCCGCTGTCATACTGCTGAGTCACCACCGGAGGGCAGCAGAGTCCAGCAGGAAATGACTTCTGCTGGCCTGTAGGTGCTCAGGGGCTGCAATAGCGCCCCCTGGTTCTTGTCAACAGTGGGGGTCTCTGTGAATGGGAGCATCCTAACTTCAGATGCCCCCTGTAGTATTGCTGTGATGGAGCTTCATTCTCGCCCCCAGGTTCTGCTCTGGCATGGAGCACCTTCTCCTGAATGAGAATGTCATGGTAGAACGTGCCCACAGTGCTCTTGCATAGTCTTGTATGGTGAAGATCAGATGGGTCCTGACATCTGACCAGTGATGAGCTGTCAGCAGAACATGAGCGGCCAGAAACACAGCGGAATGGGTTACTAGGGTCCTGTTCTCCATGTAGTGTGGTGCAGTATTCCACCCGACTGATGGCACCACCATACCTATCCGAGATAAGACGTAAACCCACGGCTGGGACACCGGCGAGAAGGAAAAAGGTGATGACAATTGGGTTACAGGAGTAGAATGGATGATGGAGAAGGGAGAGAGAATCTATTGTACTCACTGAGGACGAAATAAAAGGCCCTTCTTTCCCTAAAACCAGGATGCCGCACTCAGGAGCCCCTACGTGACGCGGGGGATGGCAACACGTTCGGCCATGCCTATATAGATACAACCGGAGAGGTGTCCTTCTGACGGAAGCCGCCTGCGCGCTGCTGTGCCGCCAGAGTCAGAGCGTGTGTTGAAAAAATCATGGGGGGGAATGTATAAATCGCCCTATTATCCGCTACGTGGACCGTGCCTGCCAGCAGAGGTTGGCATCCTACCTTGTACGTAAATTGGCGCCCCCCCCTCCTCGGCGGCTCACCCTAAAGGTCTCTAACAGGCCCTGTTCACCTGAAGAAATGGACTAAAAGTGACTGGCAGCACCATATAAACCTTCAATATCCACCAACACAGCTGCCTGATCAAGGAGCGATAATCCGATACCGGGCGTACTAAGTCTCCAAAAAGGACGTAGATTTGTGTGATAGGGGGACAAAAAACGGGAATTACCAGCCAGTTGTCATGATAACACCCATTGGGATTATTATTATTTATTATTATAGTGCCATTTATTCCATGGCGCTTTACATGTGAGGAGGGGTATACATAATACATACAAGGTCAAGCTGCCCTGCAGTCCAAGGGTACAACAGTGTCAACCCGTACTATCCGTCGGCGTCTGAATGAAAAGGGACTGTATGGTAGGAGACCTAGGAAGACCCCACTTCTTACCTCGAGACATAGAAAAGCCAGGCTGGGGTTTGCCAAAACTTACCTGAAAAAGCCTAAAACGTTTTGGAAGAATGTTCTCTGGTCAGATGAGACAAAAGTAGAGCTTTTAGGGCAAAGGCATCAACATAGAGTTTACAGGAGAAAAAAAAGAGGCATTTAAAGAAAAGAACACGGTCCCTACAGTCAAACATGGCGGAGGTTCCCTGATGTTTTGGGGTTGCTTTGCTGCCTCTGGCACTGGACTGCTTGACCGTGTGCATGGCATTATGAAGTCTGAAGACTACCAACAAATTTTGCAGCATAATGTAGGGCCCAGTGTGAGAAACCTGGGTCTCCCTCAGAGGTCATGGGTCTCCCAGCAGGACAATGACCCAAAACACACTTCAAAAAGCACTAGAAAATGGTTTGAGAGAAAGCACTGGAGACTTCTAAGGTGGCCAGCAATGAGTCCAGACCTGAATCCCATAGAGCACCTGTGGAGAGATCTAAAAATGGCAGTTTGGAGAAGGCACCCTTCAAATATCAGGGACCTGGAGTAGTTTGCCAAAGAAGAATGGTCTAAAATTCCAGCAGAGCATTGTAAGAAACTCATTGATGGTTACCGGAAGCGGTTGGTCGCAGTTATTTTGGCTAAAGGTTGTGCAACCAAGTATTAGGCTGAGGGTGCCAATACTTTTGTCTGGCCCATTTTTGGAGTTTTGTGTGAAATGATCAATGTTTTGCTTTTTGCTTCATTCTCTTTTGTGTTTTTTCATTTAAGACATTAAATGAAGATAATAATACCAAAGAATTTGTGTTTGCAATCATTTTCAGGAAGAAACGGAGGATTATCTGACAGAATTGCAGGGGTGTCAATACTTCTGGCCACAACTGTATAACAGGAGCAACAGCAGGCAAGCGGCCAGATGATCTGGCGCTACCGCCCGTGGCCCACATGACAGCGGCCCAGCGGGAAAATGCCCTGTTGGTTATATTACCAATCCGGGCCTGAGCAGCATCTGACCAGAAGTCCAGTCCATCAGCCACATCCATCACAAAAGACGCTTTCCCATGCTCCATCAGCCATCATTTCAGGTTACATCTAACAAGAGTGGATGATCTGTAATAAAGAACAGGGAGGTGTAAAGAACAAAAAAAACGAGAATCTGATATGTAAGGGACGGTGCTGCACATAACAAGAGGGAACTATGCGATAAGGGACGGCGCTATACATAAAGAGAGGGCACTGTGTAATTAGGGGCGGCAATATATATAATGAGAGGACACTGTAAAAAAATGTCTATCTGTAGCTTGGTCGCCATAAAAGGAGGGGGCCCCAGATACACTTCTTGCAGAGGGGCCCAAAGCTGTGTCCTCCCCTGGCCCCGGTAATTGTGGTTCCCTGGTATCGCGTCATATATGTTGTTGGTTGTTTAATATCTTATAAAGGCTATTTTTGATGGTATTAGTCCTTTTTTTGGTAAGCTTCTTGAGGTGCGGTATCCACAGTCCCGGTGTGTCACCGGCAGCTCAGCACACGCCGGTGTCCACATCACCACCGGTGAAGCCGCTGCCACAGAGCCGACATCGTGGAGATGGCCCCGATTGCATCAGACAGCGCCGCCCCTTACTCTCCAATAAAATGGCGTGGTAGTGCGGTGTTCGCACGCTCTGACTGTGGCGGCACAGCAGCACGCAGGCGGCATCCGACTGAAGGGCGCGTCTCCAGTTGTATTTAGATAGGGGCCTGCTTGAGGCGGCGGCCATCTTAGACGCGCCCTCTGTCAGTGAGAGCTGCGCCGTCCAGCCTTCACCGCTGCAGCGTTACCGGGCAGTGGCCTATATCCGAAAGACTTAGGGGATATGAGGTGAGTGCCCTGGAAAATTGGGCCCCTCGTTCCCCCCCCTTACTAATAGACCCACCTGCCTGCTGGCGCCATTACTGTGGGGACCTTTACTCCCCCCCCACCGCTGCTGTCTCTGTGGAGGCTGCTTGTGGATCGCCCCGTGCCAAGGCCGTGGGGTACTCGGAGCCGGGCCCGGTGGATTTCACGATGTCACGGTAGCTGTGACCCGGTCCATGGCCCTGGGTGTCCATTGTAAAAGGGATGAAGTGATGGAATAAAGTTTATTAGTGAATGATTCGTGACGCCACCTGTGGTGTTCGGCAATGAAGATGTTAAGCCGACGCTGCAGACAGATCCTCTGGGACAGATGGTGTGGTGCAGCAATGATGGTGTAGCCCTCCACAGGCAGGGCTGTAGTCCCAGGGCAGAGTAGATGAAGAAGATAGGTGTCAAGGGAGAGGGTGTAGTGTCTGGCACAGAGATGTAGCAGTGCTGAGTGGGTTGGCGCAGGAATAAGCGGAGGACACCAGGGCATGTAGTTCCAAAGCTTTACTCACAGTCTGTTCAGCATACAGGTGCCTGCATCGGTGCCGTGTCCTCCAGGTCAGGGGCTCAGCCAACTTCCAGGCAAGATGAAGTACTCCGTTCCAACACTCTGCCAACATATGTGCCTTTTCTGAACGTCTTCCTTTTACGCCTATAGTGAAGTACTCTCAGTACTGAGTTACACTGGAGTTCCTCCTGTCAGATGTTCCTATGAACCCTACGTGTACGGCAGACAGCTGTAGCCTGCTTCGGGGACTCCTTCTACCTAGTCCTGGCTCACTCTCATTGCTGTTGTGCCCCCAAATCTTGTGTGGGAATAAAGTGGTGACAACTTCTATTTCTCCGGTGTCTGCTGCAGGACCATTAGTATCCATACAACCTCGGGGACCGGACCCCGGCCTTGCGCTGTGAACTTCAGAAGGGTTCTGCTCTAACCCTAATCCTGAGTCCTCCTGTCCTTACGTTCCGTATAGGGATGGGCGAGTCTACTCGCTAGGACTCGTTACTCGGCGAATAGTAAGGGACTCGCTGGACTCGTTACTCGGCGAGTCTCCCAGTGATTACTCGCACAGTAACGAGTCCAATGCAAGTCAATGGCAATCCTAGTTTTGTCAGAGTTTTTTTTTCTCACTCGCTAGACTCGCTATATCACATCACTGTCAACAGCGAGTCTGAGCGAGTCTACAATTCCGAGTCCTGTATACTGGATTCGGGACTCGCAAATATAGAATCTGTTATGTTCCTTTGTAATTTGTAAATCGCACATTACTCGCTAAGACTCGCTTCCCCATTCATTAACATTGGACTCGCTAGACTCGCAACGAGTAGCGAGTCCCGGGCTCGGACTCGCTAGAGTCAAGCGATTCCGAGTAATTTAGGACTCGCCCATCACTAGTTCCGTACTAATCCTTCTTTCTTATGGAGAGTTAGGCTTTCCATCAATGTCTCTTTCTTGTGCCAGCGGACCCAGGTCACTGAGGTCGGCTGCAGCACTTCCTTCATCCATCCCACTCAGGATCTTCACTCTTCCACTGACTCTGTCAGACTGACTAAATCCTCAACTCTTCCCGCTCTTTTGGTGCCAACTAAACTCCCCCCCTGCCTCCCAGCACGCTTCGTGTTCCAAGCAGGGAGCCACCAAAGGGTGCTTTGCTACACTACTGTGCTGTGTGGGATGCAGGTGTTGGAGTGTGGTCAGGAGTCTCCACCTTACCTGAATGGTGGGGCACCACACCTCAGGAGGAGGTGCAGTACCTCTGTGGCGACTGAGCCCTCAGGGGCGCCATACTTGTCTCTCCCCCTCCCCTGGCCACAAGAAGCCTCATCGATACAGCACCAGGCACTGCGCTTATTAATCTATGTGACCCCCCTGCGTAGGAGATGCTCCTCAGATATCATTACTTAACAATAGCCCTGCTGTGCTTAAAACCCCTAGAGTATACACCTCTAGTCATCCTGCTGTGTCACATCGCCACTGACCATGAATCGTTCTAAAGGATTAGCAGCGGCAGCAGAAAAATTGAAAGAGTTTGCCAGACCCGACCCCTCTGAAAGCGCACGGTCTCTTAGAAATAATCCTCCACAAGTTCAACGTAAAAACCGTTCCTCTGGAGGTGAGGAGGAGAATGAGCAGGAAGAACTGACCCTCAAACAGGCATCTGAACAACTGAGGAAGGCCATCTCTCTGACTAGGACATCCCTGACCGGTAAATAGAGGACGTTTACACTGAGGTGGGGCGACTTCGACATGATTTACAAGCCATGAGGGGACGCATCACCGAAATGGAGACAAGAGTATCTCAGGTAGAAGGCACCATCACGCCTATGGAGGCCAAATTAACAAAGGTGGCAGGCTCTGTGAATGCCTGGAGGCAGAAGGCGAACGATCTGGAGAACAGAATGCGCTGGAATAATATCTGTGTCATCGGTCTGCCGCAACGCTCAGAAGGTCAGCATCCTCTGCAATTTCTAGAGGACTGGCTCTAAACCACTTTGGGGGATGAATTCTCTCCAGTGTTCGCCGTCGAAAGGGCTCACAGGGTTCCTATAAAACCCTTTCCTTCGGGAGCCCCACCCAGACCTTTCCTGGCACATCTCCTCAACTGTAAAGACAGAGATACCAATCTGCGTCTCGCACAGCAAAAAAGTCCCATCGAGTTTGATAATGCTGTGATCTCGATTTTCCTGGATTTTTCCATGGAACTCCAGAAACAGCGGGCACAATTCATCGAAATCAAGAGGCGGCTCAGAGAGAGAAACATCATGTATTCGATGATCTATCTGGCCCGGCTCCAGGATGTCCACGGGGGCTCCTCTGTGTTTTTCACAGATCCGGTGTGAAGGGTTAAAACTAAAATCAGAGCTTAAGTTTCACTTCTCCATTTCTCTGAAGGTTTCATTTCTTAATTTTTGTTGCTGTAAGATAAATTTTTATAATTGGCATGGGCTGTCATGAAACCAGACTGTTCTCATCAGGTGCAAAGATAAGGGAGGCGGGAGTGTAAAACTCTGAAGAATATGCCATTATACTACTTTCTATTTGGATACGGACATATATGTAGTTTCCGGTTTTCTTGCAATATTATTGGCTTACAAAGTGAAATGATGCTATTGGTACTTGAGAACCTTGCATAATTAAGCAAAATATTATAAAAGAAGTGACTACAATAATAGGTATTAGACCTACCGGTAATGATGTTTCCAGGAGTCCATCCTGACAGCACTATGGAGGACGTCCTCCTCCTCCTTACAGGGACAGGAAAGCACACGAGAGGTTAAAAGGCCATGTCCCACCCCATTTCCCTCAGTGATTTGACAAGTACCACAAGGTGGATGATGCTAGTAACGGTTTAATGAAACAGTCATATTACAGCATATGACATAACATAATACAACATAGTATAACATAACAGGGAGGGAACTACCCGTGCTGTCAGGATGGACTCCTGGAAACATCATTACCGGTAGGTCTAATACCTATTTTCCAGGACGTCCACCTGACAGCACTATGGAGAGTACCAAAGCACCTCCTCAGGGTGGGATTACTGCTTGGAGAACTTTTCTCCCGAATGCGGTTTGTTGGCCAGCTAACACATCTAGTTTGTAGTGTTTGCAGAATGTATTAAGACTAGCCCAGGTTGCCGCTCGACAAATTTGATCAACTGACGCCCCTGCCCGCTCGGCCCATGAGGCCGATACCGCCCTTGTAGAGTGGGCTTTTAAGGAATCAGGCGGGCTGGCGCCTTCAGCCTGGTAGGCGTCCGAGATTACTGAGGTAATCCAACGCGCTATGGACGCTTTAGAGGCCTTCTTCCCTTTATTCCTACCACCAAAGAGAACGAACAGGTTCGGGTCGATACGCCAACTATTGGTGGCCTCTAGGTATTCTATAACTGCGCGCCTCACGTCTAACGAGTGGAGCCGCCGCTCCTTCTCATTTCGGGGATTATCACAGAAAGAGGGTAACACTACCTCCTGGTTCAGGTTTCTTGTGGAGGCTACCTTCGGGGTAAATGCCGGGTCTAACCTAAGGATTATACTATCCTCTCTTATCTGGAGGTATGGATCCTTAGTGGATAGGGCCTGGATCTCCCCTATTCTTTTGGCCGTGGTAATGGCTACTAGAAAGGCCGTTTTACGAGTGAGAGCACGGATGGGTATCTTCTCACTAAGGGCGAAAGTGTCCGAGCAGAGGAACCGAAGTACCAGGCCCAGGTCCCATGGCGGGGTGAGCTGCCTAATCGTGGGACGCAAGCGTTGTGTGGCTTTTATAAACCTTATCACCCAGGGATGTGCAGCTAACTGATAATCAAAGAAGGCGCTCAAAGCTGAAACCTGGACTTTTAGAGTGCTGGGCTTGAGGCCTTTATTAAAGCCTGCCTGCAGGAACCCTAGTATGTTAGGGAGATCCGGGGTACCTGCCACGAGCTCGGACCTGCCACCCTCCAGACAGAATCTCCTCCATATCTTCCGATAGATTGCCGACGTCACCGGCTTCCTGCTGGCCTGTAGGGTGGATATGACCTGCTCCGACAATCCTTTTGCCTTCAGGATGTCCCTCTCAGGATCCAAGCCGATAGATGGAGTCTTGCTGGGTCCGGGTGGTGGATCGGGCCCTGGTGGATGATGTTCTTCCACAAGGGCAGCTCGACTGGATCTTCTACTGCCATGGCTCCCAGAAGGGAAAACCAGCTTCTCCTCGGCCAGTATGGCACTATCAATATCACTCTTGCGTGGTCCTCGCGTATCTTTCTGAGCACTGCCGGTATGAGGGCCAGTGGTGGGAACGCATAAGAGAGGGATTCTCCCCAAGTCTGACTCAGGGCGTCTACGCCCTCTGGATGGTCCATCGGATTTAAGGAGTAGAATCTGGGAACCTTCGCGTTCTTGCGGCTTGCGAAGAGATCTATACTGGGGTTCCCCCAGCGCTGACAAAGCTGGTTGAAGATCTCTATGTTTAGTTCCCACTGTCGGGTGGATCTGTTGTCTGCTCAGGTAGTCCGCCACTTCGTTTTGGGAACCTTCTAGATGTACCGCGGTCACGGATCGAACTGTCCGTTCTGCCCACGTGAATATCTTTTCCGCCAGTGCCTGTAGTGGTTGATGTCTGGTTCCTCCTTGGTGTTTCAGGAATGCCACTGTCGTCGTATTGTCGGATAAAATGCGGACATGACGACTCTTTAGTACCGACCGGTTTCTCCGCAACGCTTCCCAGACCGCGAAGAGTTCCTTGAAATTGGAGGATCTGGCCTTGATGCTTGCTGGCCACTTCCCCTGGAAGATCTTCCCTTCTATGTGGGCTCCCCATCCCCACGCACTTGCGTCTGTGGTGACTACCACGTATGGAGAGGTTGTCCAATGCACGCCCACCTGAAGATTCCTGGCCTGTAACCACCAGCGAAGGGACTCCTTTACTCGTCCTGAGAGTCTTAGGGGTTTGTCTAGCGACGCCTGACTCCTGTCCCACCTCGCGAGAATTTCTCTTTGTAACAACCGCGAGTGGAATTGGGCCCAACGGACACACTGGATGCAGGCTGTCATAAGGCCCAGGACCTCCATTGCTTCCCTTATGGAGCATTGACGCTTCAACAGACCTCTGGTTCTGGCCTGAATGGACTTCTGCTTCTGCTCGGGTAGCCAGGATATTCTGTCGGCTGAGTCTAGGAGGACTCCCAGGAATACCTTTCTGGTGTTTGGAGTGAGGTCCGACTTCTCCCAGTTGATCACCCAGCCCAGGAACTCCAACACAGTAGTTGTTCGGATCCTGTCTCGGATGAGCGCTTCCTTGGATCTTGCCACCAGTAAGAAGTCGTCCAGGTACGGCACAATCACAATACCCTGATCTCTCAGGTAGGCCACCACCTCTACCACCAGCTTTGTAAAGATCCTGGGAGCTGAGGCCAGCCCGAATGGAAGACCCTGGAACTGAAAATGGCAGGTCCGGGCTGGTGAACTGATCGCAAACCTTAATAGGCTTTGGGATGAGGGATGAATAGGAACCTGATAATATGCCTTTTTTAGGTCTAGGGTGCACATAACTGCGTCCCTGTCTATCAGAGGAATTGCGGATCGGATTGACTCCATCCGAAACCTCCTGTATCTGACCCAAGCATTTAGTGGCTTCAGGTTTATGATGGTGCGGGCCTCTCCGGATTTTTTTGTAATTACAAACAGGGAATAGTAGTGACCTTTCCCTCTTTCTGATGGTGAAACTGGTATTATGACCCCTGAGTCTAGCATGTCCTGAAGATCCGACCACATTGCGGAGTCCTCCTGGACGACAGTGGGGGCAATATATCTGTCGGGGGGAGGAGAATAGAGCTCTATCCTGTAACCCTCTCTGATGGTTCTGAGAACCCACTGATTGTTGGTGACTCGCGACCAGTTTGCTGCAAAGTGGCGAAGTCTCCCCCCAATGCCTATGGCGTCATTGTCTTCTCGACCTAGATGACGATGCAAATGGGGGATCTCTGCTCTTCCCACTTTGGCTGAAGGAGCCTCTGTAGGAGCTTCTATTAGACCTCGCCCGGCCCCTAAACTCTGACTGTCCTCTGAAGAAGGAGCCTCTCCGAAAGGACTGGGACCGTCTGGGCTTTTCTTCCGGGAATCCCTTATTCTTATCAGACACCAGCTCAAGGATATTATCCAGGGCTGGACCAAACACCCTGAGACCCGAGAAAGGGATGGCACATAACTTGGCTTTAGAAGGGTTATCTCCCGACCAGGATCTAAGCCAGACTGCTCGCCGGGCCGCATTAGAGAGGGAGCTGTTTCGGGCCGCAAACCTAACTGATTCCGCCGACGTATCCGACAGGAACGCCGTGGCTGATTTCAAAAGAGGAAGAGATGCTAGAATCTCTGACCTCGGGGTCTTGTTGGTTAGGTTTTCCTCCAACTGCCCCAACCACAGGAACATAGACCTGGCCACCGAGGTGGCTGCTATGTTGGCTCTAATCAGGGCCGCCGACGTCTCCCATGTTCTTTTTAACAAGACGTCCGCCTTTCTATCCATTGGGTCTCGAAGACCGGACGAGTCCTCGGCTGGGATAGCCGATTTCTTCGTAACCTTGGCAACCGGGACGTCGATCTTAGGGACCTCTTCCCACGCCCGAGTTTCCTCGGGATCGAAGGGCAGTCTATTTTTAAAGTTTCGGGAGAGTGTCAACCGACGCTCTGCTTCCTTCCACTCCTCCTGGATCATTGCTTTGATGTGCTCGCTCACAGGGAACACCACCTGTTTGCGGGACACCAGTCCTCCAAACATTAAGTCCTGTCTGGACTGTGGCTTAGGGACTTCTTCCATCTGCATGGTATTTCTGACCGCGTATACCAGCTCGTCCGTATCCTCCAGTCTGAACAGGTACTTTCTGTTCTGTTCCTGACTATCCCCCAGGATCTCGCCTTCTTCCTCCTGATCTGAGTTCCGGAAATCGGATTCCTCGCTAGGGCTCGCCTCTGATACTGGGACTGGTTCCCACCTCGGACGCTTGCGACCTGGCCCAGGGCTGGGGGATCGACGCCGGGACGTAGAGGCCTGAATCTCTTCCCTTATCAGCGACCTCATTTCGGAAAGCAGAGATGGCTGTTCCTCGTCTATGACCCTGGAGGTACAGGGACCGCATAGGGTCTTGCTATAGGTGTCTGGCAGCTTTACTCTGCACACCGGACATCTGACTGATTTGGCGGTAGCTTTCGCCGGGTCCTTCCCCGAGGGGGACTCAGCCGGGGTTCCCTTTTCCTGCTAATATAAGGGGCACCTCATCAGATCTGGGCTGTGGGGACGAGTGGGGAGGGTGGTCTGCGCTATGCGCACTTACCCCTCCACCAGATGCAGTGTTGCCTTCCATCCCCTGGCGTCCGATGCAGTCACACAGCCTGGAACCGCCTGTGACGACTCTGGAGAAGGCTTTGGTCCAGGAGCGCGCGCGCCCTGGATTTGAAACCGGCGTCTGACGTCACCGGATGTGACGCTGGTAAGCCGCGCCTCCACTTCCTGCCGGGCATCTGCGCGCGACCGCGCTCGGCGCGAACCCTCCGGCTTCCACTGCCCAGCGTCAGCGTCGTTCTGCGGGCTCGGCCCGCCCGCTTCTGTCGGTGCCCGCATGGCCAGCCGCCTGCGGGGAGCCGACCCGTCCTGGAGCCGAGAGCCCCCCCACCGGGAGGAACGGCTCCCTCCAGGAGCGCCGTCCTGCTCCTGGCCTTTGGAACCGAGGGACTCCCCACCGGGAAGTTTCGGCTCCGGGACCTCTTGACAGGGGAAGGATTGGACCGGCCGCACGATCCCCTGGGTCCCTCCGGTAAGCTCTCGCGTGTCCCTCCGTGCAGGGACAGGAAAAACACTGAGGGAAATGGGGTGGGACATGGCCTTTTAACCTCTCGTGTGCTTTCCTGTCCCTGTAAGGAGGAGGAGGACGTCCTCCATAGTGCTGTCAGGTGGACGTCCTGGAAAAACGGGTTACCGATCTCTTTGGATCGTCCCATACAGAGACACGTCTCCGTGTGGTCATTTGAGTTGCTAGCAACACTGTGGAATAATTTGGAAATCACTGGATCAACCGTGAAGGGTTAATTTAGCCCTCCCAAATTAGCTACCTCGACACCGGCGGAGGCGACTGAGTGGCTGCGGACCCGTAAGGGATCTGGGTCGCCCTCCCAGGGCAGTGGGGTACTCGGTACCGGGCCCGTCTCTCAGAGGGGATTGTCACAGCAGCAGTGACCCGGTCCGTGGCCCTGGGCGCCCATGTAAAAGGGGTTGAGTTGGGAATAAAGTTTATAAGTGATTCGTGACGCCACCTGTGGTGTTCGGCAAGGGAGGTGTTAAGCCGACGCTGCAGACAAATCCTCTGGGACAGATGGTGTGGTGCAGCAATGATGTTGTAGCCCTCCACAGGCAGGGCTGTAGTCCCAGGGCAGTGTAGCTGAATGTTTAGAAAGAGGGTGCAGTGTTTGGCACAGAGATGTAGCAGTGCTGAGGATGTTGCAGGAAGGATGCAAGGACACAACAGGGTGCAGTTTCTTTACCTTTACTTGGCAAACGCAGTCCAGGGTCCCGATTACAGATGGCAGAGGAGCAGGCTAGCCTGGAAGCAAGTCAGGGATCTCTCTATCAGATGGGTTGTGTAGTCTCCTCCCTAGCGCTGGCTTGAGGTACATGCAGTACAGTGTTACACTGAAGTTCCTCCTTACCTTCTCGTAGAACTACCTTGTATGGCAGACAGCTGTAGCCCTCTATCTCTCTTGGCTCACCCGTCGCTGTTGTGCCTCCGAGTCTTAGTTGGGAATAGAGCATTTACAGCTTCCTATTCCTCTGGTTTCTGTTGTAGGACCTTCAGTATCCATACAACCGTGGAGACCAGGTTCCAGATCATGCACTCTCACTGTGAGGGAGCTCTCTTTCCTCAACTCATCCTCCAGCTTCTCTCCACACGTCTACACTCGTTGCCCTCCTCACACTAACTGACTATTTCCCCTCCTGGCCCTCAGAGCGCTCTCCCCCAATCCTGGTTCAGAGCTACCTCTGCTGGCCTGGAGTGGGAACTGTGTTGCATGAAATTGATTAACTGTCAGAGAGACCCTTCCTTGCTTCCAACCATGACATCACCCTCCCTGAAGGAAGGCAATGCCATTGTGGTGACCATACTCCTGGGGGCGCCACATTCCCCCCTAGTGCAAGTCAGCACTCCTGGGCTAATAAAAGAAAACATGAATAACATATAAACATGTAAACAGTATGAAGGTTACAAGATTTTGAAAAAAATGAAAAATGTACAAAAGCCACAAGTTCCAAAAATAGTCCTATGATGATAAGTCCAAGCATCAATGTCCATGGTCCATTCCTGGGCAAATGGTGAACTATATACAAATTGGTGACCACATAAGTCCTGTGGTACAATGTCCATCAAAATGAAACAAGAACTTCAAAAAGGCTTCTTACAGGTTATCTGTAGGCACAAAACTTGAGAACAGTTACATATATACACAATTTCAACATTCACATAAACGTAGCTATATACAATATCTGATGGGTGGTATACCTTGTGTAGTACGGGTAGACCTGCGTAACACTGGTGTGACTGGGGATCTTACTGGTTGTCTGTTGCTAACTACTGGTGTAGTTAAACTAGGTAGCATTCTCCTACTGACTCTTAGTCTCACCATGGGTATGACAGATTCACCATTGGCAGGGCGAGGGTTCTCTGGCTCCACTGCTGGTATGGCTTCTGCTACCTGAACTTCTTGATTTTCAGAGTTCTCAGTAGTCACTTCTTCTTGTACTACCAGTTGGGGAAATGTCAACACTGGTACCACTATAGCATCATTTACTTTAGTCCAATTTGCAGGGAATTCTCCAAGTATGGTGCTGACCTTTTCTTCTTCTATGGGTTGGACGTTATCTTGTTCTTCCATTCTTTCTCTTAACTTGTCAGGGCATAATTTCAAATGATCCCTTGATACTGCTGCTGAGGTTTCTCCTCCATCTTTACTAATAAGGCACACCTTGGTATTGACAACGTTTGAGGGTAGGATGGTGTAAGGTTCAGCTTCCCATTGATCATCCAATTTATGCATCCTTCTTTTCCTCTTTAGGACTTGTTCTCCTGGTGACAAGGGAACCGCAGGTGCATGCTGATTGTAGTTCCTCTCTTGTTTTTGTCTTGCCTGAGCTAGACTCTTTTTCACACACTCTTGTACTCTTCTGTACTGCTGCTGCCTCTCTGTATCCCAGTCAGCATCTGGTGATGTCACTTCAGGTGTCAGGACTCCCATATCCAAATCAATAGGCAGCTTGCCAGGCCTCGCTCTCATTAGGTAGGCTGGAGTGCAGTTGGTGGAATTCACAGGAATGTGGTTGTAGAGGTCTACCAGATCTGGCAACTTTTCTGGCCACAGATTCCTCTCCTCTAAAGGCAAAGTCTTCAGTAGGTCAATTACTACCTGGTTCATCTTTTCACACATGCCATTGGTCTGTGGATGGTACGGTGTTGTCCGGATCTTCTTACAACCATACAAGTTACAGAATTCCTGGAACACTTCTGCCTCGAAAGCTGGACCTTGATCTGTAAGCACTCGCTCAGGATATCCATGTGGTCTACAGAGGTGCTGTTGGAATGCTCTGGCTGCTGTCCTGGCTGTTTGATCTTTGACAGGCACAACTAGCAGGAATCTTGAGTAGTGGTCCACGATGGTAAGAGCATAGATGTAGCCCGAACGGCTTGGGACCAGCTTCACATGGTCTAGGGCGACCAACTCAAGTGGCTGTTTGGTTATTATTGGCTGTAGAGGAGCTCTCTGGCTGTTTCGATCCTTTCTGCGCAGGTTACATTGTCCACACTCCCGGCACCACTTTTCAATGGCTTTCCTCATACCAGCCCAGTAGAATCTCTCCCGGAGCAAGGCTTCCAACTTCTTCCATCCGAAGTGTCCAGCTCCATTGTGGTATGCTTCCAAGACCATTGATGCCTCTCTCTTTGGGATTATCACCTGCCAAACCAGCTCATGAGTGCGGGCATTGATACTCCTCTGACACAGCTTTCCTTCATAAATGAACAGCCAGCCTCTCTCCTTCTACAACTGCTGGGTTTCCTCAGGAGCATTCGACTCTGGGCGTGAGTCAGCTTGTGACAGTAGCTCCTTCACCAGGCGGACTGCAGGGTCATTATCCTGAGTGTCTGCCCTGTCATGATGAGGCAATGGATTTAGGGTGTCCTCTTTCAAGCCAGACCGTCTGTTTCTCACTCCTTGGGCATGTTGGAAGGGAGGCAACTCTATCTCTTCAAGAGCCTCAGGGTCTTCTCCTGCATCTGGCAGATTAGGCATTCTGGACAGCGCATCAGCATTGGCATTCTTGTGCCCTGCCCGGTACTTGATGGTAAACTCATAGTTAGACAGCCGAGCCATCCATCGCTGTTCCAGTGCACCTAGTTTTGCAGTGTCCAAGTGAGTTGTTGTTGTCCGTGAAGATGGTAAACTTGGCTGAAGCTAGGTAATGCTTGAATCTTTCAGTCACAGCCCAGATTATGGCGAGGAACTCCAGCTTGAAGGAACTGTAGTTGTCAGGGTTCCTTTCACTGGGACGAAGCTTCCTGCTGGCGTAGGAAATCACCCTTTCCTTGCCATTCTGTACCTGTGACAGTACTGCTCCCAGTCCCACGTTGCTGGCATCAGTATACAACACAAAGGGCTGGTCATAATCTGGGTAGGCCAGTACGTCATCTCCTGTGAGAGCCATCTTCAGTCGGGTGAAGGACCTCTCCAACTCCTCAGTCCATTCAGAGGTGGAACTTTTCTGTTTGGTCTTCTTGGACTGCCCCACCAGAAGATTTTGCATAGGAGTGGCTATTTCAGTGAAGCCTTTGATGAACCTTCAGTAGTAGCCTACCAACCCGAGGAATTGGCGTACTTCATGGAGGTTGCTGGGCTTCGGCCAGTCCCGGATGACTGTGACTTTGTCAGGATCTGGTGCCGCACCTTCTGCACTCACTACATGACCGAGGTACTGTACCTTGGGCTTCAGGAGGTGGCAGTTGGAAGGCTTCACCTTCAGGCCAAAGTTGGACAAGGCTTCAAACACCTCAGCCAGGTGCTCCAGATGGTCTTCAAAAGTCTTGGAGAAAACAATGACATCATCAAGGTACAACAGGACTGTCTCAAAGTTCATGTGTCCCAGGCAGCACTCCAGATCTAAGGTGGAAAAGTAGTTAGCAGTTTTAAGTGCAGCTAATGACTCTTCAAATCTGGGTAATGGGTAGGCATCTTTATGTGTAATGCTGTTAATTTTCCTGTAATCAACACACATTCTCATGGTACCATCCTTTTTCTTTACAAAAACTATTGGAGCTGCCCAGGGGCTACCACTGTCTCTGATGACCCCTGCTTCCTTCATCTCTCTCAACATACCTTTGGCACATTGGTATTGTGTTGGGGGTATAGGCCAGTACCTTTCTTTAATGGGCAGATGATCTCCAGTGGGGATATGATGTTGACCCTTTTGCCTTCCCAAAATCTAGAGGGTGTTTGCTGAATACCCGCTCATACTCCTGGGTCACCCTGTAAACCCCATTTTTTTTGGTATGAAGGTGGAGTCAGTCCCCACCTGCAGTTGCTGGCAGCACTCCTCCAGCTGCTTGACAGAACCATTGTCCTCCACCTGGTCGGATGAGACCAAGGGCTCTGCTGCATGCAAAGAGTTGTTATTAACAGTGAGCAGCTTAGCAACTGTGGCATACCGAGTGTAACGGGGTCTTCCTATCTCGGGTACCTCTTTCAGTACCACCCCGTGTTTCCGGAGGTCCACTCTGCTTTGGCTGGAGTCTGAATGAAGGACGCTGGCTGGAATTCCTTGGTTACATGGGCGCATATAAAAGATCACTGCTTCTCCACGTATTTCCAGTCTTACAACACTTTTCTCACAGGACACAGAATATATCACACAGATACCGAGGGCAGGCCAATGGAAAAACGGCAAGCCAGACACACATTACAATAGCCGCAGGTGGCCGGAGCCTGCCGATATTTACTCTGGGAATTACAAAGGTGGGGTGGGGGGGGCGGCTGGGCGCAGCCTGTGGGCTGATGCATTAGGGACATGCATCTCCCATGGAACCTATTATACATACATATAACTGCACAACATATTCTGGGTGCTGAGTGGTTCCGTAACACGGCTCCCCTTTTCAGCGACGTGATCGGCATACACAGTCTGATCCTTATCGGATCGGTTTGGGGATGACCGAAGTTTATGGGGTTGGTACAAGTTCCGTTTGTCGACTTAGTCCATCGGCGTTACCGTTTTGTTTGCCGGGTCTGTAGTGGATGGTGAAGTCCAGAGTTTGTAGGGCTAAACTCCACCGCAGCAATCTGGCGTTGTCTCCGGAGACCCGATTAAGCCAGACTAGGGGATTATGGTCCGTTAGGAGGGAAAACTGTCATCCATACAAATATGGTTGCAACTTTTTGAGTGCCCATACTACCACCAGGCACTCCTTCTCGAAGGCCGCATAGCTTACTTCACGGGGCAGTAGTTTCCGACTCAGGTAAGCTACCGGGTGTTCTTTGCCGTCCGGCCCGACTTGGCTCAGCACTGCCCCCAATCCAAACATAGAAGCGTCTGTGTGAACCAGGAAACGTTTAGTTGGATCGTCCCTAGAAACGCCATGACCTGGGTTTTAGTGCATGGATGGGCCATTTGGCTATGGCCTCAATCTTGGCTGGTTCTGGTCGCTGTTTCCCACTTCCCACCCAATGCCCTAAATACTGAACCTCTGCTTTGCCCACGTGACACTTGTTTGGGTTCAGGGTGATTCCGGCCTGATGGATCCTGTCCAATACTGTCTCTAGGTGATTTAGATGCTCTTCCCATGACGCACTGTAGATGGCGATGTCGTCCAGGTAGGCACAAGTATAGTCCTGGAGACCATCCAGAAGCCGGTCAGCCAGCCTTTGGAAGGTCGCCGGGGCATTCTTCATCCCGAATGGCATAACTCGAAACTGGAATAAGCCGAACGGGGTGACAAATGCCGACTTGGGAATAGCGTCAGGAGTAAGGGGAATCTGCCAGTAGCCTTTGCATAGATCGATGGTGGTCAAATACTTTGCCCCGCCAGCCGGTCTAACAACTCATCCACACGCGGCATGGGATATGCATCCGTCACTGTTTTCTCTTTGAGCTTACGATAGTCTACACAAAACCGTGTAGTCCCATCCTTCTTGGGCACTAACACTACTGGGGATGCCCAGGAACTATCTGACTCTTCAATGATCCCTAAACGTAACATCTCTTGTATCTCTTGTCGCATCGCCTCTCGTACAGACTCAGGGACGCGGAAGGGGTTTTGTCGCAGGGGGGTCTGATCCTGGGTCTCAACCTTGTGTTGTGCCTGGTGAGTGTACCCTTGTCTCCCCGAAAACATCCTCTGTCGCTGCCTCAACAACTCATCCCACTGCTGCCACCAGTGTAACGGGGTCTTCCTATCTCGGGTACCTCTTTCAGTACCACCCCGTGTTTTCGGAGGTCCACTTTGCTTTGGCTGGAGTCTGAATGAAGGACGCTGGCTGGAATTCCTTGGTTACATGGGCGCATATAAAAGATCACTGCTTCTCCACGTATTTCCAGTCTGACAACAATTTACTCACAGGACACAGAATATATCACACAGATACAGAGGGCAGGCCAATAGAAAAGCGGCAGGCCAGACATACATTACAATAGCCGCAGGTGGCCGGAGCCTGCCGATGTTTACTGTGGAAATTACAAAGGTGGGGGGGGCGGCTGGGCGCAGCCTGTGGGCTGATGCATTAGGGACATGCATCTCCCATGGAACCTATTTTACATACATATAACTGCACAACATATTCCGGGTGCTGAGTGGTTCCGTAACACATAACACCGAGGTATTGTGGCCTCCTCCTCCCCACAATTCAAAAGGCGTACAGGTACTCTCCCTTTTCGTACATCAACTACCCCTCTGGCTATCAGGACAGTGGGCCTGCTATCAGACAATATAGAATTAATCTTCAGCTCACCTGGTCCAGCCTGCCCAGTCCTCCTTTCCATGATCTCGGTGCACGGAATGAATCTATCCCCATCTGGGAGAAAATCTTTGGTGAAAAAAAAACACCAGGTGTTACCCAAGGCAGCCTTCTTTGGTTGCTTTTCCTTGATAAGTGCTACATTTATCCAGCATTTTATGCTATGATTAAGGGTCAAATATGATCCGAAACGCGTAAGTCTGCACATGCTTTTATTACATTTGGTATTGTAATTTTTAATGATGGACTAAATAAAGGCTTTTTTTAATTTTCCTATATCGTGTGCTGGAACTACAAAAGTATTTTTTGGCCTGCTATCAGAGTATACTGGCTCTACCAATGCCTGGTAATTCTGCCCTCTGAGGCCAATGGCTGCCCGACACCAAATTAACATTTCACATCTGGGGGGTATTGCAATGGGGAAAGCATCACTCACTCTGACGCTGCCAATTTCTCCGCCAGAGAGTTCTACTTGCTGTCTTTGCATCAGGGTCTTATCTCCTTCTGCAGGACTCGTTGTTCACTGGAACCAGCAGTCTCAGCCACCTGTTGCAACAAGACAATAACATTTGTACCAAGAGTCATCATGGGATTACATTCTCGTTGGTCAATATCCACAACTATCAGACCTTGAGATTTTAACTCCACCCTCCCCACTTTAACAGTAATTTCTTTACATCCCACTTGTTGTAAAGACTGACCATTACTGGCAACTACTGTCAGTTCATCACTTGGGCCACGGGTGAGTTCAGAGTCAGCCCAATACCGCTTGTAGAGGATATAGGGCATAGTGGTCACCTGGGAGCCAGTGTCCAGCAAAGCATTCATGGAGATGCCGTCAATCACCACTGGAAACCACTGGAAGGATCGGTCTCCCTCCAACATACTTGGCTCGCCAGTTCCTTGGGCCTTGTGGTCCTACTCCTGGGGGTTGGCCCTCTGCCCCAGGGGTTGGCCCTCTGCCCCAGGGGTTGCTCGTTTAAAGGACAAAATCTTGCAAGATGACCTGCCTTGTAGCAGCGACGACAGATGGGACGTCCGTCCTGGTCATATTGATCGTTGTTCCTCCCTCGAAGGGGCGGGGCTCTCCTCCTCCGGAGCCACGGGACATCCTCTGGACTGGAAGCAAGCTGGATCTTTTCCTTGGAGGACACCTGCAGGGACTGCACGGTTTTAGTAAGGGCAGCCATCCCTTTGGTCAACTCCTGGACCTGAAGACGCAGCTCTTCTGTAGGATCTTTATCCAGAGTCTGTGCATCAGCCTCCACAGGGATGGAAGGGAAAGATGTTGCTTCCTGGTGGTAGGTGATCGCTGGGCGCCTAGGGGGCGCTGGACGGCGGACATTTGGTTCATGCAGCACCCGGATAGCCTTGTCCTTGAAATCAGCAAAGTCCAGGTCAGGGTTTTGTAGGGTTATGATGCGCAACTGTCCTCTGTGGGTACTGGATAGGAGTCCTTCAATGAACTGCTCTTTTAACAGTTTGTCTTCCTCTTTCACACTGTCAGGATCCTGCAGGTTAAGAGCATAGTCCCTTATACTGTCCTGTACTTTCTGTTTACATCCAAAGAACCTCATCTTGATTTCAGCTGCAGTGCGGGTGTCAAAGGTGCTCCTTAGCTTAGCCAGGATCTTTTTAACAGTCTCTATCAGTGTCCTGCCAGGCTTTTACTTCTCTCTGTGCTGCACCTGTTAGCTGCCCAATAAGGATGTTCACCTTCTGGCTTTCAGATAGAGGATACACCTCAAACAAACTACACAGTCTCTCTTTAAATTCACTCAGGGTATGGGACTCACCCAAGTACTGCGGTAGCCAGGCCGCTCCCGGTATGTAGGGCATAGACAGCGGCATTATGGGGACCGCTGCGGTGAATCCTACCGGAGCCGTAGCCACGTTGGGCACTGCATCTCGCGGCGCTGAGGGGCTGGCGGGGGCGTTCGCCGCTGCATCGGCGCTTGCCTGAGACATTCTCCCTTCCGCCTAGTTAACGGTTGCCAGGCCCTGGGGTTGAGCGGCTTACCGGCTGTAGGACTCAGCTCCTCCCCTTCTCGCACGCTGTCCTCTCTTCCCGCACGGCACTTCACTTCTTTGCGCTCTGCTGCAGGCTCCGCCCACGAAGGCCTGCCCCTTTTCTTCCCGCGCACGCCAATCAGCGGGATAATGGCGGCAATGGCGCCAATTTCGCACACAGTCTATAGCACACAACAGTCTCTGGCACACAGGACCCGGGGATACCGGGCTCTGTAATCCTGTTCGTGATGCCAAAAATGGGTCGCCCTCCCAGGGCTGTGGGGTACTCGGTACCGGGCCCGTCTCTCAGAGGGGATTGTCACAGCAGCAGTGACCCGGTCCGTGGCCCTGGGCGCCCATGTAAAAGGGGTTGAGTTGGGAATAAAGTTTATAAGTGATTCGTGACGCCACCTATGGTGTTCAGCAAGGGAGGTGTTAAGCCGACGCTGCAGACAGATCCTCTGGGACAGATGGTGTGGTGCAGCAATGATGTTGTAGCCCTCCACAGGCAGGGCTTTTGGTCCCAGGGCAGTGTAGTGGAATGTTTAGGAAGAGGGTGCAGTGTTTGGCACAGAGATGGAGCAGTGCTGAGGATGTTGCAGGAAGGAGGCAAGGGCACAACAGGGTGCAGTTTCTTTACCTTTACTTGGCAAACGCAGTCCAGGGTCCTGATTACAGATGGCACAGGGGCAGGCTAGCCTGGAAGCAACTCAGGAATCTCTCTATCAGATAGGTTGTGTAGTCTCCTCTCTAGCGCTTACTTGAGGTACATGCAGTACTTTGTTACACTGAAGTTCCTCCTTATCTTCTCTTAGAACTACCTCGTATGGCAGACAGCTGTAGCCCTCTATCTCTCTTGGCTCACCCGTCGCTGTTGTGCCTCCGAGTCTTAGTTGGGAATAGAGCATTTACAGCTTCCTATTCCTCTGGTTTCTGTTGTAGGACCTTTAGTATCCATACAACCGTGGAGACCAGGTTCCAGATCATGCACTCTCACTGTGAGGGAGCTCTCTTTCCTCAACTCATCCTCCAGCTTCTCTCCACACGTCTACACTCGTTGCCCTCCTCACACTAACTGACTATTTCCCCTCATGGCCCTCAGAGCGCTCTCCCCCAATCCTGGTTCAGAGCTACCTCTGCTGGCCTGGAGTGGGAACTGTGTTGCATGAAATTGTTTAACTGTCAGAGAGACCCTTCCTTGCTTCCAACCATGACATCACCCTCCCTGGAGGAAGGCAATGCCATTGTGGCGACCATACTCCTGGGGGCGCTGGCTTGAGGTACATGCAGTACAGTGTTACACTGAAGTTCCTCCTTATCTTCTCGTAGAACTACCTCGTATGGCAGACAGCTGTAGCCCTCTACCTCTCTTGGCTCACCCGTCGCTGTTGTGCCTCCGAGTCTTAGTTGGGAATAGAGCATTTACAGCTTCCTATTCCTCTGGTTTCTTTTGCAGGACCTTCAGTATCCATACAACCGTGGAGACCAGGCTCCAGATCATGCACTCTCACTGTGAGGGAGCTCTCTTTCCTCAGCTCAACCTCCAGCTTCTCTCCACACGTCTACACTCGTTCCCCTTCTCACACTAACTGACTATTTCTCCTCCTGGCCCTCAGAGCGCGCTCCTCCCCCAATCCTGGTTCAGAGCTCCGTCTGCTGGCCTGGAGTGGGAACTGTGTTGCATGAAATTGATTAACTGTCAGAGAGACCCTTCTTTGCTTCCAGGCATGACATCACCCTCCCTGGAGGAAGGCAATGCCATTGTGACGACCATACTCCTGGGGGTGCCACAGACCCCCTGCAAAGGAATCCTAATGTACTTACTGTTAACCCGTATCCTTCTATTAAAGATCTAATTGGGGCCTTCTCGGCAAGTATCCAGTTACCAACAATAGCGGATGCTGAGCTCAATGATGGTATCCTCTTGTTTGCTTTTTGATGGGAGCGTGGGACTTTGCTCCTATAGTGTTAGGTTTTTATTCTGTTTTCTCATTTTCTTATTTAGTTTCCTTTTTTTCCAAAAGTTTTAGTTTTGTTACTTAGGTAAAAGTCGCAGCCAAAGGCAATTCTATTATCTGTGTGATATCTCTGGATTCTGTCCGGACACCAATATGCATTATATCCAGATGGGCAGGAATGGGTTCTGAATTAATATGTATGACCTGGAATGTGAGGGGCATAAAGACCCCCCGGAAGAAAATTAAGGTGTTCTCACAAGTTAGGCAATATCATCCTCACATTGTAGCTTTGGTTGAGACGCACCTGACCAGGGACACAGCTCGGTGTGTTCAAAAGCCGTGGGTACAATGGTTTATTCATACATTTCATACAATCTATTCAAGAGGGGTTTCATTACTAATACATAAGGATGTTAGGTGGGAAGCCAGGGAGGCCCGGAAAGATCCTGAGGGGCGTTTCGTGTTTGTACACGCACTGATCAACTCTAGGAAGTATGTTATTCTGTGTATTTATAACCCCCCTCCAGCTAATATGTCAATTCTCCAGAAGGCATGGAGTTTCTCCCTGAATTATCCAGACACAGATGTTATGGGGGATTTTCACCTGCTTATGAATAACCGTCTTGACAAATTGAGACTGGGTGGTGGTACACAGAGTGGGGCCCCGCCGCCGGCTGCATCCCAATTGTCACAATTTATGGAAGGTAGCAGGTGGCTGGATCTATGGAGAATGCGTCATCCCGAGAGGAGAGAATATACCTGCCATTCATCCACTAAGCGTTCCTTGTCTCGCATAGATTATATCTTTGGATCCAGCAGTCTGGCAATGTGGGTGGATAGTATTGAGCATGTCAGTAGGGGGATTTCAGATCACAGTCCGGTCATTCTTAAACTTAAATACGGACCGTTAAATAACAGGATAACATGGAAACGGAACCCTTTCTGGTTGAAATTGGTGAAATCGCCCGACAGAACAATCGATCAGTTGCATAGCTTCATCTCGTCCCACCCTGAACCCCGGAAAATTAACTTATTTTGGGATACCCTTATGGTGTATCTCAGGGGTTGATCATCCTCTACGATTTCTTACATTAAACGAGTGATATCGAGGGAGGATGACGAGATGGAGCAACGTTTGAAAGATACAGAGGCCGTCTACATATCTGATCAGACTAATGGTAATAGGCTGGAATGGTTGACTGCTCAAAAGTTATACACCCAACACATTAACACCAAAGCCAAACGTAAATTAGTTTTTGCCCTACAATCTTACTTTGAAGCTGGGGAATCAGGCGAGTAAATTTTTAGCCTATTTGGTGCGTCAACGTAATACAATATTTCAGATCCGCAACTCGGATGGTAGCTTGGTGTCCTCAACTGAAGAAATACTGAGCTGTTTTCATGACTATTAGATTTTGTTGTACAACTCTAAGAATGATGTTGATAGCCGGGGGTGTTTAGATTACTTGTCGGATATAGCATTTCCCACATTCAGTTCTTCCCAGCGGGCCTTTATGGAATTCACTCTGGAAGAGGTAGAAGATGCCATGAAGGACATGGCCTCTGGGAAGGCTCCTGGACCGGTTGGGTTTCCTATCGAACTATACAGCAAATAACAGGAGATATTGGCGCCACCTTTATTGACAGTGTTTCGGGGGATTTGGGAGGGATCTATGCCAGAGTCCTTCTACGAAGCTAATATAATAGTGCTTAAAAAGGAGGGGAAGGACCCTTTAGACTGCGGATCTTATCGGCCCATATCATTAGTAAAGGTGGACTATAAGATTTTTACTAAAATGTTGGCTGCCAGGTTGAATTCAATTATATTAGAACTTATACACCCTGACCAAACCGGCTTTATGCCCGGCAAGAGCACTTCTATTAATATTAGACGAATCCAGTCGGTGGTCCAATATAGTTCCCTGGTGGCGGACAATAAATGGGCATTGGCATCGTTGGCCACTCTTGAGTGGCATGTTTACAGAAATACGGATTTGGTGATAGATTTTTAAAATGGATTAGTATACTATATATGAAACCCAAGGCACGGGTCATTGTAAATAGTTCCATATCTGAGGCTTTTTCACTACACAGGGGAACCCGTCAGGGGTGTCCCCTTTCCCCGGCCCTTTTTGCTCTTGTGATCGAGGCACTGGCAAATACGCATAAGATCCCCCCCCAGTATTGTGGGCATAGAAATAGCAGATAGGATAGATACCATAGGTCTATATGCTGACGATATGGTGATATTTATGGATGGAGCGGAAGAGACCCTGACAAGAGTGATCACCACTATAAATAAATTCAGTAAATATTCTGGCTTGTATATAAATTGGGAGAAATCTGCCCTGAGGCCTCTCTCCCATACCCCAATGCCACGACTTGAGACTCTCTCCTCATTACCCATTGTACCCAGTTTTAAATATCTGGGTGTCCATATTTCTCAAGGCAGTATGCTTGATTTGCAACTTAACATACATCCACTGTTGGATATGGTCAAAGCCAAATTCACGATCTGGGGTAAACTTCCACTGTCTGTAGCCGGACGTATTAACCTAATTACAATGACATTACTCCCCAAGCTCAGCTATTCTCTCCAAACACAGTGCTGTGGTGGTGCCCAGATCCTTCTTTGCGAACATGAATTCCCAGATTATGTCTTTTATATGGGGGAAAACCAGGCCCAAACTCAAACTATCCACTTCTGTATTATCTGGCTGGCCAGGCCAGAGCTATAAGTAAGTGGATGCCCGGTGGTCACCTCCCTAATTCTGAAGATCATCTGCTTCATGCCGCACGAGCCAATTGCCCGCTGGGTTTTTTGGAAATGAGAAAAATAAATGTCTCTCATTCGTTGCCCTTACTTCGTCTGGCACGATCAGTATGGAAACAGATTAAAAGGGTGGTTGGATTTAGAGATATTATAGCTGAGATGCCCCTATGGAATAATGGTTACCTTCCAGCATTACTTGAACACCCATCCGCCGAATTCTGGACTCAATACAATGTTTTTGCGATAGGTGATCTATATGATCGTGGAACTCTGATGTCTTTTGAACATTTACAGGTTAAATGTGATGTTCCGAGATCCCAGTTCTTCCGTTATTTACAACTAAGGTCAGCCTTTCAGTCACACATGAGGTGTGTAGGTGTAGACAATGCTCTCTCGTCTTTACCCTTGATAGGAATCCTTAAATCACAGGGTCCCAGGGTCTCATCTCCTCTCTGTATACATACATGCTGTCAGTAGGGACAGAATCCACCATAGATTGGGTTAAGGGGAAATGGGAAAGGCTCATCCCAGATATACGGGGAGAGGAGTCGGAGGAAATTTTGGAGTCTCCAACCAGGGTATCTCCGTCTGTTAATAACAGGATAATACAATTATATATTATAAGCCAATCATATTTGACTCCAACTCGACTCTAAGATGGGCCGATACCAATCATCGGAATGTTTGAGATGCCATTCAATAGATGCAGACTTTAGCCATATGATCTGGTACTGTCCTATCATTGCACAATACTGGAAGGAGGGGACATCATTATTAACATCTCTGGTACAAGTTCCTGTTCCCCTTGAGCCGCTGGTCTGTTTGTTTGGGGTATGGGATGAGGCGACATGGGGTCACTATGCTGGGATTTTCTTACGGGAGACGTTGTTTATGGCACGAAAGGTACTGGCACTACGGTGGATGGGAGGCTCATCTCCCTCTATTGGGATCTGGATCAATTTAGTGAACTCTATCATCCCATATAGAAAAACCAAATGAGTGGGAACCATCCAACTATCAAGGGAATAATACTGCAGGGATCACTACATGCAAGTACACTACACCAGAGAATAATGAAAAAAAGAGCTCTGCCTATATGTAGGATCACCACGCAAGACTCAATTAATGCAAGAAGTATATTAAATTTTATTATTATATGCAAAAAAGCACCAAAAAACAACACACAATCATTTTAAAAACATTTTAAAACCATCAAAAAGACAAAAAACAAGTCACCAAGATGACACAGAATGATGGACAACATATAATCCGCTGGCTGCAGAAAGAAACGATTATAGCACTAGGATGAATTCTAACCAATCCTGTAGTCAGGCTACTAATGTAGTTCCATTCAATGCACATGGATGGCGATATGCAGACAGGTGTGCACAAATGAAGAATGCATATAGGCTAGACTGTGCTATTTGGACCCCTAATGATGTGTAACAATGTACAGGTTTCAAAAAGGGGTCAAAATGTTCCGGAGCTATACGTGGTATCAATTTTAAAACCTTCACAGGTTAAGCCACCCAGAAATACTTTCATACCAAAACCTCCAAAAATAGGAGACTAATAATACAAGAGAAATGACACAAAGCCCAGTGAGGAGTCCAATACTTCACCAGCGAGCAGTCAGTCACAAGCACAGTCACAGTCGCCCCATCATCTGAAAGGAGCGCTAGCAGCCGGAGCGGTATACGGAGACCCACGCGTTCCGACACCTCAAGGTGAGGGCTACTGGTGCTGTTTACTGCATCTATTTAAGCCAAAGTAATCATGCTTCAATAATTACCAGCTGGCAACTTACGACATGCAGGTGCCAAATGGCACGGCGAAAACACAGAGGAGTCGACCCCGGAAGTGAACCCTGTACCGGACCAAACATGTAATGCGCAGGCGCAATCACAGAATGTGTAGACGCAATAGAAAGTAATGCTGCGTCTTTCATAATCAGGATCTTTCATAGTTTCCAAATACTTCAGAGTATTTAATCTATATATCCAGAAAATCTCTTTTCTGTTCAGTTGGCCCATTCTATCTGGATGATCACTGGGGTTTTGTTCAATTGGACTTATTTTTAGTCCGTGTAGATTTTTATTATGTTTTATAGAAAAATGTCTAGAATTTGTCAAAATAATAATGCTGATAATTTTCATTTAGATGTACCTGTTAAAACTAATTTCTACCCAGTCGAAAACAGAGGTCATCATTTGAATGCATTTAACGATATAGTTCAAAAGAAATTCAAGGAAATATCTTCTACTCATTCCAAACATAATTTAACTAGAAATGAGAAAACAGCACTGAAATCATTGAAATCTCACACTGACAAAAAATTAAAAAAAACGTTCTTTTAAAGGGTATGGAATTTATTTTAAAGAACAAGTATTTTACCTTTGAGGGATGTCTATATTGTCTATATCATCAGCGACTTGGGACTGTGATGGGTTCTAAAGTCGCACCCACTTATGCTAACATTTTTATGGGAGTTTTTGAAGACTTTTATATTTTTAACTCTAAGTAGTGTAACAAGATAATTTTTTATAAGAGATTTATCGATGATCTAATTTTTATATGGGATAATTCTGCTAATAACATTGATAAATTGATTTATGATATGAACAATAATAATTGGGGTTTATCCTTTTCCTCTATATATGATAAAAATAATATTAATTTTTTGGACATAACCATTTTTGTTAAGGATAATGGAATTTCGACCAAAACCTTTTTTAAGTATGTAAATATCAATAGTTACATACCCTTTGATAGTGGGCACTACGGAAAATGGTTAAGAAATATTCCGGACAACCAATTTAGGAGAATTAGGAAGAATTGCTTTAATATGGAGGATTTTAAATATCAAGCAGAGATCCTAAAAAATAGATTCATTGATAAAAAATACCCTGAGCATCAAAAGCATCAATTAAGAATACCTATAGTAAATGTGTGAATTTATCACAAGATTCCCTTATCAATGGACCCAAAAGATAAGATAAGATAAGATAATCCTTTAATCGTCCCACCATGGGGAAATTCAGAGTATTACAGCAGCAAGGCAGGAACAAGTACAGATACAGATGCATAAAGGCATTACATTGACAGTAGGTAGGTACATATACGGGGGAAAAAAACAAAAAAAAATGTAACCGGACTGTCACAACTTTGGATCTATCAGTTCACTGTTTGGGTCGTTCTCCGTTTTGGACAGTGCTGGTTATACAGCCTAACTGCAGCAGGAAGGAAGGACTTTCGATAGCGCTCCCTCTCACATTTAGGATGGAGTAGCCGGTCACTGACAGTACTGCACATCTTTGTCACGGTCTCATGCATGGGATGGGAATCATTCTGCACCATGTAGCTCACCTTGGCCAGTATTCTCCTGTCGCTTACTTCCTGAACTGGATCAAGGGGGCATCCCAGGACAGAGCTGGCCCTTCTAATCAGTTTGTCCAGCCTATTCCTATCCCTGGTTGATACGCCACTACCCCAGCACGCCACACCAAAGAAGATGACTGATGCCACAACAGAGTTGAAGAAGGATGCAAGGAGTGCCCCTCTAACTCCGAAGGCTCTCAGCCTTCTGAGCAGATAAAGCCTGCTTTGGCTCTTCCTGTACACTGCATCCAAGTGATGGGCCCAGTCAAGCTTATTATTGAGGATCACACCAAGGTACTTATAGGTGTCGACTATCTCAATGTCATTTCCCTGAATGTTCACCACTACTGGTGGATTTTTGCCCTTGCGAAAGTCCACCACCGATTCCTTGGTCTTCCCGGAATTAATCCTAAGGTGGTTCCTCTGACACCACTCCACAAAAGCTTGGTTAGTGTCTCTGTACTCTCTTTCATCTCCTCCTGTGATGAGGACTACTATTGCAGAGTCATCAGAATACTTCTGCAAGTAGCAGCTAGATGAGTTGCGCCTAAAATCCGCAGTGTACAGTGTGAAGAGAAAAGGGGCAAGAACTGTAACGGTTAAAACTGATAATAAAAAATTTATGACCAATTTTATTACACAATATTGTGCAGAAAATATGAAGATAAGAAAGATTTTATGTAACAATTGGCATATCTTATTGAATGATCCTATTCGTCAAAAATTCCTTCCCAGCAATCCGGGGGTTACTTTTAGGAGGGCACCGACCATTAAAAATTTAGTAGCCCCTAGTCGTTTGAGAACTGAAAATAAATCCACCATAATGACCAGTGGTCCTGTAAAGGGGGTTTATAAGTGTGGGAAGAAAAATTGTTTGTGCTATAATATTATAACACATAAAGAAAAATTCTTCAAGTCAACTACTACTAATGAATGTTTTCCTGTTAAAGACTATCTTAATTGCACTACGGAATATGTTATTTATTTAATTGAGTGCGAGTGTAAAAAACAATATGTTGGCAGAACCACACAGCCATTACATCTGAGAGTTAATTCTCATAGATATAATATTAAAAGAGGCTTCCTACAGCATGGTTTATCCAGACATTTTTCTATAAAACATAATACAAATCTACACGGACTAAAAATAAGTCCAATTGAACAAATCCCCAGTGATCATCCAGATAGAATGGGCCAAGAGCAGAAAAGAGATTTTCTGGATATATACAGTCATATGTAAAAGTTTGGGCACCCCTATTAATGTTAACCTTTTTTCTTTATAACAATTTTGTTTTTTGCAACAGCTATTTCAGTTTCATATATCTAATAACTGATGGACTCAGTTATATTTCTGGATTCAAATGAGGTTTATTGTACTAACAGAAAATGTGCAATCTGCATTTAAACAAAATTTGACCGGTGCAAAAGTATGGGCACCCTTATCATTTTCTTGATTTGAACACTCCTAACTACTTTTTACTGACTTCCTGAAGCACTAAATTGGTTTTGTAACCTCATTGAGCTTTGAACTTCATAGCCAGGTGTATCAAATCGTGAGAAAAGGCATTTAAGGTGGCCACTTGCAAGTAGTTCTCCTGATTCTCCTATGAAGAGTGGCATCATGGGCTCCTCAAAACAACTCTCAAATGATCTGAAAACAAAGATTATTCAACATAGCTTTTCAGGGGAAGGATCCAAAAAGTTGTCTCAGAGATTTAACCTGTCAGTTTCCACTGTGAGGAACATAGTAAGGAAATGGAAGAACACAGGTACAGTTCTTGTTAAGCCCAGAAGTGGCAGGCCAAGAAAAATATCAGAAAGGCAGAGAAGAAGAATGGTGAGAACAGTCAAGGACAATCCACAGACCACCTCCAAAGACCTGCAGCATCATCTTGCTGCAGATGGTGTCACTGTGCATCGGTCAACAATACAGCGCATGCATAACGCCTTTTTGTATGACCAAACAACTCAATCTTTGTTTCATCAGTCCACAGGACCTTCTTCCAAAATGTAACTGGCTTGTCCAAATGTGCTTTTGCATACCTCAGGCGACTCTGTTTGTGGCGTGCTTCCAGAAATGGCTTCTTTCGCATCACTCTCCCATACAGCTTCTCCTTGTGCAAAGTGCGCTGTATTGTTGACCGATGAACAGTGACACCATCTGCAGCAAGATGAGGCTGCAGGTCTTTGGAGGTGGTCTGTGGATTGTCCTTGACTGTTCTCACCATTCTTCTTCTCTGCCTTTCTGATATTTTTCTTGGCCTGCCACTTCTGGGCTTAACAAGAACTGTACCTGTGTTCTTCCATTTCCTTACTATGTTCCTCACAGTGGAAACTGACAGGTTAAATCTCTGAGACAACTTTTTGTATCCTTCCCCTGAAAAGCTATGTTGGATAATCGTTGTTTTCAGATCATTTGAGAGTTGTTTTGAGGAGCTCATGATGCCACTCTTCATAGGAGAATCAAATAGGAGAAGTACTTGCAAGTGGCCACTTTAAATACCTTTTCTCATGATTTGATACACCTGGCTATGAAGTTCAAAGCTCAATGAGGTTACAAAACCAATTTAGTGCTTCAGGAAGTCAGTAAAAAGTAGTTAGGAGTGTTCAAATCAAGAAAATGATAAGGGTGCCCATACTTTTGCACCAGTCAAATTTTGTTTAAATGCAGATTGCACATTTTCTGTTAGTACAATAAACCTCATTTGAATCCAGAAATATAACTGAGTCCATCAGTTATTAGATATATGAAACTGAAATAGCTGTTGCAAAAACCAAAATTGTTATAAAGAAAAAAGGTTAACATTAATAGGGGTGCCCAAACTTTTACATATGACTGTAAATTAAATACTCTGAAACCCAATGGACTAAACGAAATCTCGGAAGTTTTTCTCTGAAATACAATTTCATTGATATTTTTCGTCTGTAATAATTTATTTATACCCTTTCATATTGTGTTTTTATAGTTCTTTATGATATTTTTATTTTTATTGTAATTTTTCAAGTGCGACTTTTTATACAAAATGTATTCTCTTTTTTGAACTTTTATCAATAATATGGTGTGGATTGATTTTGTGATGATTTTATATGTATTTCTTATGATGCAGCGTGGTTGAGAACATCAATTGTTTCTTCTTTTTTTCTCCCTTCTTGTGGAACATGGGAAGCGATCCAGGTTATTCCTGCGAGCTATTTGTTTTTTGATTCTAGATGAAAGAAATAAATTGACGGAGACACATACTAATTTAAAATAAAGATTCATTCTTTTTTTCACAAAGAAAAGTATTTCGATTAACATTGATAATCACAATTTTAATTCTTCTTCCCCTTTTTTATATATAATTATATTTTTGACCCCCCTTTTTTTCTTCTTCTTTTTCTTTCCCCCGGACAGATTCTTGTCTGGTGTGATGGTATGAGTGTTGGACTGTGAGTCCTTCTCCTTTCTTTTTTTCTGCGACGTGAGTTCGCTTTTTCTATATTCTCAATATCAAATTCCTTTTTTTCCTTTTTTCTGCTTTTAATGTTTTTTTCTGTAAAATAAATATAAGAACAATTGGTTTTATCAACTACAGATAAATTATTCTGATCTCTTTATGATATTTGATCTGTTTGAACTTTGACTTTTGCGGTGCATCACATGTTATCAGTGGCGCCAATTTTAAAATGTGGATGTATAAAGCTGGAGACAGCTCTATCTACTCATATATGTCATCCCCTGAGGAAGAAGTGTATGGACTTCGAAACGCGTTGGGAAATAAAAGGTCAATTTATCTACATGATCTGGATCTGATATTCTGTCTAGCAGCGCACATAAGTCCAAGAATTTTATTCCATAAAGAGATCTACACATTGAGAATTGGCGTCCCATAGCACTTCTCAATGTGGACAGGAAGGTTTTGGCTAAGATACTTTTCAACAGGCTGGTGAAGTTTGCGCCGCGGCTCCTTTCGGAGGCTCAGAACTGTTGCGTTCCAGGCCGTAGCACTTTCAGTGCTGTTCTAGGTGTCCGAGAGGCCTTGGAGCAAAGCAGGACTGGCCTTTGGAAGGGGTTCCTGCTGACCCTGGATCAGGCAAAGGCTTTTGATCGGGTCGACCACGAGTAACTCTGGTCCACTCTTTTGAGGTACGGTCTGCCTGGGGGGTTTGTGGACTGGCTTAAGACCTTGTACACTGGGGCTGAGACTTTCCCTCTGGTAAACGGATGGATTGGACAACCTTTTGAGGTAGGATTTGGTGTCCGCCAGGGCTGCCCTCTTAGCCCTTTGCTTTATGGGTTTGCGATCGATCCCTTCCTCAGAAGGGTCGATTGTGGACCATTGGCAGGGGTGAGGATCGGCAGGGTGGCGCCAGAGGCTATCCTGAGGGTAGTGGCCTACGCAGACGATGTCACCATTTTTGTTTCTTCGCGAGAGGAGGCGATGGTGGTGATGTCAGAAGTGGAGAGCTACTCGGAGGCTTCCGGGTCCATGGTCAACCAGGACAAGTGTGAGAGTCTCTGGCTGTGAGGCGAGAATCCCGGCTTTGATCTTCTGGACACCCTCCCCGAACCCCAAGAACACGCCAAAGTCCTAGGCATTGAATTTGGCCAGGGTGATTACCCCACGAAAAACTGGGAAGGCAGAATCAAAGGTGTCGCCCAAAGAGTGGACCAATGGAAGGGTTGGTCTTTGATCCTGAGGGAAAGGGTTGGCCTGTGCAAAGCTTTCCTGCTCCCCTTGCTAATCTACCTGGGCAGCGTCTGTGTCTTGCCAGAGCCTCTCTGGACTCGGGTCTACAGTCTGTTCTTTCAGATGTTATGGGGGAATAGACTGAATCTAGTCAAGCGGGAGGTCACTTACCGCACAAGGAGACTAAGGGGGTTGAATATGGTTAACCCTGTGGTGTTCCTAGTGAAAACCTTTTTGAAGGTCAACGTTGCAGACCTCTGGAAAGAGAGGGCTCCTACGTGGGTAATCTCCTGCAAGGGATGGTTTCAGCCTTTCTTCCAGGAATGGGAGACAGGGGGAAGATTGAAGGATCTTGGTTGTGTTACCCCGGTTCTGAAGATGATGTGCCGGTGTGGTCTGGGAATGTGGGAGGTGAGGTCCCTCCCGAGGAAACTCCTTGACATGCGGGTCTTACTTTCGCATTTTCAGAGTCCATTCGTCCTCAAGGACTGCCCAAGTCGGGATCTAGAGGTTGGGTTGAGTTTGTTAAATTCTAGTAGGATCCCCAAGAAGTACTGGGACTTGACTCGGCGCTGCTTCCAAGGTAAGTTGTATGTGAGGGACAATCTGAAGTACAGGAGCTCCGAGGACAGGAATTGCTCCCATGAGGCTTGTGCTAACATGCTGGAAAGCATGGAGCACTTCCTGCTTCATTAATGCAGAGGTGTGCAACAGGGTGGGAGCTTCCATTGGTTGGCCGCGGCTGGCTACTCTGTCCTATGCTGAGTGGGCCTATGGAGCGTTCGGAGACCTCGGGAGAAGGGACAGAGTCACTTTATTTATAGTCAGCGCAGTGGTCAGGTACTTCACGTGGAACGCACGAGTTTTAGTTTCGACGCAGAGTAAAATCCTCCGTGTAGACGAAGTTTATAGCAGCATCCTAGGTGCCCTGGTGAAGGTCCGTTCTCTGGAGTATGAAAGACTGGGTGCCCGGAGGGCGGCCCATCTCTGGAGGGGTTTCTCCTTCGGGGTGCCTTAGTCCGTTAGTACTCCTATATCCTGGTGGTGGGCTGATGCCTTTTCACTCTAGAGTTTTGTTTTGAATTTCTGTCTCCTGAATAGAAGGTTTGCAAGCATCGAACTTGAGCCTTAAGTGGTGAGTACGTAGGTTATGTTCTGTAACGTTGGTTTATGTATATATTGTATATAGTGTAATGTATGTATTGTATATATTGTGTATAATAGAGGGTCTTAGGTTGGGTGGGGGGATTGGGGGGATGGGGGGCTTTCAACAGCGGTGATAAGAGACTGATCTGGCCTGGTCCAGGCCCCGCCTGGGGAAAAACTTTGGGGCCTGATCCTAGCTCGGAGAAATCCTGAACTTTGTGGCCAGAGCTGGATCAGGGGTGGTGGGATAGTTAGAGTAGATGTGTGTTTATATATATATATATATATATATATATATATATATGTAGTATAAAAAAATATAATAAAATTTGTTAATTTTTGTATATTATGTTTGTAATTAGGTTTGTCGTAAGTGTGAATGTGGTGGTGTAAGGGGGAGGCTGTGAGGTAAGGCAGTGGGACCAGAGGGTATTAGGTGTGTTCTGGTGTCATGTACAATATTCGGACTGGTGCCATATGGTTGTGTTGTATATAGTGTATATAGTATTGTATATAGGACGGTGTAAATGTAGTTCGGGGTTGTATATAATAGTGTGAATGGAGCTGGGTCGGGGGTTTTACATGATTTTTTATATTTATTATTTTAAGGGGGTGCTGGTGTAATTATGGTAATCTTGTTCCTTTTTTGTTTTTTTTTAGTTTTAATTTCTTGTTTCTTTAATTTTATTTTTATTTTTCCTGTTTTGAAGGTCAAAAAATTTCCTAAATATTGTTTCCATTTCTGGTTTATTTCTTTGTGTTTTGTGTCTGATTTTGTCGTTGTTTTCTGATTGGGTTTTTTTGTTCTTATGTTTGTTCTGTTGTGTTTTATTTTGTAATGTCGTGAAGGATTTTATAATAATAAAAAAGACCTACAATCTATTACTCCCCGTTATCAGCCATTACTGGGGGAGGAGACTGTAGGACAGGAGACTACAATCTATTACTCCCCGTTATCAGCCATTACTGGAGGAGGAGACTGTAGGACAGGAGACTACAATCTATTACTCCCCGTTATCAGTCATTACTGGGGGAGGAGACTGTAGGACAGGAGACTGTAATCTATTACTCCCCGTTATCAGCCATTACTGGGGGAGGAGACTGTAGGACAGGAGACTACAATCTATTACTCCCCGTTATCAGCCATTACTGGGGGAGGAGACTGTAGGACAGGAGACTGTAATCTATTACTCCCCGTTATCAGCCATTACTGGGGGAGGAGACTGTAGGACAGGAGACTACAATCTATTACTCCCCGTTTTCAGCCATTACTGGGGGAGGAGACTGTAGGACAGGAGACTACAATCTATTACTCCCTGTTATCAGCCATTACTGGGGGAGGAGACTGTAGGACAGGTGCCCACAATCAGTCACACCCTGCTGAGAGCAGCACCTGTCTTGTGAGCTCCAGGACTTCCAGGAGGAGGCCCAGAGTCTGCCTCTCTTCTCCCCAGGGAGAGGCAGGCTTCCTGGGAGCCAGGCATGGCTTCCCAGGCTTCTGTTCCCCGGTCTGTGCCGGCGGGGGACAGAGAGCAGCAGCAGCCGGCCCAGGAGGGCGTGAGGAGATCTGGTAGGATGAGAAAGACCTTACCCACCTACTCCAACCCCGAGACGGCTCATCGTCCACCCAGAGAGGGAGACAGGGGCACCCCAGGCCCCAGGAAGAAGAGCCCAGCAACATCATGGGGAGAGATGACCTCCAGCGAGTCCACGAGCTCCTTCTCTTCCCGAGTGGTCGCCATGTTGCGAGAGTACGAGGACGCAGGCAAAGCACTGACCGGGCTGAAGGAGCAGCTGCGGGAGGCACGGATCCTGAACACCCCTGCCTCTAACAAGGAAAGACCCTCAACCTCCCAGAGGTTTAAAGCCCTCAGAGATGAGGTGGTCCGGTTAGTGCTCCTCCGGGAGGGGATTGAGAAAAGCGCAGGTCCCTTCCTGGAGAGGTTTAAGAACCAGCGGCGGTTCTCAGAAATGAAGGGGTTAAATACCTCGGGAGAACTGCCAGCCGGCATCCTAAGCAAGGAGGAGGAGGACGACAAAGTCGTGGCTGGAGTCCCACGTGCTGGAACAAGCCGGGAGAAAGAGCCAACAAGGAAGCAGCCTCCCGGCACGGCGGAGGACTCCGACAACCCATGTTGGAGTGTCAGCGGAGGAAGAGGAGGAGTGCGGTCTGTTGAGGGAGATCAGAGAGCTGGAGTCTCCTGTAGATCTGACCAGATTCTCCTTCGGGGAGGACGATCCAGCGGAGGATACCAAAAAGAGGAGGAAGACAAAGAAGACGACACAGGAGGTGGTGAGTTACAAATATGTACCAATGTCTGATGTTACACCTACCACCTCCTGTGTAAACCCCACCAAACCTAAAAGCACGGGCTCTGCAGTGGGTTCGGGGCATAGGCAAGATGGGGAAAGGAGGAGGACATCCGACAATGCTGCCGTCTGTGCGGGGAACAGTGCAGGGGTTGAGGCTGTGGAGGTACTCACTGCGCCGGACATAGGGGACCCCGTAGAGTTTCCCTCCCTGCCTGCTGCGTCTAAGCCGGTTATCACCGGGACCGAGGAGAGCGGGGGAGATGGCCACGCCGTTGCGAAAGGGGGACGGTGTGGGCAGACTCCATCCCTGCTCACTGCAGCTGAGCCGGCCGACGCCGGGGCTGTGAGGGGCAGGGCCGAGGAGCATGGTGCGGCGAAAGGGGGGCGCACTGTTGTGACAGGGGCGCAGTGCGCCTCAACAGAGGAGAGGAGGCGCGCAGCTGAGACAGAGCCACGGGAAAAAAATACACAGCAAAAGCAGGGAACAGCATCAGCAAGGAACACTGTGCGCTCTGCCTTGACGGGGGGACACCATGCCCCTAAACGTGACACCAGCACCCCGAAGTCTGTGGCTACAGGGCAGGCAGCCCAGGACAATAAGGGGCACAGTGCTCCAAAAGAACTGCACAATGTCAGCACTGAGCTATTTAAAACGGGTGTGGTGCTGCACCGCCCCCCCCGACCCAGCAGGTGTGAGTGCAGAGACTGCAGACACAAGGGAGGAGGGAATGGATGTGACTGTGGAAGGTGCCGAGAACAGTGGTAATGGGGTGAATGATGGGAGTAGTAGTGGAGTGAATAATGGGAGTTGTGGTGCCGCAAACGTTGGGAGTATTGGTGGAGTAAATGATGGGAGTACTGCTGGAGTGAATGGTGGGAATAGTGGTGGAGTGAATTATGGGATTAGTGGTGGAGTGAATGATAGGAGTTGTGGTGCCGCAAATGATGGGAGTATTGGTGGAGTGAATGAGGAGAGCAGCACTGGTGTTGGTGGAGGGGAAGTAGATAGTGGTCCCACTGCCCCCCCAGCGGTGGCGAGGGCTTCAGCCCCTAGCTATTCGGGGGCTGTCACTGCTGGGGGTAGTAGTGCGCCCTTGTCTGGTGGCCCCGAGGACGGTGACTTGCAGCAGCGCTTCCTGGATGCCCTGAAGAAAGGGGAGAGTTCCATCAATGTAGAGGGGAGGGAGGTTGATCTGTCTTTCTGGATAGAGAGACACGGTCTTTCCGCCTTCCGAGATAGAGGGGCAGAGACTGTCTGGTCTCTGCCGACACCAGGGCAGAGGAGTAACCGTAGGAACGTGGCCCGTCTCCAGTGGGTAAGCAAGGATGCCTGTCCTGATCGGTCAAAGGTTGCTGAGCTCCTGCTGGGGATGGGCTTCGCGGCATACGACATCTTTGCCTTGATCCATCCCTATGGGACCTCCTACTTCGATGTCAGCTTCGTGAGACCGGAGGGCCTTGAGCTTTTTTGGTCTCGCCATGAGCTGGCTCGGGGTCGCCCCGAATGGCAAGGTTTCGTCCCTGTCGCAGTATCCCGCCAGAACTCTGTCAGGAAGGTGACCGTTTTGACCAGTAACGAGTCACTTTCCTGCATGGACATCTCCACCTGGATTGGTCGATATGGCGACATCGTCGGCATTCCTGAGAAGACCCGCGACGACCATGGTATCTGGTCAGGGGCCTGGACCTTCATAGTGAAATTGAAGGTTTCAGGAAACACTGTTACCCATATACCTTCCTCTACATTTTTGGGGAGGGACAGGATCCTGATTTTCTACCAGGGGCAGCCTAAGGTCTGTCACAGGTGCGGCAGCCCCACACACTTCAGTGCGCAGTGTACCACCCAGAAATGCGCACTGTGTGGGGACCTTGGCCATCTCGCTGCTACCTGTGGCAGGATTAGGTGTAACTTGTGTGGTGACCTCGGTCATCCATTCAGTCGCTGTCCGCGTTCCTTTGCCAATGCAGTCCTGAAAGCGGCGAGTGCGGGACAGGCGAAAGCCGGGACTAATCTTGCCGGTGAAGGGACCAGTAGGGGCGGAGGAGGCAGTGAACCGGTGAGGAGCAAGCTGCCGCCATCCAACATCAGGCGGCAGGAGCAACGCCATGTGAACAGGGGGCAGGGAGTAATGACCCTAAACCCTGACCCGGGTACTTCACTTGCAGCTGAGGATCCTAAAGACAGCGAATTGAGTGAGGAAGTCAGGAGACTTGAAAGGGAGGAGCAGGCGGACGCCATGTCCTCCCAGGAACCCTCATCCGGTGACAGTCTGGATGAGGGAGAGGGGGAATGGTCACAACAAAGGAAAAAAGGAGTGCGACCCCTCTGATTCTCTAGCCCTGATCCAGGTGCCATTCGAAGGTCCAGCTGCCCCCCCTCTGGTGGATCTCTCCAACCGGTTTGGGGCCCTCCAGGACTCCCCTGCAGAGGGGGAGGACGGGAGCCCGGAGCCGGAGGTTGCGGACGAGGATGTTGGGGCTCAGGGGGTCGCTGAGTCTTCTTCTCAGGGAGCAATTAAAGGGCCCTCTGGGGGGGGGACTACCTCGGGACCACCAGACAAGGGCCAGAGTGTATGTAAGGAGAGAATGGATGAGTCTGTGTGTCTTAAGCGCACTAAAAGCTCATCATTGTCTGAGGAAGAGGGTGAAGCTGTTGGGGGTGGGAAGAAAAAGGCTATCTAATCCAATCAATCATGATGGCGGCACCCACACCATTGACGCTGGCAACCATTAATGTTGCCAGCATAAAGTCAGAAGCGGCAAGGTACACGGCCTTTCATTTTCTCGGCCAACTTGATGCCGACATTTTGTTTTTGCAGGAGACCAGGCTGACTGACCTATCAACCATGCATAAAGCAAGGAGGGAGTGGAGGCATGGGCCCTCCTACTGGTGTCTTGCGGCCGAGCCGTATAGCGGGGTGGCGGTCCTTTTTAAGACCGCAGCGGTTGAATGCAGACAATTAATTGAATTAGAAATGGGGAGATGCTTGATCCTAGATGTCTCCATGGGGGGACAGGAGCTTCGGCTCATTAACATCTACGGTCCCCAATCCAAATGGGACCGCAAATGTCTCTTCATGAAGATCAAACCTTTCTTATTTTCAAGTCGGCAGGTGGTCTTTGGAGGAGATTTCAACAACGTCACGAAACCCTGTGATAGAGGAGGTTCTGGGGACCGGCTGACTTATGATTGCGTCGCGCTAAACAGGATAGTAAGTGAGGCACGCCTAGTGGATGTCCACATCCGGCACAACACAGGCAGCACGGGATACACTTTTTTTAGAGGTAGTCAGTGCAGGTCTAGGATAGATAGGTTTTATTTGAAGGAGGAAGCCGTCTCCTCGCCGTTGTCGGTTGTGGAGGTGGAGTTCTCCGACCACTGTTTGATTATGTTTTCTCTGAACGTTACAGAGACTCCTAGGATGGGAAGAGGTTATTGGAAGCTGAATTCATCACTCCTTGAGGAAGAAGCTGTAAGACGGTCTTTTGAGGATTTTCTTCAGAGCCAGTTACCGCTGCTGGGCCTAAGTAACACTAAGTCAGAGTGGTGGGAGATGTTCAAACATCGGGTGGCGAAATTCTTCCGGCAACTCTCGAACCTCAGAAACCTGAACAAGGATCGCCTGTATCAGAGCCTGAGGAGGAGACTCGAGCATCTTGTCTCGACTGGAGGTAGCCGCGAGGAGATCTCCGGTGTGAAGTCCTTGCTGAAGAGGTGTCAGTACGATAGGCACGCATCTTTGGTTTTTGAGAGGGACTACGGGAAGTACTACTCACCCGACCCTTACAGAAGCTGCAAGATGTCAGTGAATAGTAAGATAGTGACGGGGCTGATGGACAGTACGGGATCCCTGAAGAGGTCCAGATCAGGGATCTTGGAGGTCGTCAGTTCATACTACTCACACCTCTTGGGAAGGAGGGAACTGGATCATGACAGGATGTCGGCTTTCCTGGCTGAAGCTGTTCCGGAGCCAGGGGCTGACCTCTCGCTGGACGTTTTGGCAGAAGAGATCAAAGAAGAGGAAGTGAGACTGGCGATCGATGGGCTCAGGCCCAAAAAATCACCAGGTCCGGACGGCTTAACATCCGAGTTCTTTAGGACCTTTAGGGACTCCTTGGTCCCCCTCTTGACTCAGGTGTTTAATGAGTGTCTCTCCTCGGGCACCCTGCCGAGATCATTATGGAGGTCAGCTTTGATCATTTTGTCAAAGGGTAAGGATCCGTCACGCATTGAGAATTGGCGTCCAATAGCACTTCTCAATGTGGACAGGAAGGTTTTGGCTAAGATACTTTTCAACAGGCTGGTGAAGTTTGCGCCACGGCTCCTTTCAGAGGCTCAGAACTGTTGCATTCCTGGCCGTAGCACTTTCAGTGCTGTTCTGGGTGTCCGAGAGGCCGTGGAGCAAGGCAGGGCGGGCCTTTGGAAGGGGTTCCTGCTGACCCTGGATCAGGCAAAGGCTTTTGACCGGGTTGACCACGAGTACCTCTGGTCCACTCTTTTGAGGTACGGTCTGCCTGGGGGGTTTGTGGACTGGCTTAAGACCTTATACGCTGGGGCTGAGACTTTCCCACTGGTAAATGGGTGGATTGGACAACCTTTCGTGGTAGGATCTGGTGTCCGTCAGGGCTGCCCTCTTAGCCCTTTGCTTTACGCGTTTGCGATCGATCCCTTCCTCAGAAGGATCGAGTGTGGACCGTTGGCGGGGGTGAGGATGGGCGGGATGGTGCCAGAGGCTATCCTGAGGGTAGTGGCCTACGCGGACGATGTCACCGTTTTTGTTTCTTCGCGAGAGGAGGCGATGGTGGTGATGTCAGAAGTGGAGAGCTACTCGGAGGCTTCCGGGTCCAAGGTCAACCAGGACAAGTGTGAGAGTCTCTGGCTGGGAGGCGGGGATCCCGGGTTTGATCTTCCGGACACCCTCCCCTAACCCAAAGAACACGCCAAAGTCCTAGGCATCGAATTTGGCCAGGGTGATTACCCCACGAAAAACTGGGAAGGCAGAATCAAAGGTGTCGCTCAAAAAGTGGACCAATGGAAGGGTTGGTCTTTGACCCTGAGGGAAAGGGTTGGCCTGTGCAAAGCTTTCCTGCTCCCCTTACTAATCTACCTGGGCAGCGTCTGTGTCTTGCCAGAGCCTCTCTGGACTCGGGTCTACAGTCTGTTCTTTCAGATGTTATGGGGGAATAGACTGAACCTAGTCAAGCGGGAGGTCACTTACCGCACGAGGAGACTAGGGGGGTTGAATATGGTGAACCCCGTGGTGTTCCTAGTGAACACCTTTTTGAAGGTCAACGTGGCAAACCTCTGGAAAGAGAGGGCTCCTCCGTGGGTATTCTCCTGCAAGGGATGGTTTCAGCCTTTCTTCCAGGAATGGGAGACAGGGGGAAGATTGAAGGATCTTCGCACACCGCATGGGCATCTCCCGGCTTATGTTACCCCGGTTCTGAAGATGATGCGCCGGTGGGGTCTGGGAATGTGGGAGGTGAGGTCCCTCCCGAGGAAACTCCTCGACATGCGGGTCTTGCTTTCGCATTTTCAGTGTCCATTGGTCCTCAAGGACTGCCCAAGTCGGGATCTAGAGGTTGGGTTGAGTTTGTTAAATTCTAATAGGATCCCCAAGAAGTACTGGGATTTGACTTGGCGCTGCTTCCAAGGTAAGTTGTATGTGAGGGACAATCTGAAGTACAGGAGCTCCGAGGACAGGAATTTCCCCCATGAGGTTTGTGCCAACATGCTGGAAAGCATGGAGCACTTCCTGCTTCATTGTCCCTTTAATACAGAGGTGTACAACAGGGTGGGAGCTTCCATTGGTTGGCCGCGGCTGGCTACTCTGTCCTATGCCGAGTGGGCCTATGGAGCGTTCAGAGACCTCGGGAGAAGGGACAGAGTCACTTTATTTATAGTCAGCGCAGTGGTCAGGTACTTCACGTGGAACGCACGAGTTTTAGTTTCGACGCAGAGTAAAATCCTCCGTGTAGACGAAGTTTATAGCAGCATCCTAGGTGCCCTGGTGAAGGTCCGTTCTCTGGAGTGTGAAAGACTGGGTGCCCGGAGGGCGGCCCATCTCTGGAGGGGTTTCTCCTTCGGGGTGCCTTAGTCTGTTAGTACTCCTATATCCTGGTGGTGGGCTGATGCCTTTTCATTCTAGAGTTTTGTTTTGAATTTCAGTCTCCTGAATAGAAGGTTTGCAAGCATCGAACTTGAGCCTTAAGTGGTGAGTACGTAGGTTATGTTCTGTAACGTTGGTTTATGTATATATTGTATATAGTGTAATGTATGTATTGTATATATTGTGTATAATAGAGGGTCTTAGTTAGGTTGGGTGGGGGGATTGGGGGGATGGGGGGTTTTCAACGGCGGTGATAAGAGACTGATCTGGCCTGGTCCAGGCCCCGCCTGGGGAAAAACTTTGGGGCCTGATCCTAGCTCGGAGAAATCCTGAACTTTGTGGCCAGAGCTGGATCAGGGGTGGTGGGATAGATAGAGTAGATGTGTGTTTTATATATAGTGTTAAAAAAAAAAAAAAAAAAAAAAAATGGAAAAAATAAAAATAAATAAATAAAAGGAAAAATATATAAATATTGTTAATTTTCTATACTATGTTTGTAATTAGGTTTGTCGTAAGTGTGAATGTGGCGGTGTAAGGGGGAGGCTGTGAGGTAAGGCAGTGGGACCAGAGGGTATTAGGTGTGTCTTGTACAATATTCGGACTGGTGTCATATGTTTATATTGTATATAGTGTATATAGTATTGTATATAGGACGGTGTAAATGTAGTTCAGGGTTGTATATAATAGTGTGAATGGAGCTGGGTCGGGGGTTTTACATGATTTTATTTATTTATTATTTTAAGGGGGTGCTGGTGTAATTATTGTAATTTTGTTCCTTTTTTGTTTTTTTTTAGTTTTTAATTTCTTGTTTCTTTAATTTAATTTTCTTTTCCCGTTTTGTAGGTCGAGAATTTCCCTTATTGTTTCCATTTCTTGTTTATTTCTTTGTGTTTGTGTCTGATTTTGTCATATTGTTTCTGATTGGAGTTTTTGTTCTATGTTTGTTCTGTTGTGTTTTATTTGTAACGTCGTGAAGGATTTTATAATAATAAAAAAGACCTACAATCTATTACTCCCCGTTATCGGCCATTACTGGGGGAGGAGACTGTAGGACAGGAGACTACAATCTATTACTCCCCGTTATCAGCCATTACTGGGGGAGGAGACTGTAGGACAGGAGACTACAATCTATTACTCACCGTTATCAGCCATTACTGGGGGAAGAGACTGTAGGACAGGAGACTACAATCTATTACTCCCCGTTATCAGCCATTACTGGGGGAGGAGACTGTAGGACGGGAGACTACAATCTATTACTCCCCGTTATCAGCCATTACTGGGGGAGGAGACTGTAGGACAGGAGACTACAATCTATTACTCCCTGTTATCAACCATTACTGGGGGAGGAGACTGTAGGACAGGAGACTACAATCTATTACTCCCTGTTATCAGCCATTACTGGGGGAGGAGACTGTAGGACAGGAGACTACAATCTATTACTCCCCGTTATCAGTCATTACTGGGGGAGGAGACTGTAGGACAGGTGCCCACAATCAGTCACACCCTGCTGAGAGCAGCACCTGTCTTGTGAGCTCCAGGACTTCCAGGAGGAGGCCCAGAGTCTGCCTCTCTTCTCCCCAGGGAGAGGCAGGCTTCCTGGGAGCCAGGCATGGCTTCCCAGGCTTCTGTTCCCCGGTCTGTGCCGGCGGGGGACAGAGAGCAGCAGCAACCGGCCCAGGAGGGCGTGAGGAGATCTGGTCGGATGAGAAAGACCGTACCCACCTACTCCAACCCCGAGACGGCTCATCGTCCGCCCAGAGAGGGAGACAGGGGCACCCCAGGCCCCAGGAAGAAGAGCCCAGCAACATCATGGGGCGAGATGACCTCCAGCGAGTCCACGAGCTCCTTCTCCTCCCGAGTGGTCACCATGTTGCGAGAGTACGAGGACGCCGGCAAAGCACTGACCGGGCTGAAGGAGCAGCTGCGGGAGGCACGGATCCTGAACACCCGTGCCTCTAACAAGGAAAGACCCGCGACCTCCCAGAGGTTTAAAGCCCTCAGAGATGAGGTGGTCCGGTTAGTGCTCCTCCGGGAGGGGATTGAGAAAAGCGCAGGTCCCTTCCTGGAGAGGTTTAAGAACCAGCGGCGGTTCTCTGAAATGAAGGGGTTAAATACCTCGGGAGAACTGCCAGCCGGCGTCCTAAGCGAGGAGGAGGAGGAGGAGGACGACGAAGTCGTGGCTGGAGTCTCACGTGCTGGAACAAGCCGGGAGAAAGAGTCGCAGAGCCAACAAGTAAGCGGCCTCCCGGCACAGCAGAGAACTCCGACAACCCATGCTGGAGTGTCAGCGGAGGAAGAGGAGGAGTGCGGTCTGTTGAGGGAGATCAGAGAGCTGGAGTCTCCTGTGGACCTGACGAAATTCTCCTTCGGGGAGGACGAGCCAGCGGAGGAGACCAAAAAGAGGAGGAAGACCAAGAAGGCGACACAGGAGGTGGTGAGTTACAAATATGTACCAATGTCTGATGTTACACCTACCACCTCCTGTGTAAACCCCACCAAAACTAAAAGCACGGGCTCTGCAGTGGGTCCGGGGCATAGGCAAGGTGGGGAGAGGAGGAGGACGTCCGGCAATGCTGCCGTCTGTGCAGGGAACAGTGCAGGGGGTGAGGCTGTGGAGGTACTCGCGGCGCCGGACATAGGGGACCCCGTGGAGTTTCCCTCCCTGCCTGCTGCGGCTAAGCCGGTTATCACCGGGGCCGAGGAGAGCGGGGGGGATGTCCACGCCGTTGCGAAAGGGGGACGGTGTGGGCAGACTCCATCCCTGCTCACTGCAGCTGAGCCGGCCAACGCTGGGGCTGTGGGGGGCAGGGCCGAGGAGCATGGTGCGGCGAAAGGGGGGCGCACTGTTGTGACAGGGGCGCAGTGCGCCTCAACAGAGGAGAGGAGGCGCGCAGCTGAGACAGAGCCACGGGAAAAAAAAAATACACAGCAAAAGCAGGGAACATCATCAGCAAGGAACACTGTGCGCTCTGCCGTGACGGGGGGACAGCATGCCCCTAAGCGTGATACCAGCACCCCGAAGTCTGTGGCTACAGGGCAGGCAGCCCAGAACAATAAGGGGCACAGTGCTCCAAAAGAACTGCACAATGTCAGCACTGAGCTAATTAAAACGGGTGTGGTGCTGCACCGCTCCCCCGACCCAGCAGGTGTGAGTGCAGAGACTGCAGACACAAGGGAGGAGGGAATGGATGTGACTGTGGAAGGTGCAGAGAACAGTGGTAATGGGGTGAATGATGGGAGTAGTAGTGGAGTGAATAATGGGAGTTGTGGTGCCGCAAATGATGGGAGTATTGGTGGAGTAAATGATGGGATTAGTGGTGGAGTGAATGATGGGAGTTGTGGTGCTGCAAATGATGGGAGTACTGCTGGAGTGAATGGTGGGAATAGTGGTGGAGTGAATGATGGGAGTTGTGGTGCCGCAAATGATGGGAGTATTGGTGGAGTGAATGAGGAGAGCAGCAATGGTGTTGGTGGAGGGGAAGTAGGTAGTGGTCCCACTGCCCCCCCAGCGATGGCGAGGGCTTCAGCCCCTAGCTATTCGGGGGCTGTCACTGCTGGGGGTAGTAGTGCGCCCTTGTCTGGTGGCCCCGAGGACGGTGACTTGCAGCAGCGCTTCCTGGACGCCCTGAAGAAAGGGGAGAGTTCCATCAATGTAGAGGGGAGGGAGGTTGACCTGTCTTTCTGGATAGAGAGACACGGTCTTTCCGCCTTCCGAGATAGAGGGGCAGAGACTGTCTGGTCTCTGCCGACACCGGGGCAGAGGAGTAACCGTAGGAACGTGGCCCGTCTCCAGTGGGTAAGCAAGGATGCCTGTCCGGATCGGTCAAAGGTTGCTGAGCTCCTGCTGGGGATGGGCTTCGCGGCATATGACATCTTTGCCTTGATCCATCCCTATGGGACCTCCTACTTCGATGTCAGCTTCGTGAGACCGGAGGGCCTTGAGCTTTTTTGGTCTCGCCATGAGCTGGCTCGGGGTCGCCCCGAATGGCAAGGTTTCGTCCCTGTCGCAATATCCCGCCAGAATTCGGTCAGGAAGGTGACCGTTTTGACCAGTAACGAGTCACTTTCCAGCATGGACATCTCCACCTGGATTGGTCGATATGGCGACATCGTCGGCATTCCTGAGAAGACCCGCGACGACCATGGTATCTGGTCAGGGGCCTGGACCTTCATGGTGAAATTGAAGGTTTCAGGAAACACTGTTACCCATATACCTTCCTCTACATTTTTGGGGAGGGACAGGATCCTGATTTTCTACCAGGGGCAGCCTAAGGTCTGTCACAGGTGCGGCAGCCCCACACACTTCAGTGCGCAGTGTACCACCCAGAAATGCGCACTGTGTGGGGACCTTGGCCATCTCGCTGCTACCTGTGGCAGGATTAGGTGTAACTTGTGTGGTGACCTCGGTCATCCATTCAGTCGCTGACCGCGTTCCTGTGCCAATGCAGTCCTGAAAGCGGCGAGTGCGGGACAGGCGAAAGCCGGGACTAATCTTGCCGGTGAAGGGACCAGTAGGGGCGGAGGAGGCAGGGAACCGGTGAGGAGCAAGCTGCCGCCATCCAACATCAGGCGGCAGGAGCAACGCCATGGGAACAGGGGGCAGGGAGTAATGACCCTAAACCCTGACCCGGGTACTTCACTTGCAGCTGAGGATCCTAAAGACAGCGAATTGAGTGAGGAAGTCAGGAGACTTGAAAGGGAGGAGCAGGTGGAAGCCATGTCCTCCCAGGAACCCTCATCCGGTGACAGTCTGGATGAGGGAGAGGGGGAATGGTCACAACAAAGGAAAAAGGGTAACCGGAAAACAACCAAGGGTAGGAGTGGGTCCGGGTCTCGAGCCTCCGCTCTGGAGTGCGACCCCTCTGATTCTCTAGCCCTGATCCAGGTGCCATTGGAAGGTCCAGCCACCCCCCCCTGGTGGATCTCTCCAACCGGTTCGGGGCCCTCCAGGACTCCCCTGCAGAGGGGGAGGACGGGAGCCCGGAGCCGGAGGTTGCGGACGAGGATGTTGGGGCTCAGGGGGTCGCTGAGTCTTCTTCTCAGGGAGCAATTAAAGGGCCCTCTGGGGGGGGACTACCTCGGGACCACCAGACAAGGGCCAGAGTGTATGTAAGGAGAGAATGGATGAGTCTGTGTGTCTTAGGCGCACTAAAAGCTCATCATTGTCTGAGGAAGAGGGTGAAGCTGTTGGGGGTGGGAAGAAAAAGGCTATCTAATCCAATCAATCATGATGGCGGCAATTACACTGTTGACGCTGGCAACCATTAATGTTGCCAGCATAAAGTCAGAAGCGGCAAGGTACACGGCCTTTCATTTTCTCGGCCAACTTGATGCCGACATTTTGTTTTTGCAGGAGACCAGGTTGACTGACCTATCAACCATGCATAAAGCAAGGAGGGAGTGGAGGCATGGGCCCTCCTACTGGTGTCTTGCGGCCGAGCCGTATAGCGGGGTGGCGGTCCTTTTTAAGACCGCAGCGGTTGAATGCAGACGATTAATTGAATTAGAAATGGGGAGATGCTTGATCCTAGATGTCTCCATGGGGGGACAGGAGCTTCGGCTCATTAACATCTACGGTCCCCAATCCAAGTGGGACCGCAAATGTCTCTTCTTGAAGATCAAACCTTTCTTATTTTCAAGTCGGCAGGTGGTCTTTGGAGGGGATTTCAACAACATCACGAGACCCTGTGATAGAGGAGGTTCTGGGGACCGGCTGACTTATGATTGCGTCGCGCTAAACAGGATAGTAAGTGAGGCACGCCTAGTGGATGTCCACATCCGGCACAACACAGGCAGCACGGGATTCACCTTTTTTAGAGGTAGTCAGTGCAGGTCTAGGATAGATAGGTTTTATTTGAAGGAGGAAGCCGTCTCCTCGCCGTTGTCGGTTGTGGAGGTGGAGTTCTCCGACCACTGTTTGATTATGTTTTCTCTGAACGTTACAGAGACTCCTAGGATGGGAAGAGGTTATTGGAAGCTGAATTCATCACACCTTGAGGAAGAAGCTGTAAGGCCGTTTTCACACTAGCGCTTTTTCAGCGCGCGCACGTCCGGGGGTAGCTCCGCCCCCGATCCGGCTCTCTGCCCGGCGTGCCCGCCCCTTCCTTGTAGCGCCGCCTCCTAGCGGACAGCGGCGCCTGCGATCGGCGCACCCTATCTTTAGCATAGGGTGCGCCGATCGTGCGCAGGCCGTGCGCTAGTTGCGGTTTGACCTGCGCTGCGCACTTTTGACGGTGCGCCGTGCGCGCCAAAATCAAACTTTTCGGATTTTGGCGCGCACGGCGCACCGTCAAAAGTGCGCAGCGCAGGTCAAAGCGCAACTAGCGCACGGCCTGCGCACGATCGGCGCACCCTATGCTAAAGATAGGGTGCGCCGATCGCAGGCGCCGCTGTCCGCTAGGAGGCGGCGCTACAAGGAAGGGGCGGGCACGGCGGGCAGAGAGCCGGATCGGGGGCGGAGCTACCCCCGGCCGTGCGCGCGCTGAAAAAGCGCTAGTGTGAAACCGGCCTAAGACGGTCTTTTGAGGATTTTCTTCAGAGCCAGGTACCGCTGCTGGGCCTAAGTAACACTAAGTCAGAGTGGTGGGAGATGTTCAAACATCGGGTGGCGAAATTCTTCCGGCAACTCTCGAACCTCAGAAGCCTGAACAGGGATCGCCTGTATCAGGGCCTGAGGAGGAGACTCGAGCATCTTGTCTCGACTGGAGGTAGCCGCGAGGAGATCTCCGGTGTGAAGTCCTTGCTGAAGAGGTGTCAGTACGATAGGCACACATCTTTGGTTTTTGAGAGGGACTACGGGAAGTACTACTCGCCCGACCCTTACAGAAGCTGCAAGATGTCAGTGAATAGTAAGATAGTGACGGGGCTGATGGACAGTACGGGATCCTTGAAGAGGTCCAGATCAGGGATCTTGGAGGTCGTCAGTTCATACTACTCACACCTCTTGGGAAGGAGGGAACTGGATCGTGACAGGATGTCGGCTTTCCTGGCTGAAGCTGTTCCGGAGCCAGGGGCTGACCTCTCGCTGGACGTTTTGGCAGAAGCGATCAAAGAAGAGGAAGTGAGACTGGCGATCGATGGGCTCAGGCCCAAAAAATCACCAGGTCCGGATGGCTTAACATCCGAGTTCTTTAGGACCTTTAGGGACTCCTTGGTTCCCCTCTTGACTCAGGTGTTTAATGAGTGTCTCTCCTCGGGCACCCTGCCGAGATCATTAAGGAGGTCAGCTTTGATCATTTTGTCAAAGGGTAAGGATCCGTCACGCATTGAGAATTGGCGTCCCATAGCACTTCTCAATGTGGACAGGAAGGTTTTGGCTAAGATACTTTTCAACAGGCTGGTGAAGTTTGCGCCGCGGCTGCTTTCAGAGGCTCAGAACTGTTGCGTTCCTGGCCGTAGCACTTTCAGTGCTGTTCTGGGTGTCCGAGAGGCCGTGGAGCAAGGCAGGGCAGGCCTTTGGAAGGGGTTCCTGCTGACCCTGGATCAGGCAAAGGCTTTTGACCGGGTTGACCACGAGTACCTCTGGTCCACTCTTTTGAGGTACGGTCTGCCTGGGGGGTTTGTGGACTGGCTTAAGACCTTATACGCTGGGGCTGAGACTTTCCCTCTGGTAAATGGGTGGATTGGACAACCTTTCGGGGTAGGATCTGGTGTCCGTCAGGGCTGCCCTCTTAGCCCATTGCTGTACGCGTTTGCGATCGATCCCTTCCTCAGAAGGATCGAGTGTGGACCGTTGGCGGGGGTGGGGATGGGCGGGGTGGCGCCAGAGGCTATCCTGAGGGTAGTGGCCTACGCGGACGATGTCACCGTTTTTGTTTCTTCGCGAGAGGAGGCGATGGTGGTGATGTCAGAAGTGGAGAGCTACTCGGAGGCTTCCGGGTCCAAGGTCAACCAGGACAAGTGTGAGAGTCTCTGGCTGGGAGGCGGGGATCCCGGTTTTGATCTTCCGGACACCCTCCCCGAACCCCAAGAACACGCCAAAGTCCTAGGCATCGAATTTGGTCAGGGTGATTACCCCACGAAAAACTGGGAAGGCAGAATCAAAGGTGTCGCTCAAAAAGTGAACCAATGGAAGTGTTGGTCTTTGACCCTGAGGGAAAGGGTTGGCCTGTGCAAAGCTTTCCTGCTCCCCTTACTAATCTACCTGGGCAGCGTCTGTGTCTTGCCAGAGCCTCTCTGGACTCGGGTCTACAGTCTGTTCTTTCAGATGTTATGGGGGAATAGACTGAACCTAGTCAAGCGGGAGGTCACTTACCGCACGAGGAGACTAGGGGGGTTGAATATGGTGAACCCCGTGGTGTTCCTAGTGAACACCTTTTTGAAGGTCAACGTGGCAAACCTCTGGAAAGAGAGGGCTCCTCCGTGGGTATTCTCCTGCAAGGGATGGTTTCAGCCTTTCTTCCAGGAATGGGAGACAGGGGGAAGATTGAAGGATCTTCGCACACCGCATGGGCATCTCCCGGCTTATGTTACCCCGGTTCTGAAGATGATGCGCCGGTGGGGTCTGGGAATGTGGGAGGTGAGGTCCCTCCCGAGGAAACTCCTCGACATGCGGGTCTTGCTTTCGCATTTTCAGAGTCCATTGGTCCTCAAGGACTGCCCAAGTCGGGATCTAGAGGTTGGGTTGAGTTTGTTAAATTCTAATAGGATCCCCAAGAGGTACTGGGACTTGACTTGGCGCTGCTTCCAAGGTAAGTTGTATGTGAGGGACAATCTGAAGTACAGGAGCTCCGAGGACAGGAATTGCCCCCGTGAGGCTTGTGCTAACATGCTGGAAAGCATGGAGCACTTCCTGCTTCATTGTCCCTTTAATACAGAGGTGTACAACAGGGTGGGAGCTTCCATTGGTTGGCCGCGGCTGGCTACTCTGTCCTATGCCGAGTGGGCCTATGGAGCGTTCGGAGACCTCGGGAGAAGGGACAGAGTCACTTTATTTATAGTCAGCGCAGTGGTCAGGTACTTCACGTGGAACGCACGAGTTTTAGTTTCGACGCAGAGTAAAATCCTCCATGTAGACGAAGTTTATAGCAGCATCCTAGGTGCCCTGGTGAAGGTCCGTTCTCTGGAGTATGAAAGACTGGGTGCCCGGAGGGCGGCCCATCTCTGGAGGGGTTTCTCCTTCGGGGTGCCTTAGTCCGTTAGTACTCCTATATCCTGGTGGTGGGCTGATGCCTTTTCACTCGAGTTTTGTTTTGAATTTCAGTCTCCTGAATAGAAGGTTTGCAGGCATCGAACTTGAGCCTTAAGTGGTGAGTACGTAGGTTATGTTCTGTAACGTTGGTTTATGTATATATTGTATATAGCGTAATGTATGTATTGTATATATTGTGTATAATAGAGGGTCTTAGTTAGGTTGGGTGGGGGGATGGGGGGTTTTCAACAGCGGTGATAAGAGACTGATCTGGCCTGGTCCAGGCCCCGCCTGGGGAAAAACTTTGGGGCCTGATCCTAGCTCGGAGAAATCCTGAACTTTGTGGCCAGAGCTAGATCAGGGGTGGTGGGATAGATAGAGTAGATGTGTGTTTTATATATAGTGTTTAAAAAAAAAAAAAATCCCAAAAAAGGAAAAAATAAATAAAAAATAAATAAAAGGGAAAAAAGGAAAAAAAATATAAATATTGTTAATTTTGTATACTATGTTTGTAATTAGGTTTGTCGTAAGTGTGAATGTGGCGGTGTAAGGGGGAGGCTGTGAGGTAAGGCAGTGGGACCAGAGGGTATTAGGTGTGTTCTGGTGTCTTGTACAATATTCGGACTGGTGTCATATGTTTATATTGTATATAGTGTATATAGTATTGTATATAGGACGGTGTAAATGTAGTTCAGGGTTGTATATAATAGTGTGAATGGAGCTGGGTCGGGGGTTTTACATGATTTTATTTATTTATTATTTTAAGGGGGTGCTGGTGTAATTATTGTAATTTTGCTCCTTTTTCGTTTTTTTTTTTTTAGTTTTTAATTTCTTGTTTCTTTAATTTTTCTTTTCCCGTTTTGTAGGTCGAGAATTTCCCTTATTGTTTCCATTTCTTGTTTATTTCTTTGTGTTTGTGTCTGATTTTGTCATATTGTTTCTGATTGGAGTTTTTGTTCTATGTTTGTTCTGTTGTGTTCTATTTTGTAACGTCGTGAAGGATTTTATAATAATAAAAAAGACCTACAATCTATTACTCCCCGTTATCAGCCATTACTGGGGGAGGAGACTGTAGGACAGGAGACTATAATCTATTACTCCCCGTTATCAGCCATTACTGGGGGAGGAGACTGTAGGACAGGTGCCCACAATCAGTCACACCCTGCTGAGAGCAGCACCTGTCTTGTGAGCTCCAGGACTTCCAGGAGGAGGCCCAGAGTCTGCCTCTCTTCTCCCCAGGGAGAGGCAGGCTTCCTGGGAGCCAGGCATGGCTTCCCAGGCTTCTGTTCCCCGGTCTGTGCCGGCGGGGGACAGAGAGCAGCAGCAACCGGCCCAGGAGGGCGTGAGGAGATCTGGTCGGATGAGAAAGACCGTACCCACCTACTCCAACCCCGAGACGGCTCATCGTCCGCCCAGAGAGGGAGACAGAGGCACCCCAGGCCCCAGGAAGAAGAGCCCAGCAACATCATGGGGCGAGATGACCTCCAGCGAGTCCACGAGCTCCTTCTCCTCCCGAGTGGTCGCCATGTTGCGAGAGTACGAGGACGCCGGCAAAGCACTGACCGGGCTGAAGGAGCAGCTGCGGGAGGCACGGATCCTGAACACCCGTGCCTCTAACAAGGAAAGACCCGCGACCTCCCAGAGGTTTAAAGCCCTCAGAGATGAGGTGGTCCGGTTAGTGCTCCTCCGGGAGGGGATTGAGAAAAGCGCAGGTCCCTTCCTGGAGAGGTTTAAGAACCAGCGGCGGTTCTCTGAAATGAAGGGGTTAAATACCTCGGGAGAACTGCCAGCCGGCGTCCTAAGCGAGGAGGAGGAGGACGATGAAGTCGTGGCTGGAGTCTCTCGTGCTGGAACAAGCCGGGAGAAAGAGTCGCAGAGCCAGCAAGGAAGCGGCCTCCCGGCACGGCAGAGGACTCCGACAACCCATGCTGGAGTGTCAGCGGAGGAAGAGGAGGAGTGCGGTCTGTTGAGGGAGATCAGAGAGCTGGAGTCTCCTGTGGACCTGACCACATTCTCCTTCGGGGAGGACGAGCCAGCGGAGGAGACCAAAAAGAGGAGGAAGAAAAAAAAGATGACACAGGAGGTGGTGAGTTACAAATATGTACCAATGTCTGATGTTACACCTACCACCTCCTGTGTAAACCCCACCAAACCTAAAAGCACGGGCTCTGCAGTGGGTCCGGGGCATAGGCAAGGTGGGGAGAGGAGGAGGACGTCCGGCAATGCTGCCGTCTGTGCGGGGAACAGTGCAGGGGGTGAGGCTGTGGAGGTACTCACGGCGCCGGACATAGGGGACCCCGTGGAGTTTCCCTCCCTGCCTGCTGCGGCTAAGCCAGTTATCACCGGGGCCGAGGAGAGCGGGGGGGATGTCCACGCCGTTGCGAAAGGGGGACGGTGTGGGCAGACTCCATCCCTGCTCACTGCAGCTGAGCCGGCCGACGCCGGGGCTGTGGGGGGCAGGGCCGAGGAGCATGGTGCGGCGAAAGGGGGGCGCACTGTTGTGAGAGGGGCGCAGTGCGCCTCAACAGAGGAAAGGAGGCGCGCAGCTGAGACAGAGCCACGGGAAAAAAAAAAAAATACACAGAAAAAGCAGGGAACATCATCAGCAAGGAACACTGTGCGCTCTGCTGTGACGGGGGGACAGCATGCCCCAAAATGTGATACTAGCACCCCGAAGTCTGTGGCTACAGGGCAGGCAGCCCAGAACAATAAGGGGCACAGTGCTCCAAAAGAACTGCACAATGTCAGCACTGAGCTAATTAAAACGGGTGTGGTGCTGCACCGCTCCCCCGACCCAGCAGGTGTGAGTGCAGAGATTGCAGACACAAGGGAGGAGGGAATGGAGGTGACTGTGGAAGGTGCAGAGAACAGTGGTAATGGGGTGAATGATGGGAGTAGTAGTGGAGTGAATAATGGGAGTTGTGGTGCCGCAAATGATGGGAGTATTGGTGGAGTGAATGAGGAGAGCAGCACTGGTGTTGGTGGAGGGGAAGTAGGTAGTGGTCCCACTGCCCCCCCAGTGGTGGCGAGGGCTTCAGCCCCTAGCTATTCGGGAGCTGTCACTGCTGGGGGTAGTAGTGCGCCCTTGTCTGGTGGCCCCGAGGATGGTGACTTGCAGCAGCGCTTCCTGGACGACCTGAAGAAAGGGGAGAGTTCCATCAATGTAGAGGGGAGGGAGGTTGATCTGTCTTTCTGGATAGAGAGACATGGTCTTTCCGCCTTCCGAGATAGAGGGGCAGAGACTGTCTGGTCTCTGCCGACACCGGGGCAGAGGAGTAACCGTAGGAACGTGGCCCGTCTCCAGTGGGTAAGCAAGGATGCCTGTCCTGATCGGTCAAAGGTTGCTGAGCTCCTGCTGGGGATGGGCTTCGCGGCATACGACATCTTTGCCTTGATCCATCCCTATGGGACCTCCTACTTCGATGTCAGCTTCGTGAGACCGGAGGGCCTTGAGCTTTTTTGGTCTCGCCATGAGCTGGCTCGTGGTCGCCCCGAATGGCAAGGTTTTGTCCCTGTCGCAATATCCCGCCAGAACTCGGTCAGGAAGGTGACCGTTTTGACCAGTAACGAGTCACTTTCCTGCATGGACATCTCCACCTGGATTGGTCGATATGGCGACATCGTCGGCATTCCTGAGAAGACCCGCGACGACCATGGTATCTGGTCAGGGGCCTGGACCTTCATGGTGAAATTGAAGGTTTCAGGAAACACTGTTACCCATATACCTTCCTCTACATTTTTGGGGAGGGACAGGATCCTGATTTTCTACCAGGGGCAGCCTAAGGTCTGTCACAGGTGCGGCAGCCCCACACACTTCAGTGCGCAGTGTACCACCCAAAAATGCGCACTGTGTGGGGACCTTGGCCATCTCGCTGCTACCTGTGGCAGGATTAGGTGTAACTTGTGTGGTGACCTCGGTCATCCATTCAGTCGCTGTCCGCGTTCCTTTGCCAATGCGGTCCTGAAAGCGGCGAGTGCGGGACAGGCGAAAGCCGGGACTAATCTTGCCGGTGAAGGGACCAGTAGGGGCGGAGGAGGCAGGGAACCGGTGAGGAGCAAGCTGCCGCCATCCAACATCAGGCGGCAGGAGCAACGCCATGGGAACAGGGGGCAGGGAGTAATGACCCTAAACCCTGACCCAGGTACTTCACTTGCAGCTGAGGATCCTAAAGACAGTGAATTGAGTGAGGAAGTCAGGAGACTTGAAAGGGAGGAGCAGGCGGACGCCATGTCCTCCCAGGAACCCTCATCCGGTGACAGTCTGGATGAGGGAGAGGGGGAATGGTCACAACAAAGGAAAAAGGGTAACCGGAAAACAACCAAGGGTAGGAGTGGGTCCGGGTCTCGAGCCTCCGCTCTGGAGTGCGACCCCTCTGATTCTCTAGCCCTGATCCAGGTGCCATTGGAAGGTCCAGCCGCCCCCCCTCTGGTGGATCTCTCCAACCGGTTCGGGGCCCTCCAGGACTCCCCTGCAGAGGGGGAGGACGGGAGCCCGGAGCCGGAGGTTGCGGACAAGGATGTTGGGGCTCAGGGGGTCGCTGAGTCTTCTTCTCAGGGAGCAATTAAAGGGCCCTCTGGGGGGGGGACTACCTCGGGACCACCAGACAAGGGCCAGAGTGTATGTAAGGAGAGAATGGATGAGTCTGTGTGTCTTAAGCGCACTAAAAGCTCATCATTGTCTGAGGAAGAGGGTGAAGCTGTTGGGGGTGGGAAGAAAAAGGCTATCTAATCCAATCAATCATGATGGCGGCACCCACACCGTTGACGCTGGCAACCATTAATGTTGCCAGCATAAAGTCAGAAGCGGCAAGGTTCACGGCCTTTCATTTTCTCGGCCAACTTGATGCCGACATTTTGTTTTTGCAGGAGACCAGGTTGACTGACCTATCAACCATGCATAAAGCAAGGAGGGAGTGGAGGCATGGGCCCTCCTACTGGTCTCTTGCGGCCGAGCCGTATAGCGGGGTGGCGGTCCTTTTTAAGACCGCAGCGGTTGAATGCAGACGATTAATTGAATTAGAAATGGGGAGATGCTTGATCCTAGATGTCTCCATGGGGGGACAGGAGCTTCGGCTCATTAACATCTACGGTCCCCAATCCAAGTGGGACCGCAAATGTCTCTTCTTGAAGATCAAACCTTTCTTATTTTCAAGTCGGCAGGTGGTCTTTGGAGGGGATTTCAACAACGTCACGAGACCCTGTGATAGAGGAGGTTCTGGGGACCGGCTGACTTATGATTGCGTCGCGCTAAACAGGATAGTAAGTGAGGCACGCCTAGTGGATGTCCACATCCGGCACAACACAGGCAGCACGGGATTCACCTTTTTTAGAGGTAGTCAGTGCAGGTCTAGGATAGATAGGTTTTATTTGAAGGAGGAAGCCGTCTCCTCGCCGTTGTCGGTTGTGGAGGTGGAGTTCTCCGACCACTGTTTGATTATGTTTTCTCTGAACGTTACAGAGACTCCTAGGATGGGAAGAGGTTATTGGAAGCTGAATTCATCACTCCTTGAGGAAGAAGCTGTAAGACAGTCTTTTGAGGATTTTCTTCAGAGCCAGGTACCGCTGCTGGGCCTAAGTAACACTAAGTCAGAGTGGTGGGAGATGTTCAAACATCGGGTGGCGAAATTCTTCCGGCAACTCTCGAACCTCAGAAGCCTGAACAGGGATCGCCTGTATCAGAGCCTGAGGAGGAGACTCGAGCATCTTGTCTCGACTGGAGGTAGCCGCGAGGAGATCTCCGGTGTGAAGTCCTTGCTGAAGAGGTGTCAGTACGATAGGCACGCATCTTTGGTTTTTGAGAGGGACTACGGGAAGTACTACTCGCCCGACCCTTACAGAAGCTGCAAGATGTCAGTGAATAGTAAGATAGTGACGGGGCTGATGGACAGTACGGGATCCCTGAAGAGGTCCAGATCAGGGATCTTGGAGGTCGTCAGTTCATACTACTCACACCTTTTGGGAAGGAGGGAACTGGATCGTGACAGGATGTCGGCTTTCCTGGCTGAAGCTGTTCCGGAGCCAGGGGCTGACCTCTCGCTGGACGTTTTGGCAGAAGAGATCAAAGAAGAGGAAGTGAGACTGGCGATCGATGGGCTCAGGCCCAAAAAATCACCAGGTCCGGATGGCTTAACATCCGAGTTCTTTAGGACCTTTAGGGACTCCTTGGTCCCCCTCTTGACTCAGGTGTTTAATGAGTGTCTCTCCTCGGGCACCCTGCCGAGATCATTAAGGAGGTCAGCTTTGATCATTTTGTCAAAGGGTAAGGATCCGTCACGCATTGAGAATTGGCGTCCCATAGCACTTCTCAATGTGGACAGGAAGGTTTTGGCTAAGATACTTTTCAACAGGCTGGTGAAGTTTGCGCCGCGGCTCCTTTCAGAGGCTCAGAACTGTTGCGTTCCTGGCCGTAGCACTTTCAGTGCTGTTCTGGGTGTCCGAGAGGCCGTGGAGCAAGGCAGGGCGGGCCTTTGGAAGGGGTTCCTGCTGACCCTGGATCAGGCAAAGGCTTTTGACCGGGTTGACCACGAGTACCTCTGGTCCACTCTTTTGAGGTACGGTCTGCCTGGGGGGTTTGTGGACTGGCTTAAGACCTTATACGCTGGGGCTGAGACTTTCCCTCTGGTAAATGGGTGGATTGGACAACCTTTCGGGGTAGGATCTGGTGTCCGTCAGGGCTGCCCTCTTAGCCCATTGCTGTACGCGTTTGCGATCGATCCCTTCCTCAGAAGGATCGAGTGTGGACCGTTGGCGGGGGTGGGGATGGGCGGGGTGGCGCCAGAGGCTATCCTGAGGGTAGTGGCCTACGCGGACGATGTCACCGTTTTTGTTTCTTCGCGAGAGGAGGCGATGGTGGTGATGTCAGAAGTGGAGAGCTACTCGGAGGCTTCCGGGTCCAAGGTCAACCAGGACAAGTGTGAGAGTCTCTGGCTGGGAGGCGGGGATCCCGGGTTTGATCTTCCGGACACCCTCCCCGAACCCCAAGAACACGCCAAAGTCCTAGGCATCGAATTTGGCCAGGGTGATTACCCCACGAAAAACTGGGAAGGCAGAATCAAAGGTGTCGCTCAAAAAGTGGACCAATGGAAGGGTTGGTCTTTGACCCTGAGGGAAAGGGTTGGCCTGTGCAAAGCTTTCCTGCTCCCCTTACTAATCTACCTGGGCAGCGTCTGTGTCTTGCCAGAGCCTCTCTGGACTCGGGTCTACAGTCTGTTCTTTCAGATGTTATGGGGGAATAGACTGAACCTAGTCAAGAGGGAGGTCACTTACCGCACGAGGAGACTAGGGGGGTTGAATATGGTGAACCCCGTGGTGTTCCTAGTGAACACCTTTTTGAAGGTCAACGTGGCAAACCTCTTGAAAGAGAGGGCTCCTCCGTGGGTATTCTCCTGCAAGGGAATGTTTCAGCCTTTCTTCCAGGAATGGGAGACAGGGGGAAGATTGAAGGATCTTCGCACACCGCATGGGCATCTCCCGGCTTATGTTACCCCGGTTCTGAAGATGATGCGCCGGTGGGGTCTGGGAATGTGGGAAGTGAGGTCCCTCCCGAGGAAACTCCTCGACATGCGGGTCTTGCTTTCGCATTTTCAGAGTCCATTGGTCCTCAAGGACTGCCCAAGTCGGGATCTAGAGGTTGGGTTGAGTTTGTTAAATTCTAATAGGATCCCCAAGAAGTACTGGGACTTGACTTGGCGCTGCTTCCAAGGTAAGTTGTATGTGAGGGACAATCTGAAGTACAGGAGCTCCGAGGACAGGAATTGCCCCCGTGAGGCTTGTGCTAACATGCTGGAAAGCATGGAGCACTTCCTGCTTCATTGTCCCTTTAATACAGAGGTGTACAACAGGGTGGGAGCTTCCATTGGTTGGCCGCGGCTGGCTACTCTGTCCTATGCCGAGTGGGCCTATGGAGCGTTTGGAGACCTCGGGAGAAGGGACAGAGTCACTTTATTTATAGTCAGCGCAGTGGTCAGGTACTTCACGTGGAACGCACGAGTTTTAGTTTCGACGCAGAGTAAAATCCTCCGTGTAGACGAAGTTTATAGCAGCATCCTAGGTGCCCTGGTGAAGGTCCGTTCTCTGGAGTATGAAAGACTGGGTGCCCGGAGGGCGGCCCATCTCTGGAGGGGTTTCTCCTTCGGGGTGCCTTAGTCCGTTAGTACTCCTATATCCTGGTGGTGGGCTGATGCCTTTTCACTCTAGAGTTTTGTTTTGAATATCAGTCTCCTGGATAGAAGGTTTGCAAGCATCGAACTTGAGCCTTAAGTGGTGAGTACGTAGGTTATGTTCTGTAACGTTGGTTTATGTATATATTGTATATAGTGTATTGTATATATTGTGTATAATAGAGGGTCTTAGTTAGGTTGGGTGGGGGGATTGGGGGGATGGGGGGTTTTCAACAGCGGTGATAAGAGACTGATCTGGCCTGGTCCAGGCCCCGCCTGGGGAAAAACTTTGGGGCCTGATCCTAGCTCGGAGAAATCCTGAACTTTGTGGCCAGAGCTGGATCAGGGGTGGTGGGATAGTTAGAGTAGATGTGTGTTTTATATATAGTGTTAAAAAAAAAAAAAAAAATCCCAAAAAAAGGAAAAAATAAAAAAAAAAAATAAATAAAAGGAAAAAAAAGGAAAAAATATATAAATATTGTTAATTTTCTATACTATGTTTGTAATTAGGTTTGTCGTAAGTGTGAATGTGGCGGTGTAAGGGGGAGGCTGTGAGGTAAGGCAGTGGGACCAGAGGGTATTAGGTGTGTCTTGTACAATATTCGGACTGGTGTCATATGTTTATATTGTATATAGTGTATATAGTATTGTATATAGGACGGTGTTAATGTAGTTCAGGGTTGTATATAATAGTGTGAATGGAGCTGGGTCGGGGGTTTTACATGATTTTATTTATTTATTATTTTAAGGGGGTGCTGGTGTAATTATTGTAATTTTGTTCCTTTTTTTTTTTTTTTTTTTTTTTTTAGTTTTTAATTTCTTGTTTCTTTAATTTAATTTTCTTTTCCCGTTTTGTAGGTCGAGAATTTCCCTTATTGTTTCCATTTCTTGTTTATTTCTTTGTGTTTGTGTCTGATTTTGTCATATTGTTTCTGATTGGAGTTTTTGTTCTATGTTTGTTCTGTTGTGTTTTATTTGTAACGTCGTGAAGGATTTTATAATAATAAAAAAGACCTACAATCTATTACTCCCAGTTATCAGCCATTACTGGGGGAGGAGACTGTAGGACAGAAGACTACAATCTATTACTCCCTGTTATCAGCCATTACTGGGGGAGGAGACTGTAGGACAGTAGACTACAATCTATTACTCCCAGTTATCAGTCATTACTGGGGGAGGAGACTGTAGGACAGGAGACTACAATCTATTACTCCCCGTTATCAGCCATTACTGGGGGAGGAGACTGTAGGACAGGAGACTACAATCTATTACTCCCCGTTATCAGCCATTACTGGGGGAGGAGACTGTAGGACAGGAGACTACAATCTATTACTCCCCTTTATCAGCCATTACCGGGGGAGGAGACTGTAGGACAGGTGCCCACAATCAGTCACACCCTGCTGAGAGCAGCACCTGTCTTGTGAGCTCCAGGACTTCCAGGAGGCCCAGAGTCTGCCTCTCTTCTCCCCAGGGAGAGGCAGGCTTCCTGGGAGCCAGGCATGGCTTCCCAGGCTTCTGTTCCCCGGTCTGTGCCGGCGGGGGACAGAGAGCAGCAGCAACCGGCCCAGGAGGGCGTGAGGAGATCTGGTCGGATGAGAAAGACCGTACCCACCTACTCCAACCCCGAGACGGCTCATCGTCCGCCCAGAGAGGGAGACAGGGGCACCCCAGGCCCCAGGAAGAAGAGCCCAGCAACATCATGGGGCGAGATGACCTCCAGCGAGTCCACGAGCTCCTTCTCCTCCCGAGTGGTCGCCATGTTGCGAGAGTACGAGGACGCCGGCAAAGCACTGACCGGGCTGAAGGAGCAGCTGCGGGAGGCATGGATCCTGAACACCCGTGCCTCTAACAAGGAAAGACCCGCGACCTCCCAGAGGTTTAAAGCCCTCAGAGATGAGGTGGTCCGGTTAGTGCTCCTCCGGGAGGGGATTGAGAAAAGTGCAGGTCCCTTCCTGGAGAGGTTTAAGAACCAGCGGCGGTTCTCTGAAATGAAGGGGTTAAATACCTCGGGAGAACTGCCAGCCGGCGTCCTAAGCGAGGAGGAGGAGGACGATGATGAAGTCGTGGCTGGAGTCTCTTGTGCTGGAACAAGCCGGGAGAAAGAGTCGCAGAGCCAGCAAAGAAGCGGCCTCCCGGCACGGCAGAGGACTCCGACAACCCATGCTGGAGTGTCAGCGGAGGAAGAGGAGGAGTGTGGTCTGTTGAGAGAGATCAGAGAGCTGGAGTCTCCTGTGGACCTGACCAGATTCTCCTTTGGGGAGGACGAGCCAGCGGAGGAGACCAAAAAGAGGAGGAAGACCAAGAAGGCGAGACAGGAGGTGGTGAGTTACAAATATGTACCAATGTCTGATGTTACACCTACCACCTCCTGTGTAAACCCCACCAAACCTAAAAGCACGGGCTCTGCAGTGGGTCTGGGGCATAGGCAAGGTGGGGAGAGGAGGAGGACGTCCGGCAATGCTGCCGTCTGTGCGGGGAACAGTGCAGGGGGTGAGGCTGTGGAGGTACTCACGGCGCCGGACATAGGGGACCCCGTGGAGTTTCCCTCCCTGCCTGCTGCGGCCAAGCCGGTTATCACCGGGGCCGAGGAGAGCGGGGGGGATGTCCACGCCGTTGCGAAAGGGGGACGGTGTGGGCAGACTCCATCCCTGCTCACTGCAGCTGAGCCGGCCGACGCCGGGGCTGTGGGGGGCAGGGCCGAGGAGCATGGTGCGGCGAAAGGGGGGCGCACTGTTGTGAGAGGGGCGCAGTGCGCCTCAACAGAGGAAAGGAGGCGCGCAGCTGAGACAGAGCCACGGGAAAAAAAAAAAAATACACAGCAAAAGCAGGGAACATCATCAGCAAGGAACACTGTGCGCTCTGCTGTGACGGGGGGACAGCATGCCCCAAAAAATGATACCAGCACCCCGAAGTCTGTGGCTACAGGGCAGGCAGCCCAGGACAATAAGGGGCACAGTGCTCCAAAAGAACTGCACAATGTCAGCACTGAGCTAATTAAAACGGGTGTGGTGCTGCACCGCTCCCCCGACCCAGCAGGTGTGAGTGCAGAGATTGCAGACACAAGGGAGGAGGGAATGGAGGTGACTGTGGAAGGTGCAGAGAACAGTGGTAATGGGGTGAATGATGGGAGTAGTGGTGGAGTGAATAATGGGAGTTGTGGTGCCGCAAACGTTGGGAGTATTGGTGGAGTGAATGATGGGACAGGTGGTGGAGTGAATGATAGGAGATGTGGTGCTGCAAACGTTGGGAGTATTGGTGGAGTGAATGGTGGGAATAGTGGTGGAGTGAATGATGGGAGTTGTGGTGCCGCAAATGATGGGAGTATTGGTGGAGTGAATGAGGAGAGCAGCACTGGTGTTGGTGGAGGGGAAGTAGGTAGTGGTCCCACTGCCCCCCCAGTGGTGGCGAGGGCTTCAGCCCCTAGCTATTCGGGAGCTGTCACTGCTGGGGGTAGTAGTGCGCCCTTGTCTGGTGGCCCCGAGGATGGTGACTTGCAGCAGCGCTTCCTGGACGCCCTGAAGAAAGGGGAGAGTTCCATCAATGTAGAGGGGAGGGAGGTTGATCTGTCTTTCTGGATAGAGAGACACGGTCTTTCCGCCTTCCGAGATAGAGGGGCAGAGACTGTCTGGTCTCTGCCGACACCGGGGCAGAGGAGTAACCGTAGGAACGTGGCCCGTCTCCAGTGGGTAAGCAAGGATGCCTGTCCTGATCGGTCAAAGGTTGCTGAGCTCCTGCTGGGGATGGGCTTCGCGGCATACGACATCTTTGCCTTGATCCATCCCTATGGGACCTCCTACTTCGATGTCAGCTTCGTGAGACCGGAGGGCCTTGAGCTTTTTTGGTCTCGCCATGAGCTGGCTCGTGGTCGCCCCGAATGGCAAGGTTTTGTCTCTGTCGCAATATCCCGCCAGAACTCGGTCAGGAAGGTGACCGTTTTGACCAGTAACGAGTCACTTTCCTGCATGGACATCTCCACCTGGATTGGTCGATATGGCGACATCGTCGGCATTCCTGAGAAGACCCGCGACGACCATGGTATCTGGTCAGGGGCCTGGACCTTCATGGTGAAATTGAAGGTTTCAGGAAACACTGTTACCCATATACCTTCCTCTACATTTTTGGGGAGGGACAGGATCCTGATTTTCTACCAGGGGCAGCCTAAGGTCTGTCACAGGTGCGGCAGCCCCACACACTTCAGTGCGCAGTGTACCACCCAAAAATGCGCACTGTGTGGGGACCTTGGCCATCTCGCTGCTACCTGTGGCAGGATTAGGTGTAACTTGTGTGGTGACCTCGGTCATCCATTCAGTCGCTGTCCGCGTTCCTTTGCCAATGCGGTCCTGAAAGCGGCGAGTGCGGGACAGGCGAAAGCCGGGACTAATCTTGCCGGTGAAGGGACCAGTAGGGGCGGAGGAGGCAGGGAACCGGTGAGGAGCAAGCTGCCGCCATCCAACATCAGGCGGCAGGAGCAACGCCATGGGAACAGGGGGCAGGGAGTAATGACCCTAAACCCTGACCCAGGTACTTCACTTGCAGCTGAGGATCCTAAAGACAGTGAATTGAGTGAGGAAGTCAGGAGACTTGAAAGGGAGGAGCAGGCGGACGCCATGTCCTCCCAGGAACCCTCATCCGGTGACAGTCTGGATGAGGGAGAGGGGGAATGGTCACAACAAAGGAAAAAGGGTAACCGGAAAACAACCAAGGGTAGGAGTGGGTCCGGGTCTCGAGCCTCCGCTCTGGAGTGCGACCCCTCTGATTCTCTAGCCCTGATCCAGGTGCCATTGGAAGGTCCAGCCGCCCCCCCTCTGGTGGATCTCTCCAACCGGTTCGGGGCCCTCCAGGACTCCCCTGCAGAGGGGGAGGACAGGGGCCCGGAGCCGGAGGTTGCGGACAGGGATGTTGGGGCTCAGGGGGTCGCTGAGTCTTCTTCTCAGGGAGCAATTAAAGGGCCCTCTGGGGGGGGGACTACCTCGGGACCACCAGACAAGGGCCAGAGTGTATGTAAGGAGAGAATGGATGAGTCTGTGTGTCTTAAGCGCACTAAAAGCTCATCATTGTCTGAGGAAGAGGGTGAAGCTGTTGGGGGTGGAAAGAAAAAGGCTATCTAATCCAATCAATCATGATGGCGGCACCCACACTGTTGACGCTGGCAACCATTAATGTTGCCAGCATAAAGTCAGAAGCGGCAAGGTTCACGGCCTTTCATTTTCTCGGCCAACTTGATGCCGACATTTTGTTTTTGCAGGAGACCAGGTTGACTGACCTATCAACCATGCATAAAGCAAGGAGGGAGTGGAGGCATGGGCCCTCCTACTGGTCTCTTGCGGCCGAGCCGTATAGCGGGGTGGCGGTCCTTTTTAAGACCGCAGCGGTTGAATGCAGACGATTAATTGAATTAGAAATGGGGAGATGCTTGATCCTAGATGTCTCCATGGGGGGACAGGAGCTTCGGCTCATTAACATCTACGGTCCCCAATCCAAGTGGGACCGCAAATGTCTCTTCTTGAAGATCAAACCTTTCTTATTTTCAAGTCGGCAGGTGGTCTTTGGAGGGGATTTCAACAACGTCACGAGACCCTGTGATAGAGGAGGTTCTGGGGACCGGCTGACTTATGATTGCGTCGCGCTAAACAGGATAGTAAGTGAGGCACGCCTAGTGGATGTCCACATCCGGCACAACACAGGCAGCACGGGATTCACCTTTTTTAGAGGTAGTCAGTGCAGGTCTAGGATAGATAGGTTTTATTTGAAGGAGGAAGCCGTCTCCTCGCCGTTGTCGGTTGTGGAGGTGGAGTTCTCCGACCACTGTTTGATTATGTTTTCTCTGAACGTTACAGAGACTCCTAGGATGGGAAGAGGTTATTGGAAGCTGAATTCATCACTCCTTGAGGAAGAAGCTGTAAGACGGTCTTTTGAGGATTTTCTTCAGAGCCAGGTACCGCTGCTGGGCCTAAGTAACACTAAGTCAGAGTGGTGGGAGATGTTCAAACATCGGGTGGCGAAATTCTTCCGGCAACTCTCGAACCTCAGAAGCCTGAACAGGGATCGCCTGTATCAGAGCCTGAGGAGGAGACTCGAGCATCTTGTCTGGACTGGAGGTAGCCGCGAGGAGATCTCCGGTGTGAAGTCCTTGCTGAAGAGGTGTCAGTACGATAGGCACGCATCTTTGGTTTTTGAGAGGGACTACGGGAAGTACTACTCGCCCGACCCTTACAGAAGCTGCAAGATGTCAGTGAATAGTAAGATAGTGACGGGGCTGATGGACAGTACGGGATCCCTGAAGAGGTCCAGATCAGGGATCTTGGAGGTCGTCAGTTCATACTACTCACACCTTTTGGGAAGGAGGGAACTGGATCGTGACAGGATGTCGGCTTTCCTGGCTGAAGCTGTTCCGGAGCCAGGGGCTGACCTCTCGCTGGACGTTTTGGCAGAAGAGATCAAAGAAGAGGAAGTGAGACTGGCGATCGATGGGCTCAGGCCCAAAAAATCACCAGGTCCGGATGGCTTAACATCCGAGTTCTTTAGGACCTTTAGGGACTCCTTGGTCCCCCTCTTGACTCAGGTGTTTAATGAGTGTCTCTCCTCGGGCACCCTGCCGAGATCATTAAGGAGGTCAGCTTTGATCATTTTGTCAAAGGGTAAGGATCCATCACGCATTGAGAATTGGCGTCCCATAGCACTTCTCAATGTGGACAGGAAGGTTTTGGCTAAGATACTTTTCAACAGGCTGGTGAAGTTTGCGCCGCGGCTCCTTTCAGAGGCTCAGAACTGTTGCGTTCCTGGCCGTAGCACTTTCAGTGCTGTTCTGGGTGTCCGAGAGGCCGTGGAGCAAGGCAGGGCGGGCGTTTGGAAGGGGTTCCTGCTGACCCTGGATCAGGCAAAGGCTTTTGACCGGGTTGACCACGAGTACCTCTGGTCCACTCTTTTGAGGTACGGTCTGCCTGGGGGGTTTGTGGACTGGCTTAAGACCTTATACGCTGGGGCTGAGACTTTCCCTCTGGTAAATGGGTGGATTGGACAACCTTTCGGGGTAGGATCTGGTGTCCGTCAGGGCTGCCCTCTTAGCCCATTGCTGTACGCGTTTGCGATCGATCCCTTCCTCAGAAGGATCGAGTGTGGACCATTGGCGGGGGTGGGGATGGGCGGGGTGGTGCCAGAGGCTATCCTGAGGGTAGTGGCCTACGCGGACGATGTCACCGTTTTTGTTTCTTCGCGAGAGGAGGCGATGGTGGTGATGTCAGAAGTGGAGAGCTACTCGGAGGCTTCCGGGTCCAAGGTCAACCAGGACAAGTGTGAGAGTCTCTGGCTGGGAGGCGGGGATCCCGGGTTTGATCTTCCGGACACCCTCCCCGAACCCCAAGAACACGCCAAAGTCCTAGGCATCGAATTTGGCCAGGGTGATTACCCCACGAAAAACTGGGAAGGCAGAATCAAAGGTGTCGCTCAAAAAGTGGACCAATGGAAGGGTTGGTCTTTGACCCTGAGGGAAAGGGTTGGCCTGTGCAAAGCTTTCCTGCTCCCCTTACTAATCTACCTGGGCAGCGTCTGTGTCTTGCCAGAGCCTCTCTGGACTCGGGTCTACAGTCTGTTCTTTCAGATGTTATGGGGGAATAGACTGAACCTAGTCAAGAGGGAGGTCACTTACCGCACGAGGAGACTAGGGGGGTTGAATATGGTGAACCCCGTGGTGTTCCTAGTGAACACCTTTTTGAAGGTCAACGTGGCAAACCTCTGGAAAGAGAGGGCTCCTCCGTGGGTATTCTCCTGCAAGGGATGGTTTCAGCCTTTCTTCCAGGAATGGGAGACAGGGGGAAGATTGAAGGATCTTCGCACACCGCATGGGCATCTCCCGGCTTATGTTACCCCAGTTCTGAAGATGATGCGCCGGTGGGGTCTGGGAATGTGGGAGGTGAGGTCCCTCCCGAGGAAACTCCTCGACATGCGGGTCTTGCTTTCGCATTTTCAGAGTCCATTGGTCCTCAAGGACTGCCCAAGTCGGGATCTAGAGGTTGGGTTGAGTTTGTTAAATTCTAATAGGATCCCCAAGAAGTACTGGGACTTGACTTGGCGCTGCTTCCAAGGTAAGTTGTATGTGAGGGACAATCTGAAGTACAGGAGCTCCGAGGACAGGAATTGCCCCCGTGAGGCTTGTGCTAACATGCTGGAAAGCATGGAGCACTTCCTGCTTCATTGTCCCTTTAATACAGAGGTGTACAACAGGGTGGGAGCTTCCATTGGTTGGCCGCGGCTGGCTACTCTGTCCTATGCCGAGTGGGCCTATGGAGCGTTCGGAGACCTCGGGAGAAGGGACAGAGTCACTTTATTTATAGTCAGCGCAGTGGTCAGGTACTTCACGTGGAACGCACGAGTTTTAGTTTCGACGCAGAGTAAAATCCTCCGTGTAGACGAAGTTTATAGCAGCATCCTAGGTGCCCTGGTGAAGGTCCATTCTCTGGAGTATGAAAGACTGGGTGCCCGGAGGGCGGCCCATCTCTGGAGGGGTTTCTCCTTCGGGGTGCCTTAGTCCGTTAGTACTCCTATATCCTGGTGGTGGGCTGATGCCTTTTCACTCTAGAGTTTTGTTTTGAATTTCAGTCTCCTGATTAGAAGGTTTGCAAGCATCGAACTTGAGCCTTAAGTGGTGAGTACGTAGGTTATGTTCTGTAATGTTGGTTTATGTATATATTGTATATAGTGTATTGTATATATTGTGTATAATAGAGGGTCTTAGTTAGGTTGGGTGGGGGGATGGGGGGTTTTCAACAGCGGTGATAAGAGACTGATCTGGCCTGGTCCAGGCCCCGCCTGGGGAAAAACTTTGGGGCCTGATCCTAGCTCGGAGAAATCCTGAACTTTGTGGCCAGAGCTGGATCAGGGGTGGTGGGATAGTTAGAGTAGATGTGTGTTTTATATATAGTGTTAAAAAAAAAAAAAAAAATCCCAAAAAAAGGAAAAAATAAAAAAAAAAAAAATAAATAAATAAAAGGAAAAAAAAGGAAAAAATATATAAATATTGTTAATTTTCTATACTATGTTTGTAATTAGGTTTGTCGTAAGTGTGAATGTGGCGGTGTAAGGGGGAGGCTGTGAGGTAAGGCAGTGGGACCAGAGGGTATTAGGTGTGTCTTGTACAATATTTGGACTGGTGTCATATGTTTATATTGTATATAGTGTATATAGTATTGTATATAGGACGGTGTTAATGTAGTTCAGGGTTGTATATAATAGTGTGAATCGAGCTGGGTCGGGGGTTTTACATGATTTTATTTATTTATTATTTTAAGGGGGTGCTGGTGTAATTATTGTAATTTTGTTCCTTTTTTTTTTTTTTTAGTTTTTAATTTCTTGTTTCTTTAATTTAATTTTCTTTTCCCGTTTTGTAGGTCGAGAATTTCCCTTATTGTTTCCATTTCTTGTTTATTTCTTTGTGTTTGTGTCTGATTTTGTCATATTGTTTCTGATTGGAGTTTTTGTTCTATGTTTGTTCTGTTGTGTTTTATTTTGTAACGTCGTGAAGGATTTTATAATAATAAAAAAGACCTACAATCTATTACTCCCTGTTATCAGCCATTACTAGAGGAGGAGACTGTAGGACAGGAGACTACAATCTATTACTCCCAGTTATCAGCCATTACTGGGGGAGGAGACTGTAGGACAGGAGACTACAATCTATTACTCCCTGTTATCAGCCATTACTGGGGGAGGAGACTGTAGGACAGAAGACTACAATCTATTACTCCCTGTTATCAGCCATTACTGGGGGAGGAGACTGTAGGACAGGAGACTACAATCTATTACTCCCAGTTATCAGCCATTACTGGGGGAGGAGACTGTAGGACAGGAGACTACAATCTATTACTCCCAGTTATCAGCCATTACTGGGGGAGGAGACTGTAGGACAGTAGACTACAATCTATTACTCCCAGTTATCAGTCATTACTGGGGGAGGAGACTGTAGGACAGGAGACTACAATCTATTACTCCCCGTTATCAACCATTACTGGGGGAGGAGACTGTAGGACAGGAGACTACAATCTATTACTCCCTGTTATCAGCCATTACTGGGGAGGAGACTGTAGGACAGTAGACTACAATCTATTACTCCCCGTTATCAGTCATTACTGGGGGAGGAGACTGTAGGACAGGAGACTACAATCTATTACTCCCTGTTATCAGCCATTACTGGGGAGGAGACTGTAGGACAGGAGACTACAATCTATTACTCCCTGTTATCAGCCATTACTGGGGAGGAGACTGTAGGACAGAAGACTACAATCTATTACTCCCAGTTATCAGCCATTACTGGGGGAGGAGACTGTAGGACAGGAGACTACAATCTATTACTCCCTGTTATCAGCCATTACTGGGGAGGAGACTGTAGGACAGGAGACTACAATCTATTACTCCCTGTTATCAGCCATTACTGGGGAGGAGACTGTAGGACAGAAGACTACAATCTATTACTCCCTGTTATCAGCCATTACTGGGGGAGGAGACTGTAGGACAGGAGACTACAATCTATTACTCCCAGTTATCAGCCATTACTGGGGGAGGAGACTGTAGGACAGTAGACTACAATCTATTACTCCCTGTTATCAGCCATTACTGGGGGAGGAGACTGTAGGACAGGAGACTACAATCTATTACTCCCAGTTATCAGCCATTACTGGGGGAGGAGACTGTAGGACAGGAGACTACAATCTATTACTCCCCGTTATCAGCCATTACTGGGGGAGGAGACTGTAGGACAGGAGACTACAATCTATTACTCCCTGTTATCAGCCATTACTGGGGAGGAGACTGTAGGACAGGAGACTACAATCTATTACTCCCAGTTATCAGTCATTACTGGGGGAGGAGACTGTAGGACAGGAGACTACAATCTATTACTCCCCGTTATCAACCATTACTGGAGAGGAGACTGTAGGACAGGAGACTACAATCTATTACTCCCCGTTATCAGCCATTACTGGGGGAGGAGACTGTAGGACAGGAGACTACAATCTATTACTCCCTGTTATCAGCCATTACTGGGGGAGGAGACTGTAGGACAGGAGACTACAATCTATTACTCCCTGTTATCAGCCATTACTGGGGGAGGAGACTGTAGGACAGGAGACTACAATCTATTACTCCCCGTTATCAGCCATTACTGGGGGAGGAGACTGTAGGACAGGAGACTACAATCTATTACTCCCCGTTATCAGCCGTTACTGGGGAGGAGACTGTAGGACAGGAGACTACAATCTATTACTCCCCGTTATCAGCCATTCCTTGCTGCACTGTGGTGTGGATGGTCGGCGCTCAGGCAGTTCTCCTTCCTGTAGTTGCAGGGCTATGGTGACCCGCTTTCTGTCACCCCACTGATTACATGACCCATTTCTTGGAGCCATTCTGTGTTTCCTTCTTTCGCTGCATCATCTAAATTGTATGGGATTTCTGAGATTAAATCCTCATAAAGGAGATTAATTCGAGATTATAGAGAGGGTCCCGGACCTTGCAGGAGTATAACGCTCCCCTCAGCCTCAAACTGTATGGCGGACTCTCTGGAGAGTTGTGTCCACTGATCTGGGATCACTGATGTGTATATCTTTGCACTAAAGAGGCCTTCATTACCGGAGATGTGGGCAGCGGTGCGGACATCGTGCGCTATATGGCATCTGTGGGGGAGGGGAATCCTTGTATAAGGGAATGAGGTCTCTCCCGACTGTCGGCTGCCGTCATCGCGTACAGGATGTGAAGTCAGGGCTCCAGGACCAGCAGTCACCAGATACCAATGGTGGAGGCGATGGGCGGTCACCAGATACCGATGGTGGAGGCGATGGGCAGTCACCAGATACCGATGGTGGAGGCGATGGGAAGTCACCAGATACCGATGGTGGAGGCGATGGGAAGTCACCAGATACCGATGGTGGAGGCGATGGGCGGTCACCAGATACCGATGGTGGAGGCGATGGGCGGTCACCAGATACCAATGGTGGAGGCGATGGGTGGTCACCAGATACTGATGATAGAGGCAACGGGTGGTCACCAGATACTGATGGTGCAGGCGACGGGTGGTCACCAGATACCGATGGTGGAGGCGACGGGCGGTCACCAGATACTGATGGTGCAGGCGACGGGTGGTCACCAGATACCGATGGTGGAGGTGAAAGGCGGTCACCAGATAGTGAGGAGATGGAAGTGACAGGCAGTCACTAGATACTGATGATGGAGGCGACGGGCAATCACTATGAACAGACGATGGAGCAGCTTCAAACCTTTGGAACTTTTTTTTTTTTACAAAGGAGCAATCAATGAAACAGGAGAAAACATCGGACTTCGCCCACAACACAGAAAACAACCCAGGTGAGGAGACGCAAATCACAGAAAAGCACAAGACCCAGACACTGCGGCAGCGCCTCGTCCGAGGCTCGTTGCCAATCATTCCTCAGTCTCTGCCATTCATTAACCACGGTCTGATCGGACATCACATTTATCCTCCATCACTACAACACACGGACAGTCCGATAATCCAGCACTTTATTATGATCCAGGGAATCTGGGATCCTCACACCTGACTATAGAGTCTGATCCGGCAGAATGTCCAGTAATCGGGGCAAGCGACTGACCTCAAAGTCCGATAATCCGGCACCTGTTAGTTCTCCTTGGTGCCGGACTACATGAATGTTACCGATCTCCATCATCAGCGGATTTGTAATACATTCATTAACTCTCTGCAGAACGGACGAGAGGTGCACAACGCCGGACAAGATTGACAGGCGAGAGACGCACAACGCCGGGCAAGATTGACAGGCAAGAGACGCACAACGCCGGGCAAGATTGACAGGCAAGAGACGCACAACGCCGGACAAGATTGACAGGCAAGAGACGCACAATGCCGGGCAAGATTGACAGGCAAGAGACGCACAACGCCGGGCAAGATTGACAGGCAAGAGACGCACAACGCCGGGCAAGATTGACAGGCAAGAGACGCACAACGCCGGGCAAGATTGACAGGCAAGAGACGCAGAATGGTGGGCGAGAGATGCACAATGCGGGGTGAAAGATGCACATCGCCGGGCGACAGACGGACAACGCTGGGCAAGAGACGGGCGACAGACGCACAACGCTGGTCAAGAGACGGGCGACAGACGCACAACACTGGGCAAGAGACGGGCAACAGACACACAACGCTGGGCGAGAGACGGGCGACAGACACACAACGCCGGGCGACAGACACAACGCCGGGCATAGACGGGCATGAGACACACAACGCTGGGCGAGAGACGTGTGACAGACACACAACGCCGGGCGAGAGACGGGCGACAGACGCACAATGCCGGGCGAGAGACGGGCAACAGACGCACAATGCCGGGAGACAGACACACAACGCCGGGCGACAGACACACAACGCCGGGCGACAGACACACAACGCCGGGCATAAACGGGCAAGAGATGCACAACGTTGGGCGAGAGACGCACAGCGCTGGGTGAGAGACACAACACCGGGCGAGAGATGGGCAACAGACGCACAACGCCGGGTGAGAAGTGGGAGAGAGACGCACAACGACGGGCGAGAAATATGAGACGCCCAACGCCAGGTGAGAAATGGGTGAGAGACACACAACGCCGGGCAAGATATGGGCAACAGACGCACAACTCCAGGTGAGAGACGGGCAAGAGACACACAATGCAGGGGGAGAGAAGCACAACGCCGGGCGAGAGACGCACAATGCCGGGCGAGAGACGGGTGAGAAATGGACGAGAGACACACAATGCCGGGCGAGAAACAGGCGTGAGAGGCACAACGCCGGGAGAGAGACACACAATGTCAGAAGTCACACTGCCAACCAAAGTCCAGAAAGCCGAAATGTTCTAGAATGTGGAAACTCATCCTCTAGTCCCACCAAGAGCAGCAATCACAACAATGATGTAACAGCAGAATAACAAATGCATCTCTGGAGGTGATGTAGAGGTGGGCTGAGCTGGGGAGGTGGTCCCTCTTTACACCGCGCAGAGATGTAACAGAGACACGATGGAGGCAAATGTCGGGTACAACAGGTCCAAGCTTTATTCTCTGGCCGCCCACTTGACAGCCTCCGCAGTACACCGCACTTCAATGCAATACACTTTACTTCGCTTTACTTGTCGGCCCTCCGTTTCCAGAGCCGCTTCCCACACACCGTACTTTACACTGGGGACGTGTATGCGTACACCGTCCCCTCTTCACTCGTTGACACTCCTGTCAGATCCGTCACTGTGGCCGCCCTAGGCCTGTAACCAACAGTACTTTTACTGAACCGTAGTCTTTCTCAGTATGGTATGCTTTACCTTGATGCCTCGTCTATTCTGCGGTACTTTCCTGTCAGGACCACCCCCCTGACGTTCTCTCTCCTCAGTCCCCCTGGTTTGGTTTTCCTCAGAGTGCCAAGACTGTCGTAGTCCTCCTGTCACTGGAGCTCCCCCTGGGGACTGGAACTTTCTGGAACCCTCCCTCAGTATTTATATCTCTCCCGGTCCCCTGTCACTGTAACTCGGTCCCCATGACCAACGGTTTCTAAAGCCCTAAGCTGATGTCAAGTCCTTTGCTCACACTCCTCCCTGCCATCTAATGGTCAACCCAAGGTACTGCACGTCCACTACATTTTCCTAGCTGTTTCCCCACTGTAGTAACTGACACCTGTCTAAACTGTGCAAACCTATCTTTCTCTATTCTGACACGTCCGTACATACGTCAGGTCACCTTCCCTACACTCCCCCTTCCTTTGTCTATTGTCGTCCTCGACAATTCGTAATCCCTGCCTTCGTCGTTCTGAAGCTTCACTTACACTCTGTTGTCGGACCAGCTGTTGGGCCAAACCCACTTCCTGCGGGGGCCGAACCATACTGGGAGCACCATCCTCTGAGAAGCCTACTGTTACTCACCAGCGCGCACGCCACATGACAACGTCTTTCAAATTGGGCTAGGTACACTACACCCATATTCTTTCTATGGCATGTACCTTCCCTACTCTCCCCTTCTGTCACCTTCCACTATCCGGTACGCCATGATCGAGGCCTCACACCTACCATATCATTGTCGGCGCCCGCCTTCCTTCCGGGGTGTCCGTGGTGTCGGGGACCTGACCTAGGACGGCTGTCTTTCTCACGTCTTCCATCTCTTTTACCTTTCTTTAACATTGGCACTTTTCTTTTTGCATCCCCGCTATGTCAGGCAAACCAATTTCAACACTTATAACAAGAAAAACACTTTTCTTTTAACCTGGACGCAAACTGTCCCAATTACACCGTTATGCAGATAGCAAATTCCCAACAGTTCAAGCCATCTCCTGGTGGCTGGTAGCAAGGGACCCCACAACCGTCGAGCTCCCAGGATGCAAGAAGTGTCCCTTTCTGCAAGTTAGTATAAACGAGCCGTCCCGGGGATCGTGCAGCCACCATGCCAGCCTCTCCCCTCTCATGGAGCAGGTTCCAGACTTCCTGCTCCCTGGCCCTCTTGTTCTTTATAACTCCTGCGACCCAGAGGGTCCAGTACGAGCCCTGGAGTCCGGTGGGCGGGACTTAACCGAGGATGACGGCGGGGCAGAGGCAGCTGATGATGTCAGCGGCTCAGCAGCCGCTGGGGCCGGGTGGCGGGCAGGAACAGCCGGATTTCTCGCAGATTGTGCCACAGGGCCTGACACATAGGCCGCAGCTGGCTCCAACGCCGGCATAGACGCGGCCACAGGATAGGCCGCACCCAGAGTTCCAGACAGAGCCGGAGTAGCTGCCGATTCTGGGAATGAGGTCGCTACCGGCAGGGGACACGCAGCAGAGCTTTTTGTAGACAGTCTCCGCACCGGCGACACCAGACGTGACGCCACCGGGCATGATGAATCAGGAATGGTAACGGAGGCCCTGCTCAGCTCAGCGCAAACAGTAAGGGCCTCCTCGGCCAGACTTTCGGATACACAGGGGGCCGCGTTCTGCGGCTGAGTAGCGGGGACTTCTTGCGGAGCCGCTGGCAGAGCCGGGGGAACTCTCACCTTCCGCGACGTCGCGGCCCCGTCACATCTTCCCGCGGCTTCTCCCGCAGTCTGTTCTTCACCCCGCCATCCGGCGGGGCTGGCCTCCAGGCTCAGGGGGTCCGCGGGGAGGCTTCCCGGTGATGTCTTTGGCGGTCGCTCCTGTAGGGTCCGCAACCACTCTTCTCCGCCTGAGATCTGGAAGACTGTCCATGACTCCCAGCGGGACTCGATCTCCCGACGCCATCGCCACTCCAGGCGTCCGAGGCCTCCTGGCACATATTGTTTCCCCCAGGAGTACGTTGGAGGGGGCCCCAGTCCATCCGGAACCATGGCAAACACCCGGACCTCTCTCCTGCGTTGGAGTAATACCGCCATCTTGGGCTGAATCAGCTGCTGCCTTGGATCCTCTGCAGCAATGCAGATCCGTAACAGCGTCCAAATTTGTAATCCACAGGTCAGTAATTGGTAGTCCACAGGTGTTTATAATCCGAAATAGAGCAGTCCAAGTTTTTCTCAGTCCTTCAGACACAGGCCTGCCGCAGAAGATAGTGTATTAGCGGCGGTGATCTTGCCGACTACGCCAAGTGTAGAGGTGGGCCGAGCTGGGGAGGTGGTCCCTCTTCTTACCGCGCAGAGATGTAACAGAGACACGATGGAGGCAAATGTCGGGTACAACAGGTCCAAGCTTTATTCTCGGGCTGGCCCTGCCGCCTCCGCAGTACACCGCACTTCAATGCAATACACTTTACTTCGCTTTACTTGTCGGCCCTCCGTTTCCAGAGCCGCTTCCCACACACCGTACTTTACACTGGGGACGTGTATGCGTACACCGTCCCCTCTTCAATCGTTGACACTCCTGTCAGATGCGTCACTGTGGCCGCCCTAGGCCCGTAACCAACAGTACTTTCACTGAACCGTAGTCTTTCTCAGTACGGTATGCTTTACCTCAGTGCCTCGTCCCTTCTGCGGTACTTTCCTGTCAGGACCACCCCCCTGACGTTCTCTCTCCTCAGTCCCCCCTGGTTTGGTTTTCCTCAGAGTGCACAGACTGTCGTAGTCCTCCTGTCACTTGAGCTCCTGCTGGGGACTGGAACTTTCTGGAACCCTCCCTCAGTATTTATATCTCTCCCAGTCCCCTGTCACTGTAACTCCGCCCCCATGACCAACGGTTTCTAAAGCCCTAAGCTGATGTCAAGTCCTTTGCTCACACTCCTCCCTGCCATCTAATGGTCAACCCAAGGTACTGCACGTCCACTACACTTTCTCAGCTGTTTCCCCACTGTAGTAACTGACACCTGTCTAAACTGTGCAAACCTTCCTTTCTCTATTCTGACACATCCGTCCGTCAGGTCACCTTCCCTACAGTGACAGGAGGATAAGACACTATGTAACAGCAGAATAGTGACTGCAGCTCTGGAAGTGACAGGAGGATAAGACACTATGTAACAGCAGAATAGTGACTGCAGCTCTGGAAGTGACAGGAGGATAAGACACTATGTAACAGCAGAATAGTGACTGCAGCTCTGGGGGTGACAGGAGGATAAGACACTATGTAACAGCAGAATAGTGACTGCAGCTCTGGAGGTGACTGGAGGATAAGACACGAAGTAATAGCAGAATAGTGACTACAGCTCTGGAGGTGACTGGAGGATAAGCCATGATGTAACAGCAGAATAGTGACTACAGCTCTGGAGGTGACTGGAGGATAAGACACGATGTAACAGCAGAATAGTGAGTGCAGCTCTGGAAGTGACTGGAGGATGACACAATGTAACAGCAGAATAGTGACTGCAGCTCTGGAAGTGACTGGAGGATAAGACACGATGTAATAGCAGAATAGTGACTACAGCTCTGGAGGTGACAGGAGGATAAGACACGATGTAACAGCAGAATAGTGAGTGCAGCTCTGGAAGTGACTGGAGGATGACACAATGTAACAGCAGAATAGTGACTGCAGCTCTGGAAGTGACTGGAGGATAAGACACGATGTAATAGCAGAATAGTGACTACAGCTCTGGAGGTGACAGGAGGATAAGACATGATGTAACAGCAGAATAGTGAGTGCAGCTCTGGAGGTGACTGGAGGATAAGACACAATGTTACAGCAGAATAGTGAGTACAGCTCTGGAGGTGACTGGAGGATAGAGCACGCCCAGGAAGAGGAGGAGCATCTGTGCTGAGCATCTGCAGGCTAGGGCCTTGCTAAGCTCCTGGGAAGGGAGGTTTTTTCCTGCAAGGACTTTCCATCTGCCCCCTTCCCAGGAAAGAGGACTTTCCCTGGGACTGAGCGCCGGGGCTGTGCCCCTGGCTCCCACCCTCCGGCAAGCCAGCTGGGGGTGGGGGGCCTCAGCACCATCCAGAGGCCAGGGTGCAGCCAGCCAGTCCCAGGGAGATGGGGAAGAGACGGAGCCAAGAGAGAGGGGGTCGCAGGACCCAGGAGCCCCGGGACACCGGGCCCCCCGAAGCTGGTACCGTGGCGGCTCCTCCTCCCGGAGGAGTGGCGGCCCAGAGCAGAGGTGCAGTGGCAGAGCCCCCCAACATCTGGGGCTCCAGAGCTGAGGGAGAGCCATCCACCATCTACGCCTCCCGCATCCATGCGCACCTCTGCGAATATGAGGAGGCCGCCAAACAGCTGGGAAAACTCCGGGAGGAGTTAAGGGGAGCACGAGCGGTGGCTAAGAACCGGCTCCCCGCCTCGAGACGAGCTGAGGTCTCCGCCACGGTGGAGAGGCTGAAGGGGGCTATCAGGGCCTTGGAGGAGATACGGGCGGCTATCCTGAGTGGGAGCGGCCCCTTTGCAGAGAAACTGAAAAATGATGACCGGTTTAGAGCCATGACCGGAGGGTCTCCTGGGGGGTCGGGAGGCCCCTGCCAGGTGGAGCACGAAGAGGAGGATGGCGGAACATCTACGCCTGCCCCACCTGAAGGCCTGGTGAGCAACAACACCCAGGTAACATGCAGCGGGGTGGCCCCTGAGCAAGTGGCTCTCCCACCGGACTCCAGTTACTCGGAGGAAAGTGGGGGCGAGGGGGAGGCTGGTGGGAGTGGGGACAGTAGTAGTGAGGGGGGCTGCCTCGTCCTACAACAGGTGAGGCAGATCGAGTCCCCAGAGCGGTTTGGCACACTGCTCTTTGGGGATGAGGTCTGCCCTGAGGACGAGGCAACCGGAAAGAGGAAAAAGAAAAAAAACAAGCGCAAGCCAAAGAACACCGTGGCTGACAAACTTATGTTTGTCCCTCTTTCCGGGGCCCCTCTGTCCCGCTGTATGGAACCCGCTGCCCACCCCGGCTCGGGCCCTGTGGTGGGTCCGCAGCGGGGGCGCGGGGAGAGTGATGTGTGCCTGGACCTTACCGTCACATCTGGTGGTGGCGGTGAGGGTTCAGGCAGCGACATGGAGGTCGGTGCTGGTGCCAGTGGTGTAACAGCCGCTGGCGGTATTGGCAGTAGTGGTGTCCGGGCTCAGTCCCCGGTGGCAGGGGGGGCTGGCCTGGCGCTCAGCACGGGTACAGCCAGGACCGCACCTCCGGCGGTGAGTGCTGGGGTCTCTGGATCCCCCACGCACGGGTCCGTTAAGTCTGGTCCACTTATGGGGGTCCAGAGACCTAGAAAGGGCGTGGAGGCTGCTGTGAAGCAGCAGCTAAAAAAATGCAAGGGGCTGGTAGCTCCTCTGACGGCGCCCGTGGCAAGAGCGGGGTCCCCGGCGCGTAGACCCAAAAAGGGGTCCGTGCTGGGGGCACCGCCGCCGCTGGGCGACGAGGGGGAGTGGCCAGCCCTGCCAACATCAAGTGGTGGGTTCAGGGGCGCAGTGACGGTCCGTGAGGGGGGCGTGGCCTCCCCGAGTGTTGCCCAGCCTGCAAAGGCTGCGGCATGCGGGGGGGGCGTGTCCTCCTCGGCCGCTGTCCCGCCCGCTGTGCCCGCGTCACCTGGGGAGGGCGTGGCCTCGCAAGGGGTCACTGCTCTGCCCGGGGTGGCTGCGGCCGGCGGGGGGGGCGTGGCCTTGGCGGGCCCACTGCCTCCTGTCCCGCCTACCCCCTCAAGCAGCATAGTGCCCCCAAAAGTCGGTAGGGAGTTGTCGGGGTCCCCAGCCCGCTTACCTCCATCTGGTGGTGCGGGGGCTCTGGCGCTCCTTGGGAAGCCGGCGGGGGCGAACAGCAGAGGGCAGGGTGCGGTGGCAGTGGCCGTCCCTGTCCTCAGTGCAAAGACACCGCAAAAAGAAAAAAAAGTGGAGCCAGAGAACCCAGGAGCTGCTGCTGCTCCCAGGCTCGGGCAGGGCGTACTGAGTGCGCTCTGCTCGGAGGTATTTAAAGGGGCAGCGGCACTCTTGGACAAGAGTTGGAGCAGTGCCAGCAGCTCCAAGGAGCAGAGCACTGGCCAGTCAGGGCCCCCAGCAGGCAGGCAGGGGTACTGCAACACCAAGTCTGCTAATGTAAATAGTGGTCTATCTGGAAGTGAGAGTGGGAGTGAGATAGGAGATATTTTTGAAGAGCTGTTTGAGGACATAAATGGTGATGTGAGCGATATGGATGAGGGAGTGAGTGCGAGTGTGAATGTGGCAGTAAATGCTGGAGTGAGTGCCGGAGCGAGTGGAAATAATAAAAGAGTGTACGGGAGAATGAATGAGGGTGCTGGCACAAGTGGTGGTAGTGGTGGGAGGGCTGGCCCGTCTGCCCCCCCATCCGCGAGGCCCCAACGTAATTATGCGGGGGTCGCGGCTGGGGGTCGGGGTGGTTCCGGGGGGGTCTCCTCGCCTCCGGGCTCCGGGGACGGCGGTTTGCACCGCCGTTTCCTGGAGGCCCTCCAAAGGGGAGAAAGATCGATCATGGTAGAGGGGAGGACAGTGGACCTGTCTTTCTGGATAGAGAGACATGGCCTAGCAGCCTTCCAAAATCAAAGGGAGGGAGGGACTGTTTGGTCTCTCCCCACAGCCGGGCAGGGGCCGCCAAGAAGGAATGTGGTCCGTCTTAGGTGGGGGGGCAGTGAAGCTTGTCCACCTAGGAGCAAGGTGGTGGAGCTCCTCCTTAAGATGGGCTTCGGGGCGAATGACATCTTTGCCCTGATACACCCTTCGGCGTCCCGCTTCTTCGACGTCAGCTTCGTGCGGCCAGAGGGGCTTGAGCTCTTCTGGTCAAACTACGAGCTGGTGCGAGAAGAGCCCGGATGGCGAGACTTCGTGGCTCAAGCGGTGTCTCGCCAAAATTCCGTCAAGCGAGTGACCGTGGTTACATGTAACGAGTCACTCGCAGGCGTGGACATCATGACGTGGCTTTCCCGTTACGGGGAGGTCACCGAGGTCCCAAAAAAGAACAGGGACGAGTTTGGCATCTGGTCGGGGGGCTGGACCTTCATGGTCAAATTGAAGGTTTCCGGCGGCACGGTCACCCACATCCCTTCCTCGGCGTTCCTGGGAAGGGACAGGATCCTGGTCTTCTACCAGGGGCAACCGAAGGTCTGCCACAAGTGCGGCGACCCCACTCACTTCAGCGCCAACTGCAAGGTGCAGAAGTGCGCGTTGTGTGGTGGGGTAGGTCACCTGGCTGCCTTGTGCAAAGACATTCGGTGCCACCTGTGTGGTGACCTGGGTCACCCTCTCAGCCGCTGCCCTCGCTCTTTCTCTAATGCCGCCACAGGCCCGGTGGGGGGAGACCGCGGGGGGGCAACCCCCGGTGGCGCTGCTTCTGCTGTGGCAGGTGGTGGCGAAGGGGGAAGGGCTGAGGGGCCAGTGAGGAAGGGCAATGCTGCAAGGGGCCCCGCGTACCAGCGGAGGCAGGAAAAACGCCAGGGAGGTAAGGGACAGGTGGAGCCTCGGGCAACCGGGGTGATGCCTGCTCCTCCCTCCAGGCCCGTGGCCAAAGCCTCTGAGGCCCTGGGGGAGAGTGCGGTGAGTGAGGAGATCAGGAGGATGGAGAGAGAGGAGAAAGCGGCTGACTCGGACAATTCCTCTCAGTATGAAAGTGTTGATGAGGATGTCCAAGAGCAGCCTACAGCACCAGGTGGCAAAACCAGGCGTGCCAAGCGCAAAGCGGTGGGGAGGAAGGCTGACAAGCCTTCAAAGTCCCCCCCACCCCCGACCACAAGGGTGCATACGGAAGGGCCCGCTGACCCCCCTCTGATCAGACTCTCCAACCGGTTCAGCGCCCTCGGGGGTTCAGATGATGAACCGCAAGACGAGGGTACTGGGCCGGGGGCAACACCGGAGGGTCCTTCAGGGGATGGCGGAGTCCGTCCCTCAGGGGGCATTGCTCCTCCTGAGGGGGGGACAGACCTGGAACCCGGGGGCGAGGACACCGGGGGGGGTGGGATGGACACGTCGGGAGCTTCCCTGAAAAGGAAGGTGTCTGACCCCTCCCCAGGAGGAGGTAATAGCGGGGTAGGGAAGAAATTGGCCATCCAACTCGATCACCCATGATGGCTGAACTCGCCCCGTTGACGCTGGCGTCTATTAATGTCGCCAGCATTAAGTCAGATGCGGCTCGCTTCACGGCCTTTGATTTTTTCTCCCGGATTGAGGCAGAAATTTTATTCTTGCAAGAGACCAGACTAACAGACATGGGGGCCATCTATAAAGCACGGAGGGAGTGGAGGTGCGGGCCCTCATACTGGTCTCTTGCGGCCGAGCCGTATAGCGGGGTGGCAGTCCTTTTTAAGACTGCAGCAGTTGAATGCCGACGGGTTACTGAGTTGGAAATGGGGAGGTGCCTGATCCTAGATGTCTTCATGAGGGGACAAGAGCTCCGGCTCATCAACATCTACGGCCCGCAGTCCAAGTGGGACCGCAAATGTCTCTTCCTGAGGATCAAGCCCTTTCTTTTTACGAGCCGACAGGTGGTCTTCGGTGGGGACTTCAACACCATTACGAGGTCCCGTGACCGGGGGGGTCCCGGAGATCGCCTGGCTTATGATAGCGTCGCGTTGAATAGCATAGCCAGTGAAGCTCGCCTGGTGGATGCCCACATCCGGCACACTCCAGGTCACGGAGGTTTCACCTACCATAGGGGTAGCTGTAGGTCTAGAATAGACAGGTTTTTTTTGAAGGAGGACGCCATCTTTTCTGCTGTGTCCGCCGTTGAGGTGGAGTTCTCCGATCACTGTCTAATTTTCTTTTCTCTGAATGTTGCAGAGACTCCTCGGATGGGAAGAGGGCTGTGGAAGCTCAATTCGTCCCTGCTGGAAGAAGCGGAGGTGAGACAATCCTTCGAGGATTTTCTTCAGAGCCAGGTACCGCTGTTGGATCTCTGTAGTAGTAAGTCAGAGTGGTGGGAGATCTTCAAAAAGCGGGTGGCGGGGTTCTTCCGTCAGCTCTCGAGCCTCAGGAGTCTGAACAGGCACCGCTTGTACCAGGCTCTGGGGAGGAAACTCGAGCAGCTTGTCTCGACTGGAGGTGACCGAGAGGAAATCTCCAGAGTGAAATCTTTGCTCAAGAGGTGTCAGTATGATAGGCACACATCCTTGGTTTTTGAGAGGGACTTCGGGAAGTACCGCTCGCCCGACCCTTACAGAAACTGTAAGATGTCAGTGAATTGTAAGATGGTGACAGGACTGATCGACAGTACGGGGTCCCTGAACAGATCCAAATCAGGGATCCTGGAGGTGGTCAGATCCTTCTACTCACACCTCTTGGAAAAGAAGGATCTGGATCGGGACAGGATGTCGGCTTTCCTGGCTGAAGCCATCCCTGAGCCAGGGGGTGACCCCTCTCTTGGTGTTTTGGCAGAAGAAATCAGGGAAGAGGAAGTGAGACTGGCCATTGATGGGCTTCGGCTCAAGAAATCGCCAGGTCCGGATGGCTTAACATCTGGTTGGGTGTGAGGAAGGCCTCTTGGCTTTGGAGAGGCCTCTCCTTTTAAAAACGCACTCAAGGGAGAGCTAGCTCCGTGTGAATGAGGGTAGGGATAGCATAAGTTTCACTGGGTGTGTTAGGGACAGAAGTAGGGGCAGATAGGGACAGGGAGGGACAGGCACTGAGGGACAGATAGAGAGTTAGTTATGATAAGTTAGGTAGAGTAGGGCCAGGAAGGGACAGACAGGGACAGTTTCTATAGGGACAGAAGTAGGGACAGTCTTAGTTCTTGAGGGATAGGATGAATGTGTTAGTGAGGGACGGGGCCTCTAGAACCCCGTTTTCCTGGTGGTGGGCTGGTGCATGCCACCTTAGCTTTTTGTTTTAAAAACAGGACATATAATGGATATTGGGCTTACAGGTGCCAAACTTGGGCCTTGGGTATGTAAATGCTGTGTTTAGTTTGTATATTAATGCGTAAGTAGATGGGATGGTATTGAGAGTTTTGGAAAATGTCTTTTGGTTGTGCTTTGGTAAAAGGAAAAACATATAACACACGTTTTTTTTTGTTTTTTTAGTTAGAATGTGTGGATGGGGTGTAGTCAGGTTGGGAGGGGGGTGCATGGGGGGTGGTGGATGGATGACCGGATGCCAAGAGCAACATGAAGGAGCAGAGGAGCAGGGCAGGAGAAGTAGACTCTGCGGACCCTGGAAATAATTTTTGTGTGGAATCAAAAGGCCATAAACTTTCGTGGACCAGATTTTGCAGTGACAAGGCTACAAACTTGTAGGACCTGCGGTGCAAGGTGGTGGGAAAAAAAGGCTGCGAACTTGTTGCCATGTGTGGGAGAGGAAAAAAAAAAAAAAAAAAAAAAAAAAATCTTTGCTGTGTAATAGGAGGTAAGGTTTGTCGGCCAAAGTGGCAGAGTTCTTGTTTTTTTCAAGGCGGAGGGCCAGGAAAGGGTTATTTTCGTTTGGTTTTTGTAAATAGTAAAATTGTAAATAGTAAACTAGTAAAATCGGTGAGGTGTGAATGGGGGTGAATGGGGGTGAATGGAGTGAGAGTGGGGAGAGGGGTTTATGTTTCTTTGTATTTTCTTTTAAGTGGATTCCTGCTGGGGGACCCTAAGCTGCCAAGCTTAGTGGAGGACAAGGAAAGGATTTGGACTTTCAGTTGTTTGCGCATGTTTTGCACATTTTATGTCTGTCTATGTTGGTTTTCTTTAGTTTATGTATTGTGGTTTGTTTCTGAGTGTAATTTTGATAATTTTGTAAAATAAAAGAGTTGGAGGATAAGACACGAAGTAATAGCAGAATAGTGACTACAGCTCTGGAGGTGACTGGAGGATAAGCCATGATGTAACAGCAGAATAGTGACTACAGCTCTGGAGGTGACTGGAGGATAAGACACGATGTAACAGCAGAATAGTGAGTGCAGCTCTGGAAGTGACTGGAGGATGACACAATGTAACAGCAGAATAGTGACTGCAGCTCTGGAAGTGACTGGAGGATAAGACACGATGTAATAGCAGAATAGTGACTACAGCTCTGGAGGTGACAGGAGGATAAGACACGATGTAACAGCAGAATAGTGAGTGCAGCTCTGGAAGTGACTGGAGGATGACACAATGTAACAGCAGAATAGTGACTGCAGCTCTGGAAGTGACTGGAGGATAAGACACGATGTAATAGCAGAATAGTGACTACAGCTCTGGAGGTGACAGGAGGATAAGACATGATGTAACAGCAGAATAGTGAGTGCAGCTCTGGAGGTGACTGGAGGATAAGACACAATGTTACAGCAGAATAGTGAGTACAGCTCTGGAGGTGACTGGAGGATAGAGCACGCCCAGGAAGAGGAGGAGCATCTGTGCTGAGCATCTGCAGGCTAGGGCCTTGCTAAGCTCCTGGGAAGGGAGGTTTTTTCCTGCAAGGACTTTCCATCTGCCCCCTTCCCAGGAAAGAGGACTTTCCCTGGGACTGAGCGCCGGGGCTGTGCCCCTGGCTCCCACCCTCCGGCAAGCCAGCTGGGGGTGGGGGGCCTCAGCACCATCCAGAGGCCAGGGTGCAGCCAGCCAGTCCCAGGGAGATGGGGAAGAGACGGAGCCAGGAGAGAGGGGGTCGCAGGACCCAGGAGCCCCGGGACACCGGGCCCCCCGAAGCTGGTACCGTGGCGGCTCCTCCTCCCGGAGGAGTGGCGGCCCAGAGCAGAGGTGCAGTGGCAGAGCCCCCCAACATCTGGGGCTCCAGAGCTGAGGGAGAGCCATCCACCATCTACGCCTCCCGCATCCATGCGCACCTCTGCGAATATGAGGAGGCCGCCAAACAGCTGAGAAAACTCCGGGAGGAGTTAAGGGGAGCACGAGCGGTGGCTAAGAACCGGCTCCCCGCCTCGAGACGAGCTGAGGTCTCCGCCACGGTGGAGAGGCTGAAGGGGGCTATCAGGGCCTTGGAGGAGATACGGGCGGCTATCCTGAGTGGGAGCGGCCCCTTTGCAGAGAAACTGAAAAATGATGACCGGTTTAGAGCCATGACCGGAGGGTCTCCTGGGGGGTCGGGAGGCCCCTGCCAGGTGGAGCACGAAGAGGAGGATGGCGGAACATCTACGCCTGCCCCACCTGAAGGCCTGGTGAGCAACAACACCCAGGTAACATGCAGCGGGGTGGCCCCTGAGCAAGTGGCTCTCCCACCGGACTCCAGTTACTCGGAGGAAAGTGGGGGCGAGGGGGAGGCTGGTGGGAGTGGGGACAGTAGTAGTGAGGGGGGCTGCCTCGTCCTACAACAGGTGAGGCAGATCGAGTCCCCAGAGCGGTTTGGCACACTGCTCTTTGGGGATGAGGTCTGCCCTGAGGACGAGGCAACCGGAAAGAGGAAAAAGAAAAAAAACAAGCGCAAGCCAAAAAACACCGTGGCTGACAAACTTATGTTTGTCCCTCTTTCCGGGGTCCCTCTGTCCCGCTGTATGGAACCCGCTGCCCACCCCGGCTCGGGCCCTGTGGTGGGTCCGCAGCGGGGGCGCGGGCAGAGTGATGTGTGCCTGGACCTTACCGTCACATCTGGTGGTGGCGGTGAGGGTTCAGGCAGCGACATGGAGGTCGGTGCTGGTGCCAGTGGTGTAACAGCCGCTGGCGGTATTGGCAGTAGTGGTGTCCGGGCTCAGTCCCCGGTGGCAGGGGGGGCTGGCCTGGCGCTCAGCACGGGTACAGCCAGGACCGCACCTCCGGCGGTGAGTGCTGGGGTCTCTGGATCCCCCACGCACGGGTCCGTTAAGTCTGGTCCACTTATGGGGGTCCAGAGACCTAGAAAGGGCGTGGAGGCTGCTGTGAAGCAGCAGCTAAAAAAATGCAAGGGGCTGGTAGCTCCTCTGACGGCGCCCGTGGCAAGAGCGGGGTCCCCGGCGCGTAGACCCAAAAAGGGGTCCGTGCTGGGGGCACCGCCGCCGCTGGGCGATGAGGGGGAGTGGCCAGCCCTGCCAACATCAAGTGGTGGGTTCAGGGGCGCAGTGACAGTCCGTGGGGGGGGCGTGGCCTCCCCGAGTGTTGCCCAGCCTGCAAAGGCTGCGGCATGCGGGGGGGGCGTGTCCTCCTCGGCCGCTGTCCCGCCCGCTGTGCCCGCGTCACCTGGGGAGGGCGTGGCCTCGCAAGGGGTCACTGCTCTGCCCGGGGTGGCTGCGGCCGGCGGGGGGGGCGTGGCCTTGGCGGGCCCACTGCCTCCTGTCCCGCCTACCCCCTCAAGCAGCATAGTGCCCCCAAAAGTCGGTAGGGAGTTGTCGGGGTCCCCAGCCCGCTTACCTCCATCTGGTGGTGCGGGGGCTCTGGCGCTCCTTGGGAAGCCGGCGGGGGCGAACAGCAGAGGGCAGGGTGCGGTGGCAGTGGCCGTCCCTGTCCTCAGTGCAAAGACACCGCAAAAAGGAAAAAAAGTGGAGCCAGAGAACCCAGGAGCTGCTGCTGCTCCCAGGCTCGGGCAGGGCGTACTGAGTGCGCTCTGCTCGGAGGTATTTAAAGGGGCAGCGGCACTCTTGGACAAGAGTTGGAGCAGTGCCAGCAGCTCCAAGGAGCAGAGCACTGGCCAGTCAGGGCCCCCAGCAGGCAGGCAGGGGTACTGCAACACCAAGTCTGCTAATGTAAATAGTGGTCTATCTGGAAGTGAGAGTGGGAGTGAGATAGGAGATATTTTTGAAGAGCTGTTTGAGGACATAAATGGTGATGTGAGCGATATGGATGAGGGAGTGAGTGCGAGTGTGAATGTGGCAGTAAATGCTGGAGTGAGTGCCGGAGCGAGTGGAAATAATAAAAGAGTGAACGGGAGAATGAATGAGGGTGCTGGCACAAGTGGTGGTAGTGGTGGGAGGGCTGGCCCGTCTGCCCCCCCATCCGCGAGGCCCCAACGTAATTATGCGGGGGTCGCGGCTGGGGGTCGGGGTGGTTCCGGGGGGGTCTCCTCGCCTCCGGGCTCCGGGGACGGCGGTTTGCACCGCCGTTTCCTGGAGGCCCTCCAAAGGGGAGAAAGATCGATCATGGTAGAGGGGAGGACAGTGGACCTGTCTTTCTGGATAGAGAGACATGGCCTAGCAGCCTTCCAAAATCAAAGGGAGGGAGGGACTGTTTGGTCTCTCCCCACAGCCGGGCAGGGGCCGCCAAGAAGGAATGTGGTCCGTCTTAGGTGGGGGGGCAGTGAAGCTTGTCCACCTAGGAGCAAGGTGGTGGAGCTCCTCCTTAAGATGGGCTTCGGGGCGAATGACATCTTTGCCCTGATACACCCTTCGGCGTCCCGCTTCTTCGACGTCAGCTTCGTGCGGCCAGAGGGGCTTGAGCTCTTCTGGTCAAACTACGAGCTGGTGCGAGAAGAGCCCGGATGGCGAGACTTCGTGGCTCAAGCGGTGTCTCGCCAAAATTCCGTCAAGCGAGTGACCGTGGTTACATGTAACGAGTCACTCGCAGGCGTGGACATCATGACGTGGCTTTCCCGTTACGGGGAGGTCACCGAGGTCCCAAAAAAGAACAGGGACGAGTTTGGCATCTGGTCGGGGGGCTGGACCTTCATGGTCAAATTGAAGGTTTCCGGCGGCACGGTCACCCACATCCCTTCCTCGGCGTTCCTGGGAAGGGACAGGATCCTGGTCTTCTACCAGGGGCAACCGAAGGTCTGCCACAAGTGCGGCGACCCCACTCACTTCAGCGCCAACTGCAAGGTGCAGAAGTGCGCGTTGTGTGGTGGGGTAGGTCACCTGGCTGCCTTGTGCAAAGACATTCGGTGCCACCTGTGTGGTGACCTGGGTCACCCTCTCAGCCGCTGCCCTCGCTCTTTCTCTAATGCCGCCACAGGCCCGGTGGGGGGAGACCGCGGGGGGGCAACCCCCGGTGGCGCTGCTTCTGCTGTGGCAGGTGGTGGCGAAGGGGGAAGGGCTGAGGGGCCAGTGAGGAAGGGCAATGCTGCAAGGGGCCCCGCGTACCAGCGGAGGCAGGAAAAACGCCAGGGAGGTAAGGGACAGGTGGAGCCTCGGGCAACCGGGGTGATGCCTGCTCCTCCCTCCAGGCCCGTGGCCAAAGCCTCTGAGGCCCTGGGGGAGAGTGCGGTGAGTGAGGAGATCAGGAGGATGGAGAGAGAGGAGAAAGCGGCTGACTCGGACAATTCCTCTCAGTATGAAAGTGTTGATGAGGATGTCCAAGAGCAGCCTACAGCACCAGGTGGCAAAACCAGGCGTGCCAAGCGCAAAGCGGTGGGGAGGAAGGCTGACAAGCCTTCAAAGTCCCCCCCGCCCCCGACCACAAGGGTGCATACGGAAGGGCCCGCTGACCCCCCTCTGATCAGACTCTCCAACCGGTTCAGCGCCCTCGGGGGTTCAGATGATGAACCGCAAGACGAGGGTACTGGGCCGGGGGCAACACCGGAGGGTCCTTCAGGGGATGGCGGAGTCCGTCCCTCAGGGGGCATTGCTCCTCCTGAGGGGGGGACAGACCTGGAACCCGGGGGCGAGGACACCGGGGGGGGTGGGATGGACACGTCGGGAGCTTCCCTGAAAAGGAAGGTGTCTGACCCCTCCCCAGGAGGAGGTAATAGCGGGGTAGGGAAGAAATTGGCCATCCAACTCGATCACCCATGATGGCTGAACTCGCCCCGTTGACGCTGGCGTCTATTAATGTCGCCAGCATTAAGTCAGATGCGGCTCGCTTCACGGCCTTTGATTTTTTCTCCCGGATTGAGGCAGAAATTTTATTCTTGCAAGAGACCAGACTAACAGACATGGGGGCCATCTATAAAGCACGGAGGGAGTGGAGGTGCGGGCCCTCATACTGGTCTCTTGCGGCCGAGCCGTATAGCGGGGTGGCAGTCCTTTTTAAGACTGCAGCAGTTGAATGCCGACGGGTTACTGAGTTGGAAATGGGGAGGTGCCTGATCCTAGATGTCTTCATGAGGGGACAAGAGCTCCGGCTCATCAACATCTACGGCCCGCAGTCCAAGTGGGACCGCAAATGTCTCTTCCTGAGGATCAAGCCCTTTCTTTTTACGAGCCGACAGGTGGTCTTCGGTGGGGACTTCAACACCATTACGAGGTCCCGTGACCGGGGGGGTCCCGGAGATCGCCTGGCTTATGATAGCGTCGCGTTGAATAGCATAGCCAGTGAAGCTCGCCTGGTGGATGCCCACATTCGGCACACTCCAGGTCACGGAGGTTTCACCTACCATAGGGGTAGCTGTAGGTCTAGAATAGACAGGTTTTTTTTGAAGGAGGACGCCATCTTTTCTGCTGTGTCCGCCGTTGAGGTGGAGTTCTCCGATCACTGTCTAATTTTCTTTTCTCTGAATGTTGCAGAGACTCCTCGGATGGGAAGAGGGCTGTGGAAGCTCAATTCGTCCCTGCTGGAAGAAGCGGAGGTGAGACAATCCTTCGAGGATTTTCTTCAGAGCCAGGTACCGCTGTTGGATCTCTGTAGTAGTAAGTCAGAGTGGTGGGAGATCTTCAAAAAGCGGGTGGCGGGGTTCTTCCGTCAGCTCTCGAGCCTCAGGAGTCTGAACAGGCACCGCTTGTACCAGGCTCTGGGGAGGAAACTCGAGCAGCTTGTCTCGACTGGAGGTGACCGAGAGGAAATCTCCAGAGTGAAATCTTTGCTCAAGAGGTGTCAGTATGATAGGCACACATCCTTGGTTTTTGAGAGGGACTTCGGGAAGTACCGCTCGCCCGACCCTTACAGAAACTGTAAGATGTCAGTGAATTGTAAGATGGTGACAGGACTGATCGACAGTACGGGGTCCCTGAACAGATCCAAATCAGGGATCCTGGAGGTGGTCAGATCCTTCTACTCACACCTCTTGGAAAAAAAGGATCTGGATCGGGACAGGATGTCGGCTTTCCTGGCTGAAGCCATCCCTGAGCCAGGGGGTGACCCCTCTCTTGGTGTTTTGGCAGAAGAAATCAGGGAAGAGGAAGTGAGACTGGCCATTGATGGGCTTCGGCTCAAGAAATCGCCAGGTCCGGATGGCTTAACATCTGAGTTCTATAAGACTTTTAGGGACTCCTTGGTCCCCCTCTTGACAGGGGTCTTTAATGAGTGTCTCTCCTCGGGCACTCTTCCCGGCTCAATGAGGAAGTCAGCCCTCATTATTCTGTCAAAGGGTAAGGATCCGTCCCGAATCGAGAACTGGCGTCCCATAGCGCTTCTCGATACGGACCGGAAGGTTCTGGCCAAGGTGCTGTTTAATCGGCTGGTGAAGTTTGCACCCCGGCTCCTTTCAGGGGCCCAGCATTGCTCTGTTCCAGGCCGCAGTACTTTTAGTGCTGTGCTCGGTGTCCGAGAGGCAGTGGAGCAGGGTAGGGCAGGTCACTGGAAGGGGTACTTGCTGTCATTAGATCAAGCGAAAGCCTTTGACCGGGTCAACCACGAGTACCTCTGGTCCGTCCTTTTGAGGTATGGTCTGCCTGGGAGGTTTGTAAAATGGTTAGAGATCTTGTACCAAGGGGCTGAGACTTTTCCGCTGGTGAATGGTTGGTCAGGTCGTCCTTTTGAGGTGGGTTCTGGGGTCCGTCAGGGCTGTCCGCTGAGCCCGCTTTTATACGTGTTCGCGATCGATCCCTTCTTAAGGAGGGTAGATCGTGGACCGTTGGCGGGAGTCGGGATGGACCGGGCGGGCTCTGGCTCCTCTCTGAGGGTGGTGGCGTACGCCGATGATGTTTCCCTGTTCGTATCCTCGAGAGGGGAGGCGGACTGGGTCATGTCGGAGGTAGTGCGCTACTCGGAGGCATCCGGGTCCATGATCAACCGGGATAAGTGTGAAAGTCTCTGGCTGGGAGGGGGAGATCCTAGTTTTGATCTCCCGGACACCCTTCCAGGGCCCCAGGCCACCGCCAAAATTCTAGGCATCGAATTTGGCCCCGGGGACTACCCCCAGCAAAATTGGGAGGGCAGACTTAAGATCGCCGCCCAAAAGGTGGACCAATGGAAGGGTTGGTCTTTAACCCTGAGGGAAAGGGTTGCCCTGGCTAAAGGCTATCTGCTACCTTTATTGATATACCTGGGCAGTGTGTGCATCTTGCCGGAACCTCTCTGGACGCGGGTCTATAGCCTGTTCTTCCAATTGTTATGGGGGAATAGGCTTAACCTAATCAAGAGGGAGGTTACATACCGTACGAGGAGACTAGGCGGGTTGGGTATGGTCAACCCGGTGGTGTTTCTAGTAAACACCTTTCTTAAGACTAACATCTCTAACCTCTGGCTAGAGAGGGCTCCTCCGTGGGTAGTCTCCTGCAAGGGTTGGCTTTGGCCTTTCTTCCAGGAATGGGAGACAGGAGGGCGGGTGAAGGACCTACGCACACCTCATGGGCATCTTCCGGCTTACGCTACCCCGGTTCTGAAGGTGATCCGCCGGTGGGGTCTGGGAATGTGGGAAATCAGGACCATGTCGAGGCAGTGCCTTGACAGGAGGGTCCTGTTGACCCATTTCCAGAAGCCCCTGGCCCTTAAGGATTGCCCAGGCCGGGATCTGGAGGTCGGGCTGGGGCTTTTAAATTCTAAGCGGATCCCCATGAAGTTTTGGGACTTGACCTGGCGTTGCTTCCACGGGAGGCTGTATGTAAGGGACAACTTGAAGTGCAGGAACTCCGATGACCGGGGTTGCCCTCGTGAGGAGTGTGGCGACGTGCTGGAAAGCATGGAGCACTTCCTGCTTCATTGTCCCTTTAATGCAGAGGTTTACAACAGGGTGGGTGCCTCCATACGTTGGCCGCGGCTGGCGTCCCTCTCCTACACTGAATGGGCCTATGGAGCGTTCAGATCCCTGGGTGGCCGGGACCCGTGCACTTTATTCCTAGTCAGTGCAGCGGTTAGGTTCCACACTTGGAATGCACGGTGCCTAGTTACGACGCGGAAAAAAACCCTCCCAAGGGATGAGGTGGTAGGAAACATCTTGGGTGACCTGGTGAAGGTCCGTTCTTTGGAGTTCGAAAGGTTGGGTGTGAGGAAGGCCTCTTGGCTTTGGAGAGGCCTCTCCTTTTAAAAACGCACTCAAGGGAGAGCTAGCTCCGTGTGAATGAGGGTAGGGATAGCATAAGTTTCACTGGGTGTGTTAGGGACAGAAGTAGGGGCAGATAGGGACAGGGAGGGACAGGCACTGAGGGACAGATAGAGAGTTAGTTATGATAAGTTAGGTAGAGTAGGGCCAGGAAGGGACAGACAGGGACAGTTTCTATAGGGACAGAAGTAGGGACAGTCTTAGTTCTTGAGGGATAGGATGAATGTGTTAGTGAGGGATGGAGCCTCTAGAACCCCGTTTTCCTGGTGGTGGGCTGGTGCATGCCACCTTAGCTTTTTGTTTTAAAAACAGGACATATAATGGATATTGGGCTTACAGGTGCCAAACTTGGGCCTTGGGTATGTAAATGCTGTGTTTAGTTTGTATATTAATGCGTAAGTAGATGGGATGGTATTGAGAGTTTTGGAAAATGTCTTTTGGTTGTGCTTTGGTAAAAGGAAAAACATATAACACACGTTTTTTTTTGTTTTTTTAGTTAGAATGTGTGGATGGGGTGTAGTCAGGTTGGGAGGGGGGTGCATGGGGGGTGGTGGATGGATGACCGGATGCCAAGAGCAACATGAAGGAGCAGAGGAGCAGGGCAGGAGAAGTAGACTCTGCGGACCCTGGAAATAATTTTTGTGTGGAATCAAAAGGCCATAAACTTTCGTGGACCAGATTTTGCAGTGACAAGGCTACAAACTTGTAGGACCTGCGGTGCAAGGTGGTGGGAAAAAAGGCTGCGAACTTGTTGCCATGTGTGGGAGAGGAAAAAAAAAAAAAAAAAAAAAATCTTTGCTGTGTAATAGGAGGTAAGGTTTGTCGGCCAAAGTGGCAGAGTTCTTGTTTTTTTCAAGGCGGAGGGCCAGGAAAGGGTTATTTTCGTTTGGTTTTTGTAAATAGTAAAATTGTAAATAGTAAACTAGTAAAATCGGTGAGGTGTGAATGGGGGTGAATGGGGGTGAATGGAGTGAGAGTGGGGAGAGGGGTTTATGTTTCTTTGTATTTTCTTTTAAGTGGATTCCTGCTGGGGGACCCTAAGCTGCCAAGCTTAGTGGAGGACAAGGAAAGGATTTGGACTTTCAGTTGTTTGCGCATGTTTTGCACATTTTATGTCTGTCTATGTTGGTTTTCTTTAGTTTATGTATTGTGGTTTGTTTCTGAGTGTAATTTTGATAATTTTGTAAAATAAAAGAGTTGGAGGATAAGACAATGTCACAGCAGAATAGTGAGTGCAGCTCTGGAAGTGACTGGAGGATAAGACAATGTAACAGCAGAATAGTGACTGCAGCTCTGGAAGTGACGGGAGGATAATACATGATGTAACAGCAGAATAGTGAGTGCAGCTCTGGAGGTGACTGGAGGATAAGACACAATGTAACAGCAGAATAGTGACTGCAGCTCTGGAAGTGACTGGAGGATAAGACATGATGGAACAGCAGGATAGTGAGTGCAGATCTGGAAGTGACGGGAGGATAAGACACAATGTAACAGCAGAATAGTGAGTGCAGCTCTGGAGGTGACCGGAGGAGTATAACAGGAGTCCGTGTCCTTCCACTGTGGCGGTCCCACTCCCACTCACTACACTGTGGACGCCTCTGGGGGTGTTGGACTCTTTGGCCCGGTTGGTCTCCTACCAACGGGGGGTTCGTGTGTGGCTGGTACCCCTGTGTCTGGTGGAGCCTCGGACACGTGTGGGGGCGGCGGATAAAAGTCCTGGGGATCCGGGCGGGTCAGCAGGGGGAGGACGACATCTGGTCGTAGTCGGGGCACTTCAGCAGCGCCGGATAGTTGGAGCCCATCGGCAGCGAGGCCTCACTGGAGATATCTGAGGGGCTGCGGCCCCTCGCCCACGCCTCGGGGTGCAGGAACTGGCCGGAGTAGTCGGAGCAGTTGCTGAGCCGCGGCCGGTAGTAGCCAGGGTGCGGCCGGTAGGCGTCCTCTGCCGTGTACCGCTTCATGAACAGATAGACGGACATCACTCCCGCGCTCTGTGGAAGACACCCCGTTATCAGAATCTCACAGTTACCGTACAACTACCCCCCTTATCCGCTACCTACCTCCGTGAGCAGGAAGGAGATCGCAGCGAAGGCGAAGGACCAGCCATACTTGTAGCTAAAGACGGACTCCGCGTCCCGCGGACGATTCAGGAGCTCATCATTAATGCTGGAAATGTAGAGAACCAGCCCGACCACTAGAGAGAGACCTGCGGGGTGAGAGCGGCCCGTGAGTCATCACTGTAAACAGAGAGAGACGTGCGGGGCGAGAGCGGACCGTGAGTCATCACTGTATACAGAGAGATCTGCGGGGCGAGAGCGAACCGTGAGTCATCACTGTACACAGAGAGAGATCTGCGAGGCGAGAGCGGACCGTGAGTCATCACTGTATACAGAGAGAGATATGTGGGGCAAGAGCGGCTCGTGAGTCATCATTGTATACAGAGAGAGATACGTGGGACAAGAGCGGCCCGTGAATCATCACTGTATACAGAGAGAGATCTGTGGGGCAAGAGCGGCTCGTGAGTCATCATTGTATACAGAGAGAGATATGTGGGGCAAGAGTGGCCCGTGAGTCATAATTGTATACAGAGAGAGATATGTGGGGCAAGAGCGGCTCGTGAGTCATCACTGTATACAGAGAGAGATATGTGGGGCAAGAGCGGCTCGTGAGTCATCACTGTATACAGAGAGAGATATGTGGGACAAGAGCGGCTCGTGAGTCATCACTGTATACAGAGGTGCTGGTATTTGTATGGGGTCTTACAACAGATGGTATTTTCTTTACATGAAAGAAGGCGGCCCTCGCCCTCCGTGTGAAACGACCCTTTATGGAGTCACGGTGGAGACGTCTGGAGACAGCGGGTCCTGCGCTGCCAGGGGGCGAGGGCCGCCTTCTCTATTGGACTCTGCGTTCCCATTTGTTTTTTGGATGGCCTCCTGGACTCCGACACTGGCCGCTGGTTTGTGCACAGGCTGATGATGTTTCGCACAGCTCCCACCAAGGGATTTGGTGTTGGTAGTTCCCACTTTTTTTCTGCCATTTTCTATGAATTACCCTATGGAAGAGCGGGTGTCTTTTAAGGGGGTCTTGGGCGAGTGGGCAAGCTATGGATGGGGGTCCTTGCGGCTCCTAGAGGGGGGCTGCTAATTATGGAGGTCCAGGGAGACATGTGGCAATATATTATGAACTCTGGGAGTCCTGAAGGAGGGAATCCCGGCAGGGATAGGTCCTGGCAGCAGGTGGCGCCACTAATAGGGATAAATAATACTATCTGCATTATAGGAAACCACAACTGTGCTAATCCCAGATTACAGGGGGGAGCAAACATCGGATTAGGAGGTAGACACTACAAAGTGACATGTTATAGCAGGCACTGAAATACACTGTACTGCTTGGAGCCAACACCCTCTACTATTACATTCAATTATATCTTGACATCCTCTGTGCTGCTGGGGATCCTGCTCCTCCCTCCATGTAACTCTCAGCTGTGATCTCCTCCTCTCCTGACATCCTCTGTGCTGCTGGGGATCCTGCTCCTCCTCCATTTAACTCTCAGCTGTGATCTCCTCTCCTGACATCCTCTGTGCTGCTGGGGATGCTGCTCCTCCCTCCATGTAACTCTCAGCTGTGATCTCCTCTCCTGACATCCTCTGTGCTGCTGGGGATCCTGCTCCTCTCTCCATGTAACTCTCAGCTGTGATCTCCTCCTCTCCTGACATCCTCTGTGCTGCTGGGGATACTGCTCGTCCGTCCATGTAACTTTCAGCTGTGATCTTCTCCACTCCTGACATCCTCTGTGCTGCTGGGGATCCTGCTCCTCCTCCATGTAACTCTCAGCTGTGATCTGCTCTCCTGACATCCTCTGTGCTGCTGGGGATCCTGCTCCTTCCTCCATGTAACTCTCAGCTGTGATCTCCTCTACTGACATCCTCTGTGCTGCTGAGGATCCTGCTCCTCTCTCCATGTAACTCTCAGCTGTGATCTCCTCTCCTGACATCCTCTGTGCTGCTGAGGATCCTGCTCCTCCCTCCATATAACTCTCAGCTGTGATTTCCTCTCCTGACATCCTCTGTGCTGCTGGGGATCCTGCTCCTCCCTCCATGTAACTCTCAGCTGTGATCTCCTCCTCTCCTGACATCCTCTGTGCTGCTCGGGATCCCGCTCCTCTCTCCATGTAACTCTCAGCTGTGATCTCCTCTCCTGACATGTCTGTGCTGCTGATGATCCTGCTCCTTCCTCCATGTAACTCTCAGCTGTGATCTCCTCTCCTGACATCCTCTGTGCTGCTGGGGATCCTGCTCCTCCCTCCATGTAACTCTCAGCTGTGATCTCCTCCTCTCCTGACATCCTCTGTGCGGCTGAGGATCCTGCTCCTCTCTCTATGTAACTCTCAGCTGTGATCTCCTCTCCTGACATCCTCTGTGCTGCTGAGGATCCTGCTCCTCTCTCCATGTAACTCTCAGCTGTGATCTCCTCCTCTCCTGACATCCTCTGTGCTGCTGAGGATCCTGCTCCTCCTCCATGTAACTCTCAGCTGTCATCTCCTCCTCTCCTGACATCCTCTGTGCTGCTGGGTATCCTGCTCCTCCTCCATGTAACTCTCAGCTGTGATCTCCTCCTCTCCTGACATCCTCTGTGCTGTGGGTAACCTGCTCCTCCTCCATGTAACTCTCAGCTGTGATCTCCTCCTCTCCTGACATCCTCTGTGCTGCTGGGGATCCTGCTCCTCCGTCCATGTAATTCTCAGCTGTGATCTCCTCCTCTCCTGACATCCTCTGTGCTGCTGGGGATCCTGCTCCTCCTCCATGTAACTCTCAGCTGTGATCTCCTCCTCTCCTGACATCCTCTGTGCTGCTGGGGATCCTGCTCGTCCGTCCATGTAACTTTCAGCTGTGATCTCCTCCGCTCCTGACATCCTCTGTGCTGCTGGGAATCCTGCTCCTCCCTCCATGTAACTCTCAGCTGTGATCTCCTCCTCTCCTGATATCCTCTGTGCTGCTGGGGATCCTGCTCCTTCCTCCATGTAACTCTCAGCTGTGATCTCCTCCTCTCCTGACATCCTCTATGCTGCTGGGGATCCTGCTTCTCCTCCATGTAACTCTCAGCTGTGATCTCCTCCTCTCCTGATATCCTCTGTGCTGCTGGGGATCCTGCTCCTTCCTCCATGTAACTCTCAGCTGTGATCTCCTCCTCTCCTGACATCCTCTGTGCTGCTGGGGATCCTGCTCCTCCCTCCATGTAACTCTCAGCTGTGATCTCCTCCTCTCCTGATATCCTCTGTGCTGCTGAGGATCCTGCTCCTTCCTGCATGTAACTCTCAGCTGTGATCTCCTCCTCTCCTGACATCCTCTATGCTGCTGGGGATCCTGCTCCTCCTCCATGTAACTCTCAGCTGTGATCTCCTCCTCTCCTGACATCCTCTGTGCTGTGGGTATCCTGCTCCTCCTCCATGTAACTCTCAGCTGTGATCTCCTCCTCTCCTGACATCCTCTGTGCTGCTGGAGATCCTGCTCCTCCGTCCATGTAATTCTCAGCTGTGATCTCCTCCTCTCCTGACATCCTCTGTGCTGCTGGGGATCCTGCTCCTTCCTCCATGTAACTCTCAGCTGTGATCTCCTCTCCTGACATCCTCTGTGCTGCTGGGGATCCTGATCCTCCCTCCATGTAACTCTCAGCTGTGATCTCCTCCTCTCCTGACATCCTCTGAGCTGCTGGGGATCCTCCTCCTCCCTCCATGTAACTCTCAGCTGTGATCTCCTCTCCTGACATCCTCTGTGCTGCTGGGGATCCTGCTCCTCCCTCCATGTAACTCTCAGCTGTGATCTCCTCCTCTCCTGACATCCTCTGTGCTGCTGGGGTACCTGCTCGTCTGTCCATGTAACTTTCAGCTGTGATCTCCTCCACTCCTGACATCCTCTGTGCTGCTGGGGATTCTGCTCCTCCCTCCATGTAACTCTCAGCTGTGATCTCCTCCTCTCCTGATATCCTCTGTGCTGCTGGGGATCCTGCTCCTTCCTCTATTTAACTCTCAGCTGTGATCTCCTCCTCTCCTGACATCCTCTGTGCTGCTGGAGATCCTGCTTCTCCCTCCATGTAACTGTCAGATGTGTTCTCGTCTCCTGACATCCTCTGTGCTGCTGGAGATCCTCCTCCTCCCTCCATGTAACTCTCAGCTGTGA